>NC_040916.2:23275893-23939185 GCF_004126475.2 Phyllostomus discolor | reverse complement strand
GAGCGAGTGTGGTGGTGATGGGCGCCGAGGGGGGAAGGAGGACCCAGGCGGAACATGGGGGTCCCGAGTTCTGTCCGGCAGAACCGCGCACAGGGCCCCGCGGCAGCCACGCTGCCCGCCCACGTGGGGGCAGGGAGGGGGGCGTGACTCAGGATGCACGGGTCCTACTTCCAGGCCTCGGGACAGAATGGGGCAGGATTCGGACTTGGACGGCCGTGCAGTGCCTGCTTCCGGAGTCCCTAACGCGCGCCCTGCACGCCGCGGGTGGGCGGAGCTCCAGGGATAAATGGGAGCTGCCCTCACTCGGGTGAACTGGCCCGACTTGCAGGGGGCGTTTCAGTGCCCAGCGGCTGGGACGTGGCGTCGCCAGCTCCGGAGCAGCGGGAGGGGCTCTGAACTGAAGAGCGACCCGACTTCCCACCTCTCAGCCTCGGGCTCCTCAGCCAGCAAACGAGGACGACCGGGCGAACGGCCCTCGGAAGGAAGGGTTGACCCCGCAGGTTCAGGAAGACGAGCACCGACAAAGAGTCGCGTCTCCAAAGCTGGGGTCGCCCCAACACCGGAGGGAAGGCCCCCGTGACCCCAACACGCGGCTTACCTCGGGGGTGGCCTCAGACACCCGGCAGACAGTCTCCATCCCCCCCAGCTTCCAGTGCCCGTCCTCGCTCACGAACACCGAGGACACGCAGACGTTGTTGTGCGTGAGGTGGCCCTGGAGGAGAGGGACAGGCAGAGGTCCGCCACTCCGGCCTTCAAAGGGCAGGTTTTAGAGAACCAAACACTAACCACCAAACCAGAGGCCCGGCGAGTCCTCCCACTGCGGCACCCTCCACGGAGTCCCACGCTGGGGGGCACACGCTGGGGGAGCCGAAGGCCGGTCACCGCACACCCCGTGCCCATGGGTCCGGAGCAGAGACTCACCGGCCTTTGGAACCTGTCCGTTTGCTTCCAGCCTTTGACCCCGTGGAGGGCACGGCTGACCTGAGGGATGCACGCAAACTCTTTTCTTAAACATCACTACATATGTTGGGTGCATGCGTGTCTGTATGTGACTGTTAAGCCATAACGTTCAAGCCAGTCATGACCTTGAACCCACACACCCGGCAAATGTGACAATATTCCAGGAAAGTGTCTGTACCTCTCGGGTCAGCCGCGACCTCCGCTGGGTGAGAGACCACGTTCCCCTTGGTTCCCCGGCTTCCCGGGCTACCTTTTTCCTCCGTCTCTCCCGCCCACCTCCCGCCGCGAGCCCCGGCCCAGGCCACGGGGACCTGCCCTAGCAGGCGCCGAACACACTCCGCCCAAACAAGAGAGGACGGGCGGGCGGGGGGAAGACCAGGGATTTCAGGGACCCGAGCAGCCAAACTGAAGGCTGGAACCGCAGTTGGCTGAGTGCGAGGGAAGGAGGAGACGAGAACGAGGGAGAAGGCAGGTTTCCCGTCCACACCCAGACCGCTCCCGCGGGCGAGTGCGCTCTCGGTGTGTTACCGGCAGAGCGCGTCCGCACCGGGGCAGAGCAGCAGCCGGTCAGCGCACGGAGGCCCGCTCGGCCGCACACAGACCCCCAGACCAGCGGCCGAGCCGGGACAACTGCCGGCCAGTGCGGGTGAGGGCGCTGGGCCCTCAGCGCCGCCACGCTGTCCGACCCCTCACTGCGTGCGCGCGCGCGCGCGCCTCTCCCTCAGAGGCAACGCCCCCACAGTGCAGCATCGTGACTTCTCCCACGTGCACCTCAGACACACTCGTAAGAGAGGATGAATCCACAGTGATGGCTGGAGAGTTCATCTCCCATTAACAGAAAAATCTTTAAAGACGCACATTCGCTCGAGCCGAATGCCAGTGTCTCCAACCTCTCGCTGGCGGCCTGCCCCCGGGGCGCCCCAGCCCCACCGTGGAGCGTGAACCCCTCTGAGCGACAGCGCTCCCCTGCCCCCCCCGCCCCCCCCCCCCCCCCCCCCCCCCCCCCCCCGCCACAGCCCAGCCACGGCCCAGCGGGACACGGGAGGGGCCTCTGTCCCCAGGGCAAGCGACCACAGGACCCAGAGGGACTCTCAGTGCCACCACCCGCTCAAACGGGAGAGACATATACAGCTGCCTCCTTCTAACAAACAGCCGTTCCTTCAGAATCACACACGGAAGGAAACTACCGGAAAAGAAGGGGGACTTCGGGCCCCAGCAGCGCCGATGCTCACCTCCGTCCCTGTCACGGGTGGCAGCTGTGGCCGTGCTCACCCGCGCACGCCTGTGCGTGCAGACTCGCACAGACTCGCGCCAACCGGGGGTGGCCATGCCAACCGGGGGCAGGCGGGAGAACCGGAACAGAGCCTCTGACCGGCCGCCCCGACCCCTCAGACCACTGCCCCCTCCCCGGGTGGGGCGTGCTTTCCCGTGAGGACGGGAACTTCCAGCTTCTGGACGCAGCACAGTTTACAGCCCCCACCTCCCCGCCCCCGCCCCCGAGCCCGGCACTCACTCGGTCGTGCAGGAAGACCAGCGCCAGCAGGACGTCGTAGATGCCGGCGCAGACCTCGGCAGGGGACAGCGTCGCCAAGGCCGCCTCCAGAGGCTGCACCCGCTCGGTGACCAGGTGGATGCCGTCCGCCTCCAGGGAGCAGGACAGGAACCGCAGCAGGCACGGGTGGCGCAGCGTCTTCAGGTGCTGCCCACACAAGCACAGGTGCCCCCCCGAGTCAGTGCCTCAGAACCACCCTCCCTCCGGTTCCTGTGCGTCCCGGGGAAGTCAGGACGCGTCAGCCTGCACTCGAGGTCCCTTCCAGGGGACCCCCCTTTCCCCAGCTGCCCCCCAAACTCCCAAGAAGGCAAAGGGGACTCTCTGGCTGGCTGATGTGCCGACACTCCAAGGCCCACCGGCTCCACCAGGGCGGGGGGAGCTCGGCAGCCGGAGCGCCCCGGGGCTGCTGGGGACTCCAAACCGAGTGCCCAGACCACCACCGAGAGCGCTGCACAGTGAGCGGAAGCATGCAGACCGCGGAGCGGGGTCAGCACTGTGTGTGTGGGGGGAGACACCCCCTGGGGGGGGGGTCGGAGTCTCCTTCACTGCCGCCCCGGGAAAACGTCCTCACTCGGCTCTCCTGTCCCAGGCCCACCGCTCGCCCCTGGGCCCGCGCTCCTTCCAGAGCTCCTTCCCGACGGGCCATTTCCCTTTGAAGACCACCCGGGGCGGGGCCCCCCTCGGCAGCCCCGAGTCACTGGTGGGTTCTCAGACGGGAGCACAGCCAGCACTCCAGGCCGCCCGAGAAACGACGCACAACCAAGGGGCCGCGGCTGGAGAGCGAGACGCTGCAGGGAGAAGCGTGCCTCCTCCCGGGCCGCACGCCGGAGACACGGGTGGACACGCATCCTGCCTGTGCGTGCCTGCCGCCCAGAGGAGCCTCAGGAGAAGAAAAGCCAGGAGCTGCGGTCCCTGGACTCTGTCATTCTCGCGCCACCGTCCCCAGGCCACGAAGACGCCACCACCACTGCAGCACCCGCGCCAGCCAGGCAGACTCCCCTCGTCCCTGGCAACTGCGCCGAGGGCCCTCACCGCCCTCTCACTGCGAAGGGGCAGCAGACGAGGGGCGGAGGGGCGCCCCCCTCTGCGCTCTGTGACGTGGCTGACTGCCCCTGTGGCCCCGGACCGGTCGGGCCAGCTGCCGCCCCCCCACCCCAGGATGACTGGGTTTCCAGAGGCCGCGAGCGAGAACACTGCCCCACCCTGGGCCCCCTTCCTTCGCTCCCTGTTTTCCGCAGTGAAAGCACCGGTGGTGCCGGGGTCGCCCCCACAGACCTTGGCGGCCTTGTTGACCTTGTCCTTGCTCTCCCGCTTGCACACGAAGACGGACGCGACGCGGCCATCCCGCAGCTCGGCGGGGAACACGGCGAGCCCGGAGGGCAGGGTGACGGGCGGCCCCCTCAGTGCGCAGCTCTGCAGGGCGCTGCTCTCTGCGCCCATCCCTCGGGCGGCGGCGGGCGGCCCCTCCCCGCAGCCACGGACCTGCAAGGGAACGGAGAACACGGTCGGACTTCACGTCTCTGAACGCGCGGCGAGGCCCCCGGTGCGGCCCGGCCAGCCTGCCAGGCCGGCCCCAACTGAGGACGCCGGCCGTGGAGAGGCGCGGTCCCAAGGAGGAGCCCACAACGCCGCAGGGGAGCCGCTGAGCGCTCCAGACAATGCATGTGGCCGGCGGGTCCAGTCCTTGCGGCCACCGCCCTGGACCCCAGCCAGCCCCTGGATGGTGAGGGTGGATGACAACACTGTGGACTCGGGACCCTCACGTTCCCACAGCCACTCACACAACCGCCTCGCAGGGGACAGACACCCCCTCAGGGCTGAGACCTCCCCATGCCCTCGTGTGCCTTACGAAGGCCACAGCACAGACTGCAGAGGGTTTCTGCCGACAACGAGAAGCGCGGCAGCGGGCGGAGCCCAGAGAGATCCGGCAAAGCCGGGCAGGGCTGGGGCAGGGGAAGGGGACAGACAACTCCCGGGAAGCAGTGACGGCAAGCGTGCAAGAGGGCGGCTCCAGCCCCCCCCCCCCCCCGTCCTGCTCACACGGGGCAGATGCACAACTGCACAGTCCCAACGCTGAAAACCAACCCCATACGTGGGAGGTTCTAGAAAACGCAAACTGCTCTTGACGGCACAGAGCCGACGAGGACTCGGGGCTTCCGGGGTGGGCCGTCAGAGGGCCGTCAGCGGGCCGGGAGGGGAAAGGTGGTGGAGGGGGAGGAGGGGCCTCTGGGGGTGGGGACGGGCACACTGGCTTCTCCATTAGAACAGTCAGGGGGCCGGGGGCCACAACTGCCGAAACCTGTGAAACCATCCGTCCGACACGTTCGGTTTACTGCGCACCTGTCCCACTCCACTCGGGGGCTTCAGAAAGAAGCCCAGACGGTGCGTCTACCCCGTATCCGCAGGCGCAGACCCACGGACTCACAGATGGACTCAGGACAGGCTGAGGGAGCGCTGCTGTGGGGGTGAGGCCAGCCTGGGGTGTGACTCCCGCGCACACAGTCGTGCACGCACACCTGCCCTGTCCACACCTTGCTAACAGGGACTCGGCTCGCACGGCCACCCGGCACCGCCCTGAGGCTGCAGGCAGGCCGGCACCAGGACACCGAGTGGGCGCAGGACCCAGACCCGCCCCGGACTCAGGGCCCGAGGGGCCAGGTCGTGTCCTGGGGCAGGAGGGCCAAGGGCCTCAACGCTCATGTGGAAATGTCCCTGTGGGCTGGCTCACGTCTTTTTAAAGCCTGCGCAGGTCAAACGATTCGCCTACAACTAAGCGGCAGAGTGCAGCTCCGGCTCCGCCGCAGCTCAGAGAACACGGCCGAACACTCCCCGTGGGCCGCTCACGTTTCTGCCGTGAGACGCGCAGCCTCTGGGTAACCGGCACACGCAGACCCCTGCTGGCCCTTCTCCTCACGCGGGCCCAGCACCCCGAGGTGCAGCACCTCCTGCGCCATCAGAGCTCGAGACGCCGCTCCCGAGGCACGCCCCGAACGGGGATGTCCCAGCGCTGCAGGCGCCCGCACGCCATGGTCTGAGGACACAGGGACGAGGGCTAGCGCTGGCCACCACGGGGCCAGCCTCTCAAAATCCAAATAAATCCAAGGGTGGTTCTGGGAATGAGGAGGAAGTCAGCTGCGTAACAACCTGCCGGGCTCCTAACCACTTAGCAATGTGCCTCCCTTAAGGACGGAAAGGTAAAATACCATTAAAAAGGCCACGTGTCTTGACGTGTGACGTGCACCTTTCTGAGGGGACCACAAAGAAAGTGCGAGTGTCTGTGGGGTCGTGGAGAAAAGGAACTACGGTGACTCCCCTATTCCGAGCAGGCGCGGCGCCTGCCCAGCCTGTGACCACCCCACCCCACCCCACCCCACGGCGCAGGGAGGGCCGGGTCAGCGCTTGGACCTTGCTCTCTTCTCGGGCACAGCGAACGGGTCAGCAGCCTCCCCAGCGCCCGAGGGCAGTCTCTGCACACCAGGCGTCTCCCCAGGAACCTGACCGGGAGGTGTTTCTGGCCACCGGCAGGTAGAGGGGTGCCACGGGGCTGGGTCAGGGCCGTGACCGGTCAGAGCTGGGCGGAAGTGGGCAGTTGGCAAGTCTAGAGGAAGCCAGGGGGCGTCAGCAGCAGAGCGCCAGGCGTCTCCAGGGCGCGTCACTGGCCTCCAGCCCCCCCAGCATCCCCCCTGTGCTGGCGACCCCCGTCCACACAGGGGGCTGTGGGGACACTCGGGGAGCTCAGCGGGGCTGTGTTCCGTGAAACCGACTGCCATCTCCTAGGCACCAACCTCCGCTCCTCTCCCCACGCCTCCAGTCTGCCAAACCAGTTGGACTAGAGGAATGAGTCGGAGAAGCGTGGCCTGGAAGTGTCTCTCGGAAGCTGGCCCAGCTCCCCTAGCCACAGAGGACGGCGTTCCGAAGTCAGCGAGAAACCGAAAACCGGCCTGGCCGAAACTCAGGCTGTTTACTCAGTTTTACTGTGAGTCCCCAGAGCAGGTACGAGGGTCACCAGGATTCGGGGGCAGTGCTCTGGCCAGGCCTTTAGTCATTTCTGAGCAGCGGAGGGGTTCCTGGTGGCGACATCCACCGACCTTCGACTTAATGCTATGAATTCCCTCACGAGACAGATAACAGCTTAGGGCTATGAAGCCTTTTTGGCGAGGGGTTAAAACCGGTCATTTTTCTTAGCAGTGAGCATTTCGGGTCGCAGGCCCTAGGAGAACACGAGAAAGACGCCGTTTTTGGAAAACTTGATTAACGTCCACAGAAAGGCTCTATCCTATGCCCAGAGCAAAAGTTATTGGGGGACAAAGAAGATGTGCCACTGACTGCAATTTGAAAATGTCTTTACAGCAGAAGTTCCGGATTCTTCCCTTCGCACGACTGTATTCTGAGAGGCACTAAAACTGTTGCTGTAAGCAGCGCTTTAAGTAACTGGGCTAAACTGGACTCATTGAAATGTCAGACCAGTAAAAGGTAGCACTTAGATTTCCAAAACTCTCTTTCTCATTCTGCGGCGTGCAGGGGAAAACCTGCAACCTTGTGGCTTTGGAACGAGCCACTGGAAGGCGGAAGGGGGACCCTGATGTGGGCTGCAAGAGCAGGTGGGTGCAGGCCCTTGGTCTCCAGCCCACAGTGAACTGTTCCGGAGCTTCTGACTCACACACGGTTGTGTGTTTAGAGATGTGTTCGCCCATGGCCCTCCATCTCTTGGCTTTCTTGGGCAGCACCCCAACTTTCTGGGCCTAGTCTGGGTCACTGGGCAACTCCCTGAACTGAGAATCTCACATCCTCCGGGAACCAACAGCTCTCCTGCTCCGTCCACAGCAATGAGCCTCTGCGATCTTGGTCGGGATTGTGGTTCGGGTTCCCACAGGTTCCCGCAGTTCCGAAGCGCCCAAGGCGAGGACTGTGCGTTCAAAGGTCGCCTGGAAGGCCTGGTGTCTCATTATCTGGTGATGACGCTCCTTGGGGTCCTTTGCTTTGGTTTGTTTCAGGTGTATGTCCCCGCATGGGGCTCGGTCCGGCCGTGCCAGGGGACCACGACACATCATGGACCCAACAGAGTCTGACTTCAGCCGAGAGAGGGGCGCGACGTGGGGCCGGCTGCACGCGAGAGCCAAGACCTGCGGTGACGGGGTTCCAGCGTTCAGGGCGCTCCCGCGTTCACGCGGTTTCCTACAGGTGTTCCACCTTTATTCTCAATACAAAGCAAGTCGCAGACAGGCCGGCAGCTGCTCCTCCGGAGCCGGCCCCGGTCTAGCATCCAGGATGAAGGCGGCGTTCCGGGAGGCACGACACCGGGGTCCCCCGGCTCAGGCGACACCGCCCACCCCGTCCGGCCAGGGGCCGCAGACCACGGGGTCCTGCGGCAGCTGCTCAGGAGCCCTCGGGGTGGACCGGGCGGGGGCGGCGGTGTCGCCGGGCTGCCCCTCACCTGCCGCACCTGACCCCGAGGCCCGTCTCCGCGGCTTCCTCCCAGCGTCCGGCCGCAGCGCCGCCCGGGGCTAGGCCCTCTGCCAGCTCCGCGGAGAGGGCGCCCCGCCGGCCACGGGGGGCTGTGCGCAGGCGGCGGCCCCGGCTCAACCTGCGGCGACGCCGCGCCGAGCTCGCCCCCCGAGCGCGGACCCGCGAGCCGGGCGCGCGCCCACCGCCCCTCCCCGCTCCTCCCCGCGCCCGGGCCGCACGGACGGGGACGCGGCGCCCTGTTACCTGCCGGAGGGCGGCGGGAGGCGGCCGAGGGTCTTGGCTCCGGTCCCCTCCTCGGCCCCTGTTGACACCAACACCCCTCGCCTCCCCCGTGAGGGTCCGGCCACTACACCCACAGTGTTCGGGGGTACGGTGCCTCCGCCACCATAGAGACGGGCCCGGAAGCCGGACAGAATGCCAGCCTGCGGCCCTCCGAAGCCGCCAGCGAGGCGCACGCACCCGGAACCGAGCTAGAGCGGCCGCCCGGGGGACGCTCCGGCCGGGGCCATCTTGAGTGCGGGCGCCGGTGCCCACCCTGCGGCCAGCCACCGCTCGCAGCGGCCTGGCGGCCTACGAGGAGGTCCCCTCTTTCCCCGTCCCAGCGGAACGTGCAGCCTGCTCTGGGCCGTGACGTTCAGGCTGTCAACCCCGGGTTTCCACTGGATTTCCGCCCGAATCCAAAATGGCCCCCGGTCGCGTCTGACAAACAGCAAAGGGGCGGGGCGGAGGGAAGGCGTGTGGCCTTAGGACTTTCAGGACAGTGACGTCGCTCTCCCCGCAGCGCTGATTGGCTGAGCCGCGTGGTCCACAGTCGCGCGTTCCACGGTGCCTGAGCCCTGGAGAAGGAAAGTCTGAAGTTACACTTGTTTCTGCAAGGAGTCGAATCTGGCACTATAGGACCCGTAACTTACATTAATGACTGTTACTTAGTAGGCTGCTGGGAGAGTAAAGTGAACAAACGAAATGGTTTTAAAGCTGCGTGACTCAAAGTAAACACAATGTATTTTCCTTGTCCTCTGCGTGGTGGCGGTCGCCATCGCTCCTACTCAGTGCGTGTACACCCTCACAGGTGACAGCTGGCCCGAATCCCTCGGTCATCCAAAACTTTCAGGTTCTTTATGGCCGATGACAGCAGCTGAAACCTTAAGATGGATGAGGGAGCCCACCATGTCTTCTCCAGGTTAAACGAAAGCAACTAGCAGGCCCAGTGGTGTCGCTACTTCAGAAATGTACCAAATACTTGCTAGGACGCAGACGCACATAGCGTTCGCTCCGTGCTAACAGCCTGATGACAGCCGCGCTCTCTGTGCTGCCGCTGCTGTGTCCCCCCAAAACAGAATTCGAGCCACATGAGTAATTTTAAATTTTCTGCTAGCCACAGAATGAAGGCAGTTTGAACACTGCTTGAACACAGTAGATCCAGAAGATGTCATTTACATATGAACTCAATATAAAAAATATTACTGAGATATTTCGGTACAGCCTTCGGAATCAGATGTTTAATTTCTGCAGTTTGGACTGGCCATATTTTCATGTTGGAGAGAGCGGTTTCGGGAGGTCTGACCGCCGCCTGGCACTAGGAGTGGAGCAGCAGAGGTGCCTCTGCCCCGGGCTGGATGCTGTTGTCACTGTGGTCCCCTCAGCATCAGCCTCTGGCAACCGGAAATCTCTCAGGCCAGTGACAGGGCCACGACTACTAGGGACGAAGTCTTGGGTGGCATCTCCAGAGGTGGAGGTGTCTCCCAGAATGTTTCAACGCTGTTTATTCAGGAGAGCATTTTCTAAAACTACTTTAGCCAAATCACCTATCTTGAATTCTTTGTAGACTTCATTTCTAGCGTACATTGTGATAATAAACTTATTTTTGCCAATAAAAACACATTCGTGACACTACACTGCTAGCATAACCTCTGGTGCGATCAGAGATCAAGGTGGTTCGAGTACTCGGAGCTCCGCCTCTGGAGAGTGGCCTTTCTGGAGTGTGTGTTCCTGACTCCCCAAGGCTGGCTGCCTCAAGGGCATACCTTGGACCATAGGGGTGTCCAACCTGCAGCCCAGGATGGCTGTGAATGCCACCTGCAAAAAATGGTAAAGTTACTTAAAACATGATGAGATTTTTTTTTTTTTGTAATTACATGTCACAACATATTTAATGTGTGGCCCAAGGCAGCGGTGTGACCCAGAGACGCTGACCAGTTGGACACCCTGCCTTGGACCATTCAGCCCACAGAGTGCCGCGAGCCGTCTCTGGTGGAGGAATTCAAGGTGATCCACAGACACCATGACGCCTGTGTCGTCGTGAGAAATACTGCCTGGCTGTGCAGACGCTACACACACGTTCTAGACCGTGTAGCCCCATGTCACAGACTACATTTAGTCCACGGGTATGTCACACCCACCCTTTCTGTCCCAGGCACCCTGCTGGCCACCGGGAAATGAGGGAACAGTCACTGCAGAACAGTGTGTTGTCGGACCTGAGGAAAGTCTTGTTTAGATGAAGGAGCGGAAGATGTGCCAGCAGCTCTGTGCTAGTGACGTCACTTTGGTTTGCCAAGGCGCGCGGCCCCGCCACCAACAGGTCGGTGTCGTGCTGCCGCGTGTGAGTCTGGATTTGAGCTAGACGGCTCTGCACTCTGCCTGCCACGCGCTCCTGTGCCTCAGCGAGGGCTCGCCGGGTGCCGGCCTCTGCTCCAGACACTCGGGAGACCCCGGCAAGGGGAACAATTCCCCGCTCTGAACAGACCTTGCACCGGAGGGGGCAGAGGCGCAAGGGGAAAGAGAAACAGTAAGCATAGCAATGGACAAAGGTAACTTCAGGTCATTGTTGATTCTAAGAAAAAATAAAACACAGTAATGTGGTAAGAGGAGCTAACACATGCTGAGTGCTTACTATGTGCTAGGTACTTCATATGATGTTCTTCCTCAATCACTTTTAATGGTGTGTGGGAAGTCAAGCTATACAATGTTTGCTTTGTCCTCCTATTAGTGTCACTTGTTGTGGACATTATGTGTGTTGCACTTTGTACGGATGACAGATAACAATGCAGGACACCTAGTGCTGAGGCTCCGGGTGGGAAGCAGGTAGAGAGGCTCTGTCACTGACCGAACAGACAAGCTTGGGCGAACCGTTCCGTCTCTCCTGGCCGTCAGGTTTTCCACGGAACTAGTTTGACAGGGTTGCTCCCCGGGCCATTGCCAGCCTTAATATTCCATGGTTAAAACAGAAACAAGACAGCCCTAGCCAGTGTGGCTCAGTTGGTTGGGCCTTGTCCTGCAAACCGAAAGGTCACAGGTTCGATTCCTGGTCAGGGCATGTGCCTGGGTTGTGGGTTCAGTCCTTAGGGAGTGTGCAAGAGGCAACTGATCGACGTTTCTCTCTCACATTGATGTCTCTCTCTCGCTCTCTTTCTCGCTCCCTTCTCCCCTCCCTAGAATCAATAAAATTCAACAACAACAACAACAACCTGACAAATGTATGTTTTCAGAAGGATCAGGTAGGTTGTAAGTTCGAAGACACCAACCACATCTCATGCGCACATCCTCTCTCAGGCGCATCGCATGTTTCCTTGTACCCGGGAGGTGGTTTGGGAAATCTGTTGATTGTATTCAAAGCTTCTATGTGATTGGTTTCTCAAGTAGGTAGATGGACTGAGTTATTTCGAAGGCTCTTTCCACTCTACGATTCCATCGATAAAATACAAAGCAAGCCAACAGTGCAGTGGGTCAGTGAGGCCCGTAACCACGGGTCCTTGTTGCCTGGGCTCCACACATCTCCTTCAGGGCCTCACAGCCTCTTCCACAGCAAGTGCTCGGGACGGTGTCTCTAGATCTTGGCTATTTTCTTTGCTTTAAGGAAATTTTCAGCTTTATAACATTGAGTTATTTTCTTTTTCTTTTTTTTTAAAGATTTTATTTATTTATCTCTAGAGAGAGAAGGGAGGGAGAGAGAGAGAGCGAGACACACACACATCAATGTGTGGTTGCTGGGGGTCATGGCCTGCAACCCAGGCATGTACCCGGGCTGGGAATCAAACCTGCAACACTTTGGTTCACAGCCCACACTCAATCCATTGAGCTACGCCAGCCAGGGCTACACTGAGTTATTTTCAAAACTCATTATTAATGATAATGTCTTTCCATTTCTTACTAACTAAATCTATCTTTTAATAAGTATCTTAGTAAGAAAAATATTGTTCTTTAGTTTTCCTCAATGAGACTTATAATTAGTTTTCCCATACTTTAGATTTCACAAATAATAAAATTTAAAAGCCCCAAACTCGTCTAGTTTCATACACTAATAGATGCCCTGGGTTTTCTACATTAAAATCAGGAAGACAAGAACTCCAGCGGCTGGAGGGACTGCACTCACACACAACTTTCGGCACATGTTCCACTGTTCACGGAAAACTCCTCGGTAATAACTTTGGGGGCAGCCGCTTAGGCTCGTGCATGGACGAGAGATGTGGCGTCATGCATGCATTTCCAGGGCAGCACGTCTCACGTGAAATACTCGGGTTCACAAGGGGGCGGGGGAAATGAAGTTCTCACGCACCTACGTCAGCACGTCACTCCCAACGAAACATATGAAATAGGGACACGCGACCTTCTCTCATTCATTTGTACTTTATGCTTCTTTTTAATGGAAATTAAATTAGTTACCTAATATACATAATGCAGTGTTTGTTTTCCAGTCTAGTTGCTTTTCGGGGTTCGCTTGGAGTCTCGGGGTGGGGGACGCTCTCCAGCACCCCGAGGCGGTTTGGTGCGGGAGCGGGGGCGAGCACCGCTGCCCGCGGCACGAGCCCAGGGGGCGGAGTCAGTCTGCCGCTGACACCACGGAAAAAGGAAAGAAGCACAGACCCGCACTAGCATCAACATGCATTATTAGCCCCCCATTCAAAGCCAACCCAACCCCCACAGGTTTCCTCTAAGCTACGCGTGCGCACGGAGGGGAAGGCCTTCACCGAGGCCCGAAGCCGTAGTAGTAAGGGTCATCCGGGCGGAAGCCGTACGCCGTGGCCGGGCGCCCCAGCAGGCCCACTGGCTGGCCGAAGCCGTCCATTCCAAGGCTAGAAAGAGAGAAAAAAAACAGTAAGTTATATTTTTCATCAGACACCCACAACGCCTGGAACTTTACACCTTCAAGATTCTCTTCCCAGCAGTGAAAGTGATTTATGTGGATATTATTAATCCTTTTAAAAATTTAATGTAGCCACAGAACGTGTACAATAAACATTCACGTCTAGTAACGTGCGTTACAAGTGTGGGAGCCACTGTCATCGGGCAGCCGTCCCGACGAGGAGGAGGACGGACCGGAACACTTCCAGCGGGTCAGGCTCACACGTGGCGTTTGCGCCAGAAGGTGGAGGGATTTTACCCGCTGGCGGTGGTCGGGCAGACGACGCCAGGGGATGATAAAACAGTGGAAATCGAGTTTCGCCGTCTATAAGGCGTTCTCTTTCACGTGAGGACGAAGGACCGACCGAGCCACTCTTATTAGCAAGGCTGTGAAGTTTGAGGCCCAAACCGCGCCATAAGCTTGGGAGTACAGGGAGAAGCCGGGACATGTTACAGAATGTCAGAGTTAGCCAGATTTGATCTGCAGCCCTTCCTGACTCCTCAGTGCAAAAAACTTACTCCACAGCACGTGTTTCTTGTGAGCAGCAGCACGTTAATCATAAATTTGGGTTCGATTTGTCCTATGGAAGTAACAGAAGCCCGAAGAGAACCTTCAGTTATAAAGAGAACGTGACAGTGGATGACCTTTGATTATTCCTTTTAAAGAATTATTCTTTCCCCCACTAATAAGTCATCTAGAAGAGAATCTGCTCGGCAAAGCACTTTTTAGGGGTCAGGGAAGCCCGACGCCCGGCGGAAGGACGAGGCTCGCCCTCTGCCAGGTGGAGGTGGGGCCCTGGCATGCTCATGCAGCGGCCGCCGGCGCTCGTTTCCACCCAAAGCAAATGGCATGTGATGCAGGGGTGTGAGCTCGGAGAGAATACACGCGCTCGAACGATTTAAGGTTAGGTGGGACTGCAGCAGATGGAAAATGCTCTTATCAGCAAAATCGCAACATTCATATAGCCACTAACTGCCTTCTCATGACTCAAAATGAGATGAAAACACTTCAGAAGCAACTTAAAATAGTGAGGCTTTAAATAATTTGTGGGTGCTTGCATGTGTGGATTGTGACAGGACTTAAAACTAAATGTGAGGAGTCGTAATCCATGCAGGGCGTATTAGTTCATGTGACTCTGCCTCTCAAAGGAACGGAATTTCTAAGCAAGTTTTAGGTTAGCGTTTTTAGTGTGTGCTCCTGGATAAATCAAACTTTTGGGGGCTCCATCTATAATTTCTGAATGTCAGTTGAAATTTTTAAGTTCAAATTTTATCTTAAAATGGCAAAATATTAGCACACCTCTCCTACCTTGGTCCCATGGGAAGATTAAATTTTACGATACTACTCTCGGGGTAGCTTTAAAGATGTTTCAGAAATTAATGGAGCCCATGAGCTAAGATACACACGTGTGAGTTTAAAATCAGAGGAAAAGTTGGCTGTTGAAAACCTCTCCCCGGAAGCAGCAAGGCTAACCAGCACTCAGGCACCTAGACAACTCTCCACCACAAGGAGTGACTGTATGGCGTGTGGAGTTCAAGGTCCTTTTTCACCTTTCTACTTATCACTGGCCTCTGCCACTCCTTACATTTTTCTTGAGTATCTCTTCTGAGGCTGAGCAGCAGCAGACTCTGGTTAAACTCAAGTTAATTTTGTCCCAAGGTGGGGCGATCGTGAGACCGCTTTCAAGGAGCTGGAAGTAAGTACAGGGCAGATGGGCGAGCCGGCACACAAAGGCATCTTCAAAGCAGAGGCCCTCAGAGAGGGGTGGTGGCAATATGGCTAATTCCACCTCCGAGAGGGAGACGATGCCCAGAAGGGAGTCCGCCTGCCACGGGGGAGCCCCCCAGTGGCCACGTGGGTAGAACCAGACCAAGCAACTCCTCGGGCAACCTCTGACCGCACCGGGCGCATCTGAGCACCTGGGCAGGCTGGTCCTCCCTGAGGAAGGGGCCTTCATACACGTCCTGAGAGTCTGAGGCCATGACACAGTCACACGGCAAAGCCTCTTGTGCTTCATTTCTACGACCGACAGGCAAACTTCTGGTCCCTCCTTGTCCGTGCGGCTTGCCAGCGGGGTCAGGAAAAAACCTAGACATTATCTGATTTGCCTGACGGTTTTACTTTTCGTTGTGGGTTGACAAGTGGATATTATGGGTTTTTTTAAACGTCAGTCACATTGTTGGTAAGAATTTGCACCCACGTCAGTGAAAGTAAGACGTCACCTAGGCCGGCGAGTTTCAGTTGCTGAGCCCGCAAGGGCCCCGTGACCAAGTCCCCTTTACACAGAGACAGGCGTGTGCGCAGTGCGACGTCAGGGACACAAGGTCCTGAACTTCCACAGGAGGAGGGGAAGTTGCAGCCCCTTTTATTCTTCTGGGACACGTGGATGTGTATTTGCTCTGCTTGTTCCCCTGGGGTGAGCGTGCAGGCTTGTTCATGCGGAACCTGGCTCCGAACCAGGAGAGCCCGAGAGTAACAGAAGAGGGCAGACTCTTAGGTAAGTCCTTCCGGGAAAGGTCAGACACCGTGAACAGAACAGGGAGGTGCAGCCGCAGAAACCCTGCTTTCTGACCCCCCGAGACTCAGAGCAAACAGCGGAAGCCCCCGTGTGCCCCCCCCCCCCCCGGGACCCCGAGGGCCAGGGTGTCTGGGCTGGGGCATGCGGCGCTGCTCCTGCCCGTGGGGCCGAGCCGCTGCCGGGAGGCCTGCACGTCTGGCTGTTGATGCGGGAACTTCGTCCCGCACGGCACTTGTGTCTCCGTGTGTGCACAGCCCCCTCCTGGCACGTGTGTCTCCGTGTGTGCACAGCCCCCTCCTGGCACGTGTGTCTCCGTGTGTGCACAGCCCCCTCCTGGCACGTGTGTCTCCGTGTGTGCACAGCCCCCTCCCGGCACGTGTGTCTCCGTGTGTGCACAGCCCCCTCCCGGCACGTGTGTCTCCGTGTGTGCACAGCCCCCTCCTGGCACGTGTGTCTCCGTGTGTGCACAGCCCCCTCCTGGCACGTGTGTCTCCGTGTGTGCACAGCCCCCTCCTGGCACGTGTGTCTCCGTGTGTGCACAGCCTCCTCCCGGCATGTGTGTCTCTGTGTGTGCACAGCCCCCTCCTGGCACGTGTGTCTCCGTGTGTGCACAGCCCCCTCCTGGCACGTGTGTCTCTGTGTGTGCACAGCCCCCTCCTGGCACGTGTGTCTCCGTGTGTGCACAGCCCCCTCCTGGCACGTGTGTCTCCGTGTGTGCACGGCCTCCTCCTGGCATGTGTGTCTCTGTGTGTGCACGGCCCCCTCCCGGCACGTGTGTCTCCGTGTGTGCACGGCCCCCTCCCGGCACGTGTGTCTCCGTGTGTGCACAGCCCCCTCCTGGCACGTGTGTCTCCGTGTGTGCACAGCCCCCTCCTGGCACGTGTGTCTCCGTGTGTGCACGGCCCCCTCCCGGCACGTGTGTCTCCGTGTGTGCACGGCCCCCTCCTGGCACGTGTGTCTCCGTGTGTGCACAGCCCCCTCCTGGCACGTGTGTCTCCGTGTGTGCACGGCCTCCTCCTGGCATGTGTGTCTCTGTGTGTGCACGGCCTCCTCCCGGCGCTCCCAACCAGCTCGAGAGAGCTGTGTGTCCCTCCAGCTCGGAGCGTGCTGTCACTCGGCCACCTGTCCTTTCCAGGGCCAGTCACGTCGTGTCATTCGACTCTCATCCTCAATGTCCAGGTGTCACATTTTGGACCTTTAAACTAGAAAAGCACCAAAATGTAAGATCTCTTCCCGAAAACATGTAATTCCAGTTCAATGACAACAGTCACTGTTGGGCGTGAGAAGACCAGGAGGGAATGCACCCAGAGAGGAAGATGATAAATTCTCCATAAACGCCAAATTTGTATTTGATTTTCAGCAACAAACAGAAGAACACTACACCTAGGTTCTGTGTAACATTTGGAAGTGTAATCAGCATTCAGCAAGCAGAAGACAGAGCTTTCTGGAATATTTACAAGGCTTCAAACACATTTTTAACGGCATTCACGAGAATTCTCAACTCGAGATGATGGGGGGGGGGGGGAAGCAACCCAGGCATGACAAGCGACGCGTCACATGCAGCACAGGACAAGGGGACAGCAGCCAGCGGGGAGTCCCGGCCCCCCGAGGTCCCCGGGGCCCCACGCCCCGCGGGCAGGCCTGCGGGGAGGGAAGGAGCCACCTACCTCGGGCTGGCTGGGAGGCTGAGCTAGCGCGTGCTTGTGAAGCACGTGGGGGTCCGCGGGTGAAAGGCGCTGCGCAAGTGAAAAGCGTGTCGTTATTGTATCGGATTAGACAAGAGCAACATGAGTCTCTTCCTCCTCTGACATCCCCAAGCCAGCAAAATGAATGCGGAGTAAATAATGAGCACATTTGCGGACGCTACAAAAAACGGGGGGAAAAAGGAATAAATCTAAGCCCCGCCCTCTCTCTGCAGGCTCACAGGGTCTTCGGGCCCACACCCCCACCCTCGCCAGGGTCTCGCCCCACCTTCTGGGCGGTGCACGCCCCTCAGGGACACGGGGACCGTCAGAAAGCCCCCTGCCCCGGCAACCTGCGGGCTGGTCCATGAGTCCTAGCACCACCCTCCGCCGCCACACGTGGAGTCTAGTTCTCCTCCAGCATCTGTTCCACAACCCCTGCTTCGTCACCGCTCGGCAGGCGGCCTCTCAAACCTTCGTCGTCTCGTTTGCTCGCTAAAGTAAATTTACGTTTCTCAGCGTTTTTGTTAAAATGAAGACGCTGAAGATGTGTTACTCGTAATGTGGTCTGAAACCAGTATAGAATCTAATGAGATTCCGTCTCCCATTCCCCCACCGCAGGCTGACACTGAGCTGATCTTAAACAAGCTTCCTAAGGTGCCACTGCCGCAAAGGGGCTCACACTGAACGTATATGGGCGTGTACAAGTCTGTGCACGTCCACACACAGACACACGTGACATTTTCACTTGTAACCGCCACGCTGAATTTCTTTTTCATTTGGGTCTTTCTTTAGAGACTCTATTCTACCTAAGACAAAATCCTTCATGACAATCGATCTGTAACTAGGGCAGAGTGATTCTTATTAACCACCTATCTTTGTGGCCCATAAGATTAATCCAAGGCTGGAATTCTTTGAGACTGTGAAGTGAAAGGCCTTAACCTGGACTAGCTTTCTTCAGTGGGAACTCTCCAGAATGTTACACAACGGTATGAAATGGTGGTAACTTTCGAGAAAAGGCTATTCTTTAATCAGTTACTCCAATATATTGATCATAGAATCAAAATCAGCATGTTTATACTTCTATTTAGATAGATTATAAGTTGATTACCACTTCAGCCTAAGTGTGATTTGTCATGGAAAACTTAGGTCAGTGTAATAGTGATCCTTAGTCCACAGTCCCTGACCATAGATTGGAGGCAGCTAACAGGGGCACAGTTCTGGTGACACTACGGGGCTGAGTGATGCTAGGGTGTTTATAAATTGCTACAGAGGGACAGAAGAGGCCCACATATTTAATACAACGTGAGAGTGTCTCAGATGTATGTGCAAATTGTTACAGAAGAATCTTGGGGTCTAGAAAGGCTCCATGGAAAACACTTTGGTTTTAATACATCGGTCACTTCCCGACATTCTGTGTTGGTCTTATTTCCTATGAGGACGCGAGGCCAGCAGGGTAAGGAGCGTCTTGTTTGCTGTCGTGTCACAAGCATCCATCGCTGTGTTTGACGAGGAGCTGTCATCCAAAATGTACCTGTCTGCGGGGATGGGTGGGTGCAAACAACAGGTGGCACTTCAGGGGCGGGGAGGCCTCTGAGAGTGTGGGAGTCTGAGCAGGAGGGGAGGGCCGAGCAGAGCGGCGACAGGGTCGAAGCCTCAGGTGTGTGACGGCCGCAGGTGGCAGGGGACGAGGCTGGAACAGGCTCTGAAAGCCCCTCATGCGCCGTGGTAAGAACAACATGCTTTGGGAGAGTTGTCCAAGGCTTTTAAGAAGGGGACAGCTTACGTGTGTACCCTGGGGGCTGACCGCGGAGAGGCGAGAGTGTGGCGGCCGTCTGCGGCTCGCTCAGACTGCCCGCTGTGGAGCGGAGGCGGCCGCGGTGGCCCTGGTGGCCCCGGCGGAAACACGGGTCAGATGCGGTCTACTTCACGACCCCAAGTAGCGTTTTTTTTTTTAAGATGTGGTTTTTAGTTGTGCATTTACTATTTGGGAACTGGGAGTAAAAAGAAAAGATACAGAAATTGGCAGGAAATCGTGTAAGTCACAGCTAACTGGGGATAAAACAGTTTTTGCTCTTCAGTGCGAGACCGCGCTCCATCCCGTCGCTAAGAGGCGGTGGTGCTCCGCGCAGGCGAGGCCGCACGGCAGAAGCGCCTGCCTCTGTGTCCGGGAGAACGGGCGGGGCTACTCTGGCAGGAGCGACGACCTCTTCGTGCTAGTCTTACACACGCACACGGTGGCGGGAAGGTCTCGGGAAGTGTCGGTGGAAGGAGACGATGCCTATAAAACGACACCTAACATCCGTGTAGTGACGCACTGGTAAATCCAGGTCTGGGTGTGTGTAATTCACGGATCAGCCACTAGATGGAGAGCTTGTCTCACCACTGAGCGCGGCACCGGACCAAGTTTCAGAGCAAGCCGCACCAAACTTGGAACTTCTCAGCGCATTTACCCTGGACGCAATGTGGTTTCCACTGCTCCCTCACACGACCGATGTCTTCGCTTTACGCACGGGAACAAACGCACGCGGAGCTACACAGAGGTCCATACCGCGCACACGCAGAGCTCTGTGGCCGTGGGGCCCCTCGGAGCAGCAGAAGACGCCCCTGTCCCGGACCCTGGGGGGTGACGGGCAGGGCGTGTGCCTTAAGGTGCTGCCGCTGTGGCGTGGCTCTGGAGTGCTCGCCAGCCTGTCGCCAGCATCTCGCTCCCATCGGGTTACGTGCAATACACACACACACACACACACACACACGCACGCAGTGGGCTCTGACACGAGCCCCCGCATCCGCGAGGAAAGGAGCGGTGGAGCGCCCCCCCATGGGCGCCACCCGCCTGTGCGGCGCCGGCTGTCCGGCCCGGGCTCTCCTCCACTCTCCCCTGCAGACCAGCAGCGCTCCTTCCACTGGGGTAAACCAGATGGCTACACCCCAGAGTCCGACTTTAGGGAAAATCCAAGTAACACTTCCCCCCAAACCAGGGACAAGTGACATTAGGGGGGAGTAGTGTTTAAAGTACTCATGTGGAATTTATTTTTAAAAAGCTAACAACAACAACAAAAAAAACCCCTGGCTGGCGTAGCTCAGTGGATTGAGCGTGGGCTGAGAACCAAAGTGTCCCAGGTTCGATTCCCAGTCAGGGCACATGCCTGGGTTGCAGGCCATGACCCCCCACAACTGCACATTGATGTTTCCGTTTCTCTCTCTCCCTCTGTCTCTTTCCCTCTCTCTCTCCCCCTCCCTCCCTTCCCTCTCTAAAAAATAAATAAAATCTTTAAAAAAATTTTTTTTTAAAAAGCTAAAAAAAGACAATTCAGTCCTTTCAATTCAGTCACTACACTGAGGTGCTTCCGATTAAAACTCATTTGTAGTAACGATGGGGAGCGTGTGTAAAAGTCACAAATTTAGTCCAAATGAAAGAAAATCCATCGAATCGATGCTCCTGCAGTACCGTTCCATTTACACGTCTCCCATCACACATCTCACCTGTTGTCCAACCAGCTCCGGAGTCCTTTTTAATTGTCTTTTAACGTGGCGCTGTTGCAGTTGGCACTTTTTCATTCTGTACCATCACTGCATTGAGTTTTCTATCCTTTTACTTTTCATGTATTTGATAATCTCACTGGGACTTTTCTGTTAACCCCAGTTCTTGGGCATCCTCGCTCTTACTGCTGCCCCTGGCAATTTCCCTTCTCGTACGAGCTTAGTAATTTTTCACTGTGCCCAAGCTCCGGTTCCATCTGTTTCCATGTCTCTGTAGCCTGTCTCCTGGCCCCTGAGCTTGGACATACTTCTACAGAGAGGCTCTGGTTGGTCTGTCGTCTCTCCCGGCCCTGGGGATTTCGCTGTCCTGAAAAGACAGTAATTTCTGGACTTGGGTTCCCTCAACGTGACTACAGTTTAAATTCTGGACCCACCCACGCACACGGAGCATGCAGGTGAATTCAACTCACACGTTCTCTTCAACCAACAAGGAAAAGGCAGCCCCCCGAAGCCCCAGACCCTCCATCTGGGATGCGGCTCCGCCCCCCCAGTGCGCCCCGCCCCTCTGCCCAGGCCAGCGTTCCTGCGGGCGCCTCTTTTTCTTTTTTTTGTGGATTTTTGCGAATTTGGCCACGAACGAATTACAAATTGTCGTCGTATTTGGAGGGGCCCTTCCAAGCCCAC
Organism: Phyllostomus discolor; assembly: GCF_004126475.2. NCBI lineage: Eukaryota > Metazoa > Chordata > Mammalia > Chiroptera > Phyllostomidae > Phyllostomus > Phyllostomus discolor. The sequence continues at coordinate 23,917,721 of NC_040916.2, read as the reverse complement.
TCAGTCTGCCATCTCGCTGGAAGTCCCTTCCAGTTTCCTCCTCCGGAGCGCGACTCACAGAGCCCGCTCTGCACATTCAAGGGAAGGGTTTGTAAGCTTTGTCTTCCCGTGACTCAAAATTGGCTTCTGGAAGGGAACAAGGATTTGGGAGAAACAACCGAACCATGAGAAGATATTTTCTTTCTCCTCATTGGCAGCAATTAACAGGGGGAAAAATACCCTGATAGGTGCCTGCTGGAAGCTGTCCGATGTGGCTCTCAAGCAGATGGGAATGTTGACTCAAGTCTCTGATGGTCTCACACTGTTTCTAGCAATCTTTTAGTGAAAGTATCTTTAAGTTACATTTCTTCACTCAAGTTCAAGGACTTCTTGAAACGGGCAGGGGAGTTTCCCGAGCTGCTTGAGTAACCCCTGGGTCCATAAACCGAGTCATTAGCACCTCCTTTGAATAACTGTTTGTCTGTTACTGCTTCGGCATTTACATGATCTGTCCGATGCTTGATTTTTTAAGGCGCAGCCGCTGCGACTGCAGGCCCAGAGCAGAGAGCGGGGTGGAAGGTTCGGTGTTTTCGCGGCGACGGCTGGGCCGTGCCGTCTGGTGCCGCGCGAGCTGAGGCCCCACCTCCCCGGCTAATTACTGTGTAATGCTAACCTTAGTTGCTGGTTCACGTTGAGACTCTTTAAAATATGAACTGTGTATTTTACCCCTATGCACTCTCTTAATGATTTGTTTTTTTAGACTGAAATCACTTCCAGCCATCAGTTATGCTCTTGGTCTCTACACATGCACTTCTCCGAGCACAAATATTTCTTTTTCCTATTGGTCTGCCAGCCCTGTCAGAGCGAATTTCGCTTTAAACTAAATGCTATGATACTTAAAACCTCTTGGATTACTCCGGCTGCTAGTGTGATCTATGACCCTCCAAGAATGACAGCTGAACTTTCCAATTTGCCGGCGCTGCTTGGGGAACGGGAGAGCACATGCCAGGGCGGAAAGGGCCCTGATGCTGAGCAGAGAGGAGCGCTCTTGTTGGAGGTGGGAGAGCGGGCTATTAAGTCCTGGAGAATACTAATCAGAAGTGAAAAGAAACCAAACACACTGTGAAGTCGAAGGCCTCGCGCATAATTCAAAAGTTAATGCCGGTGCTGGGAACTCTGTGGTCCGGCGAGAACGTGAGTCAGGGCGCCCGGTTCCTGGGACGTGCGCGCCAGCCGGAGCCTTAAAGTGACAGCGCGCGGTCGGGATGACCCCGGTCAGTGGCGGAACAGGCTCTAACTCACCGCGGCACAGCGCGAAAGGGGCGGGGTCGACGCCCCTCTCCCTCCGTGAAGCCCGGAACCCCACGCAACGTAATCACCGCACCGCGGTCGCCCAGCCCGCGCGCTGCCCCTGCTGACACGCCAGCCTCTCGGAACCGGGAAGCCACCGGTCAGCCACTGGGGACGCCCCGTCTCCACAGTCCCTAAATGAACAGCATGGTTTGGAAACACTCTGACGTCGTTTTGAAACTTTTTACTTTCCTTTACTATCTTACATAAAAGGTGGATAGACGTTTATTGTAAAAAAAAAAAAAAAAGCCCTCAAAAGTCTTATCAGATATAAGAAGCCTGATATAAAGTTTCCAATTTATGTCATGTCTGCTTAGTCACTTGTCTCAATTTTCTGGTATAAATAATCTACAAATTACCTTTGGCTGATACAAATCAAATAATGGCTGGTAAGTAAAGACCTGTTTGTAGCTGAATCAAACTAAGGAGTGTGTTTCCAAAACTGAGGGCACAAGCATTTATAATAGAAATAATAGTTAAACAAACTAAAAGTGCACCGTTTAAAACAGCTAAGCAAGACGGTTTGAAATTTTGACTCTAAGTTGACACGGTCAGGCTCACACACGAAGGCACGGCCGCTGTGCTGGACAGAGCTGTGCAGGTCAGAGGGGCTGCCAGAGCCACCCAGGGCCCTCCGCAGCGTCTGGCACCCCGCTGTGCTGCGCGAGGCACCGGCACTGCCCACGGCGCTGCAAGAACAGGCACCGAAGTAAACCCACGGCTAAATTCTACAGGCTAAATTCTACAAGCTCTCGGCCCTTGAGAATCCACGTTATGACCCGGGTCTGCGAGAACAAAGACAAACCCAGCGAGGCGCATTTCCTGCCGCGCCAGAGGCTGACCTGAGGTTGTCAGGACACGGACGGGCCGACTCAGGGCCTCGGATCCGCCGGACCGCAGTGTTCCGATGGTGGAGGAGCTGTTGCCTTATCACTCCCACAGAGCGGGCTCAGCACGCTGTGGGCGCCGTGCGGCGGCACCACGCGCGTCAGTGCGGGCTGCACAGTGGGAGTGCACGAGTTTCCACTCACGTAGTTTTCTGACTTGTGTCCTATTACCACATTTTAAAGTTATCTTCAAAGCAACATAGGGAAACTTTTTAAATACTGATGTATATAGGCATTTTTCTCCCTTAAAGACTTGCAACTATGTTTGTTAAATTCAGCAAAACCAGCTTCACTACGAACTGAACTCCTGAATTTTTTTTTTAAGTTAGTGGGGTGCAATGACCTCGAAACCAGACTGTCCGAATGTGACTTCTGTCTCTGCTAACACAACTGGTTTTGCTCTGCATCTTGGCCTGCCTCTCTCGCGACCACTCCTGTGACAGAAGAGCAGCGGCTGAGCCTGTTTACCGCGCTCTACCGTGAGATCGCTACATTTCCAGAGCAGCGCCTCTTCCACATTGGGAGGTGGCAGTGCTGTGACGCACGGAAACGAGAGCCGTCCCTGGAAACCCCGGCCACCTCGGCCCCTGCCCAGGGCCTGACAGCGGAGAGCTCTCTACCGCCCCCGCCCGGCGCACCGCTTCCGCGCAGCGCAGCGTGCGCCCTCCCAGGGCTCGTCCGGAGTCCGCAGAGGCAGCGCCCGCACCCAGGCAACTAACTGTTGCTGCGCTGGAACGACGCCCCGGCCCGTCACACCCTCCTTTACCGCCACCGTGTAAAGAGCAGCGGGCTGCTCGTGCCAATGGTTCCTCAATCGGAGCCCTTCGCGCGCTCTGTCATCACTGACGCAATCGAGTCAACGCCTTAGCGACGCATTTTCATCTGCTTTTATATTCGGGCGTTTGTTTTGAAAATAGCAAATCAAGGTAAGGCTTCCAGGTGTTGCACGGAAACCATCCCTTCTCACGCGGCACACAACCCGCGCGCAGGCTCACGGCTCCCGTGTTGGCTCCTCTTTGGAAAGGGAACAGGCCACAGGAGGGTTCAGGGTGGGCTCTGTTCATTCTGGGGCGTTCGTGGCCTTGGGCCTGGGTCACCCCGACAATCTGGGCCTTGGAATAGAGCGGGGCGACTACGAGGGGACTTCTGCACGGAGGTGGGGATGCTGGGCACCCCTGGGGGACCACACGCACGACAGGGGTGTTTTGGGCTCACACTCGGGGGCCTTGACCCTTGAACAACACGGGTCCGAACCGACTCCACAGTCAGTCTCAGGCGGTTTTCAGTGGCCCAGCATGGGGCCCACGCTGTTCAAGGGTCAACTCTGCGTGGGGGTCTTCACACAAGGAGGGCCGACTTCAGTTACACGTGGATTTCTGACTGCCTCGGAGATGGGCGCCTGACCCCTGCCTTGTTCCAGGGTCCACTGTGTCTCTCTGTTAGTTATTCCAAGTACGCAGGACAAGGGGGGATGACCAGCGGGTTTGTTTTAAACGGCTGCGGTGCCCCCTGCTGATGGCAAACAGCACCTCCCTTCCCCAGACTCCGAGAGAGAGAGGCAAGTTGCAACAGTAAGCGACTTGTGCCAGTTTCTCCTCCCGTCTCCGTGTGCACAGAGAAGTGAGTGAAATTATAACTGAATACTCACCAAGTCCTCAGAACCCAGTAACCCTTGAAAAAATGTTTGAGAGACTTTTAAGAATTCCTGTTCACCACTTCAAAAGCTGTCTCAGCATGAAGTTTTAATATTCATGCAAACATAGCTTCATGGTTTTCTCGTATCAGTTTGAAAAGGTGTAATTTTAAGTTACAGTTGCAACTCCGAAGTGTGCTTGCCCAACCGTGTTCCCAGAAGCCGCCTCCCCCCCTTCCTCCCTTGAGGGGCTCCACATGAGCCCCTGAGTGCTAGCCACTCAGATCTGGGTTCGTTTTTAAGATTGCTTTGCCTTTCAACTTCTGACGGGCCAACAGGAAGGTGCTTTGATTCTGACTAGGAAGAACATGAAATGGAAAAAATTTCTGGAAAAGTGGGATGTGTGAACTTTAGATGAAGATAAACAAAGAAAACAGGTTTAAAAATATATGCATGTAACATTACATTACATGAAACAGGATGCCTGCCAGCTAATGTCCACAAACGAGAAGATACTCAGGAAATCATTGATTTTGCTCCTGCTGATAAAAGTCCACTCAAAAGACTTCAACATTAACCTCTGACTTAATCGAAGGGCCGAGAAAGCCTCGGTTGACTGCGCCTCTCGAGTCCAAAATGGGACACACAGCTTTTACACGGAAGCCAGCGTAGACACAGAAAGGTTTTATACTCTGCAGTGGTTACTTTCATAGTACAAGTATGAAGTTTAGAAAACTACTGACATTCTTCTCAAATGTAAAAACAACTAGCATTTGTAGTTAGGTTCTGTTCCAGAGAGCACACCCGTGTCTCTGAAACGGGCCTGAGTTCTGCCTCGCCGACAGCGGCGCTAGGGAGCACGGGGCCGGGCGGGAAGACGCCGTGCCGGCCCACAGCTCCCAGGTGAAGGCCGCCGGCTTACAGTGCAGGATGCATCCCCTCCCTCCAGACATCTCCTGCGTGTGCCAAGTCATCAGCAGCAAACGGTTGCTGCCTTTTTAAAATGAGAAAACCCGATCCGTTTTAACACATCTTTGTGATCTAAAACTCTATCACAGCTTTGAGAATTCACCAGTAGCTATGACTTGCCCCTCCCTCCCTCCCTTCATAAAACTCAAGGCGTCTACCTGGTGAACCTTTGCTCATGAGGTGGGGGGCATCCAAAAATACCAACATTTACAATAAACTCCAGTACAGCAGCTTTCCTCAAATCTCACAATTATTCAAGTTATGTTTTTAAGACACAGATGTATTTCTAAAGAAGCATTATCTCTATTACACAGCCACAACAAGCTTCCTTCTGGGCTGATTCTTCCAAAGAGCTTATTGTTATAATGAAGTAACTAAGTTCTAGTGAATTACCAGATCATCAAAGTACAGCATTTTATTAAGCAGCCTATATAATTCAGGAAGTTATATTTCAATAGTAATGTGATTCTTTGTAAAAAATTGCCCTGCTTGGCATAAAATGCAAACAAAAAAAGATCCTGAATCTAAAAATCTATGTTTTTATCTAAGAAAATTCATCATAGTATCTTTAAATTTTTTCCAACTTTGATATATAATACACATACAACATTCATCAGATTATCTGATTTTTTTTTTCTGTGAGAAAATACTGAAGGTATGGCCCTGGCCAGGTAGCTCATTTGGTTAGAACATTGTCGCAATAAGTCAAGGTTGTGGGTTCGATCCCGGGTCAGGGCACACATAAGAAACAATCAGTGAAAACATGAATAAGCTGAACAACAAATTGATGTTTCTCTTTCTCTCTCTCTCCCTCTCGCTCTCTCCCCACTTCCTCTTTCTGTCTAAATCAATCAATAAAAAAAATTACTAAAGGTATAATAATTTGTAATGGAAGTTAATGATGGATAACACTCCAAAGAGCATATTTTTTAAAAGTGTTTATCATTTAGGAGAATGTGGCATTCTTTTCCAAAATGATTAATTCTGTGTCCTCTTAAGACCAAGGGCAACCCAGAACTGTTTGAGATGTGTGTTTCTCACACACACACACACACACACACACACGGTGTGCAGTAACGCAGAGGTCGACAGGAACACACAGAAGACCACCGATGCCCCACGATGGGCACTGTGCTCGTGGTTAACTCTTTCATTCCTTTTCTAAGCCTGATAACATTATTACCCTTAATATTCTCCAAAAGAGAAAAGGTGATCAAGAATACTGTGTTTTAAGTCATCTCAAGAAATTGTATTTTAACCCTGTACTAACTGTAAGCTTCTCAACAGAAGAAGGATTGTTTCCTACGCATCTCTACACCCCTGGGGCCCATCTAAGTCCTTGTCAATTAAAAAGGTTACTAAATATAGAAGTCGCTAATGTTAAAAAGAAAATATTAAGTGCACATCCTTACCTTGGTTATATCTTTATTTTATACTCTACAAAGTTGATTTAGTTGCTCATCACAGAAACATGAAAAGTTAGAAGTATCTTTGGCAATAACACTCTCCGATAGTATATATGCTATACTTCTCACTCACTGGTTACTAAGAGGTCACTAGTTAAGATCCGCTGATAGGACAGAAACAAGATGGAGAAGAATACAGAAAATGTTTCTACAGAACACAGGCCATCTGATCAAAGTAACGCAACACTGTTAATACTGGGACAATGCAGGTTCCTTTTCCCAGTAAGGAAAAGAAAGTGTGGCAGAGGATGCTTCTACCCTGTGCAGGGAGGCACTTCGCAGTCTGCCCAATGAGATCCGTGGTGGCGGAACACACGTGGCCTGAGAGTTTCTCGCCTAGATCTTAGCGGTGAAGACGGGCGCCTTCCTCTCTACAAAACACTGGGAGTTAAAAGACGTCTTGTCTCACACAGCACAGGTTCCTGCAACAACGTCACAATGCAAGCCCGTAACACTGTGTGTGTGTGTGTGTGTGTGTGCGCATAAAATCCCGATTCTGCACGCACTCAATACAAACCCCACCCTGTACTACAAGCACTGTGCATTTAAAGTATGACACCAAAACAGTAAAGATTAAGTATAAAAGACAGACTCGGTAAGAACAGTTCACACTGGAAGCAGCCCACGGCACAGGCAGCGTGGAGGGAGACGCGTGTGAGCCAGCACCTGCTCCCCCCTTGGGACCTCACCGGTCACACGAGCACCCCTGGGGACCCTGGTGTGTGCCAGGCACGGGGCACACCCTCGAAGGGGACGGGCCAAGCTCCCAGTCTTCCGGAGCCGACACCCTCGTGGAGAAGGGAGGCGGACGAGGGCACCAGGAAACACGCGGCTAGGAGCCGTGGAGACGGCCACTGGGTGGGGGGGGCGAGCAGGGGGGAGGAGCGTCTCTGAGGGACTTGTCAGGGACAGACGCTGAGGCATGACTTGCAAGAACAAACGAGTCACTCAGAAAGTCAGAAGGATATTCAACTGAAGCACAAAGGTGCTAAAGTGAGCGAGAACTGGGTGCGTGTAGGAGCAGACAAGAGCCCAAACCAGTGGACTTGGTGAGCCACCAGGGCCGGGCAGGGGAGGGGGCAGGGGACTCGGTGTCAGGAGCTGCAGGGCTCTGTCGGCCCGGTGAGAATTCACATCTCAGGACCGGGGCGTGGGAAGCACTGAAGGCAGGCGGGACACGTGCCCTGGTTTCAGCCGACCAGCACGGTCACAGAGAGAAAAGGCACTGCGTGGGCAGGTGAGTGCACACACACGGACATTAATCAGGGCACAGACAACGGCGGCTCAGACTAGGGTGCCAACGGTGGGAATGGAAAAACAGCCAATTTGAGACACCGTCTAGAAATGGAAACAACAAGACTTAACAGGTGGCTGGCACGGGGACAGGCAGTCGGTGAGGACGAGGGAGGAACCCAGGTGGACTCCAAAGGCGATGGCTTGGCCTGCTGAGTGGTGGCAACGGAAGACAAGGGGCGGGGCCTGTCCGCATGTGGGAGAGCGAAAGTTGGGTCTGAAGGCTTCGTCCAACACGCGACTGGCTGTGCTGGGTGGCGAGGAGGAGGAAGGCTGGCTGGCGGCGCCCAGAGGGAGGTCTCAGGTGGGAACCCGTGCTGGTGGGTAGTGCCGAAAGCCACGGGGTCTGAGTGACATCCTCCAGGTGGGGGGGGGGCAGTAAGAGAAGAGGGCCCCCCAGCAGGGTGGACATAGAACGGGTCAACTACTCGGAGGGATGCCCAACAGAGAACGTCAGGGAGGCACGGAGCGGGGCGGAGGAGGGCAAGCGGGAAAACAGCGTCTCTGGAGAGCTGAAACTGGCGGTCTGAGAAGGCGGGACTGGACCCGGATGCTGCTGGGGACTAATCAGACGGGAGGGAGGCGCACTGGGTTGGGGGGGGGGGGGTTGGAGACTGCAGGGGTGGAGCCCTCGAGCCGCTGGACAGGACACAGGAAAGGAGGAGGGATGAGCAAGGAGGGTGTGTGGGGAAGCACACTTAAACAATTTCTCTTAATATTTTTCTTTTTTACAGAATAGAAACTTTTTAAAATTAATGTTTATTTTGTGCAGAAGTTTTCTGTGGACTCTCCAATCCCGAGTACTGGATGGGTGACGGATAACAGTCTGGCGCAGCCTGAAACGTTACAGAGAAAGGAAGCTGCAGCCCCCAGAACAGCCCCGCCCTGCACCCCGGGCTGGATATGCCAGTCTGCAGTCCTGTCTCAGCCTCCCCCTCTCTTCTACACGGAAACTAGGATGCTGCAGATTAAGCACACACAGACAGGCTTACTTTAGAGTTCAACATTTCTGCGTTCTACCTGACACCTTCCGGAAGGCCCAGCTCAGTGCTGCACCCCTCTCTTTCAAAGTTTTGAAATCATCCTTTCTCACTGGGGTGACTAACAGGAGGCACTTTTCCAAACGGGTCCTCTATTTGTCAGGAAATCTGACCTTATTGCCCCTAATTTAGAAATGTTATTCCGAGTGTCAATACAATTTTAGTTACTGTTTTATGATAGTTATCTAAATCAAAGAATGGGTATTACATACTGTTGATTTATACGCAACATTTTGACTTTTATGAGAATACAAATGATTTCTTCTGTGGAGTCAGAGGGCAGGGACACCAGCAAGTGTGACCCCGGTGGTGAGAAACTAGAAGCTGATTTCCTTCTTCCATGTACTTTATAATACTTCATACTTATATGCCATTATGACCTATATAAATGTGTAATATTCATAAAATGCATTTGTCAATGGCTATCATCGGAAACAGCTTTCTAAGAGTGAGTTTCTTGACAGGGATAAGTTCCAGTTACCAACCACAAAATCAGACTGTAACAAAGATGAAAGGTATGAGCGAAAAATAAATTTAACAACATATATTAATTGAATCCAATAATGCCTCAACCAATAGGTTTTATTTGCTCTTTCGTAGCAAAAAAGCAAATAAAAAGCGTGAGATTTTATTGTGGTTCAGCATCAACATGCATGTTTAATGACATATAAAATAGTTTGCTTAGGTGTGATTTTAAATTTTCTTTGATTTATTTTATAAATATTTATAGTATTTCTAATAGGTATAAGGCCCCACTTGGTAAGATGCTCATAACAATGTTATTTTTACTTTAAGAATAGATCGAGTTTTTTGAAATCCTTCCAATTCCATTAAATACTATGGAATCTTTAATCAAAAACTAAAAATAATGTTCTGACATTAAGTAAACACTCAGTGAAAATTTATGTTGAGACTGAGCATACACCATAATCGAGGCAATAACAAACTACTTTATTTAAGGAGGAAGCAAGGCTTGCTCTTTCAGGAACCTTCGAGCGGACCCACACGCACCTTGGGGCAGCGAGCATCAGTGTGCTCGCCCCCTGACCCGCCTCCTCCGCACCAGCCCGTCTTTCTCTGTTTGTTACCATCCTAACACTTTCTCCCAGGTTTGGCCTTGCAACCACTTACTTGATAAAGTAGGTCACTTAAAAAGAAAGAAAGCCCAATAAAATGAATTACAAAGACAACGAGATTAAACTGATTGCACTGTTTTCATACATTGTAGCTGAAATTCTGCAAATATGCAGTTGGCTGTGGTTTGGCATTTAACAGCATGCATCAGTAAGGAGGAGGAAATTTTATTCTCATTAACTGTTGCAGATTTACTGCAGTGAAAAAGAGCTATGTAACCCGAGATGTGACAGTACAGAAAGATCAAAGCCGTGGACTGGAAACTAAATAAACCCTCTGGCTACTTCCTGCGAGGAAAATTCACTCTGGCAATGTAAAACAGAGCCCAGTTAAAAACTACTCTGTTTTATGAGCTGTCATAGCTGCTCAAGTGGTTTGGACCGGCTGAGTTTAGAACATTATATTTCCTTGTTTTTGTCTTAGATACTTCTGTAAGCAGTTTTATAGACCATTTTTTCTTTTTTAACACAATAACAAAAAAAAACGAAACTTTTCTTTCGGTTGAAACTGAGAAGGGAGCTGCTGAGCCTAGGAAAGCAGGCAGGTCTGTATTTGCACATTCCTTTCTCATTTACTGCAGTTCAATATTTTGCTCTTAGATTTATTTGGCAACGCATTTACTTTAATAATTCATCAGCAATCTGTCTAATCCCCATTCAAAATAAGTGCAAATCAGTTTACAGAGCCCGCACGGCCCACATCTGGGGGCGAGCTATCGGTAACAGCACATCTGGAAGGGCCATGGAGACTACGGGAATTAATATTACGTTTTAAAACCTACAGCCTCTAGGTTTCATCTGTTTTTATAAAAATAAGAAAAAATATTTGGTTTAGCATTTCTAACATAAATTTTTTAAAATTGTTCATAAATACTTAAATCACATTGTTAATTCAATCAAAACACAGTTGGGCCAGAATAAATCAACTTTAAATTAGGAAAAGTCCCTGAGTTGAGGGTAAGCCCAGTACCACTGAATCCTGACTTCAAGGACGGAGAAGGTGACTTGCTCTGTTTTGCTGTCTCGTTTGTTTTTTTAGACGGGTGATGGTGTTTACTGATCAGATTGCTTACATTTTTACATTTTTATTCTTATCATTGAAATATAACTAAGCAAGCCTTTATAATGGCAATTTGCATACTACTCCCTTAAAAAAACCTCATAATTTTTTGGAAAATAAGAGTATTTCATAGGTCAAATTATATATACAAAAGCAGTCATGTTTGCTGAAGGACTTTCAATTTTCTTTCCATTTAAATTTACAACTAATTTTTATACAACTGTACAGCCAAAGTAAGGCAATTAATACATATAAAACATATGAACTTTAGCACTAGATAATCACCCTTAAATGGCGGTGATATAATTAACTTCTCAGTCACGACTGGATTAACTCCCATTTCTTCAGTACAAAGCTGCACCGTAATTGATCTCTTAACATTTTTATAGGATCTAGTCATATTCAGATTACTTTTTTATTTATAGGCTCAGGCATGCTGCATTTCTTCCCCTAAATGAAGTCCTAATGAAGTGAACATAAATTTGATCTTAAGTCTGGTTTTCTGCGGGGCACCTCTGGACTTCATGCACAGCTAACGCTCACGTCTCCAAAAACTCCGCTCGGGTCAGCAGACTGAAAATTAACACAGACTTAACGGGGGCAGCTCTGTCGCCGACTTTCTTCCCGCTAAATGTCAACGGGAAGTAAACCACTTAACGTGTTTTCCCAAGTCAGTAGTATAATTTCTCCAGGGTAACACATCTTCCCGAGTTTCCAGAATTCCAAGCCTTGATTTTTGGCTTGTATTTCTATATTTCAGTAAAGTTTACAATTTGCTAATGCTGATGTGTGATAATCTAATAAAACTGGGCCTTAAAAGTTATAGGCCCAATCTGCTAATAAAACCTAATTCAATTCTCCTTGGGAAATGCAAATCATTAGTGTCCAAGTAGTGGAACCGAATTTCCTTGCCTTTTCAAGCCTAGAAAGAAACCGTCTCCGTAAAAAGTCTCAACAAGGATGACTCGCATATGAGGGCTCACTTACAGGCGCCGAACAACAGCATCGTGTATGTGAACCCCGACGCTGGCTCGTTAGCCAAACGGATGATTTGCATAAGACACGGACCCCTCCAGACGGAGACTGCCTCACTCCTTTCGTCCTCATTTCTTCACACAACATGATCGATCTGTGGAGGATGGAATTTAGGGGCCGACCATTGCCCTTTAGGCAATTTAATGGTGGTGAAGTATTTAATGTGCTAATACGTTTGTAGCCACTTGCCTACAAGCAATCTAAAGCATCAGTTTGCAGTAAATCACGTCAAATGTATTGAAGCAAAACAGGCCGACACCACGTCGTGTTGTGCCATGAAGCCTGCCTGTCTCACTGAGTGGTGATACCCCCCCCCACCCCCCACAGAGCTTTCCAAAGCACGGCTCGGAGACAGTGTCCTGCCGCTTGGAGGCAGGCAGGGCGTGACACTAAGAGTGGGGCCCCTTCCCAAGCTCAAAGGCTTCCCCATTTATTGGCGGTCTGGTCTGAGGCTGGCCCCTTGAAACCCCCTAGAAGACTGCATTTCTGCATTTGTTCAACTAGGGGCCACGCCGCTCTTGGCTGTCTCGACCTCACGCCCTTGTTAAAGTGAGATGCGAGATGACACAAACGCTGGCTAGTGCAAGTTTTCAGTCTTTCTAGACTCAGACCTGGTCTAACGGGAGCCTCCTACATCTTATCCTTAGAAACTTTTAGAAGGCTCCTAAGACATCCCACCCTCTGAAGTAATAAACGCAGTAATAAACATAGCCGGCAGAGCTGCCATGGGAGTGTTCAGAGGAACACGGCCTAACGTAAGGGCGACGCCGGACGGAGAGGCTCGCCGTGCGAAAACCACTCGCATGCACCGGGTCCATCTCCCCCTCGGACCGTGCTCTAGAGCTACTGCCACGCTTGCTCGCCGGCTTTCATGGTCCCACAGGCTTAACAGTAAAACGACTTCTTCACTACTTTACACATATTTTCCCTTAAGTACAGTATTATTTCTTACGAATGGTTTTCTTCATTTCAAGAAAGTTTACCATTCATTTCTGATTGGTTAATACTGGTAAAAGTGGGAAGAACTTAAATGTATTTCTGTTGATTATACCTAGGTGTAGCACTTGTTGCTGAACCTGAAATACACGTTTCACTTCCAGTAAAAACAATGCCATTGGGATAACCCAATACAATGTAGTCAATTTCGCAGAGTTGGATGTTTCCAAATCAAACCATGCACTCTGAGATACAGCAACTTCTCAAAGGAGCGGGATGCGGTCTTACTGCCGAGCTCCACTGTTCCCATAGAGGTTCTGCTCCACGTGCCTCAGTCGTGATTTAACAAAACCCTTGTGAACTGAGAAGCCACTCCTGCCAACACCCCACGCGGAGCGCAGCTGCGAGCAAGGACCAGGGGCCCGTGCCGACCCGTGAGTCAGGAACAGGGAGTAGATGGAATGACTGTGCAACAGTGTCTCGTGTGGGCATTCAGTGAGGGTTTGTTTCTTAATTTTATACATTATTTGATAATAGGCTTGTCTTAAAATAAAATACATTTATATATTAGGATTGAATAAATACATGTGTTGCCATAGTGCTTTAATACATGCAAATGAGTACAAGTGGAATGACTACGTAGTCCGAACACAGGTGATTTCATTACTAGAATTACGGGTGTGACAGTGATGTATTCAATTTTATGTTATCAAGACATCATAGGAGAATAACATTTTTATCAAAAAAGAATTTTGAATAAAGAAGAAGCAAACTGTAACCTATCTGTGGTCAATTCTTTAAAAAGTGCGAATTTTATGTTAAGTAAATATCTATTTTAAAATACATCAGTTTTTACCTATTTTGACTTTCCTACTGACTTAAATTAGGTTAAATCAGAACACTGATATAACCTAATATGCAAACAGAATCATGTGGCATAAAGGTAAGTGCTAAAAATGATGTTTATTCCACAATTAGGAAAGTGTATTTCACTACGCTTGGTGGATCTATTTTCTCTGACACACATTTATTCTATTTGAGTGATTCATTTATGCAGGACTGATCTCTGACCACTTCACAGGGACGCGTTCTTGGAAACGTAGCCGTGGACGGGAAGGAGGTGCAGTGGGAGGCTCCCGTGCCCTCTTGGCACGGCACGCGCGCCCACGAGGGCTCGCTCCCTCTCAGCCCTGCAGGGTCGTCAGGGCGCCTCTGCGCTCCGACCTGTGGCCTCGGCACCGAAAACCGCTGGCCATTGACAGACAGAATGGAATCTGGCTGCTTGTTCTGTGCCCACTGGGCCTGGAAAAGTTCTAGAGTCAAGAATTTTGTCAAAGGTTCACATGAGGGAGGGATGGTCTCTGCTGAGAAAAATAGAAGATGCTAATAAATAACAAAAAGACTGTGTTCATTTTTGAGGAAAACTGAGTAACAGTGCACGGAATAAAGCTGCGATTTAGTTAACGGTTATCTGTGAAGGACATCACAAACATCCACCCTTTGTTTAGCTCCTCCACAGCCCTGCCAGACACGCGGGCGGCCTCGCTGTTCGCCAGAGGGAGCCTTTCCTGAGGTCCCTTCCCCGCTCAGGGCCTTCCACGCGGCGTCTGAACTCCTGCCGCGGCAAGGGAGCAACTGAAACCTGAACTCTCGGAGCAAACGGGAGGGTCCGGGGTATCCATGAGAAACGGATGAAGGACTTCTCAAAGGAGGGACTTTATGGGCATGTTTACTTGCCTCTCAACAGGAAAGAAGTTTGGATTGGCCAGATTAAGGGTTATTCTCTTATAATTTCATTTCTTCTTTGAATAAGTCCTTTGAAATAATCTCATCAAACAGAGGTCTAGGAATAATATGTAGTCCTTTTTTATTCCTTTTTTTAAAATTGATTATGCTATTATAAGTGTCCTGATTTTCCCCCCTTTGTCCCCCCAGCACCCCCCACTCCCTCAGGCAGTCCCCCCACCACTGTTCATGTCCACGGGTCACGCACGTATGCTCTTTGGCTGGCCCATGTCCTGTACTGTACGGTACATCCCCACGGCTGTTCTGTACCCACCTATTTGTACTTCCTCATCCCCTCACCTCTTCACCCACCTGACAGCCAGTATGGAGTTCTGCAAACACTACACAATGCGTTTTAGACAGGGAATATGTAATTTTGAGGCGTTTTTCTCAAGGGAAAAAAACCCTGAATAAATAGCTGAGTATAATCAAGGCATCCTCATTGTTAAAGTAATAGTCTAATTTTTACACATAGAGTCTTTGTCTTAGGAAAAATCACACATTTAAAAACTGAATACAAGGTTATTTCTTATATATTAAGGAAATATGTAATTTGCTAGATCTACTCAGTATGATTTTTAAAAGTAAAACTAACAGTTCAACTGTAATGTTTGAAAAAATAAATTGAGTGAAGGGAATAAAAGGTGCATATTTGTAACCTCTAATTCATATCATGCACAGAAGAGTCCACGCCAAAGCATGCTAAGGAAGAGAAAAGTGGGGCTGTGTGAGAGCCAGAAAGCGAGAGCGTGAGCGTTGGAGGCCTCGGACAGCGGCCCCTCCCGCCGGCCCTGGCCCCGGCCCCGGCCCCGGCCCCGGGGACGGCCAGCGGGTGACTGCCCGCTGGGCCACAGAGCAGGACTCCAGGCCCTCAGAAACACATTTCTCAAAGCCCCAAGGAAACCTAAGCAGCCTCTGTAATTTTTTTCCAGTTTATGAAAATTGGATTCCTATAAAAGAAAAATGGACCATTTTTACTGCAACAAAAACTGATTTGTAAAAGCTGGAAGCCGTTTAGAAATACTCGACATGAGGTTCTTGTTAGTCTTGAAAAGTAAGAGTTATAATAAAAAACGGTCCAAAAATATGGTGCGGATACATGGTAAAAAAAAAAAAAGAGGGCAGGGGGAGAAGAAAAGCTAGTCTTACTCCTATTATTTTTAATTAGCTTCAATGGCAAGCTCCACTCCACTTCTAACACCAGTCCGGGCGCGGGAGGGGAGGAGTTACATCTGGCTCTCTGGGGTCGGGGACTCCACCGCTGGGGCTCGAGCCCCGATGCATCCCGGGTCACTCCCACCGGCCGGCCGGGAGGTTCTGGCGCCAGGGCTTCAGGCCCACAGTGACACGGGTCCAGGCCCGGGAGTCGCTGTCCAGCGGCCACGCCCGCTCTGCCGCGCATCTGGGCTCCCTGTAGGACAGGGCAGGCGAGCTCACACTTCCCAACGTTTCCATCCAGCTGCCTTGCCGTGTTACAAACATGTAGGCGTTTGGGTTAAGACAGACCCCCCGCTGGCCTGAATTTTAAGAAAAAGACTAATTTGAACTACTTAAACAATTCTCTAGATCTGGCTCAGTTCCCGCATTTGACAGGTATGTCCGATTACTAAATTTTGCCATTTTAGGAAGAAAGTGGAGGATTTCACTGTGAACAATTAAAAAAAAATCACCTCCTATAATAGCTAGAACGCATTCTTTGTCTTGCAGGAACTCGGGACCGTCCACCTTACCTGAGCCCAGTGACACTGACGTGTTAAAAACCCACGACGGCGGAAAAGACACGCGTGCTGGCTGCAGAGCACGCCACCAGCTCTGCCACGCTGTTCCGTGTTAGAAATGAGGACGGAAATTCACAATTCACGCTTCGTACGTTCATTTCTTATTATTCTTTTTTCAGAGAGCTTGACAGTGGTTACTTATCAAAGATATGTGATAATAAATGGAATTACCAAAAGATAATTGAAAGGTGATTGAATTACCAAAAGGTAATTCATCTGGACAATTTCCCTGTTTAAGAAAATACTGAAAATAGATAGCAACCAGCTTTTCAATATTCAAAATTCAATCAAGACTGATTTTTCACAGTTAGCCTAAATTCTTAATGTTGTCCATGAGACCTGCTTATTCTTATCTCCAGAGTGAGGATGAAGAATAAGAGTTCAAGACCACTCTTTATATTTCTCAAAAAATATTCCTACTTTGCTTAACATCAGTTAAAGCAAAAAATTTCAATAGTAGTATTTTAAGTCAACATTATTTGATCTAATAGGCTTTAAATTTACCTATTGGATGTCAGAAGCTGAAAGGTAGCCATTAGTTTAAGATTTCACATCTGGGACATTTTGTGGCAAAATTTTCATGCCAAAATATGTGAATAATTATGTAGCAATTTAAAATACTTAAATCTTAGCAGAGTTAAAAAATAATCCAGATAAGATCTATGGTTTGTTACTATCAAAGAAGAGCATAGAAATCCTATTAAAGGAGAATCCTAACCAATCAAAAATGATTGAATAAAAGCAAGAGTAAATGATTCCAGAGCAGAAAATGGAGACAGAACAACTGAGTTCGGGCCACACTTTAGCCTCTCTGTATCTCTGCCGATTCCACAGAGAGTTCCTTCCTATTTGATCTACTGCCTACGGGAGAAAAAAAAAAACCCTGAGGAAATTCATTGTAAATTATTTCTTCTGGAAATGAAAAAAGAAAACGATACAGTCACATGATTTAAAGGCTGAAAAATTACAAAAGACAAGAGATGAAAGACTTAACTTTCTCAGGGGAAGTTCTTTTTAAAGGGCAAACAATTCTCAAATAAAAATGATTATAATAAATAAGTATATCACTTTTTTTATTTGGAGAGTCTATAGTACGTTTTATTAACTAATCCTTTACGCCAACATTACTGTGATACTTACTGCTTTTCATGATATCAAAGATGTTACTTAATAGTTTTACCTTTGTAAAGGAACTGAGAGGACAAAGGTAAGAGAACTTTCCAAGTCATTTTTAAAGAGTTGTTAACAAACAGGGAAGCAAAAACAATCAGAGACACTGAAATAAGGAACAAATTGAGAGTTACCGGAGAGGAGCGGACAAGGGGGGTGACAGGGGACGGGCCATCCAGGAACATGTACAAAGGACACAGGGACAGAGCCAAAGGGGGCGGGTTTGAGGGTGGGAGGCCGGGATGGGGTGGGGGGGGGGTGAGGGCGTGTGAACACGGAGACAACTGTACTTGAACAACAATAAAAACATAGAAGTAAATAAATAATAGAAATGAAGATGAGCTCAGAAGTGAAATGAAGAGTTATTAACAGAGTTAAGAAGTAAAACCCTGAAGTCTCTGGACAGAGGGCAGAGCCCAGCCACTGAGCACAGGCGCCTCTCAGAACATGTCCACTGTTCTGTAAAATGACCATTTCTGAAAGCCAGAAACGAGAGATTTTGCTGAATTGAGCTTGCACATTCACTGTTTTGTGTCCTCGATTTTAATAAAAATGTTCAGATTCTTTAAGAATTGCATGATTACGTAAAAATGAGGGCAAGTCTTTCTTAAGTAAGTAATGCATACGTAGCATCAACCTGCCCCCTTCAGACGGCAGGGTCTGGGGGAGACACGGAAGTGGTCTGTGCTCACGGTGAGGCACAAACGGCGGAACAACTGATCCTGTAAATGCATCAGCGAAAGTCTTCCATACACATATGAGGATTATAAGCCCAGGTCACTTTTCCTTTTCCAAGTATGTTTTAGAAAACATTTGCACGGGGAACTGTCCCACGATGGACTATAGAAGTTATAATGATTAAACAGAGTCCCCATTTAAACAATTATAGCCAATGCAGACGGAAACATCAGGAGTGATCAAAAGCCGTATGCTTTCTGGTATGTAACCACGTTTAACTTTTATTTCCTACGGCAGGGAGTTTCTTACCATGACAATCCAGTCCACCAATAAAACTTTCTAAAGTGCTATTACAGATTTAACGTCCACAACAGAATACTGAACTACATCTACAGGATCGCATTTCATGTAACAACTGCACTTTCCACTGTGCTTTTAAACACTGAGCCCCGATACCAATGAGTTGTGAAACCAGTATAGTGGATTGCAACTGCATGTCGAAAATAACAGAACAAACAGAATGTATCACTCTGCGTTGCAGGGCGTCAGAGTCATTACTGTTCTAAGCAATTTGGTTTACATGTATAGAGTACATACATACACAAACAAGTGGGTATGTGTGCACTGGCTGGCGACATGAAAAGTATTTCTTAGTGACAGACAAAGAAGCGCTTAGAAGTCACTATAGCGGGCTGCATTTCCTTCTCAATTAGGCATCATGTTTGAAGGAACATAAACTCTGGAGACGCACAGACCTGAGTTCACTTTCTTCTGTCACATCCTCCTACTGTGAGTGGTCACTTAAATTACCAGAGGCTCCATTTCCCCATTTGTAAAATGGCTATGACAATTCTTGCCTTAACACGTAGCTGTGCAGTTAAAACAGACACGACGAGCACTTGGAAAACAGGTTACACACAACAGGTGATCAGTAATGGCTGTGACAATCGCTGTTGGATCGAAATGGCTTAGTACAAGTGATCCATATGAGTTATAAAATATTAATCACTATTGTATTCTTTCACTTAAAAAATACATAAGCACATCCTCCAAAATAAAAACAGCTTATGTGAATGAAAAGCACAAATTTGGAAGAGGAAATTAAGTAAATAATTTTAAGAAAAAGTAATCTTCATGGCAAACAAGACTACAGCTATTCATGAGGATAATTTAATGTGAAATTTCAACAGTCAGCTTGAATTCAAATATTCCACCTCCAGGAATGATACGGAGAAGAAAATGCTTGTTTACACATTCTGGTAAAACTTTATAAATCAACTGTAGAACAATGCTGCCCTGTCAGACTTTTTTCCCTTAAATATTTTATTTGCATGTCGTCTAGGGAAAAAAGTTTTTAATCAAAGCATCAGCTTATTAAAACAATGTCCAAGAAATTGTTAAAATACATGTATTATGCCCTTATTTTACATCATATTTGATGAGCTTTGGAAAACAATCTGAGCTCATTAATTTGGTGAAAGCATTGTGTCTTTCAACAGACGGCCTGTAATTTCCTAAGTGCTGAAGCATGTATGTTTTTCAGATCTGTGATTCTATTTTTTTTGCATAGAAAACATGCCTTCATAAATTAAAATCGAACAAGCATGTCCTTGAAAATATTGAGCACTTTCCCCCTTTAATGAAAAAAGATAGAAACATGGGGAAGGAAGAGAATTCTAGCTTTCCAAAGACCAGGGAAACATCACATACCAGACTTTTCTCGGGAAGGGTGTTTACCTGCCAGGGAACGCGTGCTGCCCAACCACGTCTCCGTTCTGAAGGTGGTAGTCGTTGAAGAAGTCTGGGCTGAGGGCTCCTTCAGAGGTGATTAGCCCGTCTAGGAGGAAGGAGAGCGGTCCTGGTGAAACGTGTGTGCAGGGAACAGCAAGGAAACTGTTCTATCACGGAACACGGTGCGAAACAACTCGCCTATGCAACCTGGGGAGAGCGTGCCAGCAGGACACGCTCTTCTCTGGGGAGTGCGAGTGGACAGACGGGGACGGGCGAGGCAGGGGGTGATGGACGGGGGCAAGGCCCGGGCTAAGGGGGCAGAGCAGGCTGTCAGGAACGTGCACCGCTTCGGTGGGCCCCGCATCTTACACCCACACAGCTCCATCTGTGCATCATGACTGGGGAACTAGAGGTTCCAAGTAAGTGAGATTCTAAAGAAGCAATGCGTGACAAACCTTAGAGCACACACACAGACTTGGGTCAGAAATCTTTGTAAGTACGTGTCACGAGCCCTGTATTTTTAAAAGCATACGGAACACATCCCAATGCTTTTCTATGACTCGGTCTTCATTACACATGTCGGTCACCACACGGCACGCCCCAGCTTGTCAGGTACACTTGACCTCACACTGAACGGCTCTGCGCTGCTGTGCTCTTTGAGTTCCTGTTTGCTGAGGACAGAGTGCTGCTTCTCCCAAGTCCAAGTTTTATTATCACTCTTACTGATGGTCAAATAACGCCATTTTCTCACTCGCTCCAGACTGAGAGTCCAGATAGCTTGCTATCGATACAACTGTGAACCAGTGAAGAGCAATCTGAGGAGAGAGGGCCTCGATGCTGTCCCACGCACTGAGCAAGTGTGGCATAAGATATGGCTTCTGTAGTCACTCTCTGGAAGTTCTGAGGCCTCTCAAAGTTTCCTGTTCCAAAAGCAAACTGGCCCTCGCCATGCAGTTCCATTGCTGAGAGTGTCGTCCTGATGCACCAAGGCTGCGGGTTCGAGTCCTGGTCAGGGCACATACAGGAGCCAACCAATGATGCATATGTAAGTGGAACATTGAAAATCAAGGTTCCTCTCTCTCTCCCTCTCTAAAGTCAATACAGAATAAAAGAAATAAATAAAAAGAATGTATTCTGGGGTGTTCAGTGACCTCTAGGCGCACACCGGCCAGGTCACACCCACAACGCTGATGACAGCTCTGGGGTGTGGCCAGTCAGCTGCCCTGTCACCGAACGGCCGTCCTGCACAGGCCGCATGCAGAGCAGCGCCTTCCCAGGTCCTGTGGAGGGTGCAGGGGCTATGACACACGAGCTCTGTTTTCAGGAGTCTTCGGTTAAGTGAAATAGAAACATTTCAGATGTAACTAAATAACACATTTCCTTAATAAAGGACATACAACCGGAATGGATGTATGAGGTCTGTCCAGAAGGTGTCCAGCCATGTAATATGAAAATAGAGACGTTTATTGAAGAAGATACACGATACACGGCACACAGGACAATGACGCCTCAGTCCCCTTCAAAGTAGGCACCTTGGGACCTCACACAGTTCTCCCAGTTGCCGTCAGCTGCCACACCATATTTTCCTGAATCTCACTGATGGGTCTGAAATCTCTTCTCTTTTAAACACAATTTTATTCTGGGGGAAAAGCCAGAAGTCACAGGGCACCAAATCTGGGCTATAGGGGGCTGAGCTACCTGGGTGATTTGATCTTTTGCCAAAAACCTCTGCAGGAGATGTGATGCCTAAGCAGGCGTGTTGTTATGATGAAGCTGCCAGTCACCAGCTGCCCATCGCTGCAGCCTTCTGAATATTCTGAATAGTTCCCACAGAATGGATGTTCAAGTTCAACGTCAAATTTGATGCGGATTTGTTGCTTTACTGGCTAAGTCATTTTGAATGCAACGGCCACACAGTACACATGCCCACTCAGTAGCATCTACCACCCCCACTGACCAGTACAGTGAAGTCTTCATTGTTCATGCACGTGCATCCCAGTCCACTCTCCCTGGCTGCCAGGTTACATCGATGTCTTGTGAACTATTCTCGTTGTATTAACAATGGCTGGACTTTTCCCCAGACAGACCTCGTATGCAACAAATGAGCACAGAAGACAGAAAAGCTGCAGCGGGACACCATGTCTACAGGGCTTAGGGAACCCTCCCTGGGGAGGGGGTGAGGGGGGGAGGGGGGGACGCAGCAGTGTAACTGACGGGTCCTGAAAGGCAGGTCAGCGTTCATGGCACGGCCTGTTTCAGGAGCAAGAATATTAAAAATTGAGTGAACAGAAAAAACAAGAGAGTTGGAAAGTGAGTAAGTGAGGTGACCTGTATTTCCATAAGACTCCTGTACTACTCATCTGGTACATGTATCCATAAAGACATTATTATTTAATTGTTGAGTTGTTAATGAATAACTTTAGTGTCTGTCTTACTACTTTATAAGTTTAAAATACTTAAGAGGTAGCTTAAAACTGTCTAATATTTAGACCAGTTTCTAGTTTTCCTAATTCCATAAGTAAAAGACCAGCTAAACAAAAAAAAAAGTTACAAAAAAATGAAATTGTGGAAAGTGCCAAGATATCATAGAGAACTGAGTAGCTAGAAAATTAACTTTATATGGCTCTACCACTTTGTGAAAGTGTGGCTAAAATTAACGAGTTTAAGACCACAAAAATCAATAAGGTCCTCTGTTAAATTAAAACCAAATAATTGAGGATCGGGGTTTAAGAAACCTAACCATTTTAGAAGAACAAAGCTAAATAAAGTGCCAAAATAAAAGGTAGACCACACTTTGAAAATGAATGCGAAGATATTTAGCATGCCAGCAGAAGAGAAGACTCGACACTCAGAAAAACTTCAGATGTAAATACAACTGAGTAAAAATACAGTTGAAGTGTATTTGTAAGCCTGTTACAGGAAACACGACCCGGCGAAGTGCGCCAGATCAGGCAGAAGTTAGATTCAAAGGAAGCCCCGTCAGGCTCCCAGCACCGTGGTCTCGCTCTGGAGTGCCCGCGTCTTCAAAGGGAAAGCGAGGGGCAGGGAACCAGGACACAGGGCGGGCTGCGAACCGGGGCCCCTCAGACGGATCAAACTAAGTGGTTCTGAGTGCACAGATCGGCCAGGAATTCCACACGCCCAGAAGACCGCTCGTTTAACAATGTAATAAGCCTGCTATTATGTGAATAAAAGAGAGAAGACGTACACTTCTGGACTTACTTTTTAACACCCCAGGCCACTGCAACTCCTTCTGCGCACCCCAGCTCCCACTTGACAGAATTTAGGCAACTCGAACACATGAGCACTCTTTCTTCGCTAGACCTTATTTATAATTCCATCAAGTTAAGTTCTGCCTAAATTACGCCTCCATTCGAGCCCCTCAACTGCTTCAGAACTACCCGTTTCTCAGTGTTCTGCACCCAAACGTACCTGTTTACAGACACACTAAAGAGGAATCACGCATTCTTGATCCCAAACCCCAGATACGTCCAGGAGGGCCCCCCTTAGGCCCCCGCTCCAACTGCGCTGCCCCCCAGAGGGCAGCGAGGCACCGAGAGCCTCCCATCCCAGCGATGCAACCAGGGGACAGACAGAAGGCAGACGATTCCACCGGGGCCTCTGATGCCGCAGGGCGCCGTACACACGGGGGTCAGTAAACCACAGGGGGCCTTTGCACCGTGGCTGCAGCCAGCACGCCCCTCTGAGGTGTGCCCAGCAGTGGCGGCCGACACGCGTCCGAGCCGGACGAGGGCGTGTCGGGTGAGGGTGAAGGGAAAGCACGTTCGCTGTCAGCACAGCTAACATATCGGCCTTCTGACTCCTGCGAGTCGGCTCAAAGACTCGCTCGCTCGCATTGTGAGTGAAAGTAAAAATTGCAAAACAATTATTCTTTAAATATCGTTCTGAGATAAATGTTATTTTTTTGAAGGCGAATGAAAACGTGCCACGGGGCTCCGTGGTGAGGCAGCTCGCGGCGGCGCCGTGGCCGTGCGAGCGAGGTGGGCGTCAGTGCCGAGGAAGATGAGAGAGAGGGAGGGGACCGAACAGGCAAACCGTCACTCACGTGGCCGTCTCTGATAAAACACTCCACAGAAACACGCACACCTAAGTGAAAACCATAGCTTTCTGAGACGGAAAAAAGCCATGTAAAGCTTCACATTACAGAAGTATATTTCCACGTCAGACGCTAAGAGCAAGATTCACCACGGCGGACGGAGAACAACGTCGGGCGAAGAAACACGTGGTTCAGGAACGTGCGGCCGCGGCACCGCCTGGCCGTGGGCTGTAATGTGCTTCTCGCCGAGGGTGACTGTGCTCACACAACGGCGTGGTTTTCAGGACAGGAAAGATTATCTGTGATTACAACGATCATAATTTTAGACTCGAAGGAAAAAATACTGTAACTAAAGGAAATGCTAGATTCCTATTCCCAATGACAACACTAAGATCCTTTAAAAAAATAAAATAAAAGCAGGAGAGAAACACACATGTTAACAACTACAGTTTGAAAACCTAGAAGGCGATCCCAGTGACCAGGAGGTAGCAGACGATACTGCACTTGGGTGAGAGATGAGATCCAGGGAGTTACGGGCCACTTGGCCTAACCTCTGGCTGAACCGCTCCTACACCTGCTTTCCTCGGAAGCTGCCTGGAGCTTCGTGGAGGCCTGCGACTCAGGGAAGAGGGCTGGAGCACGGGGGCCTGCAGTGCCGTGAGTTTCTCTGAGGCTCTGCAGACACAGCTGCACGCAGCGAAGGTGAGGAGGGTGTTCTCCAGGTTTCCGTGGCACGCACCAGGAGGTGCCACGGAGACTCATTCAGCAGAGGAACTATCCGTGGGCAGTAAACTAGGTAAAACTGACAAAACGGACGGCTTGATATGAGAACCGTATCTCCAAATGCACGGTGGTGTCATCTCCACTGTCATCTGTCCTCCATGTCATCAGGCTACCGGCACTAAAAAACACGGTGCGTCTATGCAGTGATGGTATTCCACTCTTCAAATGCTCACATTCATTTATTTTTCCAGCAGCATTGGCTGTTTTGCAATTTTGATATATAAAAATGTATTTAATTTAGATTTCTCACAAAAGTCTAAGTTGTACATTTTAATTATAAAATATCTTACAGAAAAATATTATTTTCACTTAAGAGGTTAATTTAAATAAATTCATTTTGGAAATGTGCTTTAACTTTTCAAAAATCTGTTCTAAAATTCTAATTGTATTAACAAAATTGAATACTGTGATGGTTAAGTTTGATTCGGTTTTGAAAACTGTAATTGATTCACACTGAAAAAGTGGCTATCAATCTTCAAAGCAAGAAACCCGATTCCAAGAAATTCTGATTTCTATGAACAAAAAGTTCATATCATATATATTTTACATCATTTTACTTCATGAATATCTGAGCATGTGAGGAACAGCTGCTCGCCATTACTGAACTGGGAAATTCTGGTTGGTTGAAATTAATGATCTACGCCATCTGGTTTGAAACACAAAGCAGTGTTTCATAACTACTGTAAAGTTCAGTTAGGAAGAAATCTATTTAATTCCTGAAATAAAGTATCAATTTTCCAGGATTCAAATATCAAACACAAAAAACAATGCAATGTGTATGGACAATTTGCACAACACACAATTATGAAAACACACGAAGCAGTACGTGGCAGGAAAAAGTGAACCACAATTTGGACATAATTACTTTCATGCTTTTTATTTCCAACCTGCTACAGATCTTAACTCAAAATCCTTTCCTTCCACTCCTGAACTAAATGACTTCCATGAAGTCATGTTAATACTGGCAACCGTAAAACACATTAAAAGCACAAATATGCAAAATCTTTGTGCCAAACTCATCCTGGGAAAATGGCAGTATGGCAGACTCAACAAGGTCATAATATATGTGGGATTTATGTGGAAACTAAATTTTACCTTGAAAACACTAGCAGCGTTTAGAAGGAAAAACTACTGCTGCATAGTGTTGGCATCATCCTAACCAAAGAGAGTCACCAACAGAGTTTACCACTTTGAAACCAGAGCAACACGATGGCCGTATTAGACTGTTCAGACGAAACGCATGGAAAACAAAACATAAATTAGTGGGTCACACATGGAAATGAATAAAGAAAAATAAACACTACATTTTTAAACAGAAATCTGGAATCCTGAAGATGTCATTTTAAGTTATATACTCTAGAATGTAATACACTAAGAGCGATTAATTTTCCTGGCCACCACCTTTTTTATGGAGATTCACTAAGACTCACTTGGAAAAAAATAACGGTGAGTTAACAGGTTTACTGGCGTGTGCCGACGTTACGTCTGAAACCATCAGCAGGAGACATTCACGCGCCACCAGTGCTAACAGGGCTTGGGAAGGAAGGAGCAGGCGGCAGAGCAAAACCCCTGTACCCAGCGCGCGGACCGCTGGTCGTCGGCTCACCTGAGTTGTAGAAAAGGTCGGGTCTCTCGAGGATGTCCCCTTCGTGGATGTACGGCTCGATTCGGTCATCCCCGTACACGTACTGCTCACTCTCGTCCAGCTGGCGGCTCTCCACCATCTCCAGCCACTGGGAGTTATGCCAGCGGAACTTCTCGCTCTGAATCTTCTTAGCCCACTCTTCATCGTACTCCTGTTGAAAACAACGCGTCGATAATGACTAGGTAAGCCCAGGAAGGAACGCCTCGGCACTCGGATAACCGCACTTTTATCTCGTGAGAATCTGGGGGGCCATCGTTCGGGTCAGAGGAAGCATTAAAGTTACCTGTTCAGAATGACTTTACACAATAATCGATGAAAATCAATTAAATACATATATTAGAGACATCCCTATTTGGATTACCAATTGCTGAAGGCAATGGCAAAGACTGGAAAACTTTAGATCTCACAAGTTCTTTATGGCTAGAGTTGAGGTGAGCAATCAGACTTCACCTTCCACAGGGTTTTGTGGCCGTAGTTATTCGCGGCGCTGACGGCAGGCCGCTAAGCGTAAGATGACACCTTTTGCTCTGTTTGCTCAGATAACACTTCTCAGTAGGGGGAAAAGAAATGTGCTTCTGGTCTAGCAAGTGTATCACACATCGTATAGTCAGTCACGTTCTCGCTGACCTGGCCACACATGGGAAGGTGCTGGGGGGAAAGGGAGTGAAAAAATAATAGCACAGAGATGTTGTTACAAAAAGTTTCACTGGCTACAGATTTTGGCGGATCACTTTGGGTTTCCAAAATTAAATAAAATGCTAAGTGGCGCTAATTGTGCACTATGGGCAAAGTGATTAGCTTCAAAACAACTTAGTCTAAGTGCTGAGGGTTAACTGTGAACCTCTTTAAAGTGTTTGACTTCAGAAGCACAGCACACTTTTGGTTCCATACGCGCACGCCGCGCATGCTCCAGGTCAGCTGCAAAAACGTATCGCTGTCATGTCAGAGGTGGCCAGGTAATTTAAGAATGATCACACACATTTATAAGAGAACAAGAAGAGGAACTTATTGTATCGATGATGATAAAGAATTTAATGCATAAACAAAAAGAAAAGTGATATTTTAGACAAGAAATTCTTCATACTACCTGGCTTTTTTTCCTAAAAGATTAGTTATAAGTCACCAAACTCCCAGAATATGCCTTATAATACCAAAAATCCTATTAAATGTACACTAACTACTAGAACTAATTTAAGTGGTATTGTTTCTTTTATGAATGCTAGCTTAATTCACTTGGCAAGAGGTATAAAACTATTCATTTTGATAGAAAAATTTTAAATATTATCTGAATGAAGAAGTATTCAAGGAAGATGGAGAAAAACATACGGTTTGATTGTTTTATTACAATTTAAGTTAAAGCATATTATTTCCTAGTGTAAGAACAAGAGTTAAAACCCAATCGCGTGCCCAAAGCACATAAAATATAGGGTTTGCCTCTTTACTAATAACTGTGAAATGTCTCAGAGGTAGGCATAATTGAAAAAGTAAATCCTTAAACCACACAGCCATAAAATGTACTTAGCCTGGTAAGTAATGCTCTGCACAAAGAAAACACTTAGGCTTATTCCAGGAGCTATCACCTTACACCCTTCTCCCAAGATTTTCCTATTCTACTTTAGCTACTTTAGCGTTTCTCTCCCTCTTCCTCCTTCCCTTCTCCTCTCCGAAAATAAATAAATTTAAAAATGGATTTAATAAATGTAGAAATGTGTAACAAGGATGCTGTTTTCTTCACAAATAGCTTTTCTAATTAAGCCTCCTTATCACCTTTGAACTTACAGCCATGTTCTTGTTAATGACCCTAAACGTGCATGCCTGCATTTTTAAAACAACGCTGCCCACACGCCATTTGAGAGATCCAAACACAGGAAGCGACTGTAGCCACGAGCACCCGTAGCTGACTCTGGACACCAAAGCCTGACCTGGTGTCTTGGGCACAGACCTGGGGCCAAGTGTGCTAAGGCCAGCGTCCTGCCAACCTGGGGTCCTTTCCAGTTTCGTCTTCTCTTTCTCATCAGTTTAGGACTGAATGAACCCACAGAACCAAGGCAGATGCACTTTTGGGCCCTACAGTTAACAGTGTAGGGCCGAAAAGCTATAGTAGCAATGCTATAGACTGTACTGTCATTGTCCTTATTACAAATAATTTTATTCCAATTTTAAATATTTCTGTACTATAAAACTGCAGGCGGGGTTCTCTGTGACCAGTGATGGTTCACTTGTGCGTTACTGTTTACAGGGAAGTACAGTGCAAACATGACGGCTGTCTCCAGCTTTTCAGAAGAAAATGAAACAAACAAAAAACCCAGCTCCCCCTCCGGAAACATGACACAGGATGCGTCGTTCTACACCGAGCTGTATAGTTGTGCAGGGGTGTCCAACCTGCGGCCTGTGGGCTGCATGCAGCCCATGAGGGCTGTGAATGTGGCCCAGCACAAAATCGTAAATTTACTTAGAACATTATGAGATTTTGTGATTACGTGTCACGATGTATTTAACATGTGGCCCAAGACAACTCTCCTTTCAGTGTGGCCCAGGGACACTGAAAGGTGGGACACCCCTGATGACAGTACAGAAAATTACATTTTGCGAAACATCCAACAGGGATGAGATCCACACTGCAGCGAATCCGCCACCACGACAAGTGGGGCTCTCCCGAGGGCTGGCCCTGAGATTTGACAGGTACGTGTGGCTTTCGTCACAGACCACAGCGGACAGCACACTGATCCAGCACTGTCAAGGCCTGCGAGTCTCCAGCGGTAAGAACACGACTTCTCAAAAATACCTGGAGCTTTATGTTGTAAAACCACTGAACGTTGGAAACCATAGAAAAAATACCCATAGAGAGAACCACAATAAAAAAGAACATGTTTTCAATGACTTCGATTCCAGTGTTAATAGATAACTTTGGGAAATATTTAAAAATATGTATGTTCTACATTTAGAGGACAAATATCAAACATTATTAAGATATCATACTTGTGCCAGAAAGGCTTGCTCTAATTTGTGATAATACGGCCTCAGGTATTTGAGTGTTTAGCAAACACGGCATCCTGGAATGAAGCACGTTTTTTATGAGGAACATAAAATATATTTAAATCATTCCTTTCTCCTTTCCCTTAGTGGTAAACACTGGTTAGAGTTTGGATCTTTGTTTCTGAAACACTGATTTTTGTGTTCCAGATTTCTTGAAAATCGAGTATTTTAGCTGACGGCCAGTGGATGCCCGCTCCGCCGCTGTGGCTCCGAGCCCAGGGCTGTGGGCCCCAGGGCTCCAGGCTTCGGGAAAGGCCCCGGAGCAGACCTCGGGCACTGACAGCAAAGGTGAAGAAGTGTCTGCCACCGACCATTGTCGCTTTTAGAAAAGAAAGGTCACGTTAACACTAAAAATGTAAGCAAGACAATCTGAAAATAGGTAAAATAGATACATACTTTCCCCAGACAAAACATGTTAAGAACCTTACATTTGCAATTCCTCCCCAGCCCTGGTCTCTCTGCGTGCCTGCGTGTCCGTCTGGCTCTTTCTCTCTCTCGCGCACACACACAAACACACACACGTTTTGTTTATTTCTCTTCCACTCCAGCGAAACGCAGGACACGGAGACTTCGCCCTACTCCCACGGCCAGCACTCTGGACTCCGGGGCCTCAGCGACCTTCTTTGTTTCCTGTCAATGAGCAGAGTTTAACAGCCCTGGCGACACCACAGCCTCCTTCCGTCTCTGAGTCTGAATCTAGGGACGTGATAATACGGCGCGGCATAATGCAAAGAACATTGGGTTAGGAGCTAGGAGACCTGGGCTCTCGCTCTAGCTCTGATATGAAGAGAAGTATGCAACCTTTCAAAGGTATGTTGCTATCTTTTGTCTCTGGTTCTTCATTTCTAAAATGAAACAAATCTAAGATTGACCCAAGTGCTAACATTCTATAAATAAAAGTCTATGATTAACACCATTAGTTCATAAAGCTGTTGAAATGATTATCTCCCCACACTGAGGAATGCTGGCAGTATACATTTATTTTAAAAAGCTAAATAGCAACTCTGAATGAATATCCAGTGTCAAAAATTTAATAAATCCAGCACACATCAATTAAGTCTACTCCCTCCACCCTCTGTGCCCCAACTCCCTGCTCGCCCCCCCCCACCCCCCTGCTCATCAGCAGGAAGGAACTGTGGACACTGAGGGACGGGGCAGCCCGGCCACAGCATGAACACCCATCGAACTGGTGTGCAAGCTCTCCGGGAACACAGTTGTTCTTTCCTCACTTTTGAGATGCCCGTTTTCACAAGGAGGGCGCCCTGACAGCCTTGGAGCCTTGAGTTTGTCTTGTGCTGAAAGGTGTCTCTCCTCTCCTGGTCTCTCCTCTCCTCAGATCCTGATAGCATCATCCTAAGCACTCGGTTTCCACAGACTCTAAAGTGTCCTGAAAAACTTACGGCTTGCTTTTATGTGGGGTGTGCCATCCTTTTTGAAGTCCCCGTCACTCCGTTCACCACTCAACCCTGAGACAGCTCGAGGCCTCGGCCGGCCCGTTATCAGAGCCTGCTCCCTCTCAGGGAAGCCCTTTGTCAGGGCTTCCGCCACACCTTGTAGGTGATTAACACGGCACAGGATGACACAGCGCTACACGGCTCTGCTCTGTGTCCTAAAGCTACTGATGGAAAGCAGACTTCCCTCTCTCCTTTAATGTGGCAGCCCCTAAGTGAGGATGTAACATGGTTTATTTAACACAATTCTTCATCCTAAATTAAAGCAGACCTAGAGTGAGTTGTTCATTAAGGTTAAGTTAGCAGCTGCTAAAAAGATGCCTTTTACATCTCAGAAATTACTTCTCCCCACGACAGGCACACAGTACGCACACTGAGATGCACGTAATCAAATCGGCTGCAACCGAGACGCTGGCTTGTAGGCACATCCCCCTATTCTGCAACAGCGCTCTTCCGAGTGTCGCCCTCCAGGCTCGACCAGGACATTTTCTAACCAGACCTCACAGAATTATCTCTCCATCTCTGTGTAAAGCGCCGAGGGGCTCATCTGTGCAATATCACTTAAATTATCATGTCCAGTCAGGCCGCAAAGTAAAAGATATAACTGGTTAAGCAAGAAATCATGACCTTTATCTTTCTTTCATACCATGCTTGAGTTCTTTTAAATACAAGTGTTGCCAACTGGAAAAAAAAACCAATGTAGATGCATAGGACAGTCAGGCATACACTCACATCAATACACACACACACACACACACACACGCAATATACAGTAGGTCCTCACTGAGCGTCATCAGTATGTTCTGTGACTGTAAGCACAAGGACACACTAAACCAACTGTACTGTGGGCTAGCTAATGTAAGCAACAGCTAAGCTCCTAGGGCATCCCTCAGTGTTAAAGAGAAATGCTTTGAACAAAATGACATGATCTGAGGATCTGGGCTGTGGGTGAGTATGTGTGTGCCCACGCATGTGTGTGAGTAAGTTCTAAAAAGCTGCAAAAATATCCCAAATGTCTGCCTTTCAGGTCTATGCAGTGTAAAATGAACCCCAAAAGAGGGCTAGGCGAGCTTATCTCACTAAGCCCAACGTGACTGCACGGAACTAAGACACAAAACTCAAACGTACAAATCTGAGACGTAAAAATTCACCAAGATTATAAAACAAGAGAGGACCAACTCCACCTGTTCGAGAAAGAGCATCTTAGAAGTTCTGTCAACAACTCAGAAACCTCTGCTCTGCGCCCACGCCCAACCTGCACATCAGCTGGGAGTGGCCACTGTCTCCCCACTTTACCCAGTTCTACCCACTCCCTGCTGTGGAAAGCCTGTCCTGAAATAACCTCACCTTTAATGCTAACCCTAATCCCAACCCCTGTGAAGTTTCTCCCATAACTTCCCCTTTAAGGATGCATGAGCCCTTTTTAGAGTGCGCCTCCTTGCCGGCAGGATCATTAATAAGCTCAGCGTTTTTGTCTGACACAGGCTTCCCCGATAACTCCGTGGGGATTGTAACAACTGGTGTCCCAGAGGCTACATGTAACCCTACGCTGGTTTCTCATTTCATCGCACCAGTCTTACCGAATATGAGTTTGTTTACTCTGGAATGAAGATACCAACTTGTTTTCCAGGCTTGAAACACTGGAGCTGCTGTTAGTTCCAGATGGCCGAGGGGCACGTGGTCTGCCCACGGCCCCGGACTCCTGAGAGAGGCGGGGCCACCATCGGAAACGTCCGTGACGCGGCCTGCATGAGCACCGGACCACGTGGGCCCATGGCTGGCCAGACGGAGAACAGGCAGCCGTCTTCCCCGGGGAACTTGGCACCGTCCTGTCTGGGGAAGCACCCCGCAGCTGCGTGTGCCGGCAGTCCGGGACAGGCATGGCCAAGGCCATGGGGTGGGGCCGCTCCCGGCAGGCCAGCTCCCGTCCAGATGACGGGACCCTGGGGTTCTCTAGCATCTAGACTGGGAACTTGTGCATTCTAGGGACTCTGGGTTGTGGAGTTTGGTATTCTCAGTGTCTATCTTAGGGTCTGCAACACAGTACATGTGCTTCATAAACACGTATTAAATGTCTGAAAACCCAGTCGTGTGGGGGGGATTTGCTTGGCAATTGGGGAAGAATTTATGTGGTTTTCAACTACTTCACACAGAGATGAGAAGCACTGAGGGGTAACAATCTATCTGGTCTCTTAGGAGCTCTCTCCGTATAGAGGGTCTGTCCCTCCCTTCCCATTTCCTGAGGCTCAGAAGAGAAAGGCAGCGGTCAGTGGCCACGGCCTCCCCTGGGAAGACCAAGAAGCTACTAGGCTCCTCCCTCCCTGCCTCCCTGCTCCTCCCTGAACCTACCCTGCTCTCTGCCTCCCGAAATACATGGAAGGCCCAGTCAGACAGGCCACAACTTGCTGATGAGGCCACCGAGACCGCATCACCAGACATGCCATGCTGCCCTCCTGCATGGGACAGAGTCACGACCACTACACGTCTGTTCCAGCTCCCCAGTGCAGGCCCGGGCCCAAATGCACCACACAGGTCACCACTAATGCGACGTTTCCACGGTTCTGGGGACACTGCAGAGGGCATGCTCCCTCAACGCTTGCAAGGCGTCTCATCTTTCTTAGCATCATTCCATGCTGTCTGTCTTGCGTGAAAAAGAAGTTTCTTTTCTTAAAGATAAGTTGCATTGAGCTACAAATATTCCCATTCTCTTTTTTGGCATTTTTATAAGACGCTGTCACACCGAGATACTAGGAAACCACGACCTAGAGGTGAAGAGAGTCTTGCGAGAGTGCCCACTTCTGTTCCTGGTGGGCTTCTCACACGCGGTTTTAGCAAGGGGGTTGCGTGGCCATGACCAATGCACCTGGACAGTGTCACTCAGAAATCACAGCTAAAATGGCAGGGCACTCATTTAGTTTTAAACCAGTGATGATATGATCAGTCAACTCCAAAGAGCAGATGGTATCGAATAAGACGAATTTCTGAAATAAAATGTAGAAAACTTACATAAAAAAGTACCTGATGGCTATGGGTTTCATCTCATACTAAGATGGCTAGTGTAAATGTCAGCCCAGAGGATGTGCAATGAAGTTGTTCACTGGTTCGTTAGAATGTTACTCTGATCCTTTTAAAACACTTAAACAGTTAAACTTTGAAAACTGCTGGACAGGCTATAGGCAAGGCCCTTTTTACAGGGTGGGCGGAAGCGAAGAGTGAAAACCCAGTTCGGGGAGGAGGAGGGTGAGCAGCTGCGTGCAGCAGTGCCTGCCCCGCGAGGGACAGCAGCGGAGTGACCTGGTCCCCGCGCCGGGCCCAGCGCCCCAGCGCGGGCAGAGGACTGTGGTGGGCTGCCCGGTGTCTGAGGAAGGTCTGTGCAGGGGGCAGGTTTCTGCCCGGGGCCCACGCTATCCCTCTGATCGCATGCACGCCTCCAGTGAGCGACACGTCCTTTAGACCACTTCCAAAGTCGTGCGCAACATCAACATTTCTGTGTGTTTCGCCATTCCAAAGCAACTCACAAAGTAAGTCTACGTATGGGATGGGGCAGACGCAGGTTTACGGTTGTGAGTATGCAAAACACAGTTTGCTCTTGCGTCATTATTTATTAAATACGGTATTCTGTATTTGTATTACCACCGCAAACCTATGCTTTTCCCACCCTGCATAGAACAAAAATTATCGGAGTATTGAAAAAAGTTGATATGATATCCGATTTATTAGAAAATATCAATGGCCAAACTGCAAGGCTGGCTGTGTTGAGTTTCGGCAGAAACCGTCCCCACACCGCCGGCCCCACGCGGTAACCTGTCTGAGAGACGAGTGCCTGTGAGACGGCAAGCGGCACAGACTAAGGCTCTCGCTGTGCACAAAGCCTGCATGTGAGAGGCTTACACTTAAGAGCCAACAGTCCTAGCGCTGTTTATGAAATGAATATTGTACCGCTGCTATTTTCTGAGCTTGGCCGAAAGACAAGTCTGCGTGTCCACGGAGTGCAGTGTTCTAAAGAGACCTGCGATGCCCTCTTCCTCCCGAAGCGAGGACGACGGTCGCCTGTGCGGGAAGACGCGCTACTCACCGCTATGATGTCCAGCGTGTTGTCGCAGACCTTTCGGATCTCATTGTTCTTGTCGTGCATCAGGTCGATGAGGTACGCGGGGGCCTCTGGACAACAGCGGTTAAGGACATGGACAGCATCTGAGGTCGTGGCCGTCCCACCCTCCTAGTGCGGCCCACATTCCTCTAAATCCACACGATAACTTGAAATTTAACTCCAAGTTTTAGAATCAAATCGTTAATACAACATGACCAGAAACATTTAATGTTTCATTTGTTTCGAGAACAAGGATGAGGAAGAAAAAATACCAGATGAAAATGGGTAAGAAAAACAGCCAGTAAATTTTAGAAAGCACAAGGCCGTTATTTTTGAAAACATGGAAAACTGTGAAAGTAACTCGAGAGGGAAGGAGCGGTACAGCCCTGTAGCCATGGAGGCCTTCTTGGTGTGCCTGGCCCTGCTGGAAGTTCAGGACAGCTAATCCCACACAGGATTAACAGACAAGAACCACAGTCAAATCCCCTATGTAATTACCAGAAGAAGGGGAAAACCTAAGACATTTTCACATAAAAGGCAAAACCTGCAATCTAATATTTCAAAAAGAGATAAAAGAATTCAAGAAAACAACAGTATATGAAAGGACATACAAGTCAGAATTAGAAAACTTTGAAACAGAATGATTCAGTACATAAAATGATTCAATAAAAATAAAAGTAAAAAAAATTTAAGATATATAAAAACTAAATTTATAATAAGAGTAAATGAATATAAGATGAAACTTTAATAAAAACAGATGGTAAAAAGGAAGAAAACTTTTTAAATTAAAGAATAAATGAAAAGAGATAAAAAGTTAGAAACAGCTATTAAAGACAGGCAAAGAAAATCCAATATAACATAAATCTCAAAGAAGACAACCAAAGCAATAGAACAGGACAAATACTAAAAGCTGTAATTCAAGAAAACTTTCCTGAAATTAAAACAAAAAGGAGACAAAACTACCTACTGAAAGAGCACCTTTGCACACTGGAAGAAAATCAGGCAAAGATGTCAAATTCTAATGAAACGACTTGGCTTTAAAGAAACAGAAACATCCTCTGGTCTTCCTGGCAGAAAGACCGACTCACTTATAAGGGAAAGGAAAGTAAGCTGTCATCAGACTTTACGACAGATGCCGATAATCAGTAGACTACAGATTTCTCACTGCCATCAATTCAGGCCAGAGGACAGTGGAACAGTACCTTCCAGTTGCCGAGGAAAATAACGGGCAAGCTGGAATTCCGTAGTCTGTGCACTTGCTGCTGGAGAGGGCAAACTGGCCCTGGCTCCCGCTGGGAAGGAGGCGGGCACAGGATCAGAAGGCTTAGCTCAAACACGGCTCATAAACGTAGCTCTGCCGGGGGCGGGCGGGGGGGGGGCGACTGGCGGGTAAAATAAAACAAGAGCAACACGTCTGAGGCGGACAGGGCGCCTGAGGTGCCTGCGGAGGCGGTAAGCTGTGAGCAGGTGGGCCGCCCCTGGGGAACGATGAGACCCGTGGGGTGCTAGGAGGGAACTGCTTGCAGGAGGGTTAGAGGCGGGGCTTTGGAAGTGAGGTTAGGGCCAGGTTGTGAAGACCTCTGTATGCTAAGCCAAAGAACTTGGATTTTTCACAATGAAGGCTTCTACACAGTGGGTTTCTAAAGCAGATTTGGCAGGGCGGGGGCGGGGGGGGGGGGGGTGGGCAGATACACACACAAGCAGACCACCACAATTTAATCAAAACAAGACAAAACAATGCAGCTCAGACACCACTTCCTCTGCACCCTCTCACGACATCCCCAGACGTAGCCAGATATCCTCCCGTGTGTGCTCTGCATGTACCTTTTACAATGCTGATTACCCCCGATTACACTTCTGTGTTTCCAGTTTACTTGCCTAGCTCTCCAACAAACTATAAACTAACACCTCGAGTGCATCCAACACTTAACGCGATGTCAGATGCTCAGCACTGAAGAATAGCTGGTAGAATAAGTGATTAATGGTGTGGTAAAAGAGACGGCAGGCAAAAATCTGCAGCCCCAGGACTGGTGGATGACACTGTCATGATCCACTGTGACTACAGAAGGGAGACTGTCTCTCAGGTGCGGGTGCTGGAAATACTGAGAGCCCTTTAACATGCAATAACGACAAACCACCACTCACTGAGTATCTCTCTGTGCTGGGAACTATTAGAACACTTCATCCATTGGTGCTTATAACAGTCCTATTGGGGGGAGGTCTTCTTCCTATATAATGTTCTAATGGCCAAATACTATGGCCATTTCACAGATGCAAGACTGTATGCTCAGGCAGGTTGGGTAGCTTATCCAAGGTCCTGCCGCTAGGAAGTAGTAAAGGTAACTAAAAGTTACCTTTAGGGTTCTGTGATCAAAGTGCTTCTTAGGCCACATCATACTGTGCCCCTCCAGGTAGGTGCAGGTGACATTCAGGCGGCAGCTAGCCTGGCCCTCAAGAAAGAGGTTTGGAAAATATTGAATACTTTGCCTATAGTTGGCAGCTGAAGTCAAGAAAACACAGGTGTGTTTCCCAGGTAGAGTGAAAAAGGTAAGATTCAGAGAGAACTAGGGATAGTCCTGGGAACCTCTGGTAGAGCATTTACTGTTGACAGAGAAGAAAGGGCCGATGTGTTCGTTCGGTTTCCTGGGGGTCACAGCCGGACAAGTTGGTAAAATCGCCCCCAGTCTACCCTACCCGCACACTGATTTGGGGGTAACAGCTTCCATGAAACATAGCTTGCCCTCTAAATGCATTTCAAAGCTTGAAATTTTCTACATCACCCAAATGTTTGCAGAAAAACAGCCAAAGACCCGCCTTTTCCGACCGAGTGTGCGAGTGCCACCAGGCGCCGCGGACACGGCGAGGATACGCGTCTCCTGAATGATGACGTCTCTCGTGGCCTGGTGGAAGACCATCTGGTAGAAGACGTAAGTTATCTGGCAGACAAATTCGTCATCTTCTTGTTGAGCTGGAAGGAAACGGAAAGCTTTTCATAAGAAGAATACTATGCTTATCTACGAAATTTTAAAAACGCTGACAAAAAATCCAAAAATGGCCAGGAGACAGATAAAAGACAATTAGTCTAAATTCTTTATAATACACAGGTGTGGATGTCACTTATGTCTTAGGTGTTTTCCTAAATCACATGACGACAACAGTGAGGAAATTCTTAATATAGTTTTAGAAGTTTTAGTAAATTTGGTTGCGGTTAAACTAAGTAGGTTAAGTTATTTTGGAGCACAAAGATAAAACCATTTTGAAGAAGAAAACTTCCACCCTTATCTGAGCTCAGACCAGACGATGTGAGATTACTCGCGTCCAAAGCCCAGGCCGCTGGACGGAGGGGCGAGATCGGCCAGAGGGGACAGTGACAGCGAAACTGATCAAACCAACTCCACGTCCCAGACGTGAGACGGCAACTCTTATTTCCACTTCTTTTGTTTTCCTTGTTCGCAATGAGAATTCTCTAAACAACTCTACTTTGCGGAGCACATCGGTTCTGTCTTCCTCACCAGGAACCAAAGCAGCGGAGAACCGTCACCTGGGACCCCCAGCCTGCACACGCGCCTGCTGCTGCCCCAGCCACCCGGCCCCTGGCGCTCGGTCAGCGGCGGCCTGAGCAGACCACTGTCGGGTCCTGGAGAGTCCGGTCCTGCCAGGACAGCATCCGACGCAGATGCATTCGGTGTGCAATGTGGGGAGCGGTGAGCCCAGGAAGAGCGTTACGAGGGGAGGGGAAGGCTCTGCTCAGGCCTCCACTGCCCATGACTGGAACCACAAGCCACTGCGGCTAATTAGATGAACATTTAATTAAATGAAAATTCAGGTTCTCAGTCTCGACAGCTACAGGTGATGGACAGATGGAGGACATTCTCTTCATTTCGGAGAGTTTTGAGGACAACACTAAGTCTGGACCTAGGAGAGAGTGTGACGCTTAGAATTAACTTCCAAATAAACTTTCCTGATTAGACATCAAGATATTAAAAAAAGGGTATGCGAGAGACAGGACATCCAATACCAAGTTCGACAGGAAGAAGAAAGGGCAGAACACGCGTGGGTCCAGGCTGACGAGAGGAGGGCAGTGTCTAAATTAGCCCTGAGTCGCTTTACAACACGCTCTTCCTTTTTTCGAGTTAGGAAACCGTTAGCTTACCTGGTAGTAGCTGAGCACGTGAATGACCCACAGGGCTTAAGCATATACACGCACAGGCTGCATTTACACGACTGGACCACAAGTGTCAAGGGTGTGAGGCAGAGCAGTAAGAATATGGGCTTGGGCTCAGAGACCTGGACTTACTAGTGACGTGTTCTGGTTCGGAAAGCCAGACGTCGGCAAGTGAGCACCCTAGACTAAGGCAAAACTCAGCAGAGCAACGTTCTTAACTCTGGTGTTACTCCACCTAGTCCCAGTGAGACTTATACTTAATGCATGTTCATAACCATATAACTTGTCACAAGGACATTAATGTAATAAGGTAACAATTCATGATTCCAGACTCTATTTTATATTAAAAAACTTAAGTTCACAGTCATTACTGCAGCATAGAGACAAAGTCAGACGAGTGGTGCCTCACCATTCAGCAGTTCGATGAGCGCAGGGATGATCCCAGACTTGGCCAGCAGGGCGGCGCACGAGTCGTCCATGGACACCGTTCCGATCATTATCACCACTTCCAGCACCAGGTCATCCTCCGCAGCCCCTGACAGAGGCCCATCACAGAAAGTTTGCACCAACCACCACCACCACAAAAAGATCCTGAAAGCTATGAAGTCAGTTCTTATAAAGACTTAACATGGTTATAGATTTATCTCTTTCCAAATTTCTATGTTCACTGATGACAGTTTGTGGTGGGGGGAGGACAGTAGAGAAGTAGAAATTAAGTCTTTGGAGGCACAAATGAATGACAATTTAAACAAAGAAATCAGAAAACTCACTTGAATGCCCTAAAGAATACTGTGTGTGTTATGAATACATATGAGGGGGGACCCCAAAAACCCCGGAATTTATTTGTTAAAAATTGTGCATTTATTCTTAGATGTTTAAACTTCAGTCACTTGCAAAGTGCTCTCCATTTGATGCAATGCGCCTGCCTGCTGAGACGTTCTTACCCCGCCCAAAATGGTTCCTGAACTCGTTGATTTTGATGCCTCTTAGTGCTTCAGCTGTTTTGTTTAATCTCTTCCATGTGGGAAAACCTTTCCCTTTGAGGACTTTTTTCATCCAGGGAAACAAAACAAGTCAATCAGGGCAAGACTGGGTGAACAGGGAGGGTGGGGCATTGGGGTCTTGCCGTTTTTGGTCAGAAACTGCTGAGCACTTAGCACGGGGAGGGCAGGCGTGCCTGTAAATCACCCATTAGGAAATGGACAAACGTGTTGAAAGAGTTTTAAAAAAAACTCACGGAAGCCAGACACAGCCTCTTACAACAACACCAGCTGGTGCACTAATCCAGATGGTTCCTAGAACATTCACCCAGGGGGGAAGCCTGGACTGCAAGGGGCCCACCCTCCAGAAGATAATTTGGTTGCTTGGGGGGCCCCCCTCATATGCATGTTCAGAAGGGGATGGCATTTAATAATTTTTAAAAGGCAGGATTTAAAAAACTAAGAAAGAAGGCAGAACAGGAAACAGTAGGAAACAGTTAATATTGTTAGGAAAAAAGAGTCCATCCAAGAGGAGGCCTGGGACCGCCTTTCTGGGAGGCAGCAGCTAGGACTAGAAGGGCAGGAGGAGATGTGCTACCCAGCACAGTACGGTCGCAAACACTGCCCTAGCAGCCTTGCGCACAACGCACAGAAACAGTTTAACAACTAGACAAGACTGAGATGCTCAGCACAGACCTGGTTTTAGTTTGTCCTTGAGGTACGGAACCAGCTTGTACTCTTTAAGAACCAATTCCCAGTCTAAGTCTGGAATGGTCAGATTTGCAAGTGTTCCCAAACACTCAATCACAAACTCCTCCTCTTCATCATTGGAGATCTGGGCTGCAAGATCCCCAACATAATCCTGAATAAAAGAGAATTTCAATACAAATGTAAAATATGATTTCTGCAGAAGAACCAATCTAATCATTTAACCCAAGGGGAGGAAAAATAAGTAGCAAACATGATTCTCTTGTTTTCATAATTTTGAGCTGAATTGCTGAGGAAGCCCCTGGTGGACCAGTTTAAGGCAGGAAAACTGGAGTGAGGATGGAAGGGCAGGGGTAAGGATCATACAACAAAACAGCATTAAAGCCCAGGCTGAAATTTCTAGGAGTTAATCTTACATGGAAGTTGATGACATAAAGCCACCCTGGGCCATGGTGAGTACTTGACTCGGTAACAGTCATGTCCCCAGGGTTACAGCAAAGCTTCCGTTCTCAGGCCACTGCGGTAGGCAGCGGGTCAGAACACGAGACTCACAATAAATAAGTTTTTAGTTGGCCCGTCGTGCTGCGAAATGTTCCTGATCATTTTCATCAGCAGCGGGTCCTTGAACTTCAGAGCCCTCTTCATGAGCATCTTCAGCCCATTTCCTGAGAGAGAAACATGAAGATTCCCCAATAAAATTCAGGTGCACCTAAGTTTAATCATTTT
This sequence comes from Phyllostomus discolor, assembly GCF_004126475.2. Taxonomy (NCBI): domain Eukaryota; kingdom Metazoa; phylum Chordata; class Mammalia; order Chiroptera; family Phyllostomidae; genus Phyllostomus; species Phyllostomus discolor. Next base: position 23,876,157 of record NC_040916.2, on the reverse strand, counting down.
TGTTTGTCGTTTACAAAAAAGCCGGTTTACGTGCAGTAAAATGCGTAACACCGAAGTGTCCCGCAGGCTCACTCTGCTGACCCTGCCCCGTGGCATCGACCCGTAAGGAGACACAGAACGCTGCCCCTCACTCCCCCGCCCCCCCCACCCCAGTCAATCCTGCTCCCCAAACACAACCGCTTTCCTTCTTTTCTCCTCTGCTTCCTCTTCCTCCTCTTCCCTCTCCCTTCGCTTCCTTCTCATTAAACACAGACTAGTTTCGCCTGCTCTAGAACTTCACATACAGGGAATCACACGGTACGTGCTCTTCTGTGCATGGAATATGTGACACAAACCTAAAACCTGTAAGTGCTCACTGACCCGCAAAAACGGCACTTCGGAGAATTCATCCTAAGACTGTAAACATGGAAACGTGGAACACCTCACAGAAAGGAACATCACTGCATCATTGTTTGTAACAGAAATGCTGTGACAACAAACTAAGTATCTAAATTAGCAGATATGTTGCAGCTACGGGCAGCTGTGTTTTATGAAAGCAAATGCATAAACTACACGGAACGGTATTCAGTGCACTCAGCACATTATTAACTTCAAAATGTCACCACACATAGAGAAAAGACCCCCATTTTAATTTAAAAATGTGTAGAAGTAGTGCATCAAAATTTTACCTATGATTACCTCTGGATAGTGAGAGTAAAGAGTTAAGTTTTTTCCTATTTGCTCATTTGTATTTTTTGTAACAAATGTGTATACTTTTCAAAAAAGAAAAAAACTATCAAGGAGGCTCTGAAGTATCATACTGCATGACAGGCGAATTTTCGAGGATACCATGAGAAGAAATACCTAACACATCTGTACCGTGTGTCCTACCATGTCGCAGGTTGCTGTGCAAATTAAAAATTTTATTGCATCTAGGAAACATTTTTAAAAATCAAACTTCAAATAAGGTGTATAAAATGTTTTGGAAGGGTGCTTACTACTCATGATAAGAATATTCTGAGTCTGTCTGACCTTTAAGATGATAGCTATAGTTTAAAAGAGTCTTTTAAAGTGGACTTTACACAGCGCCCACAGCTCTAAACCCCTTGTCGTCTGCTTCCAGCGGCCACGTGGGAGCCGGCACCTGCGCAGCCCTGAGGCACTGACCTTCGCAGATGAGCTGCACATTCCTCTTGTTCGCCGCAAGGTTAATGCAGAAGGAGATCAGCTCCAAGTCAATCCGCTCGTCGGAGCACTCAAAGAGCATCTTCATTAACTAGCAAGGAGCACAAGGACTATTTTACTCAGACACACACACACACACACACACACACCAGTATCAGCAGTTTACCACAGTGTGTTACCTTAGACTGTATGTTGGCAATTATGTAACACAATTACATTTTCACCATAGAGCAGTGGTACCCTCTCACTATTGAATACTTACATGAATAAATGGTTAATGAGCTACTAGACGCTCAGCATTAAATATAAACTTCCAAGTAAAGCGGAGAATACAAGACAAATGTTAAGTAAAGCCAACGCGTGTAAGGGATTTGAGGTTGTGTAGAAGCAGAGCGTTCTGAGCAAAGACCGCACGGCGGTCGAATTTACAAGGAGGCAAGAACGCGGTGCCACTGCGAGCACCCAGCAGGCAGCTGGCACGGCTGGAGTGGAGGACACGGTGCCGAGAGGCGGGAGGGCAGAGGCCAGATCTGCAGGGTCCTGACGTGCACGTTAAGGATTTAGGACTTCATCCTGAAGATAACAAAAAGCCACTGAAAGCTGCTAAATAAGGGACGTGCCAGCGGGAGATCCGGGTTTCAAATAGACCTGGCCAGGGCAGAAGACAGACCGAAAGAGGCTGAGAAACGCCCAGGAAAACCCGCCAGGAGGGTAGACAAACCCCCCTGGTGGATGACGGTCGTCCGGTCCAGGGACAGCAGCGGGGACCCTGGGGAGGGGACGGACGGAGATGCAGTCGGGAAGAAGACCAATGCCGGTTCCACCCCTGACTGGGGGTGGGGGTTACGAGGAGAGGAAGGGTCCACGGAGGCTCCCGGTTTCTGTGCCGACAAGGATGGTGGTGCCAACATTTACCAAAAAAAGGGACAAAAAGTAGGAGAAAACTGTAAAGGAAAGATAGTGATTTTGGTTTTACGTAGGCTGAATTTGAACGACCTATTCAGCAGCCTAGCGCCTATTCAGCACAAGGAACAAATGCGGGCCTGGGGTTAGAAGACATGGCTGGACCGGAGGGACACTTTCAGCCAGTGTCCCATCTAGCTGGTACCGGAAGCTGTAGGCTGCATCCAGCTCTCTGGGCACGGGTGGAAAAGGAGAAGAGAACCTCCTTCAAGTCTGGGGGAAAGGGAGGGAGTCGGAGGAGCGGCAGACAGAACAGCGGGAGGAGAAGGCAGGCGGTCCGCGCCCTTCAGCGGCGGTTTTGGGCTGTCACAGAGAGAGAGGCCGTCGCCGAGGAGAAACCGAACAAACCCCGAGCTGCGGTCCTGAGGGGCTGCTCTTCCGTTGTTAGCAAATCAGCGAACTAACTTGGTGCGCATTATGTCAAGATACTTTTCTCTAAGTCAAATTGCTAACAACACGTAGACTTTCATTTGTGACCTAAAAAGTTCTGGTTTCTTTTCAGGGTAATACCTGTTTAGCTCACCATGCCTTCCTGCATAAAACACAATGCCTTATACATAGAGAGCGGATAATTACTATCTGTTGACTGGTTAGACCCTATTCTATGAAATATTGCTTTGGTTATTCTTTATGTTAGTTCCAGGTAACTTCTAAGGGGATACATGGTCAACACAAAAAGTCAGTTGTACTTGTATGTGCTAGCAGGGAGCAACTGGAAACCGGAATAGAGAGCACAAATCCACTTACAATTGCTCAAAAACTAAAATAGTTGGGTATAATTCTAACAAGCACACACACACACACACACATACACACAAAATTTGCTATATGCTGAAAAGTACAAAACAATACAAAATACTGTAGCAGGTTGGCGTGTATCACGCCTTTCCCCAGAGGGCAGCTCTTTAACCACAGATGTCACTGTTATGGAATCTTTGGGTAAGGAATCATTAACACTTAATAATGTTACTGGCCAAAAATTTCTATGGCAAAAATAAAGTATCGAAATTTATTGGATATACATTTAACGGATGTGCTACCTATCTATAAATCAACTGCCGATTCAAATAAATTACAAATCAGTAAAATTGTAGGTGACAATCCTCTAGTTAATGTAATTAGTGTGTTTGTCATACTCATTAAAAACCTACTACGGATTTCTTCCAAACTTTCACTGATACAAGCAGCTTTTTGTAACAACAAAAATATGTTACATAAAAGCAAAGCTTTAAGAAGGCAAAATATTTGTTGTTATTTACTTAAAATTAAACTTGTAGTAGGAAAACTGCCCTCAAAATCGGGGTTACAAGTCACTTGTTGAGAAGCTGAGAGTTTTCGTGTTTTGTGATATCCACGTTACGTCCTGTGGTAGAATAATCAGGAGGCAGGTTTTTTTTTAAATGCATAATTTGTAATATTACCCAAACCCCACCCCCCAAAATCAAGAGAAATTAGGACTAAATGTGAATTAAATGTATCATGATATAGAATTAGTTTTTCATAATAAGAAAGAGAAACACTTCAATTTTAATTAAAGCATTCACATTTTAAAGTAATAGTTCGGTTCAAACTCCACATGCCACACGACGTCTGTGATCTGATTGCTGCCCATGGCACTTCAAAAGTAAGTGTAATTGCTGACAACTAGGAAATATTAAAACTAGATTTGTTCTGCTTTAACTGTGTCCATCGTCATCTTTTACTAATTTAACAGGAAGGCCCTTAAAGGGCTTCGGCCTGCGCAATGAGGAGGCAATAGTGTTCAATCAGACAAGTCCCATATTGAGTATCGGATACCAAAGACCCACGACTGAAATCACTGTGTCTAGACTCTCTGGCACCTGACTTTACTTATTTACCAGTGACCAGGGGCCAACCCCCACAGCTCTCTGCATTCACCATACCTCTCCCGCCCCCAGCCCCCACCCCAACATCTTTGAATGATTATGGCAGGACGTTGCATGCCTCAGGAATCTCCTCTGACTGGCTACTCCCTCACTGCGCCGTTTGAAGTGATGCTCTGGTTTCTGAGCTGCAGCAGATAATGGCGGGCAGGAGCAGAGGGGGCTGTCAGAGAGGACGTTTACCAGTGTTCGGCTGAAAAGAAGCACGTAGATCAAAGAGGGGCCAGGCAGGACAACTGTGGCGGCGAACATGTGGATCACGGGGAAGATCCCTGCACGCTGTTCCAGGGTGAAATATTAAATAACACCATGACATCATTACCTAAACATGCACTTTGATTGGCCACTCTATTACCAATAAATACTTTTATAAGCATCTGGATGGCATTTGCACCTATTTAAACAAAGCATGCATCTTAGAGGTCTAAATAACAATGAACTGTTAATGTGTACTTTTAACTATTATTAGAATACAACTATTAACTCCTGGTTATCCCCAAATATGCTTACCTAAAACAATTCACCCACTGAGACCATTAAGATCATATGTAAAGGAAGACTTGCCCTGGCCCCCAAATTTGGCAGAATACTGACATAACAGGGAGAAAATGAGAATATACTGGATAATTAGAGGCAATAAAATCCAAAAGAAGCAAAACAACATAATATTGGGAGAGATTATAAGGCACGTGGAATATACACTCACTTCTCTGAATGTTAAAGAATTTTCAAAAGTGAAATCTAATCTAATCATGGGTTTAACCTACAAGACACATACAAAGAGATCAGTACTTAAATTATCTGTAGATGGGCCCTGAATGATGAGAAAAAGGTTTGACGTTTGACTAATAGCACTGTACTTCGGTACAGCATTTCGCCGTTTAGAGACCTCCCTGACATACGCCTCCGACGTCCAGAGAGAATGCGAGCAGAGGGCACACGTTTGGACCACTGCGATGAGTGTGAGCCACCCCTGAACCACGGCATCCACACGTCCGAAGTGGTAGTCCTCAACGAGCTTCGCTAAACCAAAACCTAACGCGCGTGGCCTCAGAGTGAACCGAGTACTGCATTTACTCAAAAACATTCTGAACCTCAGACACAGTTTCGTTTAATCAGCAGGTTCAGCAGTTGTGGTCACCCATGAGCTTGAGGCTGGCCTGGTGTTACGAGTATTATTACCTCGAAAGCCAGTACCTCTGCAAGGAGTGCATTTTTAATTCCTGAAGGAAGCCTGGAAATTTCCCTTTAGTGCCAGAGTTGCCTTCCATGACTCTTTCATTTTATGATGAGCCTGAAACTGGGGAGCGAGCAGACCCCGTCCACTTTTCCCTAAGTGTGTTGGAACTGAGCCCCAGAAAGTGTAAGGCCGGGGTCCCACAGCCCTTGGGGAACAAGTACGCTCCAGAGAATCACCTGGTTTCTCGTGATGTGGCCTTACACCGAAAAGCCTCACAACATTTATGGCATAATTCGATAATATAACCTCACCTTTTCCTATAAGGGCTGAACTCTTAAAAAGAAAAAGAAAACAAAATGTTGAGCACGAAATGAGTTTTAGAAGCTTCCGTTCATAAAATGCACACCACACGTGCTCTGAAAACCTCACTGCAGTCATGTGTGATGCCCGGAGACGGTCTGGCAGGAAAGCACGCATGAATGTGGTCCTTGAAAAGGTCGGAGAGAATTTTCTACACACAAAGTTGTCAACTGCAGTAGATAATAACAATGTCTCAAAGGTAACCTAACCAGCCTCTTATTTCTGATTCTTTATTTAAAATAAAGTTTTATAGTTTATGTCTGAGAATATACGTTGTAAGAGAGAAGAGTAACTCCAAATTCAACAAAGTTTTTCCATCCCTCTTCAGTGTACATTTATCTTTTTTAACTTAATATTATTCTTCTAAAAACCTAACTTAATATTATTCTTATCCTATCTGGATAAGAACAGTCAATCTGGACGAGAATATTATTCCTTCCTGGCTGCTTCCCAGTCTGCACCCGGCGGTCGAGGAAGTTCTGATGCTGCGCGGGGCTGGAGGAGGTGTGCGCTCCGGGACTGCGCAGCCGCAGCCCTGGGAACAGGGTGGGGGCGGCGAGGGGCCGCCGTAAATCACCGGCGGTCTCCCTCCCTCCGGCCCGCTGCTCTTTCCCCAAAAGCCTGTCTGACACCAGGTTTGATGCCACTCTGCGCTGGCTGCAGCCTGCCGTGAGTTACCTCCACAAAAACCCCTGCCTGGTTAGCCACGATGCGCTGCGGGTTCCTCACAGGGTGTCTGTTTCCTCTAAACACGCGCAACCAGTTTGTCTCCTGACCCTGAAGGCTGCGGAATAATCCTGGAGGCTTTATCAGTTTTTTAATTGCATGTAAATAAAATTATGGAATATAAAATTCAGTTTTTGAACTGTCTTACTGATTTGGAATGAGGAGAAGAATGGTCAATTAATGAAAAGAGAAACTATGGTCTATTTTTTACTACTTATTAATTATTTTTCAAGTAATATAAATTTAATAACTTATATTAGGCTAACAAGAAATTACCTTTTAGGAATCTTAAGAGCATTTACTTTTAATAAGTATAATTCATATTCTTCCAAAGTGTTTTTTAAAGTATAATTTCTGGTATATGTTATACATCCTGCAATTTTGCTTTCTCTTTTTAGAAAACCTTTTTATAGAAAATAATGTAATAAGAAAAATCAGCACAACCAGTGTTTTAATCATCAGATAATCAAATTACTGGAACTCAGTTTGATAAAGATTAACGGCACACAAGTTGTTCTATGAATGGAAATCTTGTAAGAGTAAAATCCAAATGTATAGAATCTGAGCCCTTGCAGTCCACGGAGGAAAAAGCACTGAACTCCTTCAAGACAAGTAGACCTAACATATGAAATATATAAAGCGACCGAGAACAGTGCTATAAAAATAAAATAATTCTGATGAAGCATTTTCCCATCAGAGAATGCAAAGCACTGAAAACCATCAACCATAACAGAATTAAAGGACAAGTGACGAAGTTGGGAAGTGTTTGTAATATGACAGGGTTAAAATACTTACGTATATATATCTTATTTATTAATCGTGAAAATATTAACACGACAATGGAAAAACTGGCAAGGGACATGAATGAGTAATTCATAACAGAACATGGAAAATAAACATATAAAAATGTCCAAGCTCACTGGTATTCATAGAAATGCAAACAAGAAGAAATAGACACTCCACTTCCAGAGAAATGACAACACCTAGTGCTGTTAAAAGTGACACGCTGGTTGGAAATACAAACCATGTCTTCTTGGAAGGTAATTTGGCCACTAATTGGCCACAAAAAAGGTATGAACGTGTGTGTGTCAAATACACAAGTGTTCATACCTTTTACCTAGTAATTCTACTTTTAGGAATTTAAAAGTAGAAAACTAAAGAAAAAACAGAGAAATGGATAAGCATTTGTATACTGTGATATTTATTCCACATTTTTTCATTTGCTTACAGATGTTTACTTACATCTGTTTTTATGTGATAAACTAGAAAAAACAAAACATACAATTTAACAGTATGTAAACTATGGTACATTTATGCAATTGAATATTATACAACTATGAGAAATTTTTGAAGAATGTTCAATGGCATGTGAGAATACTTATGGTCTATTCAGTAAATAAAGTGATCTATAATTACATACAACAATAATCCCAATATATTAATTTTTGACAATATAGAAGGAAAGGGACCAAAATGTTAAATGATCATCCCTGCACTTTGGATAACAAAGTTATTTGCATTTTATACTGTTCTGTATTTATAATATAACAGATGTTTTTAGCGCTTTTTTTTTTTTTAGGAAAAGGACATCTGGCACATGAAGAAAGCGGAAAATAGACGTTTCTGAACGCCCTCGTGCGCGCACGGAGAGCCCTCACCTGCGGGATGCAGTCCGTGTACGCGAACATGGACTTGAAGCGGTCGTCCATGCTGATGTGGTAGAGGACGCACATGGCGATCTGCTTGTAGCTTTCGTTGCCTGTGGGCGAGAAATCACGGACACGGTGACTGGTCTTTGCACGAGTGGCTGTTTTGGTGTAACACTCCCAGACTGACGCGTTAAAGGTTGTAAACTGCTGAGTCAAACCCTTACGTAACCCTCGTCTAGAAACTATGCCACGCTCCCTACTTCAGTTCTGAAGTGTACAGAGCCAACTATCTGTGAAATACCACCAATTTCTACAAGATAATGCATATTTTGCAAAGTATGTTTTTGGATAAAACGTTAAGCCCAAACTTAAGACTTACTCATTTTCAGTAGCCCACTATAAAACTGGCCTCCCACCCTTACTTTTTAAATCAAAATATGAGACTAACATAGTTCATTGAAAATGATGATGTATAAGAAACAGTGAACAAAAATGTATTTAACTCCTAGAAAAATAATCAAAATTATAAAAGAAATAGAAGAGCATTTGTAATATTAAAAACTGCCTAGCGGCTGCCCTGGCCAAACAACTCAGTTGGGCAAAGCATCATCCCACACACCAAAAGGCTGATGGTTTGATCCCCTGCTGGGGCACGCTTGGGAGGCAACCAATCGATGTTCCTCTCTCTCTCTCCCCCCCCATCCCCCACTTCCCCACCTCCAAAATCAATAAACATATCCTTAGGTGAGGATGAAAAAATACATAATGATAAAATGCCAAAGGCTATAAATAAATTAGGCACACTCTACAGCGTAAGGGTTGTCTCCGAACTTCTGAGGTACAATGATTCTAGTTTTGTGTACCTTGAAACGGAAAAAAGAGAGTGTGTGATCTATCACAGACCTGCCAAACGAAACTCGGCTTCACTCTGCCGTGTGATTGCTCCACCTGTCTGCAGACAGGCCGTAGTTTAGGGCCTGCACATGATTCCAAAGTGGTGCCAGAACTCGAGATGGGAAACTGCTGAGCTAACAAGTTCTATCCCCAAAACGGTATTCTTTTGGAAAATTGTGGGCTCTAAGAAATCCTTGAAAATATTTAGAGTGAAAAAAATCAAACGTATAAGAAAATTTAGTTGATAAATAATATATCAAAAAGATTATTAAATCTATTTTAACAGGGAGGATAAATTCAGCACCTTTATCCTTGTGTCTACCATAGCATAAAATTATCAAAATAGTGTTTTTAAAAGTTTTATATTCTTACTGAATTTTTTCATATATTAGGCATATTCTAAGGTGGCCATAAATTTTTACAAGGCATAGTAAAGCACATGGAAGCTTCTCCATAAGTATCTGCTCATTGATTCTATTTTTAATTAAATAACGTGATAACTGTAGTTAACAATATTGTATTGTATATTTGAAATTTACTAAGGGAGTGGACCTTAAAAGTTCTCACCACATACACACACAGAAGAAGTAACTGTGAGGCGATGTGTGTGTTCACCAACCTTCCCGTAGGGACCATTTTGCCATACATATAGACATCAGATCGGTATGTTGTATACCTTAAACTTACATAATGTAGTATGTCACTTAGATCTCAATAAAGCTGGAAAAAAGAGCAGTGTTAGCTCTAGCTGGTGTGGCTCAGTGGATTGAGTGCTGGCCTGTGAACCAAAGGGTTGCGGGTTTGATTCCCAGTCAGGGCACATGCCTGGGTTGTGGACCAGGCCCCCAGTAGGGGGCACACTACAGGCAACCACACAGTGATGTTTCTTTCCTTCTCTCCCTTTCCACCCCCCTCTAAAATAAATAAATGAAATCTTAAAAAAAAAAGCAGTGTTATATTTAAAAGTCTCTCACTAAATTGGACAAGAACTGCCTACAAGCCGTGTTTGACTTTATGAGAAAACAAGGCACTGGGAGCCTAAAAGGTGAGCAGATGGTGCTCAGAGGCGGCAGCACCTGGGGAGGAGCTCAGGCTCTGGAGGCAGACCGCTGGGGTTCCAGGGGCGGCCCTGCCACCTGCCAGCTCTGCGGCCATGAGAGCGCTGACCTCCCTGGCCCGCAGCTTCTTCGTCCGTGCAGTGGGGGCGACAACGGCACCCGCCCATGGGCTGCTCTGAGGACGGAGCGACAGCCCTGGTAAAGCAGTCAGCACGGCGTCTGACCCAGAATAGCCGATCAGTACGTCTCACTTTTCCCCAGCAGTACTGTATTGACAACGTTTCTCTGTTTCACCAACACAGCAGGACGCTCAGGTGCCCCTCATATACACGTTGTGTCTTCCGTCCTTGAGGTCTGACCGGAGGTCAGAGTCAAAGCAGGGCCGAGAGGCAGGCAAGGCCGCCTGAGTGTGGCAGGATGGGCAGGGATGGGGCAGGGGTGCGTCCTGAGCCCGGGGCTGGGCCACACCTGCAGAAAGCCCCGCTGTGCCAGAAGCACCCGCCCAGGAGGGCTGCCCCGTGCTACCCCATGCTACAAGGCCGCACTCGCCTGTCCTCATCGGTTTATACATCCCTTAACGAAAACAGAAAATCGTCGCAGTGTAGATTACTGTCATCAGTGTGTTCCTCCACTGCCACCGCCACACACACTGTGACTCTCTCCTCCTCCTCCAGCCTTCCCTGCATGTCACAGAACTGGGCTCCCCGCTGGAGTGGGGCACGGTCGTGGACGGGGCAGGCTAGGCAGAGGATGGAAGGACACAGAGACAAGTCCGAGAACGCGAAGACAAACCTCCCAACGAGCTACCTGCCCACCTCCCCCGTTGAGCAGCGTGTACGAGGCCAACAAAACCTGCGGGCATCTCCCTCCGTGTCGGGCTGAGCACGACCGAACACCGGAAACCGGGATGTGACCAGCACTGCCCCGGAGACCTTCCCTGAGGACAGCGAGCAGGGAGGTGGCGCGCGGGGGAAGTCCTGGACTCGGAGTCTGTCGGCCCTGCGGCTGACAGGCTGCCAGATTTCGTCTGGGTAGAGGCTCCCTGGAATTCAATCAGCTGGTGTGCAAATATCTGTCAGGCTCGTTTCCATCCCTTATCATATCGGCGTAGGAGTGAAAAAAAGACATAAACGGACCGTTGCCCTTTTATTCAGAAGAAAGTTGTAAATATTTTATGAATGGTCTCGTTACCCGGATGTGACCTGGATTCCGACTCAAACCTTGGTCCATGTCACACACTTCCTTCCTGCCCCGGAGACTGCAGTGTACGCACGAAGATGACGGTGCACACGCCACAGGTGACTGACGCACTGGCTCCCGGATTTAATCATTGCATAAATGATTAACTTAATAAAGTACAGCCTATAACTTTATTATGACATCAATTTGCAGATCATGTAGCAATAAACAGTCATTAAGAGAGATTAAACGGCCCAAGTAAAATAAGCTAATAATCTTCTTCATTGAAAGAAAGGATATCTTAGTTCTTAAAACATAAACCTCAAAAAAAACAACCACCCAACAATTTGTAGCTGCTGAACAAATGCGAGGGGCTGGAGGGCATGATTTTCTCCTCCGGATTCGAGAACCCCTAAGCTCCAGCTCCCCAGCTCCGAGTCCTCCGCGCCCCACAAGGGGCAGGCGTTTCAAAAGGGCCCCTTGGAGACTCACAGACATCAGTCATTCCCGAGCAGCACCCCAGGTCACAGCGGGCTGCCAGTCCTGGGCACGCTGGCAGGGCACCGGAGGCGCGGGGGATTCCGAGCAGGGCAGTGAAAGGCTGGGTAGTCTGAGAACGAGGCCTTAATGGCTGGAGGTAGACTAGTGGAGTCTGTTCAAGTAATAAGGGCCAGGGTGGAAAGAAAACGGCCTGGGCATTATGATTCTTTTGGTATTTATGGCAATAAACATGAATCATGATGAACTCACTGGCTATTAAACGCAGAGGTCGTAAGTACTTCGATAGGATTTCCACAGGAATTCACCGTTAATTAGCTGGATCATTATTTGAAAGTGTTCCTGAATTATCTTAGCAGTTGTGCAGCCCCAAATTGGTCATTCCCAGCTGAGGGCAGTTAATGCCTTAACAAACTGGTCATTAACTCCAGTCACTGATTTTGTGGGAATTATTGCACTTATAAAATACGTTCAGGGTTTTTTTTTCCTTTCCCTGTTAGAGAGACCTGCAGCTGCAGCTCAGCTGGGAGAGCTGGAGGAGAGCAAGCCCCGCTCCCAGGCTGCTCGCGCGGCCCGCATTCTGCCCATTAAGGGCAAGCCCATGCGGACGGGCTGGGAACTTTAAAATGTCTTCAGTGTTTTCATCTCCGAAGTGATTAGTAAAAGCACCATTTAGCCACTAATTTTGTCAGACACTTGGGATTTTCCGCTCACAGTTCCGTCCCGCAGAAATACGAGTTCTGAGCAGCAGAACGCGGGGCCAAATCTCCGCCTCCGCGGTAGACCCAGCCCGGCACTCGGTGCAAACAGAGCGAGAGCACCAGCCGCGGGCCGGGCCGCGGCCTCAGCCAGACCCTCGCTCCCTGCTGCACGCCACGCCTTCGCTCCGAGAAGGGACTCCCTTTGAAGTCTCACAGGCCCCGAGAAAAGATGAGAGAAGTGGGCGAATAAGCACCCCTGTCAGGATAAAGTAGCATTGAGGCGGCAGTGCCGTGCCCCAGAAAGTCTACAGAGACTTTTGTATTCTACAAAGAAGACAACACCGTTCAAAAGTCACACATGTCTCTAAGTTTCCTACAGAGTTGGAGCCCTTAGCGCTCCCTCACTGTACTGAAAACGCCACAGGCAAACGCGGCACTTAAGAGGGAGTTGCAGCGAGTGTTGAGCACACGCTCCGACCACACTAGGAACATCAGCGCACGCCCCCGCGTAGCTCCACACAACTTCTTGGTGCACAGGCTGCAGGCACCCCCAGCATCACTGTACAGCCTCAGGGAGGACGTGAAATTGGAGGGGCCAGCTTTTAAGAATGCAACTATACTGGACAGTCTCCTGTGTTTTAATATATTTGTTCACAGCCAAATCTAGTAAAGATTAGAGATACACAGATGAAACCCAAACTTTTTAACCATGACCTGAGGGGTGGGGGGTAACTACAGGTCACAACGGACCACATGAAAACAAGTGTGACCATAGTTTTTGATGCGATGGTTCGTGCATAATGGCTTTTGTGTCCAATTATTTAATTTAAAAACCCTAAGAAACTGAAATTATAAATACATCAGTAAGCTCAACAGCTGTTATTACATTAAGGAATTCACGAAATAAGTGCTCTGAAATCCAACACTTGGATGCATTTTCCTTCTTTCTTAGTATGTACAACTGTACGTTTTGCCCTGTACCTTATTTTTCAAATATTTCAGCATGTTTTCGGTTATCTTATTACCTTGTCTGTAGTATTTTTTTATTACACCCAGAGCACATCACGACAACTTTTTGTAGTACACCCTACAAAATATGCGTATCTGCGGTACAAATGGCAAGGGCCAAAAGAAAGCCCCTAACAATGCCTGCTTCCCAGCTTGCAGGCCCACACCGCGGACTTAATGTGCTTTGGCCGGCTTTTACCATCTAGCAATGGAGACACCCCGGGCAAAATTCACACACGGGGTATTGGAACCAGCTGGTGACAGAAGAATCTTAAGAAAAAAGGCTTCTTGATTTAATTGGGAAAACAGGAGGAAGCATAAATTTTACTGCCATTAATAACTTCAAGCAATCTTGATACGACTCTGCCTCGCCCCGACGGCTGGACATGTGCTTTGTGTTAGGGCGCGCGCCACATCTAACCCCCACTGTTTGCTCACTTGATCAGGTACGAAGGCGCAGGTTTATTTATAGGATAATGAGGCCCATTAAAAGGGAGAAACGCCACAGTAGTCTATGAGGAGCTGCGTTCCGAAACAGATGTGTGAAATTCCGTAACAGTTTTGTAATAAACAGGCCAAATGAAGTTATTAAAAAAAATCTACTTTGAGTTTCTTAAAGAAACTTCCATAAAGGCAACCTAGTTTAAAAAAAAAAAACAAAAAATAAAAAACACCTCCTAATTGGAAAACATTATTCTGACCATTTCCGAACAGTTTTTAATAATCAAGTCAGAAAAGGTCATTTATAATATATTGCTCCTTTCAAAAAAAAAAAAGACAAGCTTTATTTCTTTACTTTATGATGCTTTGGATAAATCAGAAATGAAGTCATATTAATATGTAATGAAAAAAGTAAATTTCACATTACGGAGGAATTTTGAAGATGTTCAGAACCTAACTTTCCCAATTTTCTTTTAAGGGCCTCTGACAGAATGGTCAGAGAAAATAACCCCTAATCTCCAAGTGATCAAAGTTTGGCGTCCCGCCGTATCTGCCCGGGCCATCTTCAGCAATAAGGGAAATCAGACTTGTCTCCACCGGAAGGACTTGAGCATTCATCACTTAACTCTTGACCTGGCCTGACTCCCTTCATGCTGATAAAGCCTTCCCACAGCCTGGAAAGTGCCCCGAAACCCAGATCACCTAATGCAGCGCAGTTGGAGATGAATCAGGTGCCATTCTTCCTCCCCAAACCCCTGGGGGTCCCTCACAGTACAGAGCAACATTTATGTGGATTCAGAAAACCTCAGAAACCCTGGCTTCCAGTGAAGAGAATACGGTCTAACATCACTCTGGCTACAGTTTGGATCCTTTCCGAAACGATTCCCGCGGAACTGGGAACCAGGCACGGCAGCGTGCTATTGAACCCGGGAACCCTAATTTTCCTGCCATAACCAATCAGATTAGTTCAGGCACAGGCCGGCTATGAAATTAGCATGGACTTGTGCTCCTCAAATTTAGAGAATCAAAATGTATACAGCTAGGGCTCAAATCAAGACTTGAACTTGGGATCACACTTCTGTACTAGTAGTACACAGTGTCACACGTGGACAGTGACCAGCGCGGCTCTGCGGAGCAAAAGACAACTTTAACAAAGACGTCTGAGATTAACTTTTTTAGTTACCTTGAACATAGACTCACAAATTATACGTTAGACTGCCGAGTTCAGTACTTGATGAATATTGATTATGAGCGTGACCTTTAGCTATTACAATTTCTGTAAGTAACGAACAGGTTAGCAACATCTCTAGGTAACACTACTAATTCCTCAATTTTTTAGAAATGTTCTCATCTCTGCTCATAAATGAAAGAGGAAACCATGGCCAGGAAAGGTCATTGGGATGCTGGCTTCAACATCACGTGGACTTCTGAGTTCTCCAGAAGAACAGTGTGCTCGTCCCAGACCCAACCTGTCATTCCATCTCCACGGTGCTTCTCAGACCGCCTGTGGCATAGGGCCAGGTTTTTACCTTTCCTCTCAACGTGTCAAAGATCAACGCTTTTGTAAAGTGTAACAAAATTGAAATTAAATAAAACAGATGCAAAGTAGAAACTCAAAATCTGCACTATTATATTCAGAAGATATACCTTTATCTAATTAAGGCACTATGCATACGGAAAGGCTTATTCTCCGTTTCTGGGTTTCCGCGTTACAACCAGGGCCAGTGCGTGAACCCGCAGGGGGCAGGGGCCGGTGAGCCACGCTCTGGGAGCCCTGCGCCTGCGCGGTGCACTGAGGCCTTCCACACGTGCACGTGGAACTGCAGTGCTCCTGCGATGTTTCCAAGCCAACCCCGACACCGTGGGAACCGGGAAGCAGGAAGACGTTCGCGGTGCTCCTGGTCCTCGCCCTTCAGCCACCGTTAGTCCCCGCTGCCCCTGCCTTTCACTCCTCCTCACCCTGACACCGGGCTAGGGCTCTCTGTGAGTTCTCTCATCTGTTTGGCACCACGGTCCTATGACCTCGGTCCTATATTCTCCTCCTGTTCTCTGAGCAAGACAACGGGCTCAGTGAACATCCCTTGGCCTTCCCAACGTCACTCAGCTGAAGAGGGACGGGAAAGGAGATTCCAGCTCAGCTTTCCGGCAGTTCATCCCTTCCATGCACTGATCCCCCCAGCCGCCCGCCAGTAGTGTCTACTGAGAACCCACAAGGGGCCAGGCGTTGCTGTGGGCTCTGGGGACACAGGGGTGAAAAAAGCTGATACATTTCCATGGAGCTTGGAGTCTCTGGGGCCTGGGACAGGGTGGCAATGGTGGGTGGGTGGTGACACGAGCGAGATAAACAGACGGAAGATAAATTATGCGGTGATTAGTGCTGTGGGGAAAAACAGAGAGGAAGGAAGAGAGAGAGCACCAGGAGTCAGGGATGAAGTTGTAAATACAGCAAAGCAAAGCCAAGCCCGAAGGAGGCGAGGAGATGAACCGTGCAGAGAACGGGAGAGAACGTTGCAGGCAGTAGGAACACGAGGTGCAAAAGCGTGTCTGTCGGGCTCGGGGAACGGCGAGGAGGCCGGCGGTGCCTTTAGCAGAAAGAGCATGACCAGAGACAGAGATCCAACAGGCCGTGATAAGGACTGTGGCCCTTCCTGAGATGGAGGGTCCCCGGAGAGTTCTGGGCAGAGAAGTGACATGCTTCGACTTAAACCTTAACAGGGCCACCCTGTGTGCTGTGTTCAGAAAAGACCACGGCAAGGGAAGATGCCCCAGGGCAGTTGGGGTGCAGCTGTGCTCAAGCAGGAAGGGGGTGACGGCGTGGCAACTGGGGTGGTGGCAGCTGCCTGCTGAAGACGGGCTGGGCTGGCAGACTGCATGTGGGGGCGGAGGAAAAGCGAGGCCTCTGGGTCCGGGCGCTGGAAAGAGGACGTTCCCACTGGTGGAGAGGAGAAAGAATGTGAAAAGAAAGGGTTTGGGAAGGATCGAGGGCGGGAAGAGGGTCAGGAGCTTAACTTGGAATGTGCTGCGCCTCAGGGACTCGCAAGGCGTCCAGGTGGTAATGCCTGCAGTGAGAAAACGGAGAAAGGCCTTCCCTCTCCGCACCCCTGCACCGTGTCATGGTTCCCGCCCCCTCACAAAGCACCGAGGACCCCGGCAGACATGCCCCTATGATGGGAGTGGTTGCACACACAAATGTCCAAAGGGCAAGGGAAGAAATGTAACTAAATGTCTAAGAGTAAGAGAAAAATCAGAGTTATCCCAGGGGAACGGGACGGTTTGGGTCATGCCCGGAAATTCAAATAGAAGACTAAGAAAATACATTTCGGCAAAGTTAAACACGTCTCCTAACTTTACTTGAGCAGCCAGTCTGAGACTCCTGGTGAAGTTTCACTACCACGAGTGCTCTCATTCACTAGGAATTAATGGCTTTGGAAATGGGAGAGAGGTGGGGAGGGCTGGGGGAGTGGGCTGGGATGGGAGTGAAAGACAGAAAACTGTACTTGAACAATTAAAATTTTTAAAAAATAAAATAAAAAATAAAGGCATGCCCTGACTCAGAGCATGCCTGAGGACCCCTAAAGGAGGCCCACAAAGTCATACTGTGCCTATAGCAATGTTAATGCATTATTTCCCTTTTAAAACCTCCTTCTTTCATAGGGGGCTCTGGCACACACGACACACGTGACACGCATAACATGTGACACACACTACACACATGTGACATGTGATGCCACAACACACTGCTGAGTGAGACACAAGACCCAGCTGCTGTCTCTAAGGCCTGACTCCAAGGAGATTTGCAGAGTGTAAAACTGTGCCATTCTTCTAAGTTTTGTTTGGGGAAATAATTACTTTTCATAAAAATATTTATCTCAACATGCAGCAGGCCTGTTATTTTAAAATTAACAAATATTTAAAAATTTTCTTGGTTTTAATTTTGAATATGAGAAATATTCATAGATACACCCACTCATGATTAAGAGCTCTGGGGGGGATCCTCCATAACTTTTAAGAGCGTGAAATGGGGTCCCGAGACCAACAGTTTGAAGACTGACGCTCCTCCCCATCACGCTGAACTCCTGCAATGTCGCGATAAGCAGGGAAGACTTACAAAAGAGCAAAGAAGCTGCGGGAAGTGGCGAGTGCCTATAATTTACGGGCAGCTAGCTAATCTGCCTCACTGTTACGCTGGCTCTACCTATTCAGTTTATTTTAACAAATGCAAAAATTCTCGTATGTCTGATGAGACCTGCATATTTTATAAGGCCTATTCCCTTGAGTTTAAATTCCTTTGAAAATAAAGTTAAAATGGAAAAGCTGAAATAAAAACTTGGAACATTACACAATTTAAAGCACATATTAATATAATTCACAAGGGGGGAAAGTCAATAAACTCAAAATTGTCTAAAAGAGTTCAGCAGTGAAATCTGGTAGTTTTTAAAACAAAACCTTTAAGTACGCACTCTGGAACGTGCTCTTGCTGCTACGTGACACTTGAACTCCATGCAACAAACCAGCGTCAGGAGGAGCCAGCTTCTTCCGACGAGCACCCTTCCCCTGTGCGCTTACGCTCGCCCCTGTGCTAACCGCCCCCGGGCACATCAAACGACTCTCCGCTTAAGAAACATGGAGCCAAAGCAGCTGAGAAGTGCAAAACCATTATTTGCCCGGCGCATCAGACAAAAAGCTAAAAAGACTCAGCTTTTCAAGTGGCTTTTGAAACCCTGTCGGCGCGTCCTCCAGGGGACTGAGGAATACGCTGTGACAGGGGTTTCCTCACCGTCTCCCGAGCCAGGATGTTCTGACATAAGGAAGCACTCCCGAGACACGTCAAGGTCAAATGGCTTAAGGACTTATGACAAAGGACTGCATGTTTTGATGATCAGATTCTTAGAGGAGCCAAAAAATCTTTAAGCACTTTAAGAGAGTTAACTCGACACCGTAAAAACCCGAACAGACTGCCTGTCAATGGGATGCGTGAAGCCGAGCTCCCGGTCCGACTCGATCTGCACGCGGAGTCGCGTCTGCCGGCACCATCGGCTCTGCCGGGTGTCCAGACGAAAGCACGATGTTACCGGGCACGGGAAACCACGGCAAGCACAGGGGCGAAAGAAGTGAAAAGGCTTGTCACTCACACTGAACTAGACAGAGATAACTTGAAGATCCTCGTGAAGTCTTTGTAAAATAATGTATCAGGAAATAAAATAAAAAATGAGTAATTTGGATGGTATTTAAGGTAAAAAAAAAAAAAAGCAAAGGAACATTTAGATACAAGGTTTCCCACGAACCCAAATAAAAAATTTTGAAGCATTTGAGAGAACATGCTATCCTCTATGCCTCGGAAAAGATCAGCACTCTTTAATCAATTTCAAGATTAAGTGGAGAAAGAGAAATTTAAATAATAATTTCTAAAATTTCTTATTTTTCTTTATGTGTCCCTGATGTCAAAGGCAAAAAAATTCAATATTCTTAAATGAAATGCTTTATGTGATCAAACAATACGAATTTTGGTCATACTGAATTATAGTTCACGGGGGCCTCACATGGCAAAAGTGAACTCCATAACAAACTCTCCCCCACCTTTAACAGTTGCTCACACCCTATACACGCACATTTCAGTTACTCAGCAATTCTCATGACAGCAGGGGTCGCAATATACTAGTGGAATGTTTCAGGATACAGGAGAAGGGGATTAAATGTTCACATGGCACAGCTTTATCGGAATCTGAAAGATTCATTGTGCTCTAGTTAAAGTAATCTATTATTAAGTATAAAAAGGCTTTTCGGTTATGGAGTCCCCAAATGATAATAAAGAAAACCTGCTTAAAATCCGATAGCATTTCCAGCTGAAACAGCATCCCTTAAAAATCACGTCTGAAAAGTTCTACCACATGTATAGACCTACAAAAGTGCTCGTGCGTTTTCTGTGTCTTTTAAAAAATGAGTGATTTCTCTCTATAAAACGAGTAATTCTTTAATTCAGTCATCTGTCAACCTGAGCGCGTGTGAAACAATGAATGTATTTCTAACGAAGGGGCAAACCGACCCCTCGTGTTCCACGGTGCACCCCTTAACCCCTCTGCATGACTGCAGGGAAGGAAATGCAGCCCAGCTATTTTCTTTGTATTTTACATTGTTTAAATTGAATCGTCATTGTATCTCCCATTACCACTTAGTTCCCTGTGCCCTGTCCCCCCCCACAGTCACCTAACTGCTGTCCGTGTCCGTGAGTCCTTGCTCCATCTGCTCGGCCCCCCACCCCTCCCCCTCGTCCCCACCAGCTGTCATCCTGCCCCAGATCCTTCACACATTAGATTTACAGAAGGTTTTTGAACCGTTTCAAAACAATTTTCCTTCCCACGTAATCACTCCAAGTCTCTGCCAAAGAGTAACCTGGAATAATGTAGATTATCAACAGTTCAGCACATTGAAAGTCCAGCAGTGACCTTCCTGAAGATTTGAAGGGAAAAGGTCTAATCGCTCCCCGAGTTCAGTATTTTTCAGCCGAACAGCAAAATCACAGAACATAAAATCAGTGAGTCATAGTAAAATAAAAAAGTGGAAAGTATAGCACATGACACATAGAAATGGTAAATACTTTTTTGTGAACATTTAAGAAATTATATATAAAAACAATGTATACTAAATACCATAAATAAAATACAATGCACATATATGTATACACATACACACATGGATATATGCACATACACACATCACGTGTGTGAGTACTGGACTGTAATGTAAAATGTATCTTACTATAGTTTGGGATAAAGATGTTTGAAGGTTTCTGCTCTAGATGGATTATTTCCTCCCTTTAAAATACGTTCTCTAAAATGCTTCCTTACTACAACTTGTATATAAAAGTAATGGCCAAGATCAGAGATATTAAATATATCATTGTTCAACTGAGGACTATAGTTTATTACATTAGGGGGTAATGATTTAATTTCCACACAAGTAACATTTACATTAACGCACGTAAGAGCGACCATCCTAATAATCACTCATCAGGAAATCACTTATGCACGGAATGCCACTTTCTTAAACATGGCAGGCAGCACAATCAAGCAAAATGGGTTTCCTCACAGTCAGAAGGAACGTCACAAAGCCCGTGCAACACACATCACTAGGAAGAGAACCCCGCAGGCGCTCATTTGGAATTCATTTTTCACAAAATATACACGTCAAATACGTCCAGCTGTCAGCGTCCAAGACCACAGGAGACTGGAACTGTGTCCTCGGAGGGGAGGAAAACGGCCACCACAGAACTGCTGCTGGTGGAGGAGAAACGAGGAGTGACAGCCAAGGACGAGATGGGACACAGGAGAACTGTGTAAAAACACTAAAAATGCATGCCATTCAGGGGCCATTTATTTATTTTTAAGATTTTACTTATTTATTTTTAGAGAGAGGAAAGGGAGGGAGGGAGGAGAGAGGGAAAGAAACATCAGTGTGTCGTTGTCTCTCACTCGCCCCCTACTGGGGACCTGGCTGGCAACACAGGCACGTGTCCCAGCTGGGAATTGAACCTGCGACCCTTTGGTTTGCAAGGCCGATGCTCAATTCCCTGAGCCACACCAGCGAGAGCCATTCAGGGGTCATTCAGAAAGGGCAGACACTTGAGCACAGTACTGTCTGCAGCCTTGTATAATAAGTTGTCTCCAGAGTTACAAACGTGAATCAGTGATGACGAAAACAGTGACAGCTGAGACTCGCAGAGCACGTGAACCCAGGCCCTCTGGCTCCACAGTCTGTGGTTGCAACTACTGCACTGCACTGCTGCTCAATAAAAATTTAAATTGTCCTCACGTCATTAAGGTAGGTTTAAGAATATATTTAACAAAAGAAGGATGTAATCGAATTTAAAAACCTGAATACAAATGATCAAATACCCCTAAATGTTTAAGCCTGGAAAACTTTAAGAAAGACCCATTTCTGGAGATCTATTGTTTCTATTCTATGCATTTTTATCATCATTTCACATACACATAATTCCCTAACATCTACTGCATTACCTCATTTAACCCTTCTCTGTTAATATGTACAATAATTATCCACGTCCTAGAGATGAGAAAACTGATGTATGGGTTAAGTCATTTGTATCACTTAGCTAGTAACTGAGGAAGTCAACACTCAGTCACGCCGTCATATAACTCTAGCTTTTACTCAGTGTGCTGTGTGCTGGGACCGTTGCTAGATATAGTACGTATGGTAGTATTCGCTACAGTGTTTCAGGGTGTACTTTTTAAGAGATTCAATTAACCCTGGAAACCCAGCTAAAAGTCAGAAAAACTGAAAACACCTTCCAGGATCGTGAGGCTGCTTGCTCACCCATGCTCCAGTTCTAACCCTTCCCAGCACTGACCTACCCCCTCGCGTGTGGCATGGCCACATGACTTGTCGTCGTCGATGGCAGTGAAAACAAAAACACTGCCTATCACTTCCGTGGGAGCCTTTAGGAGGAGTCTGCGATTTCCCACGTTCCTGCTCCACCAGCCTGTGTCCGTGACTGGCGCTAACGAGGCCAGCACTTCCCACTCACCTGTAACGGACACAAATAAGAGCAAGAAGCAAACCACTGCTCTTCTCTGAGCTCCTGAGGCCTTAGGGTTGTTTACTAATAATCACGCCTTGTCCCCCTGATGCATTTATTAGGTAGGGTTTTCCTGGGAAACGATGGATGAAAGGGCCATCTTGGGGACATGATAAAATAAAGTTTACAACATGGTTACGTTCCGAAAGTTCACACTGAATCAGTTACTTAGAATTCGAAACCTGTTTTCCATTCATAGGCTCACCTCCTAAAGGGCCTATAGAAGCTTATTAAAACCCATACTGGAAGTGAAAAAGAGTAGAAAATCACAGTGCCGTCACAATAATGAAATTAAAAGGACGTGAAATGCGTAGGAGATGCACGCTTGCGGGCACGCTGCAGCACTCCGCAGGTGCGGGAGGCTCTCCTTCCCCAGCAGGCGCAGGTCTGCAGGCGCCGGTCTGCCGTCAGTGGGGATGTCCCCTGCCCCGGCCCGGAAGTCAGAGGGTATTCTCCGTGCACTGCGCATGACTGCCATCTGACTGCCATCTGACGCCATCGCGCCTGCGGTTTGTGAGGGGAATGAAAGGGAAGGGCTGAAGACTGTTATTAAGCAAAAGATGTATGAACATTTGGAGAAAAAAAGAAACTGCTTAAGTTAAAGTTTAATGCTTCTGAGCAACAAAAGAGAGGGGGTATTTGTTAACAAAATATGAAGTGAGTATCCTGTAATTTCCCAAAAATCTCTTTTAAATCCTATTTCACAAAAGCAGGTGGCTGGATACTGAACCAAACAGACTATGCACTCCTTCAAGACACGGACTATAATTTTTTTCATCTTCCTACACCGAAAATCTGGCCCAATATTTCATATATAATTCTGTTAGATTTATGATAAATGGGGGGTCACAGTCTTAAATTCAAGACCCATCAATTTTACTTTCAAAGTTTTTCTGTTTCTTCACAGAATGTTTATATTGCTTTGGTTTCCCAGAAAACAATTTCTTCAACAGTTTCTTCTAAAATGTGTAACAGAAGTCCTATGCAATATTTGTGGGTTGGCCCATTAACCAAACATTCTTGGACTAATAGACTAGAAGTTCTCCTATTCTGAGAAAAGAGTAAGAAATAAGTTAAAACTGTTTTTAAAGATTTTATTTATTTATTTTTAAGCAGAGGGGAAGGTAGGGAGAAAGAGAGGGAGAGAAACATCAGTATGTGGTTGCCTCTCACACTCCCCCCACTGGGGACCTGGCCCACAACACAGGCATGTGCCCTGGCTGGGAATTGAACCAGTGCTGCTTTGGTTCGCAGGCCAGCACTCAATCCACTGAGCCACTCAATCCACTGAGCCACACCTGCCAGGGCAGCTAAAACTTATTTTTAGGGGGACTTGCAATAGATGTTTTACCACAGCTCTGTCTGCTGTACTTACCCATAGCCCACTTACTACCACTACACACAGCGGCTTACTGGAGCAGTGAGCAAACCCAGCTTGGGCAGCAGAGAGCCCTGAGCTGGAACCTGAGCTCTGCTTTTTGTCAGCTGTGTGACCCTGAGTACAGCCCTCAGATGGGGATTCGGCAAGACAATGCCATTGAAGCACAGAGCTAACTGCCTGGCACAGTAAATGTTCAATAAATCTGAACGCTGGTATTACAAATAAAATAATGAAGATGTCAATAAGAGGTTGGATTCACAGATATGAGATAGCAAAGAATAAATTTAAGCTTGAAATCATTCCACTACCATCCCATTACGACTGGAAACTGTTACCAAATATCTGACTATAAATGAACGCTACAAAACAAGAATGACACTGCAGTACTGAAACACATCGTCTTTAAAAACACGTAAGAATGTGCTCTCCGGTTAGTAAAGACAATCGCACTCCTGTAGAAGGAAAGAGCGGACGAGCAGGCACTTGGGCACAGAAAGGACACATTTAGGGACCTGTGAGGGACTTGGCGTGGACAGGGTACAAAGTAAAGCATGTGGCAGAGAGCAGCAGGTGCCCACAAGGGCAGACGGTGAAGGTCAAGGGTTCACAACACTCTGCAAGAAGCTTTATGTGAGAGCACTGAGGAATTGGCGCTTGAATCCATCCTTGCTATGTAGGGAGCCTGCTAACAGCTAGAAGAAATGATCTACAAACCGAATTCTCCAACACAGTGTTCTCTAACTCACCCTCTAAAAAAATGCCCTTTTCTACTCAATGACCAAAAGGCTCACCAAATTTGTGCATCTGTCAGAAGTATTTTAAAAGCATGGCAGCATATAAGAACTGAAATCATATGCGCATTTTTAAAAATTGCTGAAGAGAAAACAATTTTCTCTTCTTGCCTCCCTGGGAGTCATTTACAGCTGCACTTTGGTTTCCCTCTCACGTGGGCAAACGAAGTCAGAGCTCACAGTTTCTATGCCAGTGCCCTCCCCAGCACCATGGGAATCCTGGCACAGGCCAGTTTCCACTCATTCCGTTTATTTTTAAGCTCCTAATCAAAGGACACACACAGAACAATTTTTGTTCAGCCAACCTTCAACATGCAGCTCAACTTTCCAGTGATGCTGGAAATTCCAAGCAACACTGCCATTAATTTTTAACAATCATACCTAAGAGAGCAGTGAGCTTGGGGAGCAGTCCGACTTGCACCATCTTATTCCTCAGTCCTGTGTCAAAGGACAGGTTCAGCAGAAGCCGGAGTGTGATATTCAGCAGGTCTTCATGCTCGCAAGGGACCATTTTCACCAGCTTTTCAACAATATCCATCTCCACCTAGGTAAAATGATAACACAGGTGCAGTGAGGGTCTGCTGCACAGAGACAAAAAGATTGCAGATAATCACCTTTTCATTGTCCCCAAAGTAACCGGGTGTTAACCTGCACAGTCATTTCAATCTATAAGCGATCGAGGAGAAAACATATACTTTTACATCATCCTTCATTCCTTCACACAACAGCACCAACCGGACGACAAATGACACCGGGTTCCTAAAAACACAGTGAGTGCCACCTACTAAGTGCCAGCCCTGGGCCAGAGCAAACAACGTCCCGTCGTGGCCTTCCAGGACTCCAGTCCAAAAAAAGAGCAGACGAATTGGACAAACAATGCCACGCAATGAAAATGGAATGCGCCCAGTGCTCTGGAAGCAACGCAGAAGGAAGCACTAAGCTACCTGGAAGGACAGAAAAGACCTCAAATGAGAAACAAGCTCTTTGAAACGTGTGACCATTTGCTCACTGGCTGAGAGAGAAGGGACAGCCAGTGGAGAGGCAATTGGGCATGAAAGCTTGTTTGGGGACCGCTGTGCTCTGGCATGGCCACCATGTGACATGTGTGCTGGGGTGCGGCAGGCGCCCCCAAGGGCAGGCACTGGACAGACCACAGCGAGCTTTCACGGCTCTGCTAGGAGGTGTGGCACTGTTCTACAGGCAGGGAGAGCCTGGAATGGCTCTAAGCTCGGCAGTGATGCGCTCAGACCAGTGACGTGAAGACGAGTGCACCAGCACACACACACCCATGTGCACACATCCCACACACGGATGAACGCACAGGGGGCGCCGCACAGGCGGAGACGGAAGGCGAGCACGGACGAACACGCTGCACTGGAATCAGCGTTTGGGTCAGAGAAAGGGCGGCGAGACTGATGAGGAGAGAACCACCCGAGAGCTGCTGAAGGCACCCGGTCGCACCCCGTGCATGGGGCACGAAGAGGAGGCAATGAAGAGGACTTTCAGGCCGAGGGTCCTGAGACCGCCCGCAGGTTCATTGACTCGCTAGGACTCGCAAGACTGGCCTAGAGTCACGTTCATGGCTGCGAGCTATTACAGCGAAAGGATGGAAAGTAAGATCAGAAAAGGAGGAGGCACACGGAGGCGAAGTCCGGAGGAAACCAGGTGGAAGCTCCCTGGAGCGCTCTCGCCCAGCGTGGAAGGGGGACGGAGCGGCGGTGCCGAGGTCTCCACTGGGCGCAGGAACCCTCGGCCTGGCACGCATCAAAACTCCAGCAGGTGTGAGGCACGCATCACTAAAGGGGGCTATTCCACGTGGCGTGGGAATGTAACTCAGCCTCCACGTGGAAAACCAGTGGGGAGTGAGTCAGCACACAGGACCATGCCCACGGAGAGGTTCTCCCGTGGGGAATCAGGCCTGCACTGCACCTGGGCTGCTGTGAGACTTGCTTCTGCTAAAACTCCCTCACCCTGGATTGAGGCAGCAAATGTTTACTGCACATCTCTCAAGTAACTTCCTAAAATCTGAGCTAAACCTCCCAAGTGTGGAGTATAACCAGTCCAACCACTTTTCCCTTTGATCTGTAACATCCTTCTCTTTGAAGTGATTAGCAACATTCTTTCCTTTGTTACCCGTAAAAGGTGATCCCTGGCAGTGAGCCTGTGCATAGTACATGAGGACCGTCTTGGATGTAATGGACCCAGAGAAGCAATAAAAGCCTGTCCAGGCCGGGACTGGGGCCCTGTCCCTCTCTCTCAGAGAGTAGTCATGCTGTCCCCTTTTCTCCACAGGACTTCCGTAGTCAGTGTGTGTATCGGCTCACAGCCGCCACAACACACGGGTCCTGCTGGCTGTGATCCACATCACACCACGTCACTGGGCAACGGCGCAGGCCACAGGAAGCCAGCCTCACGGGTGGGGGAGAGTGGAAGCACTGCAGCCAGCCCAGAGGCACGAGCCACGGGCCACGCCCACGAGAGGGCCTGTGTGGGGAGCGCCGTCTCAGGCCCCTTTTGCACCCGGCCAGCTGGGTGGACGTGGGCCCCAGGGACGGTGCTAGGCACGTTGGGAACAGGAGCAGGACACAGAGGGCACGGACTGTGTCAGCCTCAATCACATTCAACCTAAGGTAATACTCAGAGGGCCCAGGGAGATCCGGGAAAGCTCGGGGAGAGCCTGGGCTGCGAGGAGCAGCGGAAACTCCGGGTCGAGGGTCACCAGCTGTGCCTCATCTCATTCGTACAACTCAAGAGCTAGAGATGCTTTTTGATTTTTGCATTTTTTAAATGGTTGAGAAAAGTAAATGACGAGCGTGTCGTGACGCATGAAAATTATCTGCAATTCCAGCTGCGGTCTCTGCACACACCGTCTGACTGGACCACAGCCGCGCTCACCGGCTCACGGACCGCCCACGGCGGCTGCAGCGCTCGGCGGCAGAGCGAGACCGTGGGACCCCCAGGCCCGAAGCACTGGCCGTCTGGCCCCTCACACAGAAAGTCGGCCGACCCTCCCAGCTCGCGGAGACTGTAACTTTGCCCTGAGAGAGCTTGTCTGAGAGTGTGGGTCACAGAGGACAGAACTGATTTGGCAATGGAAGCCCTGTATTCACATTCTTATGGCAGCAATCAGAAAAATCTGGCTATAAAAAATTGATATCTTTGTTACAATGCAATGGCTAAAAAGGAAATGCTATATAACTATATAATTTTCGATCATTACTAAAAGGTTTACGAATCATCTTACTCTACTTTTTCTTCTTTTAGAAGCATAAAGCATTTATTTGTGTCACCTTTCCCCTATCTTTTCGCAGCTGTCCGCTGACCCTGGCAACACCACTCCAGTAACGGAGCCCTGGACACGCCTTCGCCCTTGCACTCCACGCCAGGAAGTGACCACGACTTGTTCAAATGCTGAACTGACCAAACAACAACAACTTTCCCTTCAGGCCCGACCTGCCCACCACAGCCTCCCTGCGGTCGCCCCCGGGAGCTCTTCGTTACCAAGGGCACACGTGTCTGGACAGACTCTCCGGCTCCAGTTGCCCTGTCTCCGGGGCTGGCTTGTTAAAAAGGCCAGGCCGGTCACTCAACCATCAGCTTCCCACCACAATCTCCATGGAGGCCAGGGACGGAATGTGTCACATTTACACAGAACGGCAGCTCTGTCGCTGGCTTCATTGATTACGATGAATCAATGCTTTTCCAGATGTTTGTTCATTCAACAAATACTTCTTAGCTGAGCCCTGCGGATGTGCTGGGAACGAGCAGGAGGCGGTTCCTGGCTTCGGTGGAGCTGGGTCCTGGAGGGAGTGAAGCTCGGGGAGTGAATGCCCGCAGGGTCACTCAACCGTGCCCGCGGGACTGGCGCACAGGGCGGGGGCAGCGCCCAGAGAGAACACGAGGACCCAGCCCAACCCGACCTGAGCGCGAGGAGCTGTCAAGGAAGCCTCCTCTGGGGAGAAACAGCCTTCCAGACGAACGGAAGTCACCCGAGGGGCATCAGCCCAGAATTCTGCACTGAGTGATGACGTCTTCCAGAGATCAGACGTGGAACAAGAGCTGGTTCTCTGAAAATATCAGTAACAGTGAGAAACCACTAAACTGCTAAAAAAGAGAGAGAACAAATTACCAGTATCAATAATGAAACAGGGAAATCACTTCAGAACTCCGGATTTTAATGACATAAGAAAAAAAGTTTGAGCCCTGGCTGGCGTAGCTCAGTGGATTGAGCACAGGCTGCGAACCAAAGCATCGCAGGTTCGATTCCCAGCCAGGGCACATGCCTGGGTTGCAGGTCATGGCCCCCAGCAACCGCACATTGATGTTTCTCTCTCTCCCTCTCTCTCCTTCCCTTCCCTCTCTAAAAATAAATAAATAAAATCTTTTAAAAAATGGAGCAATCAAGTAAAAAAAAAAAAGAAGAAAAAAAGTTTGAAAAATTCCTTGGAGAACACAGACTCCAAAGCTGCCATCAAAGAGTAACAGAGAGCCCACGCAGTCTTGCGGGTGTTTGAGAAATGCAAAGAAAGGAAACTCCAGGCCCAGATGCCTTTTTCCTGGTGAATTCTATTATACATTTCAGTACAAGTAATACCACGTCCATACAACCCCTTCCTGAAATATTGAAGAGAAAGTGCTTCCCGGCTCATTCTATAAGGCCACAGTTACCCTAACAGCAAAACCAGACCAAGACACAATAAGAAAACTATAAACTAGTAAATCCTCATAAACACAGATACAAAAATCCTCCATAATATGTTACCTAATCAAATGTAGCAATGTATAAAAACACAATATATCATGATTAAGTGGTGTTTATTCCCTGAATGTGACTGGCCCAACATGTAAAAGTCAATCAATGTGCTCTGGCTGGTGTGGCTCAGTGGACTGAGTGCCGGCCTGTGAGTCAAAGGGTCGCTGGTTCAATTCCCAGTCAGGGCACATGCCTGGGTTGCAGGCTGGGTCCCCAGTGGGGGGTGTGCAAGAGGCAACCACACATGGATGTTTCTCTTCCTTTCTTTCTCCCTCCCTTCTTCTCTCTAAAATAAATAAGTATTTCTCAATCAACACAGAAAAGGCATTTGACAGAATCCAACGCCCATTCATAATAAGTCCCAATAAACTAGAAACAGAACTTAAACAGATGAAACATCTACAAAAACTCCTACATAACATTATACTCAATAGTAAAAGGCACCGCTTTCCTCCTAAGGTCAGTAACGAGGCAGGGAAGCCCACTCTCGGAATTCCTGTCCACCACTGTACCGAAGGGCCCCTCTCCAGTGTTCGGAAAATCCCCCAAACCCACGACAAGCCACTACAACTGAAGAGTGAACTTAGCAAGGCCACGGGCACGCGGTCACTGCACAAAGATCAACTGCATTTCTGTATGTGTCCATCACAAAGGGTGGCTACTGGACTCGTTGCAGTGGTCATGTAATGCCTACCTTGCAGCATGCATAAAATTAACTAAAATTGCATGGATCACAGACTAAAATAAAACAGCAGCAATACAAATCCTAGAACACTCCTTGAAGAGAACATAGAAAGAAATCTTTGTGACCTAAATTAGGCAAAAAATGTCTAAAACACAACACCAAAATAAAACCCATTGAAGAACTCCTTGATATACTGACTTCCTAACAATTAAGACCTCCTGCTCTCCACGGCAGAAAGACAAGACAAGCCGCGGAAAGGGGGAAAACACCTGCAAAGCACGTAACTGACAAAGGACGTATTCGAACTACAGAAAGAACTCTCCAAGTTCATAAGAAAATAAGCAACCCAAGGAATACATACCTTCTCTGTTGTTACTCTTAAAATCATATTCTAATACGACTTATTACCATTTCGTTTTACTGTATTAAAATTAAGAAATATAAAATATGATTTAAATGACTAATTAAAAGATTTTTTTAAGTAAACTAAATTTCCTTTAAAATATGGAACTCTAAAAGCGAGGTCAGCATTAGTTTACAACAACAGTAAAATGAGCACATTATTTAAATATATAATACAACCTCACAAATAGATCAGCCATCCCTCCCCACCCCCCTTTTTAAATAAAATTGCTACAGGCTTCATCTGTTACTAATTACATTAAGTAATATTTTTCTCTTGAAAAAGTAATATTATACACTGGTGTTATAGAAAACTTCATCATAAAGCAACCTGGAGAGTTTTATTAATTAATCTGTATTTCCACTGTGCAGAATGGAAAGTAAAATTGCGAGGCAGTCCATTCAGATCATTAAACACGCGACACAGCCTCCCAATCGTGTCTTTCGGGTTTATAAAAGCCCAATCCCAAAAGCTAAATTTAGTCATTGTCTCAACATGCAATGCCCTCTCAATTCTATACCTACTAAATGGAATATATAGTCAATACTTTATCAAATGTTCTGTACAAAGTATTGGCTTATCAACAATCTATCAGTAAACTTATTTCAGCCTTTAAGTAATTCTTTTTAGTGTCTCAGACAGCCATTTAAAAATTGCTTATACTTAATCTTGCTGATGTTTAAAAAAAATACCATGAAATAAAGACAAAATATTTTTTGCCCTGGAGGCAGAAAGGAGGGGGAAGCATGATACCTGGAGATCTTTCTTGAGCGAATTACTTCACCTCTCTGACCCTCTGCTACTTCATCTGCAAAGTTAGGAGGTAACTCACTAAATCTGAACAAAGATATAAGGCCAGTCAAGCTCTAAAAATCCTATTTTTATACAATGCCCTTAAATAAAATGCATTTCTTCCACAATAAAAGATGAAATGCATACTGGCTACAGTAAAAATCTGGCTAATCATTCTTATGCATGAATTACCTTGTCTGAACCTCCATTTTTCCTCCTTAATAAAAAGTGAGGTTTGATGAGACAACTTATATTCTCAATTTATGATCTTACCAGAGATTAATATTTTTGAAATGATTCTGATAAGCATATAAGAAGTACATTAAATGCATATTTAATTAATATGTAGCAGACACATGTTGATGATAATCAATTTAAATTTTGTGAACCTACTACTAAAGGCAAACTTAATCTAAATACATAAATGAAGGACTATACTTCAACTTAAAGCAGGGGGAAGCAACTATTTAGCCACACTCTAATTACTCAGGAGTAAATATATCATTATGTCATCATTCTTCTTAAGATCAATATGTTAAAAAATTATTTTGACTAATCTTTCTCAAGTAAATTCAATCTTAAAACAATATCAAGCACATAGTAATCATCAATAATTACATACTAACGATAACGATAACAGACACTAAACGTCTGCAGGTAAAAGAAGTTTCACATATTTCAAGTTTCAGAATTGAAGGCACTTATTAAAGCTGATAAGTCGGTCTCAGGTTTTCAAAGAGCATACCGAACTGTTTAATAAGCATAAGCTGCTTCCTCGTTCATCTGATTTTTTAAAAAGAGTAGGAGGCGACGCTGCGTGTTTGGACCGTCTGATGGAGCACCCAGTCACGCCAGCAACACACCATGACACGATGACTTGTGTCAGCATGCAGTTCCAGCACGGGCCTCCGTGGAATTAAGGCCGATGAGCCAATAATTCCACTTCTAGGAATAGATCCTAAGAAAATAATCAGAAGTATAGGCAAGGATACATGTATAAATGTCTACAAGAAGAGCTACTTATAATAGCTAAAATTACAGACAACTTTAATACCTGAAAACAAAGCAAAGTCAATGTCTGAGCTATTTAATATAATGTTCTAACAAAGGCTTTTTAATGACATGGAAAAGGCGGGTCATTTTTATTTTACATTTCTATGTTAGTATGTCTGTATTATCCATCCTTTTTCAGAAGGGGAAACAGCATACAATTAACTTGTACGTCGGAAAGACCACAGCAGCGGCACCACCGAAGGGAGCAAACGGGGCCTCCTGGGAGAATCCGAACAAGCCGCGAGGAGGGGTGAGGAGAGAGGGCCCGACTGCTGCGGAGGCCCTTGGAGCGGGAGGAGCGATGCTCATGAAGGAAGGAGCATCAGCGGCCAGAACGGGGCACAGGCAGAAGAGACGAGGCTGAGAACTGGAATGCCGCACGCACGCCGGTACAGAAATGCAGGAGAAAGCGATACTTCGGGGGCAAATAATGCAAGGCCAGATGACCCTAAAGCGCAAGCTTAAGTTTAAATGACTTTCTATACATTATGTTTAATATAAAAGCATTCATTCTGTACAATACTAGAAAAAGATTATCTTTTTCTATGAGCTTCAACTCTCTGGAGTGTTAAGTGATACGAAATGCATTTCCTTAAGAAACCATTTGAGGGAGTACTGCTTTTGTTAAATTTGTACTCAGAGCTGCCTCCGCAGGGGGATAACGTGTCTACTTTTTATCAAAATATTTTAACTTGAGAATGGCAAACACAGATGGCTTCAGTGTACGTTACCATGTCATTTTTATTCTCCATAAAAATGCTGAGTTTCTTCAGGAAGGACACGACGAGAATGAGCAGCTCGAAGTTGTCGCGGTCCAGCGCCTTCACCAGCATGTGCACGATGTTCTTGTTGCGCATCTTCAGCTCCGTGCGCGTGTCCTCCGCCAGGTTCAGGAGCAGGTACAGGGCGACTGGGGAGGCGAGCAGACGGGCATTGAGTGACGGGCGGGCTGAATCAGCAAACCTCTCCTACTCGCCCAAGTGGCAGACGTAGTTCTTAGAGGAAAATATATTATTTAAAAAAACTAACTAGCCATTAGTTCACTAGAAACCACCTATTGGTATTGAGTGATATGTCACATAAAATAAAACATACATTCTTAGGACAGTGAGGACACAATAACCAAAATAAGAGTGATTCCTACCTTCTTGCAGTTTAGAGCTTAAAAGTAATCAAATAGCAGTTAAAAGTGTATGTCAGCAAGTAATAAAATGGGCAGATGGGGAAAAATAACTTGATACACGTAGAAAAGAAGGTAAAAGTTCAATAACTAGGGGCTGTTATGTTAAAAAGAGCAATAATCCAAAATGTATTGTACGATTAGGGCCGAATCTGAGGACACTAAAACATTTTTCATTTTCAAAAGCTTCAGAGTTAAGACTTGAAAGGCTTCTATCAGAATTATGTAGGCTATTTTGGTCAATATAATCTTTTCGCTCTCCTATGGCCTTGATTTTATTCATTATTTTAATATTTCATTTCATATATTCTTACAAACCGTCTCTAAACCCTTATGAATAGAAGAAATAGATGCAAAATATTAAATATATTTAAATAATAGATATAAATATTAAATCTATTTAACAAATATTTGAGGTGGAAAGGCAATTCCCACTAATTAAGCACTTACTGTTTGCCAGGCATTACACTAGTTGATATGTAAATAGTAACCCACTTTTCTCTTAAAGTGGCGTCCAAATTGGATTTAGTCCACCCACATGCGATGTAATTACTGACATATTTGGGTTTACATCTAACATCTTGTCACGTGTTCTATTTTTTATTAACTTCATTGGGATGACCCTGGTTAGTAAAATCATATAGGTTTCGCGTGTACAATTCTGTAACACGTGATCTGTATGTTGCATTCTGTGTTTATCACCCCAAGTCAAATCTCCTTCTGTCGCCATGAATTGGACCCCCTTTACTCGTTTCTGCCTCTCCCCCCTCCCCTCTCCCTCTGTAACCACCATTTACACACACACACACACGCACACACACACTGTAATATTATGATTCATCTACAAAGAGAGGATATTCTGCCATTTGCGGCAATGCAGGTGGGCCCCGGGGGCGCTATGTTAAGTGAAATAAGTCGGACAGAGAAAGACAGACACCGCAGGTTCCCGCTTCTATGCAGAGTCTGACACGGTTGAACTCAGCGCAACAGAGGGCAGGTGGGTGGTTTCTGAGGGCGAAGGTGGGGGATGGGGGAGACACTGGCCAAACGGTGCAGACTTTCCGCTATAAGGTGGGTGCGTTCCAGGGACCTGACGCGCAGTCCCAGGACTGGAGCTGGCGCTGCTGTGTCGGGTGGGTGAGGATCGCTGGGAGGACTTTGGTGTCCTCCCCATAACAGCAACCGGGTGGCGACTCCCTGAGGGGGATCACGTGTCAGCTAACCTCACTGTGACAAACACTTTGCAGCATCTCCATGCATCGAACCGTCCCACTGATACCTTCAACTTGTACAATGTTATATGTCAATTATATCTCAGCAAAGCTGAAAAAAATTGAGTACAAAGCAGAAACTGAATGTACACTTGAAAGCCCAGATCATTCTCACTCATGTTCCCAAGACTCTGCATGTCAGGAACGAGAAACCACACCAGGGAACGTGACCATCGCTCAGTGAACCCCCCCAAGATGACTATCTTTTATTAAAGAGAATATTTTTAAAACTTTTATATCTTCTGTGAGAGCAACAGCATAATTCACTATGGAAGTGTATCAGGGTTTGAGAGACAAGATCCTTGTTATTGAAAAAGTCACACAATGGATTAAAAATCATCTCTGAGTAAATAAATAACAAGCATGTATACATTTAAAAACTGAACAGGACTTTTGGTGGAAACCAGCAGAGCAAAATGTGAAACATTATTACCCATGCTAAAGACAAAAGAACTTGTATCATATTAAAATGTATAAAGCTCCCAATTATTCTGGTGTTAGCTTTACTGATCTGACAAAAAATGGAACAAACTAAACGCAGAGTAAGCACTGTGCCATTTTTCTCAGCGTTGAAGAATTCATACCTCGTAAGAGCTGTTCCTGTTTTACCACAAGCCCCTGGTACTTTTTAAAGGCTTTTTCATACTCTTTCCTCAAGGTCTGGTTTTCGGGGTCTTCATCAAGTAAGCAAGTTAAGGATCACGCACTCTCATTGAAGCAAAGAAACCCCACGAGAACGGTCTGACATGCAAACGGTGTGCGCGGCGCCACCCGGGTGTTCCCTCTCGCAGCAGCGCGACTGGACCAGGTGCTCTGCGCGGTCACCGTGTTACTGTGTCACAGCAGGACTTCCTGGCTCGGGGTTCGAGGATGTGCTTGCAGTCCTCGGGTGGACGCATGTTTGGGCTTCGCCGAACACGTGAATCCCCAGAAATCACATGCAAGTATTGTACGTGTATCCACAAGCCTCTAACTTTCAACAGATTAGCAAATGGATCCATGTACCAAGAAAATGACTGCCTTAGAGGATGACGTAGTCCATAAAAACGCTGGATTCCTCTTAACAGAGATGCCCAGAATAGTGAGGAGACAGGGACTGGGTTTAAAACATTTTACCACCCTCTTCAGAACAGATGGCTAAAAAGAAATATTCCATAATTAGGGATAAAGAAATAAATATCCCAAAATAAAAAATAAATATCCCTCAATTTTTGAATTTTGCCGACTTCTGATTATGGCTCCAAAGAGTGCCCTGGACACCAGCAGAAACAGCCAGCTACTTCAGCCTGGCTTCCGATCCCCAGACACTCACCGAGTTTGCTGCTGAACGCCACTTGCATCAAACACAAGGGAACTTAAGACAATAAAAAAGCAGTATTATAGAACAAATGGCCAGAATTCTGATAGGTTATTTTTTATTTTTATATCCTCACCCAAGGATATGCTTATTGATTTTAGAGAGAGGGCAAAGGACAGAGAGAGGGAGAGAAACACTGATGTGAGGGAGAAACATCAATACGTTGCTCTCACATGTGCCCAAACAGGGACCGAACCCCGAGCCTGGGCATGCGTCCTGACTGGGAACTGAACCTGCCACTGTTCGGTCCCCAGGCGATGCTCCAACAACTGGGCCACGTCGGCCAGGGCCTGACAGGTCATTTCGGACTCCTTCGGTTACTGCCATCCATTGGTTCTAAGACACGTTTTCTCACACCACAACATTTCCAGAATTTGGACGTGTCTTATAATCCATGATGCGCCATAGTTTCACTGGAAGCATTTTTCCCTTCATTAGTGGTTCATAAATAAAGAAAGGTATGCCTTACAACCAATGGTGTCTCA
Organism: Phyllostomus discolor; assembly: GCF_004126475.2. Classification (NCBI taxonomy): domain Eukaryota; kingdom Metazoa; phylum Chordata; class Mammalia; order Chiroptera; family Phyllostomidae; genus Phyllostomus; species Phyllostomus discolor. The sequence continues at coordinate 23,839,688 of NC_040916.2, read as the reverse complement.
CAGTTACAGGGATACTGTATGTCCTAAAATATCACTTCTTATCACCAAACAATCACAGTGTATAAATAAGTGGTGGGTAGAAGTTCCATTAGTGGTCCTCTTTGTACCCTCTGCAGTTTAAATGAATTTTAGGTACATTCAACAGACTTGGGACTCCAGAAAGAATCTAAAATCTTCAGGATCTCTGAGTTGTCCATGCAGTTTAAAGCAATAGCTATCTAGATGTTGGAAGCTTATAACACGCACACAATTGAAACCATGAAGGAGCCCAATTAAGTCAAGGCTTATGCGTGTGTGAGGATGCATTTTCATAGTGTCTTGGGGATTCCATAAAGAAGAGGCAAAACACACAATACTCCGTACAACAGGAGTGATATTTTTACTTTTATCTAAAAGAGATCAATAAATTTGGGGTTTGAAGGAAAGTTACTGGTATGGGTTGTTAATCTGCAAAGCATATCAAATAAGGACAGACGAATAGGCCAGAACTTTAACCTAGAATTAAGTTGTAGAGGCAATGTGACAAGTAGCTTCAAATATAAGAACTGTGGTGTTGAGGAAAATAGCCTTATTCTACATCGCTTCAGTGTACAAGACAGAACCAATAGGTGGAGGTTATTGGGAAGTGGGCTTCAGCACACTGAGCAAAGAATGTTACAGTAAATAGAATGCCACATCACAGAATGAGCTAAATCCATAAATCAGTGACACCGTTAAAGAGGAGACTAAATAATTCATTTGTAAGGGGAGTTGCCTAAAAGGTTCCTGTACTGGAAGATAGGTTAAAATAGATAGTTTTAAGGTTCCTTTCACAGGTTCTATCATCCTGCATGCCTCTCAAATCTGTGTGTACTAAGAAAAGTATTTTTGTGCTTAAATAGAAAAACACAGTCTCAAACTAGCTTCGTCACCAAGGCAACGCCCACTCCGGTTGAAGCCCCTACCGCAGGAAGAGAACCTTCTGCGCAGGCAGCGGTGGCAGCGAGCTGGCCTCCCGCTGACCGCCCGCTAACCGAAGGGTTGGGCGCACATGTAGCCACTTAGGGGTGCACCAGTCCAGTGCCCGGGCCCACTGCCTTCTGCCCCCCGTGTCCTATCAACTAGTCAAAGTCGGGAGGAGATAAAAAGTGTATGTCAGACTACATTCATCCTGACACTTTCGATCTTCATCAACACCCTTGCATTCTTCACATGCTGTGAACAAATAAAAAGAAAAAAGAAAAAAACATCCCATCTATGCAAAGCTCACAGCAACAGGCAGTAACAGTGGGGTGAAAGGCCACTCTAAAAGGATATCGGCTTTCTTCTTCTTAGAAAGTTCTTCTTGCCAAAGCTCATGTCTTTTCAATTCATGATCAATGATATTCATACACAAAGCTCCGATTTTATAGTGAGTGATAAGTCCATGAAACTGAGAAAAGCTTTAAAGAAGAGATTTTAGTACGTTTTTAAAGGAGAATGTTTTATGGGTTCAGGAAATTTGTTTTGGGTAAACACTAGTACAAATAAATTCAATACACATATTTCAACAAATACACCCATAGCATACTAGGAAAACTTGAAATGATGAGATCTCTTTAACTATATTTTAATATACTACCCTTACCTGAAATGAAATTATTTTTAAGTTAGAAGTTAAATAAAACACATTTATGATTAACCATTTTAACTACTCAGATACTGTCAAAATAAATTTTCAGACTACCGTCTAACACAACTGGTACTATAACAATACTATTATGAAATAAAAATCATACCAAAGAAAAAACTAGTGAAGTATTAGCAATTAGATTTTGCATGTTTCCTAGATAATTCATTCATCCAAGTATTAATTCAGTAAATATTTATTTGCTAATGCTGACACATTTTTAGAATAGAGGAAGGCAATTCTCTAGAAATTAGCTAGGAACTTTTTACAATGTCTCAATAAACTACTTTCTAAAGAACATAAGTGTAAAATAATATATATGAATGTACAACAGGTATGTTTGCGCACACTCACGTGTGTATGTGTGTAAGAAACAACACTCACTGGCACTTAATCTGGGTCAGGCTTTCTTCTGAAAACGATCTGAAAGGGTGCTACTATCATTACCCACAGCTTGCAGGTGAGGAAACTGAGGCACGAGAAGTAATGTGGCCAAGATCAGGCGGTTAATAAGTAATCAACAGCAGGACCGACGTTCAAATCGAGAGAGTCTGCGCCCACAGCCCATACTCTCCGACTCTAAAGGAGCACACCGCCCTACTCTGTGTACGCGAGTGTGCGCAGACATGTGTGCATGGGTGTACATGCCGGGCGAGTGCAGGCTGAGTTAACGACCCAACGACAGAGGGGACCGAGCTGGAAACAGGGTCAGAGCTCGGAGGCAGAGCACAGGCAGACACACAGAAGACTGAGCACACCGATGATCTAAAACCGAAACCAAGGTCACGAACAGAGAGAAGGACAGACAGACGGGGACTCTGTTTCCGAACGCTCACGCGTACCTGGAGAAGCAGAAGAAGATGTAGATGATGTTCGTGGCCAACTCCACGCTGTGCTTCCAGTCTTCCCTCAGGACTCTGGCCAGCGCTCCCAGGGCGGTTTCTACAGGGCGAGAGGACGCACACAAACAGTCACTCGCCTTGCTTCTGGAGTAAAGGAGGATTGGTTTTACATGTCTACTTACTAATTAATAACAAAGCTAAGGGAGAACTGGGACAAAAAAGTAGGATGCTTCTTTCCAACACAGAAAGCTATTTTTAAAACTGCAATCAAACTTTCACTTAAAAACTTGTAACACACAGCTTTAAGTCTATTCCTGTAAACAGAAAAATAAAATATAATTTAGATAAAGTAATAGAAGTATATTTTGGGTGACAATAAAGTAATAAGACCATTTATTTCCTGAACTGAATTTCCACTTGTAATCTTGCTACAGCAGTACCAATTTTTTTTTCTTTATTAACATCTGATTTAAGGTGTTTGTGAATAAGTAAAAAAACTGGAACAACACTAAAAAAATAATGAGCAGTTTAGCAGGCAAACACTAGCTCCATTAAAGCAAATTAATAACCAAATAAAACTTATGCACAGAAAAATATTTAATATTTTAATATTATGTTAAGCTGATGCCAACAGACATAAATAAAACAAGAAATCTTTAACAAAATTAGCTTCAGGGTAGATTAATAAACATCCCTGCTAGATTTTTATCTTGAGAAAGGTAAAATTAATGAATTGATTAACAAGAATTACCACATATTAAGTAAACATAAAGTAATGAGATTTTTCAAAATAATGTTGCTATGTGGCTTACCAATTCTTGAAATAATAAAAAAATTAAGCTAATATATGTGTGTTATATATAATTCATAACTCAACTTTCTTGGCACTCAGGATCTATTATATTTCATGGACTGCATTATCAGTATTTATCACTGTAATAAAACTGTTCAGTTTATTTGAGCTTTCAGGCTATCCAGATTATACAACAATAAGAATTCACTATGATATTAATCCACCTAGTAAGAAACTTTTTAAAACAAACTAAAAAAACCCTATAATGGCATTCCATGTTGTTCATATTCGCAATGCAGACAGAGTACATGCAGTATATGCTGGGCTCCAAAGTCACTGTAGAGTCTAGTTAGTGGACAGGCAAAGTGTATTAGAGCAAAGACCCCCACAAGTCCTCCTTGATGAAGGATCTGGGCGTTCTCCCACCATAACCAGAGGAACCAGTATTTCATAGAATACTTTGGAAAGTGATGCACTGTGTCGTGAATCTAGGCATAGGTTTAGTGACCTACTTTTCAAATTTTATTTCATTTTTCTCCTTTAGTATAGAATAGAGAAACACCTCAATGAAAATGCAGCTACATGCGTTATTCAAGAAATAGCCAAAAGAAAATTACGGGGTTTACAAAAGGTCAAAATATGATATTAATTTACAAGTTGAATGTAATCATAATTAAAATTCCATTAGGATTTTTTAGAGAATAGAATAAGGTGATCTCAAAACAATACAAAAATGTAGAAAATATACCAGAAAATCACAGCTATGGTATCTGCGAGAGGCGGCTGCTGAGCAGCAACTGGAGAGGGCGGGACGGCTTGGCACCCCCCAAGCCCCTCCTCCAGAGACCTGTCTCTCCCTGACCCACCCGGATGCCTGCGGAGCAGCTCCAGTGCAGGGGTTGCTTTCCGTGACCTGACTTACAGGGTGCTCTGCGCAGCCTCACACCCAGGGCGTTTGTCGAAAACTACTCAGGGAGACGTGGCAGTTATGAGCAGCAGCCTGTTTGAGCTAATAAGGGGCTGACCACAATCTTTAAGAGAAATAACTGGAAAAAGGTTTTCACAGCGTCTTTGAAGAGCTCCGACATACTCCCTGAATTCTAGAGGGCCGTGCATGTGTGCAGGGCTGTGCACGTGTGCAGGGATGTGCACGTGCCAGAGAAAGGCCACAGAAGGACCTACCGTCTCTGACCAACCTGGAGGCAGGCACGCACTAGCCGGAAGTGAAGGTAAGACTGTGACCTCCCTGCCTGAGCCCCAAAGTCGCGCCCCAACACGTGCAGGGAGTCCCTGGGCAACGGCGGGGCCACTCAGTGCCAGGCGTTTAAGGAAATTGCTATCCAACCACTAGCCACCATTAAACTAACAGAGCAGAGGATTCAGTGGCTGCACAAAGATAACAGACTTTATAGAAATAGTCCAGGAAACTCACTAAACAAACAAACGAACAAACAGTAAAAATAACAAGTCCTGGAGGGAATGGGAAGCAGATTTTCAGAGTTTCCACAATATTATTTCAAAACAGTTAAGAACACAAAACATGCAAAGAAACAGGACAGTCTGCCTGCCCGTAAGCAGGAAACGCAGCAGTCAGCAGCAACTGTCTCCGAGGAAGCTCAGACGCTGGCCCTGGGAGACAGAGCCTGAAAGTCGACTATTGTAAACATGCCCAAAGAACTACAGGAAAACATGCTGAGAGAATTAAAGTGTGAGAAGGTAGGAGAATGATGTCTCACCAATCAAAGAATATCATGAAGAGAGACACACTATTTAAAAAATGAACTAATCAGAAACTCTGCAGCTGCAAAATACAGTATCTGAAATAAAACAATTCATTAGAAATCATGTCAGCAGATGTGCATTAGAAAAGAATCAACAAATATAAAGGCAAGTCCATTAAAACTGTCTAGTCTTAGGAACAGAGTGAAAAATAAATACAAACAAACAGAGCCTCAAAGACCTGGGGGACATCAACAAGCACAGTAAAACACAAAAAAATGGGGGTTCCAAGAGGAAAACAGGAAAAAAAGTAAAATTAACCTTTAACAAATAACGGCTAAAAACTTCCCAAGTTTGCTGAAAAGCATTAACCTGCATATCCAAGAAGTTCTGTAAACTTCTAAGCAAGATAAATCCAAAGACATCAATACCTAATCACACCATAGTCAGACTGGCAAAAGCCAAAAGCAGAGAAAATAAAAGCCAGCGAGAGAAAAGCAACTCAAGACGTACACAGGATCCTCAACGAGACTACCAGCGACCTTCATGCCAGAAATCACGGAGCCAGGAAGGCAGCGGCATGACAGTCAAAGTGCTAAAAGAAAAACACAATCAACCCACAGTTCTCTACCCAGCAAAACTTTCCTTCAAGCACCAAGGAGAAATTATGCCGTTCCCGAGTAAACGAGAACCGAGAGAATCTGCTGACCCAGGCCTTCCCTATGGGACACGCTAAGGGGGCTGGTCCTTCCGGCTGCACGTGGCAGATGTCAAAGGCTTCTAGTGCATCTTCGTTGAAACACTGAAAAAGTGTTCCAGGGTAGAAGGAAAGGCACAGCACCATTAATGCTTGATCTCCCTTATTTAAATTAAAGGATTTTTGAGTTCTCCAGAAAAAATCCAAATACTATTCTCTCATGTAAAAAAATTTGAAAAAGTACAAAGGTAATAAGCAGTTGGGAAATTAGTACATTCTTCAGTTTAGTACAAATAATTTTATCTTACTTCTCTAATATAATAGATTTAAAAATCACACTTCACAATAATTTTCTAACTTTAGTATTTATAAATATAAGTTACCATTTAATAGCAGTTCTTCCAGGTTATCAGGATTTCGAGCAAGTTGCAGGATCAAAGCAGAGCCCCGAACCTTGTCGGGAATATCTTCATATAATAACTCGATGTATTCATCCATGTCATTGATGTTGGCAACTTCATCAATCTGAAACAAAGGAAGAGGAAGACAGTACTCCAAAAGAACAATAGTGCTTCGCAGAGCTACTGTCAAAAGAATGATAATGTGTGATCAATATATTACATTTTACAGTAACAGACAAGTTTTCAAAGGACTCACAACAGCCGTCTCTTTGTAGGGGAGGAGATCAGACCTCTGGTGCTAGGGCTCCAGTACAAAATTATGACCCATATGATAAAATGGGATGTATACAAGCCCTCAAATTGGTCTACCAATTAAAAATTGTTTTAAATGTAATGCAAAGTAGTTTGAATCACTACAATAGATTAAATAATATTTCAAAACCTACTGCAATAAGAATATTTAAAACACACCTTTTCTATCAAAATAAGTTGTTTAAAAACAAACCAAGTATTTTTTGCTTTTATCAACTAGATACTTATTTTCTATCTTTTTCAGGTACTTCTAACTTCAATTACTTTTTGAAATTACACATCTGTGCAATGCAATTGTATGAATCATTGGTGGTAAAACACACACCTGACAATCAGTTTTCTAGTAGATCATATGCAGTCTTACCTCCATTCCTTCAAAAGGAGGTGGATCTTTAGGCTTGCTTGACTTCTCTTTTTTTTCTGTAAAAAAATTTTTTTAATGAGTAGAAGCAGGATTTTAGCGTTTCTGAGTAATTTTGATTTTCAGCAACTGATTAGCTAAGCAAGGGATCTTAAAACTGAATAGGTTATGAAATAATCTTTTTTTCAATGTATAGAAAAATGCTCATCTATAACCCATCCATTCTACTGAGGATAAACCAAGGAGAGTATAAACAAATAAAATCAACAAATACTCCCAAGTTACATCAGGCAGCAATTTTAACTTCCTCCTTGGTTGACTTTTTGGGCAGATAAATAGCCAGACTTGCCAACAGAAGCAAAAGAGTCAAGTTTGCTCTATTTCTCCTTCTAATTCACAGTTAAGGTGGGAACAGGAAAACCAATAAGGCAAAGAAAAAATGAATTGAGTAATACTAAAACTAACATAAAATTAACAAAGAAAAAGAAATGACTTGAGTGAAGTTAAAAATTAAAGTGAAGAATAGTTGCTAACTGATTGTTTTAAATAAGTAAAATTTGGATCATACATTAAAAGGCAAATGTTTAATATCCGGGTTAATCCTCATTTGCTTCCGAATACAGTGAAGAGGGGCTGAAGGTGCTGAACACAGCTTTGAGCCCTTTGTGACACTCAAATTCTTTGATTCATGGCAGAATTTCATTTCCTAACAAAAAAATTATCAAAAATACTTCACTGATATGGATCAACCTAAGCAATGCATATACATTAAGTTCCAGTAATACCAAATTTTGATCCTGTCATTAGCAAATGTTTTACATATAATGGAAATTAGCCTTGATTGCTTTCAGAGAATGTTGGCCATTCTATATAAGATCATGTTTCCTGAAGAGCTAGATTTTGCCTCAAACAGATAACTTACTTTGACAGAGTTTTTAATTAAGGAAAGAAAAAAATCACTAAAGGCAAAGAATCTATAATCAAATACATATTATTGTTTTGTTTCAATCCCATTTAGGGCAATATTTCTGGCTCTGAAATAGTGAATACCAAGTAAAAATAGTTAAGAAAAATAGTTTTAAAAATAAGTATATATTTAATATAGACAGAATTTCATGTTTTCCAGTATTAATATCTATATAGAGAAAGATATTGATTTGACTAATATAACCACATATGATGATATGAAAAATGTCCTCATATTCCCCACATTTTTGAGGAGGGAGGTGAGGAGACTGATTTACCCTAAAAACACTGAAAGACTGTTCTTTAAAGACATTTTATTATAAATGGCATTGAAATTATATTAATTTCACATTAGTAAAGATCAATTTTAACAATTTTGTATTTCCCACAGTAACTACACACATATTACCTATAAAAAGTGCAGGACTTGCTTTGCTCACTTTGAACTTATTTAAACTATTGAAGGTGCTATCTCTCATCGCTTACAGACATCTTAGCAACAGTACTGTAATACGAAACATTTAATAAAAAGTCTCCTTGCTATTTCCCTGATAGCACTTATTGTCAGTCAGTAGTTAATAAGTGTAACCAAGTGTCAGTTATGTGGCTGGAAGCAATCAAGTTCAAAATGCTTCCTTGTGCTTTTAAATAAGTTCACAGCCATCCAATTCATTCAGCAAATACCTATTGATCATGTCATATGGGTTAGTAACTCTATTTATTTAATACAAGTATCATGTATATTAGGCACAAGACATTTTATTTGCTATGAATGAAAGAGAAGACAAACTTGGAAAAAAGTTTAAACAAATTTTCTATTTAACTTTTTTTACTTAGTACAATCAACACTGAGGCCTTCATACGTTATTTCGGGGACACCACATTCTGGGACTCAAGCACGGTGAGAGAAAGATTTGTAAACAATACTATGAAATGGAACAACTGACCATCCAATAACCTGAGATGATGCCGCATTAAAATGTCTGTGTTTTTACCTTATTTCACTTTTGGTTTAGATTGTTTGAAAATGTCTTCTGTAAGTAATCAGTCGCTTAGCTCTAATATTTTAACGCGTGGTTCTTTCACGCGGGAATTACAGAGAGAGGAATGTCCGCAACAGGAGTGAGAGGAATGTTCGGGAATGAAAGGACAGTATTTCCTAAGACTCATAAGCCATATTTTAGGGTTGTCTAAAGCACGTGACACATATTTTAACATTTAAATACCTATTTAACCACTCAAGTAACAAACTGTCAATAAAAGTTTAGAAAACATAAATCTAGTTGGAGAGAGAAAATGTGTTTTCTGCCCAAAATTCTCTCCTTTTATCACGCTACAATCAATAGGACAGATATCTGCTTTTCTATGTGTTATTTCAGCATATGTGTGCACACAGAGGAGAAACATGAAACAGAAACATCATTTTATGTGGAATCATCCAAATATAAAGTGGAACCATCCAATATGAAGCTCAACATGGAGAAAACTAATATGTTTGTCTATTCTTTCACTCCCTCGTTCACAGCACTGGCAAACAATAAACAAAAGCAGAAGCAAACCCACCGTTTACCTAAACCACGCGCCACGCAGCCCAACAAGCCCGCCCTCGCACCGACCGGGCAGAAGCTCCCCTTACCTTTGCCTGACAGGGAGTCGCGGCGGTTCTGCAGGTAGTACAGCAGCTGCTCCACCTCGTTCAGCTTCGAGGGATGGATGAGCTTGCATTCTTCCACCACCTTCCGCGCCAGGGAAGTTATGTCTGTGTTGGCATTGAGGCTCTTCAGACGAATGCTGCCAGCATATCAGAATTTTCCAACTCAGGTGTTTTTAAAGTAAGCGATGATTTAAACAATCCTTCTTCAAATAAATAATTTGCAAAGCATTTAAATGTACCTCACACACACTTTTAGTGAAACAGAATAAAATGTGAGGTATAATTGGGCTTAGAACGATGCAAAGCAACGATTTCCTTTGAGCTGGACAAACATGACAACAAAAGGAACGTAAGATGTACATCTGCCTCCTGCAAGCAGAGGAGCACACTCGGAGAGCTCGCTGTTCTAACACAGCCTTTCCGGTGGGATGTGAGCACCCGCAACGCCGGAGCTGAGCCACCTCCGGGACTCCAGCCCCAGGCACTGAGGTCTGCCCGTCAGGGACTAGACACACAACTGATTGCTTCGGGACTCAGCGGCTCTCATGGAAATTATGTAGGAAGAAGAAGAATGAAAGCATTCTTCATTTTAAGAGCTATATGAGGAATCTTGAGGAATATTTCATGCTTGTTAGTACATATAAAAAAATAAACCAGCTTCTTCCTCCTCTTTAATTTAGCCCATTTAGCCCAGGAGACTCACTGGAAGCTTAATTAAAAGAGGTTGGTGAGAGTCTGCAAACTTGCCCATTCACATGAACTCCGGCACCAGGGAGAGCTATGGGAACATAACACTCGGCTCAGGGTGAAGACTCAGGCCCGTGTTCTCACGCACGGCTGAGACTCAAAAAGAGAAACACAGGAGAGCAGCGACTGCATGGAATCACCTCCTGGGGAAGTGGCCAGTCCTGGAAAGACATCAGGTGTCGGAGGCATGGGGGCAGAGGGCTCAGAGAAAGGAGCTGAGCATCTGGAGTCATCGGGTCAGACGCCGGCAGTCTCTCCTGACATGAGCACAGTGGAGCGACTCACAGCCCTACAGTCGTGCCCAAGCCTGGTCCTCTTAGGGTTCTACCTGGGAGCCTTTAGTGCATTTCTTCTGCGTTTAAATCTGCTGCAGTGGCTTCTCATGCTTGCAGTGAAGAACCCTGGCAATACTCTGTCCCTTTATCTTCTTTTGGGGGGGGGGTTGTTTATATTCCTGCCTTTTCAGTCTTTTAAACTCTCAATTATATGTTTTATAATTTTACTCCACATCAAAAGACAGACATAGAAAGGAGAACCCTTTCAGACAAAAACTTTCACAGGACCTCTCATGTTTACTTTTAGCAAGGAACTTGGAAATCCTGACAGTTTCTATAAATCTGATCAAGAAGAGGCACAACAGAAACACTATAAACACATATTGTTACAATTTCTTACTAGTCTTTTTTAGAGCAGTTTTAGGCTTACAGAAAAATTGTGCATGAAGTACAGAGTTCCCATATATACCCCCACTGCCCCTAACGGAGGTATTTTTTTTTCTGTTACTACCACCTTGCATCAGTGTGGAGTCTTTGTTACAACTGATGGACTAGTGATGACACATTACTACAAGTGTAAGTCTGCAGTGTACATTAGGATTTGCTCTGCTGCACACTTCTGTGGGCGGTCCCACACGCACCGTGCCGTGCACCCACCGTCACAGCACCCTACAGAACACGGCACCGCCCTCAAGCACTCTGGGCTCCGCCCACTCTCTCCTCCCCCACCCTTTTATTCCCCCCCCCCCCCCCCGCCCCCAACGTTTGTTCTCTTTACTTCAGTTTCCCTTTTCTAGAATGTTATATAGTTGGGATCATTCAGAATGTAGCATTTCCAAGTCTGGCTTCTTTCACTCAGTAATATGTACTTAGGTCGGCACCCCTGCCCCGATGTCTTTTCCCAGCTTGGCTGCTGGTTTCTTTTAAGCGATGATGATATTTCAGTGTATGGACGCACGGCTGCCTGCTTCACCGTTTGCCAATTGGAGGGCATGTTCATTGCTTCCAATTATTGACAATTATAAATAACGCTCTTATAAACATTCATGTACAGGTTTTTGTGTGGACGTAGCTTCCAGCTCACTTGGGTTAATATCCAGGAGCATAATTGCTGGACTGTATGGTAAGTTTACGTTTAGCTTTGGAAGAAACTGCCAAACTGTCTTCCAAAGGGGCTATACCACTTCATACTTCCACTCGCAGTAAATGGGGTCCTATGACTATGCATACTCACCAGCATTTGGTTCTGTCAGTGTTTTGGATTTTGCCAATTCCAATAGGTATACAGTGGTATCTTAACTTAACAAAGCAGTTGTTTCTATTTCTTTCTAGACCTGTTTGCTACCAGCATGTATATTACCAATCTGATTCATCTTCTTTTCCATTAAAAGTAACAAGAGAGATTTTCTACTTTTAGTTGTAGGACTCTCCTAAATTCTTCCCTTATTATAAAAGACAAAGAAAAAAAATAGGTACAGCTGGGATCTTTAGTGAGTGTTACCTGTATGTTTACTGATTATTCCTATGATAAAAAATTAGAATCTTCATTAGGCAGCCCATGCCTCTTAAGAACATAAAAAACTCACAAGAAAAATATCCATATTATTTTTGGACTCTAAGCACCGGTTTCTCATAAAGAAATCTTCAGAAACTGGGACCCTGTTGAAGACGGGCTTATACCTTCCTTTTCCCAGTAAAGAAAAGTGAAATACAAGCCTTCTCAACCTAGGTCGCGGCACTGACTACCCACATGTAATGACAGTTTCACGTTATGCCTATCTCAGGCTACACGAGTGTCCCCAGCTGCCGCCACTGACTAAACCTCTGAACCACCAAGCTGCCACATTCTCCTTTGGTCGCACGGTGTGACTCCTCGCCAGCTCCTGTGCAGCCAGGGCCGAGCCACCTGAGGTCCTCAGGCTGTCCCTTGCTGATGTTTAAACCCACTTACTCCAGCCACAGAAAGTACTAACTCAGAAGTAAATATATCTGTTTTTATAGTTTCATGTTGTCTCTGCTTCACTAAAGTGAAGTATGTCTAGAATAACACCATAAACATTTATCCTCTATGCAGATGTAAATAACAGCAGATTTCTATGAAGTCTGTGTAATGTTTACTACTTTCGAAGTGTACCCAAGTGAAGAACACTTACATTTTCTGGCATTCTTTTCGTTCCCCCAACATGGGGTCCCCCATCTCCCCGAGAATGGTGGCTTCGACCTCATACTGAACAATGAGTGCTTTTTCTGATGGATGTACATCAATATTTCCTCCTTTAACTTTCCTATAATGTAAAATAAAAACAAGCGTGAGTAAAATAAAAACTCATAAAATGTCCATGGTTTTATCTAGGTTCTAGTTCCAGAAGCCTGTGGGCTGGATTGACATATGCGTTTAAATCAGATTTACAGTTAAGATGGCAATATTCCTCAAAGTGACCTAAAGATTCAATATAACCCCTATCAAGTTCCCAAGCCTTTTTTGTGGAAATGGAAAAGAGATCATAAAGTTCATGTGGACACACCAGGGACCCTAAGGAGCCAAAACAATCTGGAAAAAGCACCACGAAGTTGGAAGGCACACATTTCCCAATTTCAAAACACACAAAAAAACCACAGTCCTCAGAGCACTGAAGTGCTGGCGGAAACACGGACCCCCAGATCATGGGACTAGAACTGAGCCCAGGAGCAAACTCCTACATATATGGCCAACCGACTTCAACAAGGGTGGCAAGACCTTTCACTGGGGGAAAGAACAATCTCTTTACCAAATGAGCTGAGACACTGGGCATGTAGAATGAAATTGTAGAACAAACCATCAGTATACAGAAGTCTATTGTGTTTCTATATGCCAATAATGAATGATCAGAAGGAAAAATTAAGAAAACAATCCCATTCACAATTGCATCAAAAGCAAAAAAAACCCCTAGAAATAAATATAGCCAAAGAGATGAAAGACCTGTATTCTGAAAACTATAAGACACTGAAGAAAAGAAGTGAAGAAGATACAAATAAATGAAAGGTTATAACTTGCTCATTTATTTGAAGGATTATTATTGTTAAAATGTCCTTTCTACCTAAAGCAATATATAGAGATTCAAGTCAATCCTCATGAAAAAACAATGGCATGATTCTCAGAATTAGAACAAATGATTTTAAAATTTATATCAAACCAGAAAGACCCCAAATAGTCAATGAAATCTTGAGACACAAAAAGTGGGTGTTATCATGCTCCCTGATATCAAGCTATACTACAAAGCTGTAAGAATTAAAACAGTAAGGTACTGGCACAAAAAAAGATGTCTAGATCAACAGAATAGAGAGCCCAAAGAACAGAAAATCCTTACTTACATGGTCAATTAAGTAAGGATTTGGATCAGGTCATGTCAGACCTGATCCAAAAAATTCCTAGAGGAAAACATTGGCAATAAATTCTTCGACATCACTCTTAGTAATACCTGTCTGGATATGTCTCCTTGGGCAAGGGCAACAAAAAATAAAAAATAAACAAATGGGACTATATTAAACCAAAACGTTTTGTACAGTGAAGGTAACTATCGACAAAATGAAAAGATGACCTACTAAATGGGAAAAGATATTTGCAAATAATATACCCAACAAGGGGTTAATATTCAAAATATATAAGGAACTCATACAACTGAACACTGAAAAAAAAACCCAATTTAAAAAATGGGCAGAGAACTAGAATAGACATTTCCCCAAAGAGGACATACAGATGGCCAGCAGACACGTGAAAAGATGCTCGACATCACCAGTCATCAGGCAAACACAAATCAAAACCACAATGAGGTACCTCACACCTGTCAGAACGGCTATCAACAAGTACCGAGTGCTGACAAGGGTGTGCAGGGAAGGGAAGCTCACAGACTGCTGGTGAGACTGTAAATTAGAGCAGCTACGACGGAAGACAGGCTGGCGAGTCCTCAGAAACGCACGAACAGAACTGTCACACGATCCAGCAATTTCACTTCTGCGTATTCCACGGAACGAAACACAAACACTAGACACACGCACCCCTGTGCGCACAGCAGCGTTGTGTACAACAGCCAAGACGTGGCAGCAACCTGGGTGTCCACCAACAGATGCCTGGGGACACAGGTGGCGCATATACACAAAGGAATATTCTTCAGCAACAAAAACCTAAAAATGTGACACAAACACATAAACAAAATGGAAACAGAACCACAATAGAGAGAATAAGTTGACAGTTGACAAAGGGGAGGGAAGGGTGGAAATTTTACAAATCCATGGTTATTTGAACACTTTTTAAAAAGCAAAAGCAACTGAAGAAAATATAGATTTAAAATTTCTGCACATGAAAGGAGACTGTGAAGAGAGTGAAAACACAATCCACAGAATGAAACAAAATATTTGCAAATCATTGATCTGATTGGGGTCTACATCCAGAAAATATAAAGAACCCTTTTCTCGCCCTGGCTGGCGTAGCTCAGTGGATTGAGCGCAGGCTGCGAACCAAAGTGTCGCAGGTTCGATTCCCAGTCAGGGCACATGCCTGGGTTGCAGGCCATGACCCCCAGCAACCACACATTGATGTTTCTCTCTCTCTCTATCTCCCTCCCTTCCCTCTCTAAAAATAAATAAATAAAATCTTAAAAAAAAAGATAGGAACAATGATCAAATATTTAAAAAAAAAAAAGAACCCTTTTCTCCAAAGAAGGTAAGGCCAAGAAGCACATGTCACTAGAAACTAGGGAAATGTAAACTAAAACTGTAAGACATCACTTCACACCTGTTAGAAGAGCCGCAATTTAAAAAGATAAATATATAACAAGTGTTGGCAGGAATGTGAAGAAACTGGAACCTTCACGTACGGCCGGTGGGAATGTAAAATGGCACAGTTAATGTGGAAAGCAGTTCAGTGGTTCCTCAATAAGATAAACGTGTAATTAGTGTATGTTTGCTCTAGAACAATCTTATGTTTATTTAGAGTTGAAAAAAGAATGCATTTTCTTCTGTGGCAAAATTTTCTATCAAAAAGATCAATGTAAGCAAAATTCAGTGAGGAAATAAATACTGGCTATATGCCTGTTAGGATTACATAGTCCTTGGTAAAAATTTTACTGATAAAGCCTGTCCATTCAGCAGTTTCAGGTCTATTTATACAAAATGAGAAGGGCTGGCAAAACAGATGCCCAGGCCTGCAAAGGCTGGGTAGCTGGCTGATTGGCTGGTTGATCATACTATTGTCTGAACCCCTTTAAGAATCTAGCAAAGATCAGAAGATCCTTCGGTAGCGATCAGGACCCTGCCAGGCCAAGGGAAACAGATTCAGGAAAAGCACATTATGACTTACATGATTAATACCACCACCTTACAGGCACGTTTTTATCTCTTCAAAGGATTTTCACATTTGGTCCTCGAATCTCTCGTAAGGCAATATTTGTCCCGTTTTTAGATAAGGAAACTGTTCAAAAGGATGCATGTGCCTTCCCCGGGGTGTTTACCCAATCGGAACGCGGCCCTTAAACACCGAGCATCATCGCAATGACGGTTTCTCCCCTATCGGATGACTGCAACCTCTCGGTCCGCTGAGAGGTGTCCTTTCCATCAGGGATGGTCTTACCTTTGACAGGAGTCAAACAAACAATCCCGCCAGATGTACAGATTTTTTTCAAGAGTATTTGATATGACAAATGTTTTTAAACTAAGATAATGATGGCCTGCTCCATGTCGAGCTCCTGCACAAACCTCCAGATCAATAAAACCCTACAAAATCGACACCGTGCACATGCACTCGAACGCATGGGGCTGACGAGGCACGCAGAAGCAGGCTGGAGGGCACCCTCCCAGCGCAGCCCTCTCGTAGGTAAACGAAAAGCCAGCACCTCTCTCCCCATCATCACTCCAGAACCTCCGGGCAGTGGTCCCCAGACTGGAGACAGAGAGCAGAGGCGCCCCGAGACTTCGTTTCCAGGGCCCCGCGGGTTGCATCTACTAGGGGAAATGCAGAATTGGAATGGGGAGGCGGCGGGGGTGGGCAAGAGGCGTTTCCTCCGCTCCCCGCCCCTCTGCAGCCAACAAGGTGATGCAGCCAGGAGCCACCCCCAGCGCTGTCAGCGCCCCGCCGAGCCAGGTGGGCGGCTGCAGAACCTCTTTACGCAGAGCACCTGGCACTCCCCTTTCCGCGACTTCTTCCCGCGCCCACCCCTCTTCATTGCCCAGTGACACCCCCAGGCCAAGCCCAAGAGCCCCCGAGAGCATCCTCAGGGCCGCAGGCCAGGAGGGTGGAGCCGCGCCGCGGGGAGTCGTCACCTTTTGAGGTATCTGGCGTCCTCCCCCTGCATGGCGGCGGCGACGACGGCGTGGGAAGACAGGCCGGCGGGGCTGTATCCGGAAACCCTGGCCAAAGTCTCCCGGCCCGAAGGCGGTGACAGTCCCGAGGCCTGCAAGGCGGGGCCGCGGCGGCGCTGCGGTTACCACGGTGAGACCGCCGGCTCCTCCCACGGCTCCCAGGCCCCGAAACGCAGCGGCCGCCCAGAGCGCCCAGCGCCGCCTCGCCGGCCCCGCTGCACGGCGCATGCGCCCGCCGCGACGCGCAGGCCCAGTAGAGGTGCCGCGCCGGGGACCAGTCCGCCGCGCCCCGGATCTGAGCGCGGAGGGCTCTGCGGCGATTAGGCAGTCAAGGTGGGGGAGGTGCGGCCTGGCCGCTGCGCAGTGCAGCCCTACCTTGTGCAGAGAGTATGACCCTTGTGCAAAGATAGTAGCGACTTTGATTCCGTGACAAATCTCTACCTTCCTCTTTGGTATCCTAGATCTAGAACGCACTGTTGACACACACACTGAGCTCGTGAAAGTCCAGCTCCTCCAGTCATTATCCCCAAATCGAGGTACGTTTGGAATTGTTTCCTTTGAGGCAGGCAGCTGTGGTCAGTGCAGGCCATGGGGAAGGAAGGATGTCCTTGAACCTCAGCAAGGAAATGTCTGCTTTCACACCTAATCCCATGGTCTCAGCTGTCCTGTCTATGCACAGGGCTCATGTACCTTTATGCAGTGAATATTGAGGGCCAGCTTTGTGCCGAACACCAAACCAGGCTCCGGGGATACAAAGCAGGCACCTCCCCTTCCTCTCCTCACCTGTAAGCCCCTTGCTTACTCTCATCTAATTGTATATATTCCAGTCACCGAGGGCCATGTCTACATAGTTGTTCGCAGCCTGTTTCACATGCGGTGAGTTACTGCAGTGCGTACACGGAGTATTAAATACAGACACACAGACCACACCCGCTAAGAGGTACCATTTTTACGTGCTCATCCATTCCCGCGAGCAGCACTATTTAAGTCAGTGGTGTGGTCATTTTTTTTCAGTCTTCCAGGGAAGACTATTTGGAGCTGACTTCGACATCTTCCTCTGTATCAAGCTTATCTCTAAACACAATTCTATTATCTCTGCCTTCAAAGTTTCCTGCAATCCAGCTTTTCTTTTCCATTCCCACTCCTACGTACTAGTCTAACCACATCTTACTTAAAGTACTGCAGGTCTTTCCTACCTGGCCTGTCCTATGTTTGTTTTCTCACCTCTTCATTCTGAAAACTGATATAAAATTTAACAAATTACCATTCTTGGCTAGGTTACCTTAAAGCCCCTACAATACCCAAAGCTCAGATCACAGTAGCCATTAGACTGCACAGATCAGACAACAAGCACTCTTGCAATGTAAGCTCCCTGGGATCAGAGAGTTTGTCTTGTTCGCTTCTGTGTGCGGAGAACAGCGTCCATCCCGCAGCTGGTACTGAGTAAATGTTGGAGTTAAAAAAGAAGTGCATACCCGAGCTTGAAATAACGACAAAAACCTAGAGGAAATGCCCACAGCCAGAAAGAAAGAGCTGGAAACCAGAGCAACAAAGAGGTAAACGGAAAATGGGACTGAGCTACAGAAGCTGTCAGTCTGTAGCAAAGGGGTAAGACGTGTGGGTAATTTTTGTTGTTTAAATAAATTGAATACATGTTTTAAGAGATTTTGTTTATTTACTTTTAGAGAGGGGAAGGGAGGGAGAAAAACATCGTTGTGTGGTTGCCTCTCCCGCACCCCCTACTGGGGACCTGGCCCGCGACCCAGACTTGTGCCCTGACTGGTGTTGGGAACCGCCCTGACTGGTATCAGAAGCTGAAACCCCAGCCTAGGCTAAGGCTAAGGGAACGCCCTTGGAACCGTAAGCCAGCAAGGAGACAAGGGCTTGTCTCCCTGGCAGGAATGCTGCTTCTGCTGCTGAACCCCAAAAAGCTTGGTCGGTTAGCCAAAGACGGGTAAGATTCCCCACGAGGGGAACGACCTAAGCCAGGCACGATCACTTTGGGAGGCCCCCCAAAAGAAGGACTTTGGGGGCTGCAGCAAAAGAGGGTGACGGACCCTCGCTCCTCGGCTTTGACATAGCCTGAGTTCTCATCGTCTGGGAGAAAATCTCCTTATTGCCTTAGTTCCCGTGCTAAGCCTGAAACAATGACAGGGTGGTATAGCTCTGTGCTGAAAGGGCAGATTCCCTGGGTGATCAGGCCTAAGAAAGAACATGTAAATTCCTGTGAAACCTTCTTTGTTTAGAATGCTCTCAGATGAATGAGAGGGGTCCAAGGAGGAAGTTGGTTCCTCAAAGTCTTACAGCTCTTTGACCCCGACTCAATAGACCAGCAGAGTTCCTTGTTTTCTATAGTTCCTTACTTCCCCCTGATAAGTACCGTACTTTACCTGAATTATTATGCAAAATGAGCCCAATAAAAGCATGTATGGACGGTAAATCAGGGCCCTCCCCACTAGGGGGGGTGGCCATTTCCTCCCTACTTCCCCACAGAAACTAGTCTTGTCTCTGTGCATGTGTGTGTTTCTTTCTCGCGTGTTTTTCGGCGAGCCATCCACAGCGTTCCGTGGTCACTGCTGGCCGGTGACCCACGCGCAACAGACTGGGAATCAAACCATCCACCCTCTGGTTCACAGCCTGGCACTCAATCCACTGAGCCACACCACCCAGGGTAGAATAAATTTTTTTTAAAAACGATCTCCAGTGAATCAAATAGGAAAAAGCAATACGCCAAATGGGAAAATGGACAAAGAACAAAAAGAGGAAAAAGAAACAGGAAGAAACAGCATGAAAAGATGCTCCACCTCAATAGTAACCAGGAAGATGCCGATTAAGATCCTAAAAAGATACTATTTTACACTGACCAGGGTGAAAAAATAGTCTGACAACACCAAGTGCCGGTGAAAATGTGGACCCCCGGAAACTGTTTAGTCAACATTTCGGGTTTCAGTGTACATTGGGACGTCTGGCATTGTGTTGTAAAGTTGAACAGGCATATACTCTAAATCTTTGCATTCTACTCCGAGTTATATGCCTTAGAACATTCTAGCATGTGCGCACAATGAGATCAGTTCTAGAACTATCATAATAGTATTGCACATAATAGAAAAGGAAAAACTGAAAAACACTCCAAAACACGGGTGCAGTCGTGTGTCCATTGCTTCCCACGTGGCCTCCACAGACACCACGGCGTGAAAGGTCTTTTACCACCAGACGGGTGCAAGAAAGCTCCGCTGGGGAAGTGGGCGCCTTGTTCCAGCTGCTGACGGGGAAATGAGGGCTCTACCCCTGGCTTTTGCCGAGAGGGGTGAGAGTGTCACCGTAGTTTTTCCATAGTATTTGGATGGACTCAGGAAAGTCATGGATGAAACATTTTCTGCCTTCTTGGCTTGCCCCCTTCTTGTTCCTTGGGTGAGAGAAAGCTTTTTGGGGGGCTTTTTTTGGTCTGCTCCTACTTGCTTCCCTGAATTGTTAGCTCCTCTGGCACCCGGCATGGAATTTATTGGGCCAAACAAAAACTCAGGGAACTTACTACCGTGCCATTCCTCGGGTCTCTGGTTAGTCTGCCTTCCGCTCTTCACCTTTCAGCATTTTGGCAAACATTGGTGACATGTGTGACATCCAGGAACTTTAGCTGTACTTGGTGGAAGCAAGAAGTGCCTCTCGTTCATCATGGGCTCATAATGAAACTCGGTTCTATTAATTCTTGATAAAAGTGCCACATCAATTCAATAGGAAAAATACAGATTTTTCACAAAAGGTTCTGGAAAACTAAATATACTCCTGAAAATAAATGGGCCTCAATTCTTTCTTTGCACCATATACAAAACTATCTTATAAGGATCATAGACACAAACCTTAGGTCTAGAACTATAAAACTCCTAACAGAAAGCATAAGAAAAAATACTTCAGGAAATATTTCTTAGACATGATACACAAAGCACCAACCTTCATATAAAAAAATACATTTGACTTGATGTCACCAAAATTTAAAATTTCTCTTTGAAAGATGCCTTTAAGAAATGAAAAGGCAAGTCATGGACTGAGAGAAGGTATTTGCCATGAATAATCTGACAAAGGAGTTGTTTCCATGACACTGAAAGCACCACTGTAACTCAGCACTAAAAACCTGAATGGCCTAATTAAAAGTGAGCGAATGTTTTGCACAAAGACTTCACAGAAGGAGATACATGGCTGGCCAATCAGCATATGATACTTTCACTGGTCATCGGGGAAAGGGAAAACTATTCCACAATGAGATACACTATAGACCCATATGGGTTTTCTGTTCCCGCAGCAACCAGCGACCTCAGCCTGAATGGTGGAAAACCACCCAATGTATCCCCTTTCACTGCGGTGAGTTGGAAGTCTGAGGTGGGTCTCGGTGGGCTGAGATCAAAGTGGGCAGCGGGCCGAGATGCCACAAGGAGGATGTTCCCTGCCCTGTTCCGGCCTCCAGGGCCCGTCCAGCCACACTCCTCCCTCGTGGGCTCTTACTGCCGTCTTCCAAGCCCGCAGCAGTGGGTCAAGTCCTTCTGTCGTCACATCTTCCTGTGACCAGAGCCAGGAATTCCACTTTTAGAGAGTTGTGAGGGCCCTGCTGGATGATCCAGGATAATCTCTGCAGGTTAGGGTAGGTTTTAACTTGGGTCACATCTCTCAAGGCCCTTTGGCCACGTAAGGCCATTCATTTACAGGTTTGAGGGTTAGGACGTGGGAATTATTGGGGGAGTGTCAGTATTTTGGGTGCCACAACGCCCACTGTGATGATCACTGTTAAAACATCAGACAACACCAAGTGCTGGCAAGGATCTGGAGCAGCGGAAGGTCTGCGTGGCGTGTGAGAATGCAGATGGAACCGCCATCTTGGAAAACAGCCGGGCAGCTTCTGCAACAGCCGAGCATGCCTTTCCCATACGGCCCCGCAATTCCACTCCTAGCAATATTCACCTAAGAGAAATGAGGACACATGCCCACAAACAATGGTGTTCGCAAACGGTCATGGCAGCTTTATGCATAATAACGCTCAACCGCAAACAACCCAAATGTCCGTCGGTGTCAGCCGATCCACACTGCGGGGTGGCCACACAGTGGATACTGCTCAGCATTAAAAAAACCAAACTACTGATGATACATGCAACAACACGAATAAATCTAAAAAACATGATAAAAGAAACATGGTTTGGTTCCTTATGTAAAGAATTCTTGAATATAAAAGAAAAACTGACCTATCAGGACCGAAAGCAGACACCGGGGGCTTGTAGCTGGAGGACAGACTGCCGGCAGGCCGGAGGGGACTGGGACCCGTTCGTCACAACTGATTGGACTGCTTCCAACGCTCTCCCTTTATTGCATGTAAATTCTTCCTCAGCGTGGTCATTTTAAAAAGTATAACAAGGCAAAAAGTAGTGAACTGGATGGGTTCAACATCAAGTTAAATACCACTGAAGAGGCAACTTGTGAGTAACCTGAGGGAACAGCACCTAACGCGGCCCAAAGAAAGGGAAAAGGCTGTGAAAAGAAGAGGTTAGGGGACGGGAAGGATAAGGTGAACGGGCCGGACGCCTTTGAACAGAGACAAGACAGCACTTCGGGCCCGGAACGTGTCCTGAGGTGATCAAAGACAGAAGGCAAGACAACTAAGAGAAATTCATGCTGAGATGTAACGGAATGATATTAAATCATTCTAAACGTAAACGGAAAAGTTCAGAAGCCGTCGTCATTCCTTAATAATTTTATAGGTATTAATTTAGCGTTTTCCTCCTGTTCCCACCCCCTCCCCCAATGGATTACAGATTCTCTGAGGGAAGCAATCCACCCTTCAGTACTTGGATCAGTCTTGGTGGTGGTTGGAGCGAAACTCTGGAGTCGGAACTGTGCTAGAGTGCCTGGCCCGCCACTCACTTCCTCCCTGACCTTGAACAAGCCGAACCTTGTAGGCCTCAGTTTTCTCGTCTATAAAATAAGAATGCTAGTCATTCATAGGTCTTAGAGTTATTGTAATGCTAAACGAGAAGGCACATGTAAAATTATACCAATGCTAGTGATTGTTGTCAACTGAGTCGGGGGTTTGAAAACCATGTATTCATCACATGAGTCTGGACCAGTCAGTTAAACTCCCTGCGTCTTCACTGAGAAAAATTGGGGCACCTACCACAAAAGATTGAGTTGAGGAGAAAATGAGTTCATATTTTGTGACAGTCTTGTAGACTGTAAAATTACATGAAAGTGCCAGAGGTTATTATTATTTCCGCTTCATCCTTAACTTCATCAACTTTTGTTTTGAATACTGATAGCAGCGGTGAGCAGTTGAAAAGTACGAAGGAAAAGCAATTACTGCCTCACCGTTTCTCATTCGATGTGCGGAGAGAAGGAATGTGAAGTCACGTGAAACCACCTATGACAGAATCACTTAAACATGGATAACCCCAGGGGCACATCAGCACCCCAGGGTGGTTTCCGGGGGGCTCTGGCCCTGCGGGATTCGGGCTGCACTGCTGTGGGAAGCCTTCCCGCTGGCATCACAGTTCACTGCCTCTGCAGACCTCTGCTCCTCCTGGAGGCTCTCCCTGAGCTCCAGACTCAAATCGTCTTCTCTGTTTTCCCACTGTATTCCCTGTACTTTATGGACATGGTTTGTTTTTACAGCCCTGTCATCTCCAAACAGAGTGATTCAAAGGGCATACAATTATGGACTGGCAATTACATTTCCAGTCTCGGCGTTTGGCACACAGTGAGAACAAATAATTAGTAGCCGAGGCTACGTCAGATGCAATGACAGACTTCAGGGGCACCAGGTGTGTAGACAGGTAACTGTGGAACACACCGATGACTGTCAAAATGGCAGCATGGGACCAGTAGGACGTCGGCACAAAAAAGGGGCCGACCCACTCATTGTGGCAGACAGGGGCTCTGAGAAGGACTCCCAGAGGACAGTAGTAATTTGCTAGCAGGGGGCATGGCAGCGACGGCCTGGGGAAAGGCAGCAGCATATCCGAGGACACGGATGCACCCAGCGCCATCACTTATTTAGGGAACTGCAAGTAGTTGAGACGGTTACAGAATTAGGTTCAAGTAGGAGAGAGGTGAAAAGTTTGGAAAAGACTGGAGGAGCAAAATTGTGGGGGTCCTGGCAAAAGAAAGCGTAATATCTGGGTTTTTTCTTTAGGCATCAGGAGTCATGCACGTGTTCTGTATACAGTTATATGTTGAAATTTATTGCTTTTAGCAATATTGATTTTTCTGTATTTTACCCATACACTGATACAGAACAGAGCTGTAAGTAAGAATTGCATTTTTTTAATTCCGAGAGTACATTGCTTTGAAACTGCAATCCCGGTGTGCTTCAGGAGTGCACAGGCAATGCCCTCTTACCTCATGACTGCCTTTGGGATGTCATCGAAAGGCCACAGTGGCCCGAAGAGTCCACACCCGCTGGCCAGTAACGCGCTCATCTTCTCTCTTCTCAAATCGGTTTTAGCTCACCTGGCACATCCTAATGCAAAGGAGACTTCGGTTAACAGGGCCTTTAAAATATGACCTCTCCCCGATGGTGGTAACTTTTCAACTAGCACAGCTACAATTATGACATCATTGGGCTGTTCCATGGGTCCCATTCCATGGGATAGGGGTGGTCCTCAGGAAAACAAATAGTTAATCTCGGTGCTTTTCTCCTTCTGCAGGTTCTGTGAGAAGATAGTTGTGCGGTGTGTCAACCTGATGATCCTTAAAGGCATGTAGTCGAGTGAATGTGTCACCCGGTGTAAGTTAGGTCTGTGTATTTCATCTCTCACACACACGCATTTATGAAAACAGAAAAAACACTTATGTTTGCAAATTGGTATACGTAGATATACACATACAGGTTCAACTGGAAGTTCTCTGCAAGAAAGCATGGCTACTGCATGCTTCCATGTGTGTGGTTTCGGAGAGATGTTCCCCGCATGGAGAGGGAGGAAGTGGACCCGAGTGTGTGCAGCCGGGGGAGCTATTTATTCCTTTCACTAAAACCTGTGAGCAGGCATGGCCTTAGACACGAGTGTGCAAAAATGAACAGATGTGGTTTCTGACTTGAAGCATTCTACCTAAATCTACCCACACACACACACACAAAGTGAATAAATACACGAAATGGGAAGTGATGCGTTCCAGGGTCGGGCTGTAGCGCACCCCCTGGAAACTGGGGAGATGGGTGTGGAATCATTACGCACTTCCTGCCTGTCCTGCAGAGGGCGCTCGTCCCAGAACTGAGGCTACGGGAAGGAAGTGAAACACGGCCCTTCCCCTCAGATATTTCAAGTCTACAAACAGGCAGTGAGAGCACGGGTAGCTGGCATCTCAGCTGTGTCTCCACACAGCTGCACCCCGAGTCAAATGGCTTTGTGTCACTCCGAACGGCTCACCTATCAATTCCGTCCTCGTGAAGATGCCACTCCCTGTCTTTTTAACTTATCGCTCCAGTTCCATAGGCTCTCACAGTGACAGACGTTCCAAGCTGGAATCGCGAGGTCAGCCCGACCTCTTGTTCAGCACACCTCTGGTCAGTCAGTGCGTGTGATGCGTCCCAGGCGCCACCCGGGGCTGAAGACGTCGTCCGGACGGGGCGGAGTCAGCAGCGACCAGGTTAGCGACCAGGGGTTTCCTCTGAAGCCGCGGCAGCACAATCATGCAGTTTCTGGAGCTGGAAAGCACAGGACAACCACCGCCACGCACACCTCGGCTGGAGGGGGTTGAGAGCTAGCTGGCCACCAAGGAGTGCCTCTCCTCTTCACCTCTTGGAGAAAGGTAGCACATAGCATGGGTGTTTGTGACATACCCTCTGAGTCATGAGGAACAGAACCAGAACTGCCAGCGCATTCTGGACTGGCTCCCAGCAACTGCCAGTTCGTGATAATACCTCCAGGGAAGCCCCGCGGGGTAGTTCGGTTGTTCAGTGTCGGCCACATGCGCCAAGGTTGCTGGCTTGATCCCCGGTCAGGACACATAGGAGAATCAGCCAACAAATGCATAAATAAGTGGAACAGCAAATTAATATTTTCTCTCTCTCTCTCTTCCTCTCCCTCTCTCTAGAATCAATACATAATAAAAAATTAGTAACTTGGAAGTTGGGTGGGAAGTGAACCTGTGCTCACAGGGTTAGTACATTATTTCCCAGTGGATGATGTGATCCCAGCCTCACAAACACGAGGGCAGAAATTAAATCCTTGTTATTTGAGTTTAAAGCTTTTAACTTGTTCTCTCTCTTTCCCTTCTCTTCCCCCATCTCCTCCTCCTGCCTCCCTCCCTTCCTCTTCTCGGTGTGTGCGTGCATACATCTGTGTAGACAGTACTTACGTCACACAAGTAATTGCATCTCAGAAACAGAGCTGCTTATGGTTTTGGACATTCCCCGCCAAATCCATGTCTCCTCGGTGCGGTCATCACCACGTCAGGAAAGGGACCAGATCAAGGACCCTGGGAAACGGTTGCAATAAGGTCAGAATCCTCCCTGGGTGTGTTAGTGATGAGATAGATTTAAAATTCATTTCGTTTTCATTCACACTTCAATGCCCTGCCCGCATTGCTTTCCTTCCTTTCTTTTTTTTTTTTAAAGAGGGAGAGGTAAAAAATAAGATGCTGCCACTTCAAGCTGAGCAAACTGTAAACTCCTCTCAGAAGGACCCGCTCCCTTCACTGGCGCACGACCTCCTCCTTTCCAAGTGAGTCACGTGGGAGGGCGTCAGGGTTGCTCTGACAGAAAGGTACGAGGAGGCCCTCGCCAGAATCCCACGGAGTGAAAGCGAAGTAGACAAAACACTGCGTGTCCATTTACCACGTCTTCAGAAAAACACAGGGACGTGCTTTTCCTTTAAATGCTGCCTTGACTGAAGGCCACCAGACAGACCACCTCCCCCATAGCCCAGAGGCCGTGCTGGTGAAGATCCCTCCATCTGAGCTAAGGAAGAAGCACGAACAGCTTCACCATTTTTAGTGAGACTGGCTTTATTTGACCTTATTAAAGACCTTCGTGGCTCCCGAAATACCTTTTGCTTTTAGACCCTGAGGTGTGGGGCTAGGACAGATTCCCGGGTTATTCTGTTGCCAGGACAGTTGAGTGTCTGATGCCGTGGAAGCTGAGCAGACACGAGACGCCTGAGCTGGAGAGTCAAGGACAAACCACAGGGACGCGTGCACTGCTCCTGCCTTCTGCTGGCCGTTTACTCGGAGCAAAGAAGAAGCGAAACGGGCCCCTGGAAGCTCTTCATATCGACTTATTTCTGACTTTTCTACTCCGGGCTTACGTTATTGTTTCATGTTTTATGTCATTAGTGTAGTTTGGGTGTGTGTGTGTGTGTGTGTGTGTTTACATGAGTTGCAGTTTTGATCTCTTTCATTTCTTCCTGGTGTGACCTCATTGTGGTCGCATGGGACTTGAGCTCAATACGTTTTTTGTCGTTTGGTTTTTATGAAGTTCGCTGTCCCGCACAGTTAGAAAGTGGCAGTGAGACAGTGGGCAGTTGGGCAGGTGTGAGCGGAGCAGGGACGACAGGTGGGTCCGGACTGTGACCTGCGCAGGAAGTCTCAGGGGCCATGGGCAAAACCAGAGGAAGAGACTGTTACAGGCCAGGACCTCCCTCCAGGGTGGCCCTCCCTCCAGGGTGGCCCTCCCTCCTCCAGCATTTCCTTAGCCGTGCAGTTGGGCCCCCTTGGAGGGGGAACGAGGGGCCAGAGAATGGCCTCCTATGTACGACTCCCATACAGTCCCCTGTAGGGCCCCTCCCTTCAGCGTTAAGCCCTCAGGACGGTAAGATTCGGGTCAGCATCAGATACTCTCAGGAGCCAGGCCTTGGGCCTGTTCACCACAGAGACAGAGTTCTGGTCAAATTGGAGATCACCTCCAGGCCTCAGCTGTGTCCCAGACCCAGAAAGGCAGCAAACGCAGATGATACGACGCCACAGCTAACATCAGGACCAGCTGTGATGACCTACGACACCCTGGCCTAGCGCTGGCCAATCAGTCGAGACCATGATCCTGGAAAGGCACGCCCAGCAAGTTAGTGAATATGCTATCGAGAGCCTCCCCTGAGACCTCGCCTGGCACTCCTGCCTTTAGGAAACCGATAAAAACCCTTAAGGCAAGGGGCCCAGTTCCACCACAGCCCTGCACACACACACCTGCGCCTTCTTTCTCCGGCGTGTACCTCTGTTTTCTTTCTCCTGAGCTCCAAGGCCCTTCTTTGGCATCCAACTTATTTCCCGCGTCCCTGCAGCCCGGCTGGCTCACCTCTTCACTTCTGTGGCTTTCCACAGGAGCGTCTCGCATTAGGCTGCGTGGCTCTGGATTCCTTCTTAACCGAACTCAAGAACCAAAGTCTAACTCCACCACTAACAGCAGCGTTTCTAATTTCACTGCCATTCCTCTTCTGCTGTTTGCCTGCAGTGGTAAAGCTACAGCGTCTTACATTCTGAGGTTTCCTAGCCCCTTTCAGGTTCTCACTCTTATCTGTGTCTTCTCTCCTTGACCTCTGTTGTTTCATTCCGGCTAAACATGGAGCCCTGTCCTGGTGGGTCAGATTTGAGAGTTCTTAGACAGGGACTGCCTCGCCCTTAGGGCTGACAACAGGTGCTTTGTACTCACACGCTGCTGGGTGAGCGATGCCTTTCCCAGATTCGGCCCCTCTTCTCCACCTGACCTGCGGCAGTATGCAGGCACCATCTCTCGGGTGCTTTTTGGTTCCCTTATCCTCAGGAGAATCCAATGCCTTGTCATTCCCCCTGCTTTTTCCTCCGCTCAAGTGACAACAACACACAAGTCTTGTGGCTGTCAGTACTTTGTCTCTGTGTGCTTGTGTTTTGAGGTTTGTGTTGTATCTTGCTGCTCAGTTTTAGTGGATTTTTATTTTTGCTAAGTACTGTCTTTTTATTTAAAAAAATTTTTTAATACTGTCTTTTTAATGTGGTGATTTAGGAGAACTCAAAAAGCTACATTGCCACTACCATCTTCCTAGAATCCCACGATAGTCGGTTTTGCTTTTAATATATAGATAAGAAACCTGAGGCCCAAGGAGGCAAGGTCATCTGCACAAGACCGCACACCAAGCAGCAGGAGGTAAGTACACATGAAAGCACCTTGGTAAGTGCCCGATACACAGAAACTCTTTAACGTGCGCTCTTTCCCATCCTTCTTCCTTCCTTCCTTTCTCCGGCCCCCCCACCCATTTCCTCCGGAGCCAAGTTTAAACCCACTTGTTTCTGATCGCAAAGCTTCTGTGAGCTCATTTAATATGCTTCCACCCCAGAGTGTGAAGTCACTGGAGCTCATAATTCAGCAAAACCATTTCAACAAAATTAGTTTCATTAAAACCTC
Source organism: Phyllostomus discolor (assembly GCF_004126475.2). Classification (NCBI taxonomy): domain Eukaryota; kingdom Metazoa; phylum Chordata; class Mammalia; order Chiroptera; family Phyllostomidae; genus Phyllostomus; species Phyllostomus discolor. The sequence goes on along the minus strand of NC_040916.2, from coordinate 23,810,594 downwards.
CACCCTTGCGCTAAGAACGTTTTCCTCGGTGTTTTCATGCTCACGTGCTTTTCAAACGGACTCGAGTAAATTGATGCCCTTATTTTAATGAATCTATTTATAGGCATTATATAATCCTTTAAAAGCCTCCTTTTCATCTTCCACTACCACCCAGGGAACGACATTCGATAAAGGGTAAATGAAATCTGAACCTGGAAAACCCTGGTTTCACTTTCCAATTTAAAACCCACCGAATTTAAAGAGATTTTCAACTTGGCCAAAATAAAATGTCCTGCTTTTGAAAAATCTCATAAAAGCAGTGTTTTGATTAGAAAACTATATGGTTCTGAGACACAGGTCCATGAAATCCCAGGCTCCACTGGTCAGGGTGCTTGGTTCCCGATATTTGACATTAACCGATTCATTCAAAAATTCAATGTGCCGTGAAGGCCCCTAAAGAATTTATACTGTGCGCTCATTATGTAAAAACTCCAATTTACTAATTCTCCATAATCCTCTGTGTAAGGCCAATTAGTAATTAGATCACGGGGAGCAGAATTTTGCTGTAGGTATGAAATCACCATACAAGTCCTAGGGGATGCATAGCTCTATTTCAAGCCAGGGCCTTCATAAAATCCTGTTGCAGTTTTTGGCTCTGTAATGGATTTCCCAGGTCGGTGATACACCACACAGAAAATGCCATTTCCTTGTTTTTTTTCCTCCCTGAACTTCCTGCTCTCACTGTGCAGGCTTAGTTCACACTGTTTGAATTTACTTATTGTGGTTTGCATAAAATTATCCTTCACTCATCTACACACAGTAGATAATGATTATTTGCCTATAAATCTAACAGGTACTGAGTTTTATTTACCCTCCTTCTCTGTGGGCACTCTCTGAACAAACAGGCAGTTGTTCTTGAAACCTTTTCCACTTTTATGGGACTTGGAACTGGTTCTCCTTATTGCTTTGTGCGCTTTTTAGCAGCTTGAGGCTCCTTCTTTCATGGTGTTTCCTCTGGAGCTGGTGTGAACAGAGGCTCTTGGAAACGGCCGAGTGTTAATATCCTGGAGTGCGTCTTGCTCCATGTAAAAGATTGATTCTCCAGGCCTCCGGGGGCCGCAGCAGAGGCGGGCCCTCCACGGCACACATGGATGTGTGCTCGGTCACGAACGGTCCCCCACCTACGCGCACCGGCTCACGCTGTCTGATTTCGCATGTGCAGAAACAGGCCAGGAAACCTGACCCGTGTTGATTGGAATGTTGCTTTGCATTCATTTCCAGAATATTTGGAGCCTCACATATGTTTCTCATTAACACTCATGTTTGATTATTCTATGTAATTTTTTTAAAAATTAAATAAACCTGTATCAAAAATTGTCACTTTGCTTTAAAGAAGCACAATTAGCCCTCTTGGAGGGAACTGACAGAAGAAAAAAAAAGAATGGGAATAAATATTTCTGCTCCTTTACACATATTTCCATAAATGAGAATGGCATTAAGACATAATGATACATTCAAGGTTCAAGGGATTTTCAATCGCTTTTAACCAAATCAAGCACAAAGTAGCATTAGTTAAACAAAGAAACTCATTGAAAACAGAGCCCATTAATAAAATGTGGTTTAAAAATCATGTCTGTTTTAAATATATGTCCAGAATTAAAAGTTACTGGGCCAGAGATCGAAAGTTAAGTAAGTTGATACCTGAACATAAGTATAAATTTGGAGGTACATTGTTTCAATCCACAAAGGGATGATTTGGTGAAGTATGATACCCTGCTTAGGCCTAAAGCACTTCCTAAATTTCTGCAAATACAGTTATTTGAATCTGTTCATAAATTTACATAACCACATATGGGCTGTTCTCAAACTTGACTTGTTAATGCTATGGTCCCTTTAAGACAAAAGGAAAAAAAACACAACTATCTATCTACCTGTCTATCTATCTGAATCCAGGTGGCTAAATGAACTGTTTCAAGACCCAGCTATCAGACTCACATTGCCTCGTAAATGTTTATTGTTTCAGTTTACTCTTCCATCCTCTGCATTTTGGATAGTATTTTGTGTACTAGTCGTATCTTTTATTTTCCATATTTGCCATCTTGGGGGTCTTGAAGACTCAGGGAGGGGCTGCCCCTCCCAGGGTTACCTCCTTCCTAGAGATAGCAACACCTGGCCTGGGAACACACCTTTGAGATGCAAACCAGTCGTCACCTCTCATTGCTTTCTCTTTCAAATTCTCCCAGGTAAGCCAATAGCCCCACTGCCCTGAGTCGCCCAGGGCCAGGACCAGACAGCCCACCCCCGGAGCCCAGAGCCCACCGAAATTATTCAAACCGCCCGGTACTAAGCATACCGTGTGCACAGACTGCCCAGCTCCTTCCTTTCCTCCAAAAGGCTCTGGCCCATCATCATCCCCCTCTTCTCCTGCCGCCTCCCGATTTACCCACCGGCTTCCCCGGGAGCCCTGCCCACCGTGGGGTGCCCCTCTCCTTGGGAGCGGTGGGTGATCAAGTGTCTTCAGGGGCAGCCGTCTCCGGATCTGCTGGCCTCGCCGCATCTGGTGAGAACAAATCCCGGCATGGTTTACGGCACTGGGGCACCCGCTCCTGCTGCGGACGCCCGGCCTCACTTTAGCCTCTTCTGTGCCCTAGTCCCTGCAGCGCTTCCTCACTCTGGGCCCTTGTACTGCAGCGCCTCTGGAACAACTCCTGCCCCAGAGGAGACCCCTGGACTAGGGGTGGCTGGGCACCGTGTCCCCTGGCTTCTGAGGGAAAGATGACCCAATGTCCCCTGCTGCCCAGGGAAGGGGGAGGCAGTCCCACCGTGAGGTGCCCCTCCTGCTGAGCCCGCCTTGGCTCTGCTCTCGTCTCAGCCACGACCCGTCTCATCTCGAGAATCTCGCCTCAGATCCCAGGCTCCTGTGAAATGTAGGAGCCTTCTGCCCGAACTTGCAGACTCGTCTCTGCTTGTCTCATGCTACACTTTCTCTCCCGTTTCCGCCCAACCACCTCCTTACCGTCTAGCCAGACTTGTACCAATCCTCAGATCCTCCATGAAATCTCCAATAATACCCCCTTCCTTTCCTTTCATTCTATTTAGCTAAACATTTTATAATTTTTTGTCTTTCCCTCTCTATTTTACGTGCATTTTTATTATCTAGCCAGATGACTAGATTTTAAAATACCCGAAGGACGCCACAGAAGTCGAGCCCAGTCTATCCTAATTCTACGACTTAGGAGCTGTGTCAGTCTGCTCGCATGTTCACAGCGAAATACCACAGGTCAGGCGGCTCACACAACAGAAACGTGCTTTCTCAGCATTCTGAAGGTCCCAGTCCGGGCGGGCGAGCCAGGGCCGGCTCCCCGGGAGGCCCCTCTCCCCAGCTCGGAAACAGCCACCTCCTCGCTGCGTGTTCACGCGGCCTCAGGCGCGCGCACCTGGAAAGAGAGACGAAGAGCGAGCTCTCCGGGGCCTGCCCTTACGAGGACGCTGGGCTCCCCGGAGTACTGCTTGGATTCCCGAACGCTAGCATGCCATCGGAGGACGCTTCCAGTCTGGCTCCTCGGTCCCTTGCCGGCCCACCCACCACCACTTCTCTTTTCCAGTCCTTTAAGACTGCGTCTGAAATGCTGAGTTACCGCATACATCCCGTACCTTAGCGGTGCCGGCTGCTCGCTCCGGATGTCTGCTCTCTGGCTCACCCCCCTGGCCAACTCTCACTCGTCTCTTCACGCCACTTCCAGGAAAATAGTTGCTGATTGTCGACAAAGAACGAATTTCTCCCTTTTCTAGGTTCCCCTGGCACTGCTGTTCAGACTGTAGACTGTGCTACAGCGGTGTAGCTCGCCGTGCCCGCGTGCTTATCACCCGGTAGGGTGTGAATTCTTTGAGACACAGAACTGTGACTTTCTCACATTCGTTTCTTCCTCCTCAGCCCATCTCAGTTCCGAGGAGCCTAGAGCGGTTTGTCTTCCACTCGGTGGGGGGTTGGGGTAACAAGGAAAGTCGGTGAATCAAGTAAACTAGCACACAGTGGACACTAAAATAAAGTTGCATCTTAGAATAAACACTTCTTTCTGAGCTACAGGGCTGCATTAACCTTGTTGTTGTTTTTTTTATGTTAATGGCTTAGCCAAGTGGGCAATGCAGGATGGACTGACTCCATAGAGGAAGCTACAAGCATGTGTCCACAGGAGTTGAGCAGGGTCACCACGGGCAGGACAGGACACCACGGGTATCACTTAATCGCAGGGTCACTGGGAGCTGGAGCCAACTCAACGGCACGTGACGCACACAAAGTGACCAGCATACAACTCATATATCACTATCACCATAGGATAATGCGGATCATTCGAACCAGAGTCAGGATGGAAGAAGAAAACCTTCAGGGATTACACGGGTGGTTGAGTGGTTGACCTAAGGGTGTCCTGACCTCTGACATCAAGTGCTACCTGTGATGCGCATGGTTAGCCTAGGCAGGAATTTATGGGCCAAACAGATGCTGGCCGTGGTGCTGAAGACTGAAACGGCACGTGAGGGTGTCTTGGCCACAGGGTCTTGCCCGTCATCATAAAACTCAAATTGGTGCCAGTCTAGCACAACTTCAATTTATTTCGTGGGTTATATCGTAACACATACCTGTCCACAATGCTCTCACTGCCCACCACGCTCACCAGTTCAAACCACTGCTTCTCTAAAGAACATCACTCCTGAATCATTTAGTTTTTTCTCAGGGACTTCAAGTGTGAGTGTAGTTATCCATCATTCTCTTATCACAGCTCCTTGTGGAAGAACCATGGGTTATTTCATAAAATTAAGACGCTGTCAATCAAATCAAGATACAAGTGCCAATAAACATTCCTGAGAGGTAAGAACTTTCATTGAGGAAAATCAGGTTTACTGTGTGGGCATTCATCCTCAAGATTACTCACTGCACAAGTTTTTCCTTCCAAATGTAGTTTTAATACTTGTAATAAGGAGTTAGGAAAGGTGCTCAGAGTAGGGAAGTTCTGAATGTTGCAGAATTGATATTAATCTTGAGACAGATCAGTCTCAAGATTATTCAATATTCTTTCTGTTATGTTAGCTTTACTTATGTATGAGCATTTTAACATGTGTGTGTAACTAAGGCTCAAGTGAAACCTCAGTGGGTAAGTAGTGAAATGTCACGAAAACATTTTCAAAGTCATCACCTTCCCACACTGTGAGCTGGTTTTACAGCTACACCTCCGTCTTACTTACCCCACACAACTGTTGAAGGGGTGAACTGGGATATTGAACATACAGGTGCTTCGCGACTTACAATGGGGCCCTGTCCCAGTAAACTCTATCGTAGGTGGAAAGTATCATAAGTTGAAGATGCATTCAACGTACATAACCGACTGGCCATCATAGCTTAGCCTGGCCTACCCTACATGTGCTCAGAGCACAACACCTGGAACCGCGGGGCACGCAGCCCACGAGAGAGCACCGGCGGTTCACTCCAGAGGGCCTCCCTGGGGGCTGCAGCTCACCCACGGCCCTGCATCGGGGGAGCGTGCCGCCGGCCTGAGGAAAAAGCAAAATTCAAAATGTGAAGCATGGCATCTACTGAACGAGTATTGCTTTTGCACCATCATAAGGTCAAAAGGTCAGACTGCCCTAAGCCAGGAACTGTCTATAAACTCATTTTGGAAACGAACCCTTCCCATGCAAGATTTTGTTTTTAGTATTTCAAATTGGGCCTGGATTCCAAGACTTTCCATCTTTTATCCTACTCATTTCTGTGCACAGGGCACCGGTTAGACCAGGACTGCCTCATAGCCTTAAAAACTTGGCTACACATGAAGTGGTGGGGTCTGCCCCTTACCCTGCCTTGTTTCACAGGTGCCCCGTTCCCCGGAGCCCAGTGGAAAGGGAACAGAGGTAAGGCCACCAGGCACCTGTCCGTCCTGCTCCACTGGTCTCCTCCCCAGTCCTCCATGTCTTCGCTGCATTAGGAGCCACGGGGCTGCCCCGTACTGTCTCTAAGGTGCTGGCACCATCTCGGACCCTGAGAGCCCACTGGTTCTGATGGTTGAGAGAATGGGGCTCACCCAAGGTTCAGGGGGCTCTGCCTCAACCTAACCTCCCACTTCTGGTTCCTGCTCTCCAGACACAGCTCTTTTCACTGTTGCTTCTGCACTTACCAGCTTATTTCTAAATACCATGCTTCTACGGCTACTTCTTAATATTTTTCCGTTATACATATTCCCTACTGACACCCCTTTAGTGGAAAGTGAAGACTAGGGTTTCTTACACCCCTACTTTCTATCCCCACTTCACTTCTTCTTTTATTTAAAGTGCTAAAGCACAATTTTTGTTAATTTTCAATATTTGTACTATTATGATTCTATGAATAATGTTCGCAGCTGTGTCACATAATGATTTAGATTATAATGCTTTTATAACATTTGGTTTTCTCTGGAATCAATAAATGCCTGCTTTTTTAAGTTCCTCGGAGTTTTCCGTACCTATCACCAATTTCTCCCTACGCTCTGTTAACCTGTTCCCACCACATCCAGCAATTCCGGAAGCTGATTCAGCTCCCCCTGGAGATGCCCATCGTCTTGCTCTAAGGTGGGCCAGTGATGTTCTAGAACAACGACGGCACACCCGCGACTAGGGAGCTTTCTTTTCACTGGCATCCTGGGATTTGTTTTTCTTTTTACATGGATTCCCTATTTTCCTGGATCCTTTTTTACATGGATTTCCTGCTTTCCTGGATCCTATAGATTCAAAACACTTCATGCCTCTCAGTCCCCTTCCAAATCATCGCATTCTGCCCTTTAATGTTCATAATGTCAGCTTTGAGCTTCAAGGGCCCGCATATTTTTTTCTCAGAGCAAATAGAAATCCAACAATAAGCCTTAAATATTTCAGACCTTCCCAAAAGAAAAGGAAAGTCAGAAGGGGAAAGTGCCCATCAGTCCCCACAGCTGCATGAAGGATACAGTCTTCTGTGTGGCAAAACACTTGTTGATAAAGTGATGGCGGCAGAAGTTTATAAAGGTCTCAATTTTACACTCCTGTGCAGTCTTAAGATTTGTGTAAAAATATATTTGCCTATGCTGTTACTTGTTTAAAACTGTTCTTGGGATGCATTATTTGTACAAAGGAGGCTTTTAGACACCCAGACATTAGAATGTGTTGCTATGTCCTATGAAATAGGTTACTTCTAAAATCTGCAGCTCTGACTGATTATATTGTTTAATAATTTGTTGCCTTGGCAGTACTATTCAAATGAACATGTCTTTTCTTTGTGAAAAACTGTAAAGCCTTCTGAGGTTTCTTTGGTGAACGAGAGTAGAATTATAAATGAGCGGAAGCCGTGACGTACAGTCTTAGACAGAACTGTCTCCTTTGGAACGAACAACCACGTGTCTGCTCGTGGTCCCCACTCTCTCTCTGGTGCAGCTCCTTCTCTAGTGTCTTCCCATGAACTGTGCACGCGAGGCAATACTTGGTGACTTCCTCTACATCGAAAAAACATCATTATTCCTCCTACACTTCACACTCAATAGCTTTGCTGAATATCAGTGTTTTAATATTAAAATATTTTTTCTCACTTCTGGCCAAGATGGAGGCATAGGTAGACACACTGTGTCTCCTCGCAAAACCAAAAGGAGGACAACAACAATTTAAAAACAAAAAATAACCAGAACTGTATGGAAGTCCGACAGCCAAGGAGTTAAAGAAGACACATTCACCCAGACAGACAGGTAGGAGAGGCAGGGATAGGCAGCCAGGCAGAGAGGACTCGAGGCAAGGTGGTGGCTGGAGGACCCAGTAAGGCAGCGGCTGGTGGGGTGGGCAGTCCCCCATTTGCATGCTGATAAACCGGGAGGAACAACTGGGGAGCTGGACAGACTTCATAACCCAGGGCTCCAGTGAGGGGAAATAGAGCCTCAAACCACTGATTGAAAACACCTGTGGGAGTTGAGGCAGTGGGAGAGACTCCCAGCCTCACAGGAGAGTTCGTTGGAGAGACCCACAGGGACCTAGAAGGTGCACAAGCCCACCCACCCAGAAACCAGCACCAGAAGGGCCCAATTTGTTTGTGGGAAGTGGGAAAAGTGACTGAAATCTGGCAGAGAGTAGAAGAAGTGGCACTGTCCCCTCTTGGACCCCTCCCCCACATACAACGTCACAATGCAGAAATGTGGGTTACCCTGCCCAGGTGAACACCTAAGGCTCTGCCCCTCACTATGTAACAGGTGCGTCAAGACAAAAAAATGACCCAAACAAAACAACAGATCAAAGAGCCAGAAAAAATACAACTAAGTGATGAAGAGATGGCCAACCTATCAGATGCACAGTTCAAAGCACTGGTAATCAGGATGCTCACAGAATTGGTTGAATCTGGTCGCAAATCATGAAAAAATGAAAGCTATGCTAAATAAAATAAAGGAAAATGTACAAGGAACCAATAGTGATGGGAAGGAAACTGGGACTCACATCAATGGAGTGGACCAGAAGGAAGAAGTAAACATCCAATCAGAAAAGAATGAAGAAACAAGAATTCAAAAAAGGAGAAGAGGCTTAGGAACCTCCAGGACATCTTTAAATGTTCCAACATCCAAATCATAGGGGCACCAGAAGGAGAAGAGGAAGAGCAACAAGTCAAAAAGTTATTTGAACAAATAATAAAGGAGAACTTCCCCAATCTGGCAAAGGAAATAGACTTCCAGGAAGTCCAGGAAGCTCAGAGAGTCCCAAAGAAGCTGGACTCAAGAAGGAACACATCAAGGCACATCATAATTACACTAGCCAAGATTAAAATGAAGGAGAGACTCCTAGAAGCAGCAAGAAAAAAAGAGACAGTTACCTACAAAGGAGTTCCCATCAGACTGTCAGCTGAATTCTCAGAAGAGACCTTGCAGGCAAGAAGGGCCTGGAAAGAAGTATGAGTTACCCGTTTTCCCACCAGAGGGGACGGGTTTGCTGTGACTGGGCCGGGGCCTGGCATGCAGCCCCACGGAGCAGCAGGCGCCCGGGGCTCGTAGAAAAGATGAGTCAGTGAGGCGCCCGGCCTGCTGTCCCGAAGCGAAACCGAAGTTAGCCGGCTTCGCTTGGCTTCAGAGGCACATCTGTCTGCGTGTTCTCCAGGTACCCTGGGTGTCTCCGCGCCGATGTAAATAGAGAGCTACACTGTTAAATTACATCCCCCAAGCTGTCCGTGTTTGCAACTGCACAAAACGTACACCCTGGCCGAAGAGAGGACTATGAGAATCAGCCTGGAAAAGTGGCCCGAGGGAGGCGAGTAGTTTATCCCTTTGGCTGTCACTAGACATTAGTTCACCCACAGCGCGCTGTGTCCGTGGGACAGTGGGAGGCGACTGCACAGGGGTCCCAGGGACCTTGACAGACGGGCTGAGAGCAGAGGAGGGACACGTTTTCAGCCTCACCTCGCTGTCGTCTGGCTTCCATCAGAGAGACGCGGCCGTCGGAGAGCGGTCCCCGGGGTCTGCGCAGGGAAGGACCCGCCAGGAAAGCTTCCGCGGTCGCGGAGGCCCCGCGCTGGCGCCTCCTGAGGTTTCCGCGTGGTGCGCGCAACGTACACGCTGGTGCCGCCTACGACTGGGATCCGCACAACCGTTCCTCAGGACACGTGGGACCGAAGAAATAAAAACGCACGGAGACAGACAGGCCTGACCCTGGGTACCAACCAAAAGACAACTTCAAGGAAAAAAGCACAAGGAAAAGCAAGCCCTCCTCCTTATCCTAGTAAGTGAGTGTGTGGAGAAAGAAGATTCTCCAAGACGTAAATCACGGGCGCCTTCCCTCTGCAGAAAGCACTTTTCCCCCCTCCGGAGTGATCATTTTATAATTGGGAAAGCCCTGGAGTTTCAAAGCCTGCCTCTTACAAATGTCACTTCCAAGCTCCAGCGCTAATCCAGAGGAAATATTATCCTAGTGGTCTCCGAGGCCCAATGTCTAGGTGTTGGATACATGATAAACTTACACGGAGCTTTCTTGGTGAGATATAGTCCTCCGGGGGATTGGATTTTTTCAAGGCTTAGTACAACCCAACCCTTTAAATAAGATTTAAGCTTCCCTTGTCAGGTTCTTTTAAGAGCTTTTTAAATTTTTTTTATTTGCTGCTTTGACCAGGTTCTAATCCCTCGTCCCCGGTGACAACCTTCGGCCACTGCAACTGCTTCACGGCTGGTTCCCAGGGCCTGGAGTGGCTCGCGCGGTGGGGGATAGGCGTGCATTTCCCCTCTTTCGCAGGAGAGCCCCACGGAGATCGTTTGAGATGGGAAACTTGCAACGAGGAGACTTTCTTGCTACTTTGCTGATAATAGAGATTTCACAATGTTTTTCCTCGTTTTCTAGGCAGCTCTCCAGCAATGGGAGATGAAGACCGCGTCTCCCAGCTTGCACCATACCTGCGGGCTTCCCGGCCTTCAGAGCGGTGGGAAATAAATGTCTCAGTTTGAGCTACGCAGTCTGGTATGTCGTTAGAGCAGCCTGAGATACTAAGGGAACAACGGAAAAATTTAAATACTTTGTTGTGCTGGAAAATGATTCGGAAACTTCCAGGCACCAGAAACAAAAAGGAGCGCAAAGCCTCAGTGAAAACTTGGAGGTGACGACACGGCCTCCGACGGGACCAGGACTCCAGGAACTGCGGGAGGGACTTTTCGCAGCCGGACACCTGCCGGCAGGGGTCCCTCAGGCCTGGGCGCTGCGGTGCCCGGCCGGGCAAAAGAAGGGACACTGGGGCCAGGCCACCTGGGTTCAAAGCCCCGGCTCGACCTCTTACGAACCCTGTGAACTCGGGAACACTATCCAGCTTCTCCTGCCTCTGTTTCCCTGTCCACAGAGTGAGGGTTTTAAAAAGTAACTTCTCGAAGCGGTGCTGTCCACGGAATGATTAGATACAAAGGACAGAGAGCAGTGTCTGGAACGATTGAGGCACTGTAACGATGTTTCCTTAGTCTTGGCTGTGGACACCACGAACACGTTAGCAGAGCTGAAGAAGCATCACACATTTTAGCCAGAAGATGGGGGGACCGGGACTCTCACACTGCTGGTGGATACACTCATTGGTGCGTCCACATTGGGAAGCGGCTTTGCCAGGTGCGGCCAGGTTCCAGGCGCACGGTCCACAACCCGCAGTTCCACACACCTGCACCAGGGGGCTGGGAGAGGCCTGCTGGTCACAGCAGAAGCTGGGGAGTCACCTAGGTGTCTATGGACAGGGGCAGATAAAAGGTGGTACAGTTATACAGTGCAATTCTACGCTGTAGTTAAAATGGGCTCTGTGTGCACATGGGTGTGTGTGTGTGTGTGTGTGTGTTCTCACCCTTCCCCATTGTGCACCGAACAGGGAGCACCCTGGATAAAATACCAAGAGCACACCGTGGACTGAGTAAAGTGAATTGCAGACTATCAACTTACGTGCACTTAACAAGTTAACAAGACAGTTAGGATCTTGTTAGACAAGATTCTGGATAGGCATGATACATCTACACTAAACACATACACACTTAGACGGGGACACATGCCTCAAACTGGTATGTCTTTTCCGAGGACGGCTGCAGGGTAGTGGGGATGGGAAAGAGCTCCCGACTGTACTTGTGTAACTATTTAATTCTCAAAAAGAAAAAAATCTGAACTATACAGGATATCATATTTGTTAACACTGGATATTCTGTAAGTCTAAAATGTTTTATAATTTAGAAAACTCAGTCAGTTAGAAAATTAAAGAAGTAGAAGTATGGCCGAGAAGAAAGCCTCTACTCTTCCAATTTTGCCCTAGAAGTTTTCCACGCTGGTGGTATAAGGTTCACACTTTGAGAAACACTCCTCAATGCTGGATTATCCATCCAGAGGATATCCCGAGTCCCTGGGTGGTGGCAGGGGTTCGGGGGTGGGGGACTTGGGGGGGGGATGAGGGAGAGGAACAGAGGGAGGGAGTTGAGAAACTTGGGAGACAAATTTCAAATAATAAAATGTTCTTATTTTGTATTTCATCTTGTGGTTGGGACAGCATATTTTTTTTCAGTGCTCAGGGCCGCAAAGTTTATCTGGTCCTGGTATGTGCATTGCCAGGTGAACCTCAAAGCAGAGGCCAGTTTCCCCCCAAATCTGCTTTGTTACGTGCACAGTGGGGCAAGCGTGGGGCCCCACGTGTTTAGGGAAACGCAGTTGAGCAGGGAGTGAGGGGCAAGCTGGGCGAGAGCCGGGCTGTGTGTCTGGCCAGGGAGCAGCGTGACGAAGGCAGGGGGTGAGAGGAGGGCACTGTGTTCCAGTGAACGTCTACACAGAATTCTCAGGTAGGAGGATTCAAGTGTGCGCTCCTGGCTGGTGTGAAGGCAGGAGGCCAGGGCCCACCTGCTTGCCCACACCTTCATGCACTCTCCTGACCACGTCCCTGCTGACAAGGTCGAGTCTGCTCACGTTCAAATCCGCATTTCCGCCCCTTCCCCCAACTTGCCTCCCAGTGTAACGGAGGTACGGGCTGAAAGGAAGAAGAAGTTGAAATATGAGGAGTTCAGCCTGCGACTCGATCCTATTGTGTCTTTGAGTGAGATACAAAGGAAGGATGATTTTGTTTCCATTCTTCACCGTGTAATGGCATTTGGCTGCAGGGAACGTGCAAGGGTGACCTTGCAGGGACAGCAGTCCCTGCGCTTTCAGCAGCCTGAAGTCGCAGTGAGACAGTTACCGTATTCTTCGGACCGTAAGACGCACCTAGGTGTTAGAGGAGGAAAATAGGGGAAAATTTTTTTTGAAGCAAAAAATGTGGTGAAATATTTAATAACACAAATAACATAATATTTCACCAGTATACATGTAAACAGAACTCAACAGCCGCATTAACAACCATTGTGGATGGTTATTAATTTGTGGGGGGAGGGAAAAGTGTGTCTTATAGTCCGAAAAATACGGCGATTATGTGACATCAAGCATGGGTGTACTTTAAAGGAGAAAGTTTGATGTGCACTTGAATATTTTATGATTTCCTCAATTCACATAAATCAGGGACATGAGAAAAGGACCCACGCACATCCCAAACAGATGTTTCAGGCAGCGACATTATCCCCCTTGCTAAAGATGTGACTGTACTTTTTCAATGTAATGCCTGGGGCGTCAAAGGCCCTGGTGAGAGCCGGGCAGCCCCGTGGAGCCCCTCCCCCCTCAGGGAGCCAGGAAAGCGCCCTCCCAGGGTCACTCCAGCCTTTCCGCCTGTGCAAGCAAATGACTTAACCTCAGAATTATGGCTTCAAATATTTCTCCAGGTGCAAAGGGTCATTCATCTCGAGCACCATTTCCATTCGGTAACGACTGCGAAGCTGAGGCCTGACTGCGGACCTTGAATCTGACCCGGGCGGACGCCCGGCGGACCGGCTTTCTGCGCGCGCTCCACCAAGCGCACTCGGAGCGGGTGGGGACAGTCACCCCACCCTCCTCTTGTGCTCCGTGTGTCCGGGATCATATCGGCTGTAGATGAGTGGGGCTCACCCAGGGACTTCTGCAGCTCAGTCACGGGACTACGACGTGCTCATTGGGTGGGTATTTTACACGGAGCGAGTCTTCCCGCACGGCTAGCTCACCACACCACGGAACAAGCACGCTCCCTTAGGGCTTCTGTGCGTCCGTTTCCATTCTCACTTCTGTGTCTCTGTCCGCGCTCCTTTATTTTTTTAACAGGGGTGACTCCTCACCGAAGCATCCCTCCTGCGAAGACAAAACGACCTGGAGGAACTCAGAGTTTCCGCCTTCTCTCCCCGAAGTCGGATTCCTCTCCTCTGCATTCGTTGTTTTCCTTTCCCGCCTTGAAGCTGGAGACCCGTGGCCGAGGCGGGATCCACACCATAACCCCACTCACTCAGTGTGGATACAGTCGAGGGGGCTACGAGGTGGCAGCAAACGGGGCATTTCAGCTGCGAGAGAAAAATTACTCACAGAAGGAGGCAAGTGCAATGGGCCGGAAACCGACGCAAGCTCCGCCAGAGTGAGACGCAGTCGCAAACCCTAAGGTGCCTGGGAGACAGACACAAGCGGACAAAGGCACGTTGTAGAAACCCATCTGTCTTTCATCCCCACGCAGAATCTATGGCCCTGAAATACAGAAATCTTGGATCACTTAGTAATCCATCTCCAAACAAGTCATTAATGTCCATCGCACAGTGGAAGAAAATTAGTTCTGTAACAGCTGAGATACTTGCCAACATCAGTTGCCAAATAAGGACCACTGAGTAGCTGGAGTCAGAGGCTTCCGGCGGCGTCTCTCCTAGGGCCTGACACCCTGACCTTCGCAGCCCGCGAGAGGTTATCCAAACATCGCTACAATGCCGGGGTTAAGAACCTGCCTCCTGTTACACACACTGACGAGTACCAGCAACAGAAAAGATCTCTTCATGTTCCTCTTCTGTTGCTTCGTTTTCCCTGCAGCAACAGAAAGTTCTGAAGGACAGAGGGATGGGCCCCAAAAGTGCATTTCACTTGAATTTCTTTTCCTTTCAGCTCTTAATTAAATGCATCAAGTACAAATAATCTCCTAAATATGTGGCGAAATTGCCTAAGAGACAATGTCACATTGAATCTGACCCGACAAATCTCAGCGAGACATAAGATATTTTCAAGACCTGTAACTCATCAACTAATTTTTTTCAAAGATTACAGTGCTAACGAACAGATAGCATGCATTCAATATGCACCGTGTGCTGGGCACCGTGGCGTTGTGCTCAGAACACACTTAGTCCTCACGCCCAAGAGCACACTTAGTCCTCACACCGGTTGGGAGGCGTGCACTACTGCCATCAGAGAGACCGGGAACTTGTCCAGGTTGTTCACTGTGTGGGGGATGGAAATGCGTTTCTTGGTCAAATCTTTCAAGTTCCAGTTAAGAGCCTTCCTTCTTAACCTGATTAAACATTCTCGCTTAAAGTTTCCTGTTCTGTTTGATACAAGGGGGGACCCCCCAAAACAGAATTATCTTCTGGCGGGCAGGCCCCTTGTAGTACAGGTTCCCCCCGCTAGGTGAGTGTTCTAGGAGCCCACCTGTGTCACTGCACCAGCTGACATTGTTGAGAGAGGCTGCGTTCGACTTCACTGATTCTTTTTGAAGACCCTTTCGATGCATCTGCCCATTGCATGACGGGTGATTTACGAGCACACCTGCCCTCACGACGCTGAGTGCTCAGCAGTGTTTGACTAAAAAGTGGCATGACCCCTGTGCCCCACCCTCCCTGTTCACCCAATCTCACCCCAAGCAAATTTTTTGTTCGTTTGTTTCCCTGGATAAAAAAATTCCTCAAAGGGAAACATTTTGCTGACATGGAGGAAGTGAAACAAAAAAATAATGGCAGAAGCACTCAAAGGTGTCAAAATTGATGAGTTCGAAAACTGTTAGGAGCAGTGGGAAAACCGTCTAGGTGGGTGTATTGCATCCAATGGAGAGTACTTGGAAAGTGATGGAAATTTAAACGTGTTAGAATACACAATTTTTCATAAACAAATTCCAGGCATTTTTTTGGGTTCCCCCCTCCTATCACCTACTTTATCTTCATACTTACGGGGATTTGTTTAGTAAAAACTAAGAGGCAAGAAGGTATATTTGCGTTACATGAGACTCCACGCTGCTGGCACGGACAACCAGGCTCAGCTGGCGCGAGAGATGACACATGTGGACGGTGCGCCCACTCTCCGACGGACACTGGAGGTGGAGACGCACCGTGTACTGGCCGGCTGGAGACTGGACGAGGCGCTCACCCATCAACCGCTCGCTTTGGCGAGGGGAGCATGCGCAGCTCAGACTGCAGTCTGGGCGCTCCTGAAACCTTGGGTACAAGCAGCCTCCCCTGCCCCCAACTAAACAGCTCCCCCTTGAGGTGGATGGAGGGGAAATGGGAAAACAGAAGGCTAGGAAAATAAGTCAGAATCAAGCAAACGGAATCCTTGTGTCCTGTCCCAGCAAAAATTAACACACAGAGTCAACCTAAAGAAAGATCGTGGGAGGAATTATCTCAAAATGTAGCTGCACGAAAGAACACACACTAATGTCCGTGGGTCAGCGACCCCCTGGGTGTGGCCCAGCGGACTCAAGGTCTTCACTCTCATGGGCTGAGGAAGGCCCTTCTCCCGGCTCCCTCCTGGCTGTCGGTACAGCTCGGCTCCCCCCGGGCGGCTGCACTAGGGGCCTAGTCCCTCGGTGCGTGGGCTGCTCCACAGGGCAGCCCACACAGGCAGGCGGGTGGCTTTCCTCAGAGCAAGCACGCGAGACAGCAGAAGACGGCTGAGGCCGTCTTTGCGTGACCTAGTCTTGGAAGTGACGTCCGTCACGTCTGCCACATTTTACCGCTGAGAAGAGGGTCAGTGAGGCCAGCCCACATTCGGGAGAGGAGAGGAGCTGAGAGTGAATGTCGGGCAGGACGTGGGGATTTTTCAAGGACCGCCTTAGAGCCGTCTACTGGGATGCACGCATTTGCATGTGTGGGCGTGTGTGGGGGCGTGGGGTGGCCAGTGGTGGCGCATGGGGTGGGGCCAGTAGAAGCCTGAGCTCTTATGGACTTTCTTGGAAGGAACGCTAAAGAGGTGGTGTGGTGGTATCGCCCTTACAGGAAACGGATGGCAGTCACACATTGAGAATATAAGCTAGTTTAACAGAGGGGCTATTCACAAAGTGCGGATAATAAGAGTAAGGAAGTGCAAGGAGTAGTGGATTTCTCCAAGGGCTGCACCAGCCTGGCGCATCACAGCCCCGAAGCCTGAGGCAGGAATCAGAGCCAGAAGAGAAGGCCCCCAGACAGGAGCTCTGACTTGCCACCTCTGGAGCAGTCAGCTTCTGGCATCTCCACGGGGAAGGTGTCGGGAATAAATGCCTGACTCGCCCCCCCCCGCCCCCCCCCCCCCCCCCCCCCCCCCCCCCCCCGCGCCGGCAGGCACCACCTGCTGGGGGAACCCAGCTAGAAGCCAGAGGGCAAGAGGGTCCCCTGATACTGTCAGTACAGCTCAGCCTCCAGGGCACACGGTACCTGGGGGCGGACCTGGAGGGAAGTCAGAAGACACCCAGCCCAGAAACGAAACAAGCACTGAGGAGAAAGGTCCACATCACAACGGGCGGAGAGGAAGGAGCGGGACTCCCTGACCAGATGTTGTTTAGAGCGAGCTAGATGGGAGAGTCTGCTAGCAGAAGGATATGTAACACCAGAACGGGCTTTCGTATAATTGTGTCTCTTGAAGACCCTTCAGAATGGGAAACACACACCCATGTCCACGAGACGAGTCCGGCGGAATCGTCCTGATGAAAGGGGGGTGGGGGGCTGAGACGACTTTGAAGGGTCCTTGTAACTTGAGGATTCAGTGCTCCGGGAGGAATGGATGAAAATCAGGGAACAGGATCCCTTGCAAAATATTCACGACTCTTTGAAATGGAAATGAGGCCCCTCCGATTCAGGGATCCAAGGAAAGCGAAGGGTCAGGGTGTGAGCAGCGGAGGGGGCAGAAGCAGGGAGGTGCGCTCTCGCCTGGAGGAGGAGGCAGGCCCCGCTCAGCCCCTCTCATCTTTACTTAGCACCTGCTGGCTTGGAATGGTGTCACCCCAGCAATCAGACGGCTGGAGGTGCCAAGCGCCTGACCTCTGGTGCCGGCTACACCCTCCCCCAACACCTCATGACCGCCCGTCCTGATATAGATGGACAGGGCACTGGTTTAAAATGACAGTCTCAAGTTCATGTGGGAAGAGAAAGCTAATTCAAAGGAGCAGCCGGGCGAGCTTCCTCTCTCTCGGAATAACATTAGCCCCCCTCCCCCATGGCCCACCTGGGAGCCCACTTCGCCTTTAGGTCCCGCTGGCAGAAGACCGACGATGACCTCTGTCGACACAGCATGTCCTTTGTCCTCCACAAAGCCATTCGCAACGACTTCTTCCAGAGCTATCTGTACCTGCTGGAAAAAATCCCCCTGGGTAAGTGAGCCAGAGCCGCGAGGTACGGAAGGGGACCGACTGCAGGGGCTGTGGGAGGCGGTGGGGCTGCAGGAAGGGCAGCCGGAACAAGGGCACCTCTCGGGCACGCACGCAGAGAACCCACGGAGGTGTCAGGGCGCTTGAATGTGTCAATGGCATTCCTCGCGGAGGGTGCAAAGACCCAGTGCTGCCAGGCGAGTCGGGGCTCTATTCTGGGACTTCCATGCACCCTCACGCAGAGTGATTTGCTTTTCTGGGTGTCGGTTAACTGAGTATCAGGCTCACAGACACTCGGTTCTGTGTTTAAGAGAAGGGTGGGAACACCGGGCGACTCAAAGGTGAGAGTACAAATGCAGTAATCACACCAACTAAGAGTTAAAAAGAGAGACTAGTAGAGTGATAGATCACTGTGTCCTTGTGTGTGCACACGTGTGTGAGTGTGCATGCTTCCACAGGCCACATGATCCTTTAACAGACCGTTTAAAGGGAGTAGATTTTTAGTTTGGTCTTTGAATGTGAAGAAAAATACCTGGGGCAGCTGTGTGTCTCCATTGTAGGTATTTCCTCTAGTTTTCAGGGGATGAGACGATAGGGCCATAAGGAGCTTATCTGGTCTGTCTACACCTCTTTCCTCAGTCTCCGTGAAAGTGGTCACTCCGGGGCACTCTCAGCAGCTCTGGAAAGGAAATCACTTCTGATTAGGGAGTGAAGTACTGGCCTTTGATTTATGCCCCCCCCCACCCCCGGCGAGAGCAGAAACAGGGTATGGGCCCAGGCTGTTTTCTCAAGGTGCCCGAAAGCCCCATTGTGCACGTGGTGTGGCCGGGGGTCCAGACTTGAGATGCACTCCATAGCGTCTGAACTCCACTCGAGAAACCATGTGCAGCCGCCTGCCACAGCCTCCTTTTATTTAAAAAAAAATCGCCATTTGTGAGGCGATTTTCACTTCTGGACACACAAATGCTTCCCTCCCATATTTACATATTTCTCATGCACCCTCACAGCCACGCTATGGGGCGAGTGGGGTGTCATTATTTGTTTCCTCTGCTCCCCAGCCCCTTCTTATTTCTGCAAACGAGGGAGAGAAAATGCCCAGGTGACAAGCGCTCGCCCAGTACCCAAGCCAGGGCTCCTTCAGGTAGATCACACTGCGGCAAATGACTCTCTTAAAACACTCACGACAGCGGATGAGGGCCAGAAGACTGCTGCATTTAAAAAATAGTGACTAGAGACAAAAATAACGACTAGAGACTAGTTTCTCTGAAAGTAGTTAAGAATGAATCGAAGAGTAAGAACAAAATATCCCTTCCTGAAAATTATTTGGGACAAGTAGAGAATAATTTGCATTCGGCCTCGATCCTCTTTTCTCTACCCAGAATAGTCATTTTGATTTTATCTGTATCCATGGGGAACGTGCTGGTGGTTTATCAGTGATTTCCAGCCCTTTGGAAACGTTTACTACTAAAGTCAAACTAGAGGAAAGTCGTCCACGGAGGCCCGGAGGACAACACAGGAAACTGAGGCTTCTCTGCAGTCTGGCTCCAGCCTCCTGGCCTCCTCACTGACCCCGGGGCACTTCTGCAGCACCCCCAGGGCATTTCTGTGGCACCCCCGGGGCTCCATAAACACAGCGGGAAAAACGTGCATGGATTCCAAGCCAGAGCGGACTCCACTTACTTAGCTGGTTTTCCACAGCTGGGTCCTGCTCGTTTTCCTCTGCCCTGTGACTCGGCCCAGACAGCGGTCCCTGACACCAACTAACAGCGCGGGCCCCACCTCAAGTGTCCCTTTGCTTTTGACCACCGAGGGCTATTTTAATCAGCATGGACCAGGCTAGTCTGGGGTGATAAATTAACCCTGAAATCTCAATGGCTGAACACATAAAAGTTTATTTTTTTATTTGGCTACGTCATTCTGACGTGCATTACTGGGGATTGTAGGGGCCGCATTCCACGCAGGCCTCCAGGGATCCAGGGTGATGAAGGCTCCACCACCTAAGACGTCACTACTCACCGTGGCAAGGGAAGACAGGGGCTAAGGGGTGCCCACCGGCGCCTGCATCTTTTGTCCCAGGAAGACGTAATTACTCCTGTTGAGAGATCATTGCCCGGAACTAGTCCCGTGCCCCCACCAGCAAGGGTGCTGGGCTATGAGGGGGCCGCATGCACATTCGGTTGCTAGTACATTGTTGATGCTGTGGGGGAAACCGTGGCTTTTTAGAGAGAGAAACACCAGGCACTTCCTCTCCTGGGTCATTTCGGTTAGGATCAGTGCAGCAGGCCTCACGGAGCTCGGATCTTTCCATGCACTGGAGAAAACTCAAACCTTAAAAAGACACAGTCTCTGCTCTTCAGGGTTTTATAATCTGGTAATGGAGACAAAAATCTACAAGTAACTTTTTGTTCATCCTCAAAAGCCTTAGACTGAGGGTGCAGGGAAGGCGGACTCTCAGCTCTGTGAATACTCAGAATTTTTGCAGCTTTTCCTCTTCTCATGGCAACAACGGAAGCACCTCTAACGTGGCCAACTGCACAAGCTCTGGGCGGTGCGGCAAGGAGGCGGCACATACGTCTCATCTGCCAGCGTGCCTGTGCCCTGCGAGAAGGCTTCCCCAACCCTTGGCTCACTCCCCCAGCCCTGGGGTTTCCTCCCAGGAGATCTGCACGTACATTCAGGGACTGCACTTACACGTCATTTCCCCTGCTGGGCTGTGGTTCCCGCGAGAGTGGAGACTCATCCGTGTTGTCCTTTTCTATACCTGCGTATTTACCTTTTACCGTGGCCCCTGGCACATAGAAAGAACTCAATAAACATCTGTTAAACAAATCAGACGGGCCTTACTAACAACGAATCGCAGGCCACCGAAGTCCTGAGTTCGAACTCTGACGGTGGTGGTGACAGAGAAGTCACCTGTGTAAGTTACGGAAGTCCCTGAGCATCGCTCTGCTCAAAACTGCAGGTCGGTCGGAAGGATCAAATGCAACTAATTAGACATGTGAGCGTACTCAGTGCTCAACGCCTGTCAGTGTTTTTTCCTCCCCTCCCCCTCCCCGGAGCCGGGCCCCTCCGAGTCACCGCGCAGGCTTCCTCCGGACAGGCCGCCCAGAGGCGAGGCACAGGATTCACTAGAGGGGGTTTCGGGCTGCGGTGGAAACAGAACTCGGCCGGTGGAAGCGCTGCCGCCCTGGCTCCGCTGGGGTGCTTTGAGGTTGGCTTCCCCTCCTTTTGATGGTCTCAAGGCCCCAGAGAAGTGAAAATAAAGCCCTTCTTTTGAAAGGCTGGGGAGCCTGCACGGCGGAGCCTGCACAGAGCGCTTGTTGTTCGGGGCGATTAGGGGACCGGCGGTGGCTGACCAGACCCTTTGATTCCTCCTCTCCTTCCTTCCTCCTTCCGACGGGCTGCGACAGGCAGCCGGTCTCACAGCAGCACCCTCCGCAGCGACCTGCCGTCACGGGGAACGTTCGCTGAAACAGCCCCGGCTCAGGTCTCCAGTGGAAGACCCCGCTACGCCGGGTCTTCGGAAAGAAATGGGAACAAGCCCGTCGCCGTTCTCAGCATGTTGCCTGGGTGGCCCCCGTTAGTCCTTACACCATCCCCACTAGGTGCTGCTGCCAGTCCCCACCTCTCCTCGTCTCTGAAGAAGGGTGCACAGAGGTGTGGAGTAACTCACCGTATATCACCTGGTGGGGGGGTGGGTGGGCAGCCTGCCCCTGGAGTCTGTCTTCTTTAACCACATGACCAAGCTGCCACCTCCCAGTGTCAAGGGCAATGTGAGGACTGGGGGGCAGCGACCCCAGTTTTACCCCATATTTTGATGGGACGGGAATGTAAAACATAGTCTAGGAAGAGCATGGACTTTCTACCGAGATCAGCAGTGAGGCCGGCCAGTGAGGATGTTCGCACGATCTAGTTGTACCAGCTCACACTCAGCCAGAGGTTCGGAGTGAGAGAGTTTTGTAAAGCTGGCTGCTTGTGACTGGCTGGGAAGGGGCATGGGAAGACAATGTATATAAATCTCCAGTCCGTGTACCAGTGCTCAGAGGAGAGGCCTGCCTACAGACAGCCCAGTCGGAGATGGGCGTGTAAGTAACTCTTCCAGCACTATCCACAGCGTGCTTCTGAATACACAGAAGTCATTGGCTATTTACAAGTGAAAAACTGACAAGAGTCTATTGCTAAAGGCTTAGTCTGACGTCACCTTTAGAATAACGGTCCCATGCAATTTAACGGAAGGAGCAAAGGCTTCGCACTGAAATAGGGATGGGTGAGGACACGGCCACGACACCTGTTTCTACGGGATGCTTTTGTAGCACCACCCCCTCTGGTAGCATTGCTGTGCGTAGCGTCAAAGGAGATCACGTGTGAGACGATATAAAAGTGCCCAGCACGATGCCTGGCACAAAGGTGGTGCCCACCAATTGTTAGCACCCCCTTCACGTACCCCTTTTTAGGAGAATCGGTCACCGAGGAGGAAATCAAAAACAAGGGTCGCCCACCTGCCATCACAGTTCAATGCCAGAGTGGACGGCAAACATTTCCCATGAGACACTGGGAACTTCCCGAGGAACCCCCGCATGCAGCCACTGGCACCTCGAGGTGCAGTTGGCATGGTTTCAAACGTTTCCTCTTAACCTCCATCCAGCGCAGATGCTGCCGGGTCGTTTTCTTTCTCTCCGAAGAAATGGAGGAGTAGATAAGTCCCCCTTTTATTTAGCAGACGTTCAGACGCAGGGTGAGACAGAGGAGACCTGGGTTTGGATTTCAGCAGACCGGGGCGGAAATCCCCACTGGGTCACTCCCCGGCCACTCGGTCCTGGGCAAGTTGGCTGATCTCTCAATGCCTTGCTCTCTTCGGTAGATGCAGCATTTATAAGACAGATTCAACGAGATACATATGTTTAGCATTTGTAGTGCATGCTTGATCAATTACAGTCGCCGATTTTTAATTATTTGGGTGTGCCTAACGAGGACGGTAGAGATTTCACTGACTGTCGGAGCTGGGAGCTGTGTGTGCTTCCGTCGGCTTCCTCCTACAGCCAGCCCCTCACCGCTTTGCTGGAGCACGAGAAACACTGGATGGTGCCCGTTTGCTCAGCGAACACTGGAAGGACACTAATCTGTGTCAGGCCTATTGGCAAGTGCTGGGGTTACAAATGGGAGACCCGCCCGTCACTTCTGCGGAATGTGTAGTGACAGACGTCACTGCCGGGTGTGGCCGAGAGAGGCACAGCGGAGGCGCGGCAGCCGCCGAATCAAAGGCTGACTCTTCCCACCTACAGCCTCACCGGGAAGAGTCTCCAGCACCCCTGCCTGCCGGCGGCCTCTTACCCTTTCACGGTGGGTCAGGTACGACACTCAGGCAGAAGCAGCGGGTCAGGAGACACTGCGCCAGGGGTGAGGGTGAGGCCCGCGGCGGAGCTGGAATAGATCCTGGCTGAAGGGGCGAATTTCCCCTCCCTTCCCACCTCCGTCCACCTCGTTTGTGTTGAAGCCCGAAAGGAGCTTAGGGAACACTGAGCTAGCCTCAGCTGCAAAGGAGAAAGCGCTCTGAAACTTTGAGGGCAGGCAGTGCGTTGCTTTAGAGACAAGAAACTCCAGACACTTACTACAGCACCCAGGGAACAGGTAAAACCTACGGGGACCCTCGGGGCAACCCTGTGGCCCCACAATGACAACTCCCGAGCATTCTGGCACACCCAGACCTTCGGATTTCACCAGAAACATGGATAAAGTCCCACTTTCCACCCTCCCCTGTTGGTGAAAAAATACATATGAGGCTCTTTTTTTTTTAAGATTCCACATATATGTAAGATGTATGCAGAAAGATATCACACATTATTGTCTTTCTCTGTCTGGCTTACTACAATGCCCTCAAGGTCCATCATATTGTTGCAAATGGCAGGATCCCCTTCTTTTTAATCTTGCACTGTATCTAGATATGTTTTTCCTTCCTTCCTTCCTTCCTTCCTTCCTTCCTTCCTTCCTTCCTTCCTTCCTTCCTTCCTTCCTTTTTTCCTCCACTTTAACCATTACTTCTTTAATAACAAAACTGGGAAATGCTCACCAGCAAATCTTTTTTATGCAAGGCTTTACCTTTCATAAGGGCAGTTCCTCATTGCACTTTTCTGAGAAATAAAAGACTCACTTGACCCAATATTCCGTCTCAAATAATTTCAAACTCACAGTTTCAGCCTTGCCTGTCTACCCTCTGGAGATCCTGAGATCTATTTCTGGTTGGCGACCAGGTCTAACATCTGCAATGAAGCCCGACATAGTTATATCCAACCATTAAAAAAATAGAAAAGAAGATACTCAGCAATGATCCACACATAGCTATTACCAACATTTTTCTTAGAGAACTCCTGGATCTTTATTCTTCCTTGGGGCCAGTGAGCTTGCACTCTGCTGTTCTTCCTGGACCGAGTGAACCCTGGGAAGGCCTCTGGGAGGTCAGTTCATGAGGCAGGTCAAGAAGTAAGTGCCCTAGAATGTCAAGATCCAAGACGTCTAGTCTCTGCCTCAGGCTGCCCCGAGTTGCCGAGACCTTGCCGTCCCGTAAGAAGAGCCACTAGACGCACCTCTGCGACGAAGGGGCAGGCGTGGGTGACGGGTGACCGTACCTGAGCCCGCCGGCACCACAGCAGGAGCGATCAGGAGGGGAGAACCCCGGGCTGGCCACGCCGCCTCATATATCTTTTTAGTGAAACGTGCCTGTCAGTTAGGTGAAAACGGGGACTCAAGCCCATAACCCTAAAAGCGTGCCTGTTGAGCCTGACCCCTGCTGAGGCTGGCATCCGCTCGTGGTCTGAACGTCGTCGTCGCTGGCAGAACGGTCCGCTCCCGTTTCCAGATTAAGGGTTTTAATGGACTCCGCCGACGAGCTGGCCTAAGCAGGTGATGATGAGTGTGGCGGCCGCACGGCTTTGGGTGGATCAGGGAGGGCGCTGAGCGGCGGCCTGCTGCGGTCCGCGGCGGCATTCCACTCCGGGAAGACGCCCTGAGCTGTGATTTCCCGGCCTGGTTTGCTGAGACGCACGGAGGAATTTGGAACGGCCCTGTAACTGAGCTGCTGACACTTGATTTTTGTCATCCCTGTTGAATTCGTGAGCCTTTGTTGAGCCACCTGCTGTGTCCACAAGACTCTATACCAAGTACAGGGGGATTAGCGTTGGTTTGGTCGGCGCTTCCCAACGCTCCTGAACGTGAGGACTCTCCTCCTTTCAAAGCTGTGTCTTCTCAACCAATAGCTAACTTGTGTGTAACGTGGCAAAAATCATCTATATATTTGTAAACACTTTAAATAGATTTGTATTTTTTTTTTAGAAATGTGGCAATAGCCGCCTCTTTTTTTTAAGATTTTATTTATTTATTTTTAGAGAGGGAAGGGAGGGAGAAAGAGAGAGAAAGAGAAAGAGAAAGATCAATGTGCGGTTGCTGGGGGTCATGGCCTGCAACCCAGGCATGTACCCTGACTGGGAATCGAACCTGCGACACTTTGGTTCGCAGCCCGCGCTCAATCCACTGAGCTATGCCAGCCAGGGCAAGATTTGTATTTTTAAAGTAACAATCTACGTACAACACGTCATACATGTGGGAAATGTAGTCAGTAATGTCTTTAGCCTCTAGGAACCGATGTGCGTGGGGACCGGTCCTTGCATCCCTTTCAGCATACTTACGGTCGCTCAAGGACCCGGATGTTGGCTCCAACAGCCTGAAGCTGGAAACGACTGATGCAACTCCACAGATGGAACAAATTACAATAGAACATTTCAATGTAAGTGGTGTTTATTGGATTCTTGGCTTTTAGAATCAAAATTTGGACCTGTGTAATTGTTGTTCTGTTCAGAGCCCAGCCGTGCACCAGTCCGACCTCACGATCTTGGTGTTACCTGAAGAAAGGTGTTCCCAGTTAAGGTTAAATAGATTCTCTCAACTTCCTTCCGCTCCAACTTATGTCATATTTTGGGTTGCTTCATATCCTGATCGTAACATCTTTGTGCTGTTGCATGTTTTGCTTGGAGCTTTCAACAGTCTTTCATTTTTTGTGGTTGAGATTAAAAAATGTATCTTCCGTAGGATATCACTGTCTCCTCTCTTCTCACCTGTCCTGTCTATTGTCCAGAATCCAGTTCGTCATACTTGTTGAAGATATTCTCTCTGAAGCCTATGTGTTCTGTTGTCATACGAACTGACTTCTTTCTAGATCTGATAAATGTCTGTGACTTGGGTATTTCTTTTCATTGGACTCCTGGCTTCATTTCATCTTTCGCCAAATGTCTTCTCTTTCTTTTAACCTCCGTCAGGCTGAAATATATAGCCTCAAGGAACTTCTGAGGAACGAATCCATGGCAGGTAAGTACTCTTTCACATTTGACTGGGGATTCCATTTCAGTTTCAAAATCATTTTCCCACAGAATGTTAATGACACTGCTTCGTTGTTTTCCAGTGTTTCTGATGAGGTATGTGTTACAAACCTGATTCTAGTCCTTTGACCAGAGGGTTGCCAGATGAAATAAGATGCCAGCTAAATTGGAATTTGAAATAATCAACTGATAAGTTTTTAGTACAAGTATGCATGTCGCCATGCAATGTGTGATATTTTGAGCATGCTTATATTACTAAATTATTCATTGTTTGTCTGAACTGAAAAACTAATTTTGTATCCTATATTTTAATTTGCTGAATCTGGCAAACCTACTCTAAGGTCAAACGACTATTTTTCCTTCAAATATCTTTAGAATCTTCTCATTACTCTTTGCATTTTGAAATTTCCTAAGGATATGCATAAATGTGGCTTTCACTTAATTATTGTTATTTTTAGTCCATGTTACTCAGTACTTGTTGGATCTTACAATCTCAGCTCCGGGAAATTTTCTTACATTATTTCTGTAATAATTTTCTTCCCTCCATTTCTCCGTTTTCGAGAATCCTAATCACCTTGATGTTGGGCCTCTTGAATTAAGTGATTATAGCTCCAATCTTTTTATTTCTGTTTTCCATATCTTTTTTGTGTTTACATCCCGATAAATGTACTCAATATGATATTCCTAAGTTGCTGGCAATCAAAACTTCAATTTCTAAGAAGCCTTTGATATTCTTCGAATGATCACTTTCTTGGCACCTTGTCTCGGATTCATAGATGTACCAGTTCTCACATCTCCCCAAGGATATGCGAGTTTTTCATTTAGTTTCGTTTAAATTCACATCCATTTCCTGGGTTATTTCTATTTCCTTTGGGCTCAGTTCTATGTTTCCTCCCAGGCTGCCAGGTTGCCCCCATGGTTTTGGAAATCGCTGTTTATTCACAGTTAGGAGTGAAGGTCGGGGTCTGTAATTCTAGGTGATGGAGACCGTTCCCCTAATTTTTTAAAATAGGAGAGACATATTCCCACCTCCCACCTCCAGGATCATAGTTATAACGCCTGTTGCTTTTGGGAGGGGGCATTTGTCCCCTCACTGGTTGGTACACAGACGGGGTTCTCATGAATTCTTACTTCCTCCTGCAGCTGTGCGGGGCTGCAAGCTCTAAGCATTGCTCCGGGTCTTCCCGGAATTTGTTAAGATCACGAGTTCATCAGTGGTCCCCTCTCATTTTCTTCACTGTTATGGGTGGGGTTTATTAAAGCAATTCTTGGGGGGCACTGGGAAGGAGGGGGACAAAGGCATACGTTCAGCCTACAGTCTTGAACCAGAAGTTCCTCCCTTTCATTCAGTTTCTATCATTTCCTCCTGAATGTGCTCTAATGGGAATATTTTATATCTTCAAGGATGCATTCTGGTTTATAAAACACACTTGAATATTTACCCTTCAGAAGTTGGAATGCACATTTTCCTAAAAAAATAAATGTCTTAAAATAACATATCATGTGGTTTCTGAAATAGTGAAATGACATAGTATAACATACCTAGTCCACTACCTGGAACAAAATAATTGTTCAACAAATATTATATATCTTTTTATTATTGTATTTGGAAATATAGAGCTTAAGCACATTTTCTACAATATTGGTACTAAGAAGTATTTGGGTATGAGTTGCTGGAAGAAGAGATTAAAAAATAGCTACCCATAATCTACCTTGTGATTAGAAGTAAGGATTAATGATTACATTCTCATAAAAGATTTGGAACTCAAAGATAAAACTCACTGTAAAACTTGTGACATTGTCTATTCTACTATAGCAAACACTACTAAGCTTTTTTAGGACAGTGATAAGCTACAGTTGTATTAAACCACAGGGCATTAAATCATGAAAAATGTCACATGATTAGGATTTACACGTAGATAGCAGGAGTTCAGAGAGGTTAAGAAATTTCCCCAAGGTTACACAGCAAGCGAGTCATCGAGCCAAACTCAGGTGCAGGTCTTCTGACATCAGACCAGTGTCCGTTCCTTCACAGCCCAAAGTGCAGGCTTCTAGGAGGAAATCAATGTGTGATAAGATTGAATTTTTTTCTGTCATATAAATACTAATAATATTAATACTATTTCATTTGCAGTGAAATTGTATGCCTTAACAAGCCAAGTCATCAATGGCGAGATGCAGTTCTATGCCAGAGCCAAACTCTTCTACCGAGAGGTACCAGCTACAGAAGAGGGGATGATGGGAAATTTCATTGAACTGTCCAACCCGGATATCCAGGCCTCTCAGGAATTTCTTAGGAAATTTGTTGGGGTGAGTTATCCAACCGCAGCTTGATGAAGAGCCACAGTTCTTGCACACGTTGAGCTCACGTGCTTCTGTGTGGTTAAGCCGTACTGAAGCCGGGGGCACGGCCAGGAGTGCGGCCTGCAGGCCTGCTTGAGATGCTCAGAAACCGCACTGGGCACTTCACCTCCTAAGCAGCATCTAAGTGCTCGTGCTTCTGGGAAAGGTGAGCCGGCGGTGCTGAGAATACAAGTTGGAGGTTAAGAAGGCATCTGTTTTAGAGTCTCATAGTAAAGAGTTGACAACCAGATGATTGATGAGCGGTCATGACATGTAGGATCTTGGGGTGATGTAGTGATTCTCTCCAATAAAAGTTTGATGTGGTAAGGGAACGCATGCTTAGGTTTGGTTTAAAAATGATACATATGGCAGAATCCCTTAATAGTATTCTATACACAGTTTCAGACCTTGTCTTGAAAGAATGGGATCCCTTCGTAGTCCAGTGTTAGGTGCAACTCCGTGTCCTTGCTCCGTGTCCCATGGAGACAGGAGAGAGCAGGGGCCAAAATCTCGGGCTCTAGGATCACAGTTTTTTTTACTTCCTGTATGAGCAGCCTTGGGCTTGTTACTTAAACGCTCCGAGCCTCCGTCTTCTTACCTCCGACTGGAGCAAAACCATGGAGCCTGCCTCGGCGGATACATGATGATCAGATGAGATCATACGTGCCATGTGCTGGCCTTGGTGCACATAACTGTCACCCAGTAGGTCTGATTCACTGCCACGAATGATGGTGACAGTCTTACATAAAGCATATTCATTGCATTTTAAGGAGTTTCACTTTGTTGTTCGAACAATAAAGCTGCCGTTAGTCCTACTGACAACAGAAAGTCCTGATTGGCAAACAGGCTTTGTTTCAATTCATTATAAAGTTATTTGTTTGAAATTCAGAGCTGACTTTGTTCTGATAAAGGAAACATTGTAAATATTACAAATACTTGGGGTTGGGCTGTCTGCCTACTTAGAAGCATACTGGTAAGAATATCCACAGTGTTGAGGCAAGGCTCACCTTACAGCCAGGCTCCCCGGAGCACCGAGTGCCTGTGGAGGGAAGACAGGATCAGCAGGGAGTGCCTGCCGGGACCCAAGTATCTGGACATCGGCTGCAGCCGTAGGGACTGGGGAGTTGGGGATGAAGGCCAAGGCTGTTTATGGGTCAGCTTAGCTGGAGTATTTCTAGATCTGTCACCGACTGATCTCACAGGGTGCTGTTTCTGAGACGGTCAGTCCCTTTGCCAAGCCCTTTAGAACCATCTTTCATCTACTCTTTACCGTTCTGGGAGGTCAGTCCTAGTATCTCCTCTTGTTCCACAGTCGTGGAAACTGAGGCTCGGGGAGGTTAAGTACGTTGTCAAGGCCACACAGCTGGGAAGAGACAGAGCCAGAACGTAAGCCCAGGCGGGTCTGTCTGACACCAAACGCCCTGCTCTTAACCATGACATACTTTTTTCCATTTGCCTCATGAAGAAAAAAAAAATCCCCGCTTTTTTTTTTTTTAAGTGGACCACAGACCTCGACTGTCCTCCAGTCTGGCGGAGAGCAGTGCCTCCTGCTCGCCCGGTGGCGAGGCCGACTTTGATCCCCTGCATTGCAGAGGCTTAGTCAGTAATCCAGCTGCCTTGTCGCTCTGCGTGGAATGCCCCGCTGGCCGCAGGGATGCTGGTCAGACGGAGCCGTCCACACGCCCACGGGCCCGGGAGAGGAAACGGCCTTGTGCTTGCATGTTTATGTTGGAAAGCGTGGGCTGCCCTTTTGAAACAGATTTGATGAGTCCTTCTGAGCAGACAAAACTCATTGTGGAGCTGTGACCTCTGAGTACAAACACGGTCTTTTTGAAAGAACGATATTTCCGAACTCTGACCTTAATAATCTGCTAAGTGAGCATCCAGGTCAAGATCCAAGGGGCCAGAGAACACGAGGATCGTGCTCAATCCTGGCGTCCACCAGGAAAGGGCGGACGGTTTCACTTAAAGTTTGGCTTCAACACTTAGTGACATGGGGTGGTGGGAAACGGTGTTTAAACTTGTTGCAAAGAGGTTTACTTTAGCAAATAGATGGTATTAAGATGATGATGTCCATGGCACAGCTGATAACTTCCCCCCATTTTAGCTTTCTGGCGGGGAGGGGTAGCAATTTGTAAAGAGTTATCAGTATGTGACGGCATTTCTCCTTTGCTGTTTCTCAGATCGCACAACTAGGAACTTTGGGTCTAGCTTGTTACATACACTTCCTGATTTTTACACAGTCGCCTTCCACACTTCCATCTTAGTTTTAAACTCCACTGGGTGAACCTGAAATAATGTTCTTCAGAACCAAGTACATGGCAGAATCAAAACTAAAATGAAATTCCTAAGAGTATTTTAATGAGCATAATCGACGAAGATGAAAATAACAGAACCTCCTGCTTGGAAGTCACACGGTGTATGTGGTTCTGGCATGTTCGTGGAAGGGCCTTGGATCCCGGTGCACCCACACAGCTCTGGACAGTCACGGTGTCCACGGGGCGGTGCTGCCCTCCCTGAGGCCGGTCTTTAAGTACCCCTCCCGGAGGAGCTGCGTGAAGACGAGAGACGGAGAGAGAGACGAAGTGCCAGCGCGTGGGGGGGCGGTTCCAGGCGTGGATGGGAGAGAACTGGGCAGCAGGCTGGGAGGACACAGCATCTGCGTGGGAGGCGTCTTCTTCTGTCTGCAAATAACCATCGTTTCGAGAGCAAGTGTAGTCAAATATCACACGTCTAAACTGGTGAAGAATACAAATCAGAGGGAGGGACTTTTTCCAGGGAGTTCTCTCTCAGACACCTCACTTCTCTGGGGCTCGGTTTCTTTGCCCAGATAAGTAGGAGAGTTAGGCGAGAGTGGTTAGAAAACTCCAGGGTTGTGAGAAGGAGACCCTTCGAGGGCTTATCGGGACAACCGCAGGAAGGCTGGGTGTGGACGGCCCTTCCCCACTTCAACCGGAGAAGCTTCGGATGTGTCCGTCCGTTGGGGAGAAGCAGTACAGCTGTCAGAGTGTTCCTGAACGCCTCCGGCATGTGGTTCCCGGGTCTCCCTGCCTCACTGTCCACAGTTCTGCATCCAAGACCGCTCGCCACAGTGATGTGAGCGGCATGATCCACAGAGCCTGCAGGGCTGGTCGTGATCAGAAACGTTTGTGATGAGGATCTCTGACGGAGCACACAGATTATTTCTTCCAGGCCTTTTCAGCGGTTCACAGTAATGTCCCTGTTCTGCCCCCATCCTGTCTATGCTATGCGGTTACTTGGAAGGGGCTTCTTTTACAGCCCGCCCAGCATAAGCCTTGGGCCGAGGCCTCTTCTCTGCATTAGCTTAGTTGAAGCTAGAATGTCCGAATGAGGGAGGTGGCACCATGTAAGTAGGAATGACAAACAAATGACCCCTGTATTACCATGTTCCCCTGCCCATACTCAGGGCAGACATCACTAATCAATCCTCCACCTCCTTCCTGTTGAGTTCGAATGAAGCCTTAGAATTCCTTGCAACGCAGCATTAGCCAGATGCTCCCTAGGAAACCAGAGTTGGTGCTGGAGGTGACAACTCTCAGAAACGAATTGGCTGGCCTTTGACTCACACAGCTCCCCATTCAGATTTAAGCTCTGCCATTAACTGTGTGGCATTCGAAATCAAAGCTTCCTCACCTCCATATTGGGGAATGATCGTTATCTTCTGGAACTGTTTTGATTGTAGATGCAAAAAGCTTGCTCTGTATAAGCATTCAGTAAATCCTGGATATTACCATCCCATTTGTAGAGAAGGTAAAATTGCTTCACTTTTTCCTCCTTGTACTTTTTTCGCTATGAGGAAGGCCTTCTGGGCGGACTGGAAAGCACATTCCTGATCTTTACTTCTGCTCAAACTCTACCTTTTGATTCTTAGCTGAATGTTTTTAGTTTCTGAGAAATCAAGAGTAAGCTTTTTCCTTAAGATCTTTACTGGCAACTTCAAGGATCTTGTTACTAAAATTTCTAAGATAAAACCTATTCAACAGCCATCCCAATTGTAACCCAAATCAGTCAGACCAGTGGAGTCTTTGGGATATGGATGGATTCGTACAGATATCTCAGAGATTCAGCCAGTCATGTATATGTACATATTTGTATATATTGCTTTTTAAAAAAAACAGATTTCATTTATTTATTTTAGACAGAGGAGAAGGGAGGGAGAAAGAGAGGGAGAGAAACATCAATGTGTGGTTGCCTCTCATACGCCCCCTACTGGGGACCTGGCCTGGCTGTGCCACCCAGGCATGGGTGAACCAGGGACCCTTTGTTTCTCAGGACGGTGCTCAATCCGCTGAGCCACACCAGCCAGGGCTGTAAATACTACTTTATAGAAGCAAGTTGTAGAAAGTTTATATTGGTTGGTTTCCCTTCCTTCACCATCTATTGGTCCTTCGCCCTCTGTAAATTTGATGCATAGACATACTTAAAAAATTCAGAGGCTGCCCTGGCTGGCATAGCTCAGTGGATTGAGCACGGGCTGTGAACCAAAGCATCGCAGGTTTGATTTTCAGTCAGGGCACATGCCTGGGTTGCAGGCCACAGCCCCCAGCAACCGCACATTGATGTTTCTCTCTCTCTCTTTCTCCCCCTCCCTTCCCTCTCTAAAAATAAATAAATAAAATCTTAAAAAAAAATTCAGAGGCTTTTGTGCCCAGTGAATCACGCAGTTTCTGGTACAAAAGCAGAAAACAATTTCCAGCATGAAAGATGCAGGGATTTTGCTGCAACCGCCTTTCCCCCACCTGAATGTGCCATGCGCCGTGGGGGCGGGTCTGCAGGAGAACCGGGGCCCGAGAAGGAGACGGTTAGTGTTCCCTCAGCACGGGTCCCCAGAATCCCCCTCCATACTGGGAGAGTAGACGATTCAGAGAACCCCAAGTCCGTTTTGAAAAGAACTGAAATTTCAAGTCTACCACATGAATTGAAACGTGTTCACAGAATGAATTTGAAAAGCGCACCTGAAACTCAGAGAGGCTGTGACTGCCTCGCTGTTCAAAATAAAGCAAAAAGCTGCAACGCAGGTCTGTGTCGCTGGGTGTCTGACCCGAAATGACAGTCCACGAAGTTCTGTCTTCATAGGGTTTTCAGTGATCTATTTCTTACGGGGAAATGACCAACTTTTTAAACCCAAGACACGATTTTCTAAAATCCTACTTTGAAATTCTTTTAAAGACCTGTGCTTCGATCATATCAAGAAAGCAAACACTGGAAATGTTTGTGTATTTTCTGAAAAGGCACTCGAATGTTCTATAACCTGGCTATGGTAGCTTGTGCCTCTGCGCACTTGTCCCCACGCATTGAATAAATCCTCTTAACCTAGTGCACCGTACCACATGAAACTGGCCCAAATAAGGTTGACGTGGAGCGGTAACTGGAGTGTCGGCGCCTCAGAGTGGGTGTCTGTGCCTTTGCGCAGGGGCCCGGGAGAGCCGGGACGGACTGCGCCCTGGACTGCGGCTCCGGGATCGGAAGGGTCAGCAAGCACGTCCTGCTGCCGGTGTTCAACAGCGTGGAGCTGGTGGACATGATGGAGCCGTTCCTCCTCGAGGCGCAGAACTACCTGCAGGGCGATGGGGACAAGGTGGACAACTACCACTGCCACGGCCTGCAGGAGTTCACGCCCCCGCCCGGGAGATACGACGTCATCTGGATCCAGTGGGTCTCCGGTTAGTCCCGCGTGGCCTTCTCCCTCCCCACACACACACACAAAGACAACACCCGACTCCTTCGAGGTTTGGCGGAGAGGGAGCAAGGTTGTAGCTGTAGCTGCCCCTAGAGCGGTTAGCTGGCTTCAGGTGTCGCAGGGAACTGCTAAAGAGCTCTGGTCCTTCTGATTTTGCCCCTAGCATCCTTCGTGTAGCCTGACAACTCCCGTCCGTAGGGAGGGAGTGTCTTGGGACCAACCTAAATCTTAGAAGAAACCTAAATACTTGAAAAACTTTAAAATGTATGGCCAAAAAACTTTAATCCCATTTATTGGAAAAACCAGACTTTCTTAGATTGAACTCCTTAGGAAATGAGGCAACAGTGAATTAGATTTTGTCCTCTGGGTGTGTCAGAGGCACAGGTGAGTGACAGAGTCGGGTTGGAGAGGACCCATGGGACAGGCAATAGTTTATTTAGCTCATGCCCACGAGGTAGAGAGAGCAGGTAGCATAACACCTACTTTATAAGCAGGGCACTGAGCCCCTCAAAGAGGGTAACTGTCCCCTTATCTAAATCCTCAAAGCCTCTTGCGACAAAAACAATCCAGGCTATTAGAAAAGGCATGAATGGACGAAACGGTCTCCTGGTCCTTTCCTGCTCACCTTCCTCCCCACCCACCGTTTCCTCCCGTTTCCCCCTCAACCCGGCCTCATCTGCAGGGTACCTGACCGATAGAGACCTTCTCGCCTTTCTCTCCCGGTGCCGAGAGGGCCTGAAAGAGCGCGGCGTCATCATACTGAAGGACAACGTGGCCCGGGAGGGCTGCGTGTTCGACGTCTCGGACAGCAGCGTGACGCGGGACACGCACATCCTCGGCAGCCTCATCCGGGAGAGCGGGCTGGTGGTGCTGGGCCAGGAGAAGCAGGACGGCTTCCCGGAGCAGTGCATGCCCGTGTGGATGTTCGCCCTGCGCGGCGCCGCGTGCCGCTGACCGGCGGTGGAGGCGGGGGCCGAGAGGCCCGGCGGCGCTCCGGGGCGCACGAGCTCCCCCCCCCCCCCCGGGGCGCACCATCGTCCGCGGAGGGACGGCGAGAAGGGACGCAATGCGTGTGTGGAAACGATGGGTGGCATCGTATGTACCACTTCCACTCATTAAAGAAGTCCATGCACACGCTCTGGATTGTCCGGAAGATAAATGATGTGAAACATCGGGGATAATGCCTGCCGTGCACCGAAACTGTACGCGAGTGCGCCCAGGAACAGGCAAGGGAGCCGTGCTCGCGAGCGCCGCCCGGCCTCGGGCCCTGAAGACGCGCAAGGCAGAGGACGCACTGAGGTCTGAACCCTCGGGCGGGTGCGCCGCACTTCCGTCCTCTTCCGGCGGCCACTGCTCCAAAACCGTCCCGCCCCCGTTACGAAAACGCCAAAGTGCTCTTATGAAAACGAGTCCATTACTTACGCTTGTCTTCAGTCTCTCTCTGGACAGAAAAGTGCATGGTTTCCCTTCCTGTTTTGGGTCAGTTCACCGCCCAGTGATGTCCAACGCAGGTAATCTGCTGACCGGAGGCTGCATTTCGGTGGTGGGGAAGAGGCTCCTTTCAGGAGAAAGTGTCGTTCCCTTGACCTTGCAGCTGTGCGCGTGCAAGTGTCACTGGTGATGCAGTTTCAGCCCGTGGCTCCCGGCGCTGCTTGCCTCCTTGCAGGGCCCCTGGTTCCCTGACTGGTGTGGATGCACACGGGAGACAAAAGGGAAATGGTAAACCTGAAACGTGAACTAGCGGGATTCATGTAAGGCACTGGTTAGCTAAAAATAATAAAAAATCTTCCACAACCAAGTGTAGTGTAATGTGTTGTCTTTAAAACAATCCACTATGTATCTTCATGCTGAAGCATACACTTGTGTTCCGATCTATTCGTAGGTTTGCTATTTGGATGTACAATGAGTCCTCTACGGGATGCAAGGAATCAGTTTACATACAGAGGGTGTATGGCACGGATGTGCTACTACCATAAAAATCCCGTCGGCATGGCATAGCTCTGACTTAGGAGGAAGACACGTGTTATAAAACATTTATTACTTCATTAATGCTGTTACAGCGTTACCTTGGTAGTTTCATTTTCGTCCTGGAAAACTGTGCTACGTACTCTGCCCCGGCACCTACCGTCCACACTCACCACGCTCTGGGGTAACGGAGCAGGATGTGAGGGGGGACCTTTAGTGAACGAGCCAGAGCAGAACTAAGTCAAACGGTGAACCACACCAAACGGACTGAGTGTGGCGAACAAGGGCATGCTCGTTTTAATCTGCTGTGTATCGGGGCAACTTAGACAAATCTTTTTAGGCCCGTCCAGGAATTTTCTTTTTCTTTATAACAGTGCCCTCAATTCTCTAACCTCTTGACTTTCTGCTTTGCCAATACTCAGATACTGATGGACACAATTATCGATTTCCTCTGCCCCTGGGCTCCTGAGCTTATGGAAGAAGTAACCTAATTGTCCTGTGGATATGGATATACGACCTTCAACTTGGTCGAGTCTTTGAGGTTGACCAGCCGTCCCTTTTCTCATCCTAAGTGAAGTCACTTTTATTCTCCTTAGACATTTTCCACATTTTTATTGCTCCTCCCAATTTCCCAACTCTATATCTGTCCTTAATTTAATTGAGAAAGTAGATGTTGGGGAGTAAATTGTATCAGCATCTTCTTCTCTTTATACTCTTTTTTCTTCTTTTACAAATTTTTTATTGTTGTTTAATTATAGTCATCTCCATTTTCCCCCACTGCTCTCCCCTGCTCTGCCCCTCCGTCCCACAATCAACCCTCCCCCCCTTGTCCTTGTCCATCAGTCCGCTGTACACACCCTTTACACTCTTAATCACAAGATAAAGGAAAGAGTGACTTGAGAGGAGAGGCCCTTGGAGCTGATCATGCTGCCTAATAGGTCATGTTAACATTTGGGCATGTTATTCAAAAAATAAGAGAAAGTTCTTGAGGGTTCCAGGGAGGGACTGCTTTTTCCGGTCCTGGGGCAGAGTCAGAGACACTGCAGAAGGAAGACATGTAAGTGGGACCTGCCCCAGCCGTCTCCAGTGCAGTTCAGTGAGCCAAGCCCTGCTGGTGCCGTCAGCCCATCTGTGCGGTTGGCACGAGTCACAGTCTGCACTAGGTACAGATTCCGTGCATAGCACAGCTGTCCCAGCACCATTTGGGAGACTTTTATAACATGGAGATTCACGGGCTCTGTCCCCACGAGAGTCTAGTTCTGTGACGTGGGCTCCGATAATCTGCATTGTTTGGAAGGCTTCAAAATCTTCCTGAGCATTCGTTTGTGTGAGGATACTAATGGAGAAAGGGGCATGGAGTTGGGCTCTTCGGAGCCACAGAAAGATTAGGCAGGGCAGGCAAGAGTGTGGGCCGGGTTCAGGGGAAGAGCTACATGGTAAAATCCATTCTCCACACTGATGCCAGTCTTTCTAAGGCACAAATATGACCGTGTCACATATAAACTCTTAGTAACCCCCTATCACTAAGGGAGAATTCCCTCCCCTTAGAATGACACCAAAGCCTTTCCTGACCTGGCCCAGGCTTTCCCGTCCATCCTTGGTTTTCCCACAGCCCACTGCAGCGACATTTAACTACGTGTAGTTCCCTGAAGGAGCTGCCATTCATGGCTCAAGCATTCACAGGTGTTACTTCCTTAGAATCAAATGTCTCTCCTCCTTTTGTATCTGCCCCAGACTATTTAGATGCCGCCGACTTTGGGAAGCTTCCTTCCCTCGCCAGTCTCCCACCTCAGGTGCTGTTAGGCACCCCCACTATGTGCTGCCATAGTACCTTCTGCTTAACGTCCCACGGCACTTACGTGGCACTGTAATTACCCGCTTACGTGCCATTTCCTCTATTAAATCCTGAGCTCCTTAATGGAGCATTCATGGTTAGAATTTGCCTTTAGCATATGCCCTCCCAGTCAGGAGGGACTCAGGAACTCAGACTTGGGTTGAAAGTATCCAAGGCAATGTTACGTACGAGCAATGGAAAGACTCAGGAGACAGGCCAAGTTTCTGGAAGCACCAAACAGGAATCAGAGCAAAGGAGTAGGAAAAGCCAAGGGCTTCTGAATCCCGTGCGCACTGGGATGTGCAAGGCTGGTCCAGACAGCGACCGGACAATGCAAGCTGGCCAGACGGGAAATACATGGATACAAGAAGGCAGTGAGTTTGGGGATTGGACACAAGCATTCAAGAGGAGATTGTAGCAAGAAAATTAGGTCCCTCCTAGTAAGAAAACATCTCTCTCTCTTTTTCTCTCTCTCTCATATTTGAGTCAACCCAAGAATATGGCCAACCCAAAGCCCAGAGTTTCATCATGTGAGAGGTGACACCTCATAAGAAAGGTACATTATCATTGTGAATAGGTCATAACAAAGCAACCCCTAATCCTCACCTGTTTCTGGCTAAGCGACAAGCCCAAAGCGCCAGCCAGGTCACAGATGAAGTCGGTCCTTCAGTGAACATGGACCATAGGAAGAAGGGGCTCACCTGTACCCCAGAGACGAGCTGATTGCAAACATGCCTGCCGCTCCAGATGAACTCTGGAGGACCCCGGGGCTCGTACAAGGATTCATGAATGGGTGTAATCTTCGCCCGCCTCCTCTCTGGAGAACCTGGGCCACCACTTCTAAGCACCAGCGTAGAAGCTTGCCAAGTCTTAAGGGGTCAGCCGTTTTATAGATTCAGGACCATCATAAAAATATAAAACGAAATGAATCAGGTCATCCATGGGAAAGATGATCTGCTTTGTATTATGGACACATTTTGGCCTTACTCTGTTGTGTTTTTTTTTCCCTCTCCGCCATTTCCTGTGACTGGTCTGTTTTGAGTGATGTATTGGGGAGAAGACCTGTGGCAGATACATTCAGCTGCCTGTCAGGAGTAATTAAAACCAGTTGTGTTATTGCTTGCCTTCGTCCCAGCTGATGCTTTGATGCTTTGGTGTCCATGCCAGAAAACTACCTCTTATAATCATCAGAGGCCAGTGTTTTTGCAGAGGTCACTGCGAGCTAATTAAGTAAATATGTGAAAAATAGTTTTAAATGATCTCAATTAGTAGAGTGTGTGTATACATGTATCTTGGAGTAGGGTTGAGGAGAGACTTTTTAAATGATACCTGACTTGCAGGGTGAGTGGCTTGGGCCGGGGAAGCATGCATGCGTGGCACCTCTGTGCGTTCATGACGGTGGCGTACTCCGACCTCCTGGTGCACGACACGCTGGGTTACTTTCTGAGAATAAACATATAGAAAAGGTCCCAGAAGATCATGGCTCGGTGATGGGAAAGACAGACACATAAATATTAATAAATCAGGACAGAAGACTGAAAGAGTGGCAGTACAAAGCGTTAAAGGGATATAGGGAACAGGGGGACTCACTACACCTGTGGAGGCTACGCAGTCTTGTTCATTCAACATGTTTTTGAATGCCTACTATGTGCTGTGCATTGCTCTAGGGTCTCAGGATACACCAGGGGAAAAAAATCTAACGATCTTTGGTCTTGTGTAGCTTGTATTTTAGAAGACATAGGGATGCAATAAATACAGAATAATAAATTATCTCATTATGTTAGAAAGTGGTAAGTTTAGGGGAAAGAGGGAAGTAAAGTGAGGGGAGTTGGGGGTCATGGAGGAGGGTTGTAGTTTGAAATAGTGGTTAGTGTTGGCTTCACTGAAGAGGGGACACTTGAGCAAAGGAGTGAAGTGAGGCCATGGGCCACTGGATGTCTGGGGGAAGGGGGAGCAGCCCATCCAAACGCTCTGTCTCCAGTGTGCCTGACCTACTTGAGAAACAGCAAGGGGGTCAGTGCAGCTGCCACAGAGTAAAGGGGGGAAAGAGTGTAGTAAGATGTAATGTTTAGGGATAGGAGTGGGGCCAGATCATGCAGGGTCTTGCAGGTTTGGGAAGGGCCTTTTACTTCCCTTGAGCAGGGAAGCCACTGCAGAGTTTTGAGAAGAGACATGACATCTGGCTTGTTTAAAAGAATTCCTTGGGCGTGACGCTGAGAAAAGAGAACCGTGGAGCGAGGACGGACACGGGGAGAGCAGCTAGGACAGGAGCTGGCAGGCTACGGCTCACGGTCCAGATCCAACCAGGTGCTTTTTTGTAAATAAACGTTTATTAGAACACAGCTGCGCCCATTTCCCCTACAGTGGTAGAGGGGGGTAGTTGTCATAATGATTGTATGGCCTGCAAAGCAGAAACATTTACTGCACAGCCCTTGACAAGGAAACACCGCTGACCCCCAGGTTATCATCCTGTAGAGATTCGGGAGAGGCGGGACGGCGGCTCCCAGCAGGGCGTGCACTGAAAGCGGGGGAAGCGCTCAGATTTCAGGTACGTTGGCAGTGGAGGCCGGCTGGATTTTCTCATGTGGGGGAGTGTAATAAAGAGAGAAGTCAAAGATGAGTCTAAAGTGTTGGGCTGGAATCGCCGGAAGATCATGGTTTCTATCATTTGAGATAAAGTCGGTAGTGAAACGGTTGTCACGGTGAGAGATCAGGGGTTAGAACAGCTGAGACTCAACATCTGTGAGTTTCTAGAAGACGCATGCCACGTAAGGATATTGAGGAGCCAAGTGACTACACGAGTCCGAAGCTCAGAAGCGACACCGGGGCTGGAGACAGAGCAGGAGCACGGAGATGGTACTCAGAGTCGGGACTGTGGACGAGATTGCCGCAAGGATGAACAAAACCAGTGCGGAGGACAAAGGATGGGCACTGGAGCACTTGAACTTGGAGAGTCTGGGAAGAAAAGCATGAGCAGTAAAGAAGACCAGGAGGTGACCAGTGAAGTAAACTAAGAGAGGGGTGTTCTGAAAGCCGAGTGTATCAAGGAGGACAGAGGGGTCACCTGTATTGATGCGTTCAGTGGGAGGAGGACTGAGAACTGACCGATGCAGTTTTGGTAGAGAAGGTAGCAACGAGAGCTGGGCTGGAGGGGTTGTGAGTATGGGAGGGGAAGAATTACAGATGATGAATGGAGACAACTCTCTCAAAGAGTTTTGCTGCGAAGGGAAACGTTTGCAAACAAATGAACTGGTATCAGGCAAGGGAAGTAGGATTAAGTAGGATGATATGTTTTTGTTTTCGAGACGGGAGAATAACCTGATTGTGTCTTTGTGTACTGATGGGAGAGATTTGCTGGAGATGGAAAAATTCCTCATTCAAGAAAGAAAACGGGAGGACTGCAGAGCAAAGCCACTGAGTCAGAAAAGAGGAGGCTTCACTTGCAAGCAGAAGGATTGGCCTCAGATGGGCGCATGCTCACATCCTTCCTGTAGCCAGTGGGGGAGTCACGGTTTATGGGTGTGCATCACGGCGGGTGGCAGCAGCGATGGGAGCCCGTGGAAGGCCCTTTTTCTTTGCTCAAATTTTCTTGGTGAAGTGGGAGAAAAGGTCCTGCTCTGGGAGTGAACGCTGAGTGGTGTGCTGTGCGTGTGAGGACAGAAGAGCACACACAAGATCCCCGTCACACACATGGACGGGGGATGAACTGGGAAAGCCGAACAAGATCATCAAGCAGTGTACACATCCATCTGAGGGTCATAATCAAGGTTACTTGTCTTCAGCTCATTCTTTGGCATGAATGATACCACAAATTAGCTAAAAGGATGAATTTAACCAGGGTTGTGGTTTTGTCGAGTGAGACCAACCGAGAATTGAGGGTATATACAAATGCATGAGTACGTGGTTGATGGTGGAATTTAAGATGAGTAGAGAGGATGTTAAGATGGTTAGAGAGAGTGGGAAGATCCAGGAATTGGGGCAGGAGAGGGAATGAATGAAAGGATAAATGGAGGTGTGGTCATGGGATGGAATTGATTAAGCTGAGATTATGAAGAGATTATCGGTAATGAGAAGGTCTCGGGTTATAACCGTGCACATACATGGCTGTGGTAGCCGGGAGGGCCAGATCACTGGAGGAGAGGAGTTCAAGAAACTGAAAAAACTAGAGCGTTGGGTTGAATCATCTACTATACACACGGCAATCTTCCGAGAAAGAAGACATTGGCTGTACTGAAGAGCTTAAAAGTGAACGAGGAACTAAAATCCGTGGGTGGGTTGGTGACGTCAACAGTGAGAAATAATGGATAATAAGACTTAACTCTTGGAGATTCGATCCCCAGAGTGTCTAGGGCGGAGATGGAGAAGAAGGACAATGGTTTGGCAATAGCCATGAGGAGCCCGGAGGGTGTCGACTTCACACACGATCTCAAGTTTTAGCTGAGACTCCCAGGATGACAGGTTGTTCTCGAGGTAGAGAGGTTGGGGAAGAACATTTCGAGCACAGTAAACTGTGGGGCACTTATTGGCATAGAACAAGACACAGAACAGAAGAAATGACGAGCGTATGAATCTGGCTGGGGCAATGGGTGGGGCCTGGTGGCTGGAGATGTGGGGGGCTGGGGCGTGATGAAGTGTGATGGAAGAAGATGAGGCTGCCTAACCCTGTGTGTGTGGGCAGGCTGTGGGGTACGGCTGTTGGGTACGGCATTCCACCGTCTCCACCCCAGCTGCGCGCTGGAGTTGAGGGACACAGCTAAAGGAGGAGCCGAGCTGGGAAGAAGCTCCACAATTGTATTCCATGTCTGAGTGTCTTCAGTGACTGACATAAGGAAATACTAGGAGAATTGAAAGTCATGTAACGTGTTCATGCGATGCAGGAGAGACACCGTTAGCCGGTCTCTTGATAGGAACTCCTACAAAGAGCGTCCTGGGAAGGCGGCCAACACCTGCACTCGAGACCTTAGCGAGAGCAGGGAGGCTGCAATGGGCCGGCACCGCTGGATTAAACATGTGTGCAGAAGGGATTCCGGTTGTTGCAAAAAGAACAAAAGGATGTCGT
Organism: Phyllostomus discolor; assembly: GCF_004126475.2. Classification (NCBI taxonomy): domain Eukaryota; kingdom Metazoa; phylum Chordata; class Mammalia; order Chiroptera; family Phyllostomidae; genus Phyllostomus; species Phyllostomus discolor. Next base: position 23,767,412 of record NC_040916.2, on the reverse strand, counting down.
GGATGAGTGTCTGGTTCCCAGCCCCTCCAGGAATATTTGTCAAGAAGGAAAAAGGAATGTGGCAGACAGGCCCCCTACGCCTAGCAGATGCTCTCTGACAATATGTATTGTTAAAGCAAAAATTGAAATGATGAGAGCCAGGCCCACCCAACAAGGAAATATCCAGGGGCATTTGAGTCCATCCGTGAGGCCTGTCTGCGTGTTGTTCTGGGTCAAGCTGCCACTTCTGGATGTGAAACGTTAGCCTGTCCCTGCAACGTTAGCCTCGGGCACTTTTCCTGGCCTGGAAGGACTCCTCTGCGCACCTTCCGGAGTGGCGGCGGGTGGCGGCCGGCGGTGAGAGCACTGCCAGGGCCTCTCAGAGCGGAGTCGCCAAGCTGTGTGTGGGACGGGCGGGACGTCGGGGCGGCTGGTCTCAGAGAGGCAGCCGTTCACCACTCCTCACCGGGACAGCAGCTCCAGATGGAGACGAGTCAGAACCCCTAACCATCTCTGGAACGAGGGCAGGTCCTGGGGCCGTGAGGCCTGGCTCCGGAAGAAACGGTTTAAGGATCCGGGAGCCCAAGCCGCCGAATCCTCTAACGGGGGCCCTTGGCTGAGGAGAGAGGAGTGCTGTTCCCGGAGGCGCTGGGCTGGGGCTGGCGTAGACATCCACGTCACTCCTCCCCTGCAGGCTCTGCCCAGGACGATCAGGGAGAGGGGCAAGGCCGGGTGACGCCGTGCACAAAAGGGCATGTGTAATTTCAATTTCTGCAGGAAATTACGGTGGATGGCTTTTCATCAGGAGTGACCCCTCATTCAGTGACACGTGCAAGACAAGTTTCCAAACTTTTCAAATGAATAGAAGGACTGGATTCACTTGTTCCACTGTTCTCTGACACGCTAAGCTGGCATGTATTCATCTGGTGCCTAATACAGGCCAAGCATTGCGTTAGGCACTGGAGATGCCATGGGGAGCAGAACGGCTCTGGGTCATTTGAAATTTGGTGAAGGGCAGGCATGAAACGCACAATAACTTTAACTGCGGTAGAAGCCATGACGCAAACATACGAGAAAGAGGATAGTGGAGGTGGGACGTCTCGTTTGCACCCGAGGATCCAGGAAGGCCTGCACCCCTGGCTGATGAATCCTGGATTCTGTGAAGTCCCGCTCAGGGGCAGTTCACGAAATCAGGGCTCCAGTGGAGTTCTCTGAGTGGGGTCCCCATGAACACCAGTGGATGGGGGTGGGTTTGGAAGGGGAACACATTGCCTTCCTTCCGCACACTGTCCCACACCCCGCACATTGGGTCAGGTCTATATTGCCCACGATTTCATTCCCAGCCTCCAGGCCCAACGACTAGCACGCAGTAGGCATTCAATAAATGGTGGTTGAATAAACAAATCAGTAAAACGCAGACATCTCTCTGCTTCTCTGGTTCTGTTTGAACTGATCAGGGCAACGCTGGACGTGAAGAGGCAGATCACGCTTTGGGAGTCATGACCTACAGAACACGTGAACACCTTGTGGACGACACCAGAAGGAGGTCCCACAGACAGACGCCCAGGGCCAGGTGGTGGGAGGGAGAAGGATTGTCCCATGACCGAGGAGGAGGCAGGAGGCAGGGGCCAGGAGAGCCCCTCACTGCAGCCTCACTAGCATTGCTCCGAGCCTTCACTCCGGGGGGCTGAGACCGCACCCTTCAGCTGAGAAGGAAACGACACCCCTCCAACTCTGGAGAGGCCAGCGAGGCAGGGGGAGGGGGAGGGAGAAGCGAGACCATCAAATAAAATGGCTTTTCCAGTTTCTGTCTTTAAGAGCAAACTTTCTAGGAAACAGAAAGTTTATTTCTGTTGAACTTTGCTAACCCTGTCGATAACACCAAGTTTCGTATTAAACTCAACAGAACACCTGTGCAGCCTCTAAAGCAGCCGCAGCCTCGGACGGGGCCTCACGAAACACGGGCCTAACCTCCAGTCCCAAAGTGGCCGCCTCCTTGGGCTTCCTGGCCACGATCTCCCCTTCCTCCCCCGCTCTGGGGAGGCCCCACAACCACACAGCACCCTCCTGGAGCCCTTGCTCAGGAACAGGGGGAGCGGGTTAATTGCCAAGTCTCTACCTCAATGTCTCCTTTTAATTAGTAGCAGGAACCCCAGTTCCGTCCCGTTCCACTTCCGCTCCTTATGTTTAACTTTGGGAAGCATTGGGGGAAGGGAAGCTGGTCTCGCGAGGACCCGCGCTCTCTTTGCCACTCCTGCAGTGGCCGCGCACACTCACGGCCCTGGGCCTCCGCAGTGGCTGTTTCCGCGTGGGGTGCCCACGGCTTACCTTGGCTCTTCCTTCAGGCCTCTGCTATAAAGTGGTCCGATGAAAGAGGCCCTTCCCAGTGCTCCCCTCGCCTCCCCTCTCTCTGCATTTTTCTCCAGAGCACTACCCGTGTCTGACAGCAGGCCAGGACAAGCTCTGGACATATGTTTCTCTCTCGAATTCACAGGCTCTGGAAGGCACTGCCTTTGCCTCTGCAGCGTCCCACCCTCAGCATTCAGGAGGGTGCCGCCACACAGCAACTCGGTAAATATTTACTGCATGAGCAGATGCAATGCAACCGTCAAAACAAAACAAAAATAATAACCCCAAACAAAACAAAAGCCCAAGCCCTCCCCTTGAGAACACAGGTGCCAGCACCAAGACTGCACATATTCCCTCCTTTTTCTTGTGTTTTCCTTCTGCCAGGCGCCCACACGGGCGTCTTTCTTCTCACTCTCCCGGGGCCCAGCCGGCCCCCCTGCGCTCCCACACGTCCTCCCAGGGCCCGAGAGCCTTGCCCGGTGCTGCCATGGCAGGAAGGGCCGACATAGCAACAACACATCTGGCGACCCACTCACGACGGGCCCCACTTAAAGCTGCGCCGCGCTGGAGGGGGCTGTTCCAAACGGACCACCCTGGCTGGGGCAGCACACGGTGCCCGTCGGCCCGTCAGCTCAGAAGAGTTCTAAAGATAAAAAGATGAGGAAGAAACAAGAGTTCTCCTTGTCTTTCTATCTCTCTCTCTTTTCCCCTTTTTAATTCACATGGAGAATTTTACTGTAGTACGAGATTCAGCCCAGGGACATGATTCTTTTGGTTCAAAATCTGCCGAGTATGATTTGTGGATGCTATAGGTCGAGTTCCTATTTTGGGGTAAACTAGGGAAGGCTAGATTCCACAGAAACAATCCTTCTGGGTCCCTGAAAGAACCCTCAGGTTCAAGGGGAGAAAAGGAAGGGCAGGGTAATTTAGAGCTGTCCCAGTGTAGTGGCCATGTATCTTCTGACAAGGGTCCTATCGTGCTTTGAAGGACAACGTGGAAATGCAGGCTCAGCGTGAGCTTCTGTGATATGAACATTCAAACTGCACCCCGGACCTCACCTGTGTCTGAAGCCAAGAGCTATGGGGTGTGCCGAGGGGTCTGGTGTCTTTTCATGAGTGAGCCCCCCGGGGCTCCTGAGGGTCTGAGGGGCTGTTGTCTCTCGGGGGCGGGTGTGGGAGCTCTTGGCAGGAACAGGGGCCAGAAAGACTGGAAACCTGATTTTGCAACATTTTCCGCCTGGTTGTTAAGGTCAGAGAAGACAGACGATTCCAACAAATTCTGCGATACCTTTGAATGCCCGTTGCCTGGCTGCCTTGCGCTGAAGGTTAAAAACCAAAGCAGCCAAAACATAAAAACAGAAACTTAAAGGCACACGTCACGCACACCTGGCCGTTTCTCTGCAAGCACACGGGACCAGGAGGAGGCAGCCGTCCCGCCCCTGCTGTCCCGAGAAGCCGAACACAAGCCCCCTCACTGCTGGCTAACTGGGCCCTGGTGGGGCGGGCTGGGTCGGGGCTCAGCGGATGATTTCAGTCCCCTTTTTCCTGCTGTCACCATGCCCACTTCGGCCTTCTTGCCATTCTTCGGTGGTCCACCTCCAACAGGCAAGGCACCCTGATTTCCTCCCAACTCGCCGAATTCTCCCAGGGAAGCTGCTCACGCAGAGGGGCCTTAAACATTCCGATCACAATGACGTCATCTCTCAACTCGCACAACCATTTCCCAGGGCCGCACTCGCGCTGCTGCTGGGGTTGGGTATTTTGTTATCCCGCTACCTCGACAATTCAGTCAAGTAAACTCTCCTCGGCAACTTTCTGACCTTCCTGAGCTACAAGGTCAGCCCCGCGTGCTCTGCCCAGGAGCCCGGACCCTTGCACCTCAGCAGCCAGGAGGCTTCTTGCTTCAACCACAGCCCCACCAGGGCTCCTCTCGCCACTGCCTCTGCCTTTCAGTTATGCCTCTGCCCCGCACGCCCTTTCCCCCTGCGCTTCAGGCGCAGCCACTAGTGCCGAGTCCTCTCCTTGTTCGTGCATCCCGGCCTCCTGCCCTCCGAGTGCCGACGTGGCCGCTTGTTGAGTGGCCCTGTCGGGCAGTGCTGGCTCATTGCAACTCGAGTGTGCCCTGACCCCACGCTTCCCTGTGGCCTCTCAGTGTTCTTGTAATTGCTTCCCCGTCTACCGTAGGCAAAATGAGACACAGGCTGTGAAAGGGGGCAGGTTTTAAGCTGGTTCCCAAAGCAGATTTTAACAGAAAATGAGCGAGGTCTCCTTTAGGGCCTTTTCCACCTGCTTTCCCCCTCCCGGAACGGGATAGTTAATTTCCTGGTAGTTAATATTCTCAGTCGGATAACGTAAAATGCCTGCTTCTGGATCTTGCTTTTAGGTCCTCAGACAACATAGATGGTGATTCTAAGTGGGCACTATGGCAGAACCTCAGCAGTGTGCTTGATGCTCCTGAAGGAAATTGAGGGTGAGGGTAGGGGAATGAGTGGGGATGGCTTTATGTACTAGTTACAGCCATCGTTTATTGAGGAACTACTCTGGGCCAGGCACTAGCTGGTTATTTAATATGTGTTCTCTTAACGAAATGCAGCCAGAGACTTTCCATTCACAGCCGTCACTGGAACCCACCTTCCAGTTTACTGCCTAGGTTGCTACTTTCTGTACGTGGTGCTTGGAGCATGAAGCTAAGAAGGTGAGAAATCTGGGTTTGACTCTTTCCTCTTTTACACGGGTAAGAAGTGTATTGTCTTTAGATAGGAGTGGGAATGAGAATAACTCCTTAACGGAACAGATCTGACCAGAAAGCCAGATACTATCATCCAGGGGTGCATCACAGTGGCTGGTCTGTAGTAGATGTTCAATACATGAGAGCAGTGGCTATAATGTCGTACCTCGCTATATGTTTCTGGCAAAGGAGGAGGCACCCAGGTCAAACCCGTCGGTATTAAAATTCTTTATATAAGGTTTTGTGAATGAAAAGTTATGCCATGACTCATAAAGGTCCTGAGAAAGGTTCTGGGCACCTTAAGATAATGAGCCCATGGGTGTTCAGAGAGCTAGGGAGGAAAAGTAGAAGGGGAAGTCAGCAAAGACACGCACACGCACACACACATGCGCACACAAACACACACACACCCCCCAGCCCTTCGGACGGGGCCCTGAGCCGTCAGCCGAGGCTCCCTTGCGGAGCTCCCGTAGGAAACAAGCACACGGCGAGCATTTGAGAGACAGAAACACATCCTTCGAGGAAGCACTTAAGTTCTGGGGAGTTCAGGAAGAATGGAAAAAGAATGTCTTCAAAAATAAGAAGAAATAGGAAAGTTAGGGACGTCTCGGTGGTTTGTTCTTGGCTGAAATTTGCGACGAGGAGCGTGAGTCTGCGTTTGGACCTCTGGGCCGAGGCGCACTCCTCCACACTGCGACCTGGGGAAGACGGGTCTGGTGCCCTGCAGTCCGCGACCGCTGCGGATCAGGTTACCTCTTTGAAAGGACTTTTCTTCCTCTGGCCAACTAAATGAATTGAAATTGATGTACTTAATTGTTTTCTAAATTGCAATTTTTCTCCCCCAGATGTTTTTTATCAGTGTTGAGCCCAATGGGCTCTGTCAGTCACACGGGGAGATGAAGTCATGTGGTAATAAAAGGAAGGGGCTGGGGGAGGAAGGGAAATGCCATGCAGTGCATTGTCTAATTGAAAAATGTGCCACATAAATGCTGACCTTGAACTCTCCTCCTTCCGAGGGCTCCTCACAATAAGCAATGCACACATCTTCTGCCTTGGAAGGATGAGACTTCCCTCGTTTCCCCATTACTAATTCCGGTTGACGCGAGGGTTTCCTTCCTTTGCCTTTCTTTGGTGAAGTCCCTCTACTGGAATTGCCATGCAAGGTGGTAAGATTCCAAAGAGCAAGCTCAAGTGCAGTGGATGAGAGCATCAGGCCAGAGGAAGGGGGTTAGGGCGACGAAGGTAGCAGCATTAGCCTGAGCTCTAACCTCCTAGAGGGGAGAATGAGGACTAGCAATGATATCCATGGATGCGTCTGAGAAATGGTTGCCAATGATCTAACCCTAACCCTAACCCTATCCGAGCCGGAAGGGAAAGTCGGAAAATCTCAGGCTCGAATCTATACCAAGGAAAGCTGTAAACGCAGGTGGCATGGAGCGGGCGGGACAGACAAAGGGGAAGGATGCATGTGCTGCTGCTTCCAGCAGGAAGGAGAGCACGGCAGATGGAGGACCCACAGACATGTCCGAGAGAGACAGGAAGACGGAGAGCTGATGCACACAAACCAACCCCAAGTAGATAGAAGCGAAAGGGAGACCCGTCTCCCGACTCCCCAGTATGGAAAACAGGTAGCAACTGGCTGTGGTGTGAACGGGGGGGGGGCAGAAGGTCCTGTGAGGGGGCTTTCTAGTCCTCCACCTGCGGTTGTGTGCGCTACACTCTGCCCGGACCGCACCCAAAGAGCCCAGTGTTGCCCAGACTCAGTACCCGACAGGATGGTAACCGAGGGCTTTCATCAGCCCTCGCTGTCCAGAAGGCCTCCCTCCAGCCGGAGGAAAAAAGCTCCTTCCTCTCATCCTGTCATCACTGAAGAAGAAGGACACCTGGTCATTATAGGAGAAACCCAATGAATCACTCATTTAATTTTTTATTCGTTTAATTTAGCCGTACCTCACATTTGACTAAAACAAACTCCAGGGACTTTTTCAAGTTCTTTGATTGCACTGGAATCTTAATGAATCAACCACTTCTTTGAAATATGAGGACTGTTGCCCAAGGTTTATAATCCTTTGTGATTTTCTTTGTAGTGGTATTTGGAGTCACCAGATCTAAACTGCATGAGGGTCAACCATCTATAAAGCCAAAGCTTTAAGGAGGAAAATCATATTGTATGAAACTATAGATGATTGGGGTTCTGTGTGGGCTCTAAAATTTACCTTCACTTCTCTGTTTCTCAGCTCTTCACATTGTTGTTGTCGTTGCCATGGTTACCATCAATTTCTCGTGTCCTCTCATCTCTGTACCCCTTCCTCTTCTTCCTCCCCATCTTCCCTCCTCACCTCCCTCTGTTTTCTCCTTCTCCCCTTTTTCCTTTTCTTGCCTATTCTCCCACTCCTTTCAGCCTTTCTTCTTCAGCCCCCTCCTCCTTTTTTAAGTTTTGTTTCCTTTTCCTCTTCTTCTTCCTTCTTCACATTGTTCTTCTCCATCCCTGTTTCCTCCTTTTCTTTTTTCTCTACAATTTTTTTAAGTTTTTGTTTTGTGCCAAGATCTAGAGAATCCCATTACTCATGTCATCTCAGTAACAGGCCTAGATATTATTTTTAAGTGAGGACATTAGGTATCAGAGAAATTAAGTAATTTTCCCATTCGCATGTCTAGTAAAATGTGAGTCTGGTCTCTTTGATCCCAAACCCATGCTTTTAGCAAAAACTTCTCTAGGAAGAGGCAATATTGGGGTCAGAAAGAATAAAATAAAGTTACAATTAAAGTTCAAATTTGTAATTTGAGAGAATAAAACATAATCTTGTATTTGTGAAAATTTGAAGTTAATTTTAAGTAAGGTAATTTAGTGTTACATGATAAGTAAATAGTTTTTAACAGAGAAAATCTATAAAGAATAAATCAGAGATATAACAATATTTTGAAATGCAAAAAATCTTTATAAGTATAAATAATTATTGATTAGATCTCAAAGAAGATTTCCAAGGAAGAAAGAATGTTTTGTTACAAAGTTCTTAACATTCCCCTTGAAATGTGCACTTGTGTTATCAAGTAACAGAGACCAAATCACAGTTGCTTCACACTTTCCTACAAGAAGTCTGGAGAGAGGCTGTTCCAGGGGGTCACGGCGGCTCAAATGCTGCCGTGCAAGCTCTCTCCTTCGCCCCTCTTTTCACTCTGCCGCTGTTAGCACGCTGGCCGTGTCCCTCGCTACGCTGCCGTGGCTGTCCCAGCCCCCACTGCCACATTCTTGCTCTGTTACCGTTAGGGATAAGGCCTTTTTATTTTTTTTTTCTGTGAGATTTAGTCCTTTTCCTTTTTAAAGAAAGAAAATGGTTTCCAGAAGTTTCTCTCGCTCTACCACCCCAGCAGACGTTCTGGCATGCTCCACCAGCCAGATCTGAGCCGCATGCGCACCTCTGGCCACCGACGAAGGTAGCAGAATGGCCAGTGGGGCCGGAGAAGGAGCTGACCTCTTCGAGAGCATGAAAGCTCTGCTTGCTACCCACCCATACTCAGTTTAATCAGCAGGTAAACGGGGCGGTTGCAGGGAGGGCGGGGTGGATGGTGGGTGGACAAGGAACAGAGCCCTCTGTAACAGTTGATCCATTTCCCAGAAAAAACCATCCTCCTTAATCACCCTCCACGGAGAGCAGACCCATGTGGGGTATTTTGTCTTAAGGAAACAAAGATGGCGAGGAAGCCAGAATCCTGTGGAAAATATAGTTAAGTTTGACTGTCCCTTTCAAACTTTCAGATACTCTGTTAGTGTTCCAATCTAAACACCAGGAGAACTTGGAGCAAGAACGTGGAGGAGAATGATTCCAAACTAAAGAGCGAGACAAGCTTTACTGTTTTCAGAGCGGACGTGGCCAAGTGAGGGACAGGTCGGTGAGTAAACACGCGTCACCGACGGCGGATGAAAAGCCTTACCCACGGCGGGCACATCGAGGAACGGCGCGCACGGCAGTGATGACAGAGGGCAGGGGAGCCTGGGCTCGGGGAAGGGCTGACGGACTGAGAAGCCGAGGCCTTGCTTTTTTGTGTGCACCCAGCACAGTGAGTCAAGCACCCTCAGGATAATCTAGTAGCCGGACAGCTGATGACAATAATATAACAATATAGTGGTTACATGATATCAGGCACTGTTCTTGGCACTTCGCCTACGGTAAGTCGTTTAACGGTCGTGACTGCACAATGAGGTAAGGTCAATGATCGTCCCATTTTCTCAGATGAGGAAGCCGTGGCACACACAGGTTAAGAACTTTCCCAAGCTTACCATGGGTAAAAAGACTTAAGATGTTTTTGTTGTTGCTGTTTCCTTTTTTTATAGCTTTATATCCATCATTTTTAATAGAAAACTCACTGTATTTTGTTCCTTTAGATGTTAGTGAATGATCATATTAAATTATTTTTAGCAAAGCATCTATAATGTTTATTTCATTTGTATCCTGTTTCTTTTTTTCTTTTAATTATTGTTCAAGTACAGTTTTCTCCCTTTTACTCCCATTCCAGCCCACCCACCCAACCCTCCCCACTTCCCTCCCATGACCACCCTCCCCCTAGTTTTTGTCCATGTGTCCTTTAAATATGTTCCTGGAAACCCTTCCCATTCTCCCCTGAAATTCCCTCTTCTCTCCCCTGTGGTCACTGTCAGCCTGTCCTCTATTTCAGTGTCTTTGGTTATATTTTGCTTGTTTCTTTGTTTTGTTGTTTAGGTTCCTGTTAAAGGTGAGATCACATGGTATTTGTCTTTCATTGCCTGGCTTGTTTCACTTAGCACAATGCTTTCCAGCTCCATCCATGCTGTCGCAAAAGGTAGGAGCTCCTTCTTTCTTTCTGCTGCATAGAATTCCATTGTGTAAATGGACCATAGCTTTTTGATCCATTCAGTTGTTGGTTTCTTACATTTTTCTAATATATTATTTATGCACCTCTGTTATATGCTTCATGATTGGCTTTTTCAAATAAGCACATCAAGAAGCCTAATAACATTGCTCTTCTTAAAAACAGACCCAGGAAAATTTGGATATTTATGCACTTCACTCCTAAATTTAAATATTCTTTGGAAATCATTACTGGTTTCATCAAGGAGCTTAGTCACAGTCACAACTCAAGATGAGTCCTGGCCGGTGTGGCGGACGATGCTCTTTGGTTCCCGGGAGCCGTGACGGCACCGCCAGGCCACTCTACCCGGGGCCTTATCCCAACAGGCGGGCAGACAGTGCTCTCCGATGTCCCAGACACCTACAGCGGGATGGGGAACGGGGAGAGGGGCCTTTGTTTTGGCGGCGTTTCTTGTCTGGTCAGGGACGGCATCCTCGGTGCCAACTTCTGCCCATCGGATCACAGCCGTGGCAGTGGGTGAGCCATCCAGGGTACTGGGGACCATACCAGGACACCTCTGAAGCTTCGTTCACAGTGCAACGGTTCCTCCTTTTTGTCACATAGCCAGGCAGAATGCACTTTCTGCACCTTGTGTTCCGGTGGTGAACAGCAAACTTGGGGCAGCGATTCAAGTACCCTAATGAATGAAGGAACAAATCGGAAAGTGCTTTCATTCATGCATCTGCCTGCAGATCAGATGGAACGGAGGAAATCCATGAATATGTCACAGGCTTCGTCTGCATGGAGCCTGATGATGGCATTTTCTTAGAGTCGGGGACCTATTGCACTCCACGCATTTTAAGGCAAGGTGTCCCATTCAGATCCTTCTCTTCACTGATGAGAAAGCCAAGGCCCAGAGAGATCAAGAGATTTACCAAACCAACCCAGGGACAGCTACCGCTGTAATGCCTGTCGTTTGTTGTAGGGTCCCATACACCCGCCGGGCCTGGATCGATGGCATTCTCTGGCAACTCGGAGATAATGATTACTGAGACAGCAGTGTAGAAGAGGGACTTTGGAAGCTTGGATCAGGGCAGAAGGGGGTGCAGACCAGTCTGACTCAGAACTTTGCTTGAAACGGAGGCTTATTGGGTGCTACACTGCAGGACGGGTCCATTCCCGCCACTGAAGTCCTTCGGAGTGGAGTAATCTTTTCACCCACGTGAAAGTCCGGAATGCTTCCGTAAGCACTTAAATACTACAGTACTACCAAGGGAGCCTGAGAAGGTCGTTTACCAAATAGCTCCTTTTATGGTTCCCACCAAGAAATCATTGCTTTAACTTAGGGGAGCAATTTTTTTTTTTGAGAAATGGCTGGCCCACCATTAAGCTGCATTCTAAACTGAATCAATTTGCTTTTCTTTCTTCCTTTCCTTTCCTTTACCATTTCCTGTGATTTTACGTTATTTTTTTAAATGAAAGAATTGTTCTTTAACGATAATAGGAGCTCTTGGTTAAAAAAGTTTTGTTTTGTGTTTTAATACAAACGAATAAATGCCTAGCAGGAAGAAAGTCTGTGTCTGAACGCTGACCCTCAGGCTTCCAGTTCCCCGTCTGAGAGACAAAGCCCGAGAAACACACCTGTCCTCCCACACGGTGTCTGTGTAAGTACACATTCGTGTGTAACCGCCTCTGCTCGTAGGCGTGGCGGCACACTGTTCTCCCTGCAGTGTGCCCTGGCTCTTTTCCCTTCACGTTGCTCAGAGATTACTACTTATCAGTACGCGAATATTTACGGCATGCCTTCAAACTAGCCTGCAGCTTCGCGGGACCGAGGAAATACATTCTGTTTTATTCTGCTCCTGTTCCTGCCTCTCTCGTGCCTGTCGGGCGGCCACACGCCAGGGGACGCCGTTTCCACAGAAGATCACGTGCGCTGGCCTAGGAAGCTCTACCGCTTCCAGGCCTGAGGGTCCAGGACGCCTCGCCATCTCCTAAGCTTCCTGGGTGACCGTTTTGTGATGCCGTGTCGCACTCTGATTCTCAGAGGGCCCTCTCGGTCTGCCTTGGAGGACCGGTTGCTGGGGTCCTGGGAAGCCAGCCTGGCCCGCGCCTGTCTTCCTGGCCGCGCTGTCTGTGGGGCAGTGCTGCGCTCCCAGCCTGAGATGTCTCCAAGGAGACGCTGGGTTTTCCCTGCAGGCAGGGCCTCAGGCTGCTCAGCGGAATGTCTCTGGTTCTGCAGCTTCAGGGCGAGCCAGGAGGCCGTGCTTCCAGGCCAAGGGAAATACCGTTGCAGACTCAAGCCCACGACCTGGCTGGGACGGTGGGGCCTGGGGCCGATCGGAAGGGCTCTCCCACTCCTTCCCACTGTAAGTTAGAGGAGGAAGAGCGCCCCGCACATCTGGTTTACCCACTGCACACAGCAGTGGCCTGGGTGAAATGCACTCCACTCGCACTCGGACACAACGGGCAAGGCCGGTGCCTCCTCCCCTAGCTGGCAAGAAGGAGGCCAGAGTCAGAATCAGACGTCTCCAGGCTCAGCAGCGGCCTTGGTCTGTGCTTAGACAAATAATCTCGCGGAGACCCAAATCCCCTGTTCATTGCGAGAACAGACAGTGCCAGAGCGAAACAGAATTAAATTGTTTCTCTTTCATGGCAGCTGAAGTGTAAAAACCATTCTACTCCGACCCTGTGGTCGGAGTACCCTGACACCTCATAAATTATGCTCGGGGCACAGGGCCTGGGAGGCTCCGGGGGGCTGCAAGCGCTGGGGTGTCGCCCTCGCTGGCCTTTCCAACGGGCGGGCAGGCCCCCCGTCAGCCTGGGGAGGGATGGGCGCGGTTTCCCCCGAGTCAGCTTCTCTGCGTTCGGACAAGCACTTTCCCCTCCTTTCATGTTTTCCGGGTTTGCGTGGCCACAGGGCCTACTTTCACGACCAGTTCATTAAGGAGGCAGGAAAAGCACCATGAGAGCTCCCAAGGGGGACAGAAACTCTGAGGTGGGCCTGTCTTCATGGGAAAAGGAGGAAGGGAACCGAGGGGGGGGGCGGCTGGCGAGAGAGAACAAGATGGAGAGAGAGAAAAAGGCGAACAGAGGGGAGAAAAAAGGAAAGAGGGGAGAGACGTGTGGGCGAGAGAAAGAACTGGCCTCTCCGTTCAGACAGGGCCTGCCCCTCCCCAGGTCCCCACACCCATCTGGTGACGAGGAAACAAAGACAGCTCAGCAGAAGGAACTCGAGCCCTTCCCACCGCCCGTCCGCCCGCCTGGTGAGCTTCCTCCAGCTCCTACGTCCTTCTGTGCCGCACACACAGTAGGTGCTCTGTAAATATTTACCGAGTGGAAAGATCCACGGATTGGTCCCCGGAGAGGAGAGAGGGTTTATTTTGGGCAACTCCGAGTCTGTGCAGCAGAATCCTTTGGAGCAAACACTCCTCCTGCAGCAGCGCGTGTAAACCAGAAGGTTTAAGAAGTGGGGTTTCTGTGGGGGTGTCTGGATGTATTGTGTGTGGGAGCGTGGGTGGGTGGTCTGGGCGGTGGGTAATAAGTGACAGGAGGGCCCTTGAAAACCGAAAGGGCTCCATAACTACTGTAAAAATAAAACCGGGAACAGCATGCCCAGACCTCCAGCCACGCAGTGACCAAACTTGACCTTGGCAGAGATGAATAATATTGTGGAGATGGATTCAAGAATTATTAGTCAGTGCTTTCAGTCCCTATGGGCCTTTTTTTTTTTAAAGAACTGCTGGGTGGGTTTTTGGCAAGGCAGACACTGCAACGGGCTGCCGGATTCCAGATCCCTCCTGAGCACCTTCTAGACTGCTATATTGGTGGTGTTTTTGTTTTTCTGTTTTTTAAATTTCTGGTTCTTTTTTTTTTTTTTTTTTTTTTGGCTACAGAGATATCTCTTCTGGTTCCCTTTTTGGATGAAAAATGTAATTTTTCACTTGCCTCTCTTTTTAATACCTCCCTTTCTTGGAAATTATGTCTGAAGCCTTCCTCGCAGACAGGCAGGCGGCACTGCAGGAGAACAACAGGAGACCGCAAGGAGCAGAGTCAAGAACCTGCCCGTCCCAGGCCTCAGCAGAGGTCCAAGTACGCCCCTTCCTGCAGCCGTCCCGGCGCACAGACGGGTACTCTGGAGACGCGCCCGGTGTGCTGGCGGAGTAAGGCGGGCCCAGTGGTGGCAGGCGACCCACCCAGAGCATATCCTCTGCTGCCCACAGCACCGCCACGGACACCCGACGCGTCTGAACTGTTCACACGCATCTTCGTGCGCCCGTCTGCTCTCGCACTATAACCGGCTCTCAGATTTACTGGGGATGTTTTTATCAGAAAAATAGCAACCTCTGAGGGTTGTTGGTAAGAGATCCTTAAACCCGGCTGCTATTTTGAGTACTGGGTGGTGTCAGCCCTGGAAATAAAGTTTCTCAGATATTGGAGATTACATCTCAGGTTGACACATTAAGGACTGTCACGAAAGTAAAATTTTCCATGCAAGTAGAGTGTGCTGATGACAACATTGAATGCTACAACCCTATTTCCTCCACGTATCCTTTTCAGGTTTATCTAACCGTTTCCCAACGAATCAGCCTAATTCTCGACTCCGTACGACCATGTCCGTCTTGTAATTGCCGCGCACATCTGCATGTGTTTACGCTGATTTTCTGTATTTGATTTCCCTCCCATTAGACCTTAATCTCCTCGAGGATGGGAATCAATGTAATCTTTATTCGCTATTCCCAAGTGCCCGGGGTTGCTTTGTGAATCCGACGTGTAGTCGGTAAATGACGTGCGCGTTTTCCTCTCCGGGGACCGCTGCAGTGCCGGCTGGGCTGGTCTTCCTAACCCTCCTTCCATCTCCTTGCCGGTCAGCGCATGCTCCAGTGGTGCTGCTGTCAACCCTGGGATGACGCCATCAGGGAACAATAGACAATTCTAAATGTATACAATACACTTCCAAGTCAAGAGTGAGTTACCTATGGGTTTCCCAGGACTTTGTAGGTAGCAAGGTGACATTTAAATTGTAGGTATAAGTTTCCAACCATAATCAAGTATCCGCCTTTTAAGAGAATATAAACTCTCTATCCAGTTGCTGAATATTTTTACATCTGTTTCTCTTCAGCCCTCCCCGGGGCATTCTATCAGACGCTTCACCATTACACGGCTGGAGTTTTGAGTCTGGTCCCATATCAAAGGACCAGGAGCAATCAACTTAATAAATTTGCCCATCTCCGAACAAGGTTCTACATCCCCTGGCACCGTTTTACCCAAACTACTGACTCACAAAGTGCCAGTCCTCGGATGATGCAGAATCATCGCTCCAGCTCGCTGCTTCCATCTTCTCCCCCAACCACGTGCTGGACGGACTGCAGAGTGATTCATGCTCAGATCCTTCCCTCTCCCTGGAATATTCAACCATGTGGGCCCCAGACACCCTTGTGAAATGTGTTTTTACAACTTTTCTTCTCTTCCTTCTGCCGAGTGGTCACACACTGAACCCTGGACACCAAGCACCTGTGACAGACCACCAGCGTCCTGTCCACTCTCTTCTGCGTTACATACCCACCAGTCCTGAGCTCAGCTCTCTTGAGAACCACCCCCTTAACCCTCTGTCTTCATGGGAAACACTACTGAGTAAATTTGGAAATTAAGCGCAATGCTATAACACGTTGGGAATAAGTACTCCTCATTGTACCCCTAGGCTATAGAGTCTTTATCTATAGAGCTCACGTACAATAACCCATCCATTCCCCTGGGGCAAGACCACAATTTGTCACATAATAAATTCAACAAGAAACACAGGAAAACAGTCAGCTTCTAACATACGAACTAGGGTTTGGACAAACAACAGACTGGAGAGCTCAGTGGGCACTATTAAGAAAGTTTTCTCCAAATCCCTCCATGGCTCCCTTTACCATATGGAAGGTTTGTGCTCTGAGACTCCTCCAGCACAGAAAAGCCAGCTCTTCTGCTACGGTATTTAGGCAGCTCTGTGGTAGCAGGGGTAAGATGGATGGATGCACAGTAAAAGAAAAGGCAACTCTTCTTTTGGCTCCGGAGAACGGGAGAAGAGAGGGAGAGAGAGGAAAGCTAGGAAGTCAGACACCCCTGTCCCCATCAGCCACGAGGCGAGCGGAAGGGGGTCCGAGGGACAGGCTGGGATGGGGGCAGCCCCTTGGCAGTCCTCATGAGCCGGGTCACAGCCCACCGACCAGGTAAGGCAGCAAGCTCGGGCAGAGGAAGGCTCTAAGGGCGACCTGTTCCTGCACCATGCCTGGTCCCGGGGGAGTGCAGGTGAGTCAGAGTCAGCCCAGGGGCACTGCCCAGCCCTGCCAGGCCCAAGCGAACACCAATGAGGTGGCCAGTTACACCTCCTATGGGGCACACTGTGTCCCCATACCAAGGACGGTATCCCAGAGACACAGGGTTGGGGCATCACTCCCGAACACCCCACTCTTCCCTTATGCACCGTGAGGTCCCACAAGTCCCCCTGCTCCTCTTCTTCCTCTTTATTCATTCATTCACTCACTCACTCACTCACTCATTTACACATTGCTGTCTTTAAACAGCAATAAGGAAGGCTTTCAAAGAGATATGGAATTTTTAGGGAAAAATTGTTGAACACTTCTTAAATAGGTTGTTTAAATTATTGGATCAAACTGAATTTTAAGCTTGACTAGATTTTTAGTACATTTTTCTCATGTACCCTTTAAGAAGACAAGATTGTTTACCAGTGAAATATTAAACCTTATAATTCACGGCTTTTCTCACTTGCAGTGAGTTAAGTTTTATCATTCCCACCACATTACACCTGATAGTAGCTGACTAATTTGTCTTTTCTGGGATGTGAGTATTTTAAAGGATGATTCTAAGAAGCCCAACCTTGTAAATTGAAGGACTTCACTTTAGAGCTTAGAACAGGAGCTGGCAAACTGCAACCTGAATACCAAATCCGACCCATTGTTTGTTTTTTAAATAAAGTTTTATTGGAACACAGCCACGTTCACTTTTTACATATAGTCTGTGGCTGCTTTCATGTTATGGCAGTAGATCTGAGTATCTGCAGTGCAGTCCACAGGGCCTGCAAAGCCAAGAGTGTTTCTTGCCTGGCTTTTTGTGGAAAAAGTGTGCTGCCCCCCGGTGCAGAATAATATGGTTTTATTGGCCATCTTGTCCAGCCCCCTGTGTAGACACTAAGATCCTGAGCGAGTGAGGGGCACATCCAAGGCCACGCGAAGAGTTAGGGGAGGGGACAGGATAATGAACCACGGGATTTTGAACATCGGTGAAAAGTGAGTGGGTAACTCCGTGCAGAGCCGGCTTCCTGCAAACAACTTTGTCTTAAATAATATTCCAGAGACCGACTAATTGTGATGAGCTAAACTCACTAACAAACCCTAGAGGAGAATAAAAACGATCGGTGAAATTCCTTCTGGCCTGTGCCAACCAGGGTTTTGCTGAGATGGAAAGAGGCAGTTCGGTCGGGCGCACGCCCGACACTCAGAAGTCCCGCATTCTGGGCTGTTCCTCTGTTCTCACCCGTCAGATCCACGGGTCCCGAAGGGGCGTCCAGTGTGTCATGCTGCACCATTTAGGGGTTTGAAACTGACCCCAAAGCCTGGCTGCCGGAGCCCCAAGTGGAGCTGCTCCGGTGTGTGCTGGGAGGGTGCCGGGCAAACGTGGGCTGCAGAGCGCCGTGCCGCTTCCCAGGCCTTGAAGAAGCCGGGCCACTGAGGGGCAGCAGGGAAAACGGTGGGCAGCTGCCAGGGTGCTGGCCCCGTCTCTCCTCCCTCGGCAGAGCCCCATCCTCCTGCCGTCTCCCCGTGCTCCCCAACCCCACGTGTACTCCCCTCCTGCGGGCAGGAGTGTGCGCCGTCGCTGCACAGACACAGGGAGGGCTTCCCAGCCCTCGCCTTATTTCAGCCTCTCAGGGATCCTGACACGTGTTCACCTGGGACGGTGCTCCCTCCTCCCATGGCCCGTGCTCTGCTCAGGTAATTCTCCCGGCTTGTCGCCTCCCGCCAGGTCCACCGGTCCTCTGTCCACCACCCTCCAGTGGGACTTCTGGGTCCCAACCTAGCTTTCTTTTGTCTCCTTGTTGCGTTCACCTGGGCAATCTAATTTGTGCTCACAGCTTCCATTATGAGCTAACTGGTCATGCATGGTTTGGTTTGGCTTGTTTGTTTGTTTGTTTGTTTAAGAGCAGTGGGGTGATTGTGTGTGGGGGTGGGTAGGCAAGGGTCGTGGCTTTGATTGCCAGCCAAATGCCTTTCCAGCCAGGTCTCTCTTCTACACGATAACGTCATGTCCACCTGCCCGCACAAGACCTCCCTCCCAGGACGCCCCTCAGCCGGACTGTCTCAAACTCAGAAAGTCCAAAGCCGAAACCATAATCTCTCCCCTAACCCTGGTGTGTTCTCGATATTCCAAACCCATCACCGTCTTCTCGGTCTCCTCCAGCGGTTCCCGGGAGCTACAGCAAATAGAGCTCCTGAATTCCGAGAGGTGCTCCATGCTGCACGGCCTGGCTCAGCCAGCCTGCTGCTCCCTTCCGTGGCCTCTGCTCTCCCCACCGGTGCCGTTCCTTGCTTTCTCCTTCCCGTGCTCTTCTCCCGTGTCTTTACTCCCACCATCTCCCCTGTGTCAACTCAATTCAGCTTCCAAGACGCGGTTCGCTTACTACTTGATCTACATCATCTGACGAGCCACAGGGCACTAAGGGAAGTCTGGAGTCCTGACTGCCTCATCTCCGCACATCGGCGGGCTCTGGGGGTCATCACCCTGCCCCAGCAACCCTGTGGCAGCAACCTGCTCCTCTCTGGGCAAGACTTGAACTGGCTGCAGTTAGTTGTGGAATTTTCCAGCCTTCCCTTCCATCTGGAATTATCTTACTAGCCTCCCTTGCATAGCTGTGGGGCCAAGCGAGTCGTCGTTTTGGAGTAATTCGGCCCGAACTTGAGTCACTTGGTGCTGTCAGTGAACATTCTTCTAGAAAAAACAAGACTGTGGCTAGAATGCGGGTGATCTTGTTGGGGGCGGCAGACAGCCCTTTATTCAGCAGTCGGCACAGCACAAAGCGGCACCACAGTGAGGCTGAAAAGAACAGACCCGGAGCCTTGGAGTCTGAGTTGGAACTGGAGCTCAGCTGTTTACTGCCTTTGTGACTCTGGGGAAGTTACTTAGCTTCTTAGTGCCTCAGTTTCCTCACCTGTAGAATGAGATGGTAACAATAGTCCCCTTCAGATAGGGCTATGGTCAGGGGTGCATTTATATTTATATGTGTATGCATACAGATGTGTATTCAATGTGTTACCTGTTTCTATTTTTAGCTGGTTAGATGACTGCAGGAGAAAGTAAAGTTCAGTAGCTCTGAGAAAGATCATTTTCAGCTGCAGGATTAAGCGGCCTCCGTCTTTTGCAGCAGTAAAAACAACCACCAAACTCTCAACTCTCCAATTAAACTGTACACTGAATAACAAGTTTGTATACCTCGTGTTTGTTTAGCATGTTGCACTAGGCAAATAACTTTCACTTGCTTTTATATTAGGTAACAGTAAAAACAAGGAAGCAGTGAGCAGGCATTTTTTTTTAATGTGCCAAGGCTTTGATGAATGTCTCCTTAAATAGCTTGAGCAAGCAATTACAGGAACTTCAAACGCCACGGCACCCCGTGAACACGAACCACTGTGCACCTCGGTCTAACGCGGTACCTACGGCATCCGACTCTCTCACCCGCTGAAGCCCAAGAAGCAGGCTCGTCCTAATTTTATGTAGATGAGGACAGTGAAAAAGTAACGCGAGTCCTGTTTCCTGACTCCATGTGTGGTCATCGGGGATCCTAGCGGCACAGAAGGAACTAACGAGATCCAGGGGACAACAAGGAGTAAAAGGCAGTTAAACAAAGACGACAGACTCATTGTTTACTACCATCCCTGCCCGGTGTTCCCCAGGCAGCGCCGTGTCCGGTCCTGTCATTGCCTTCGGCCACGTCTCTCTGTTCGCGGCATCACCAGCCAGCGTGGCCCATGCCACCGCGACGGCGCCTGGGTCCCTCCAGCAGCCTGCCCACTGGTCGCCCCACAGCGGCCCTGACACCCTTCTCCCCTGTTCCCCAGCTGGTTGCCAGAGTCGTCTTTCCAGAACACGGATCTGATCACGTCGCCTCTCTCTGCTTAGGTGACTTCCATCTGGAGTCCCATCCGTCTTAAGGTGAAACAAAAGTTCCTCAGCCAGGTGTACGAGACCCCGAACTGTCTGCCTCCCCCCCCAGGGCGCAGAGTGTGGGCGGTCAGCGCCCAGTCCTCTGGCTCCCGTCCCAGAGACGGTCTCCACTGCCCTGACTCCCTCGCTGCTCGGCCGACCCCCTGGCCGAGGCTGGCTGAGGACACGCGGGCGGAAGCGACACGGGGCTGCACGCAGGCCTGACCCACGGACACCTGTGCTGCGCATCACCCACGAGCCTGCCTGCCAGGGGGCTGAGACGGCGGCGATGCTCCTGATGACAGCGACAGCCACAGGCTGAAGAAGACAGGGCAGTGTCTCTCTGACCGTGAGAGGGCTCCTCAGGGTCCCCCTGGTCACAGCCTTACCCTGGAATTTCCTTAGAAAGCTGGATGGGAGCGGAATAAACACTGTTTTGAGCCACGCTACGTTGGGGACGCCCCGTTACACCTCCCTGCCCGCCCACAGTCCTCCGGTGCCTCACCTCTCCCGTCGGCTGGAGAGATCTTTCGGTCCCTCACTCTGGCCGTGCTCCCTCTCCCCACGGGGGCTTTGCCTACGAATCACTCTTTCCGTTGAGAGTTTCTGGTGAAATCCTGTTCGCCCTTCAGGCCTTATCCGAGCTCCAGTAGCACCATTTCACGGAAAAGCCCTTCCAAACTCAAGTTCCCCCTTTCAGGCTCATCTCTCCGAGACTTCTCCTCCAGGGGTCTCGTGTGACTGTCCCTTCACCGGCTTCTGTGCCTGGTCAGTACCTTAGCCCCTTTAGTCTCGGTCCCCGCAGGACAGAGGAGGAGTCTGGTTTTGTTCATTCACTGTCCACATAGTACCTCGACATAAAGGCAATCATTTTTATTGAATGAACAAATGAGATTGTGAACTCATCCCTTTAACATTTTTTAAACATTTGAAAGTATAATTTACAGCTGCAAGTTATCGTACAAAAATATTTTTTTTCTCAACATGAATGTTATTTTTGCTCCTTTTTTAAATTGATCGTAGAGGTAAAGCTTGCGTCTCCCACCACTGAGTACCACGCTAGCTGGGGACGTGTCATACGTGGCCTTTATTCTGTTGAGGTGTGTTCCCTCTGCACACACATTATTGAGAGTTTCTCTCTTTTTATCATAAATGGGTGTTGAATTTTGTCAAATGTTTTTTCTGCATCTATTGATACAATCATATGACTTTTACCCTTCACTGTGTTAGTGTGGCGCATCAGCTCAATTGATGTGGGCATGTTGAACCCCCTTGCATCCCTGGAACGAATCCCACTCAGCCATGGTCTGTGATCCCTTTGATGCGTTATTTAATTCAGTGTGCTAGTACCTCGATGAGGGTTTAGGTACCCACTTCCTAGCCCACGTTCCCATAGCCTCTGGGTGTGTGGCGGACCTGAAGCCCGCCCCTCAAGCTGAAACTCCAGGATAAATAACTAGGACTTTCTCAGAGGAAGATGGGGGTGTTCGGGGGGTGTGTGTGTGTGTGTGTGTGTGTGTTTCAGTCTGTGTAATCTGCCCTGGGGGTGGTAGTCTGCCCAGAACTGTCTTCCTGATTGATTCAGTCCCAGGGGGCCCAGAGACGCAAGTCCTCCTGGCCCCCAGAGCCAGGCACTCAGGCAGTGTCCCCTATGCAGGCTGCACGTGCCTGCGGGCTTTAGTGGGGCCGTGGGAATGCATGCAGTGTGCGCATGCCCGCAGGCCTCGGCCCTGCACAGTGCATGGGGGCGGGGCACGCCCTCGGCTGTTAGCAAGGTAGAGGAGGGTGCAACAGTGGTTCCCACCAGTGCCCCGGTCCCCAGAGAGAGTTCGAACAGGACCCTGTCCCTCTGGCTCTAAGATCAGTAAATGAATCACCTTTACATACAGTCTATATGCTTTTCAAACTGCTTCTTTTGAGCTGGGTCTTGGGGCAGGCGAGTCTGTGCACAAGCCCTTGCAGCGTGGGATCTCAGCTCCTAACAGCTCTTTGGGTCTCCTGGATGTAAATGCGGTTGCTTATCAGAGCCACACATTTGGGGGGCTCGTTCCTCTGGTGCTGGTCCCAAGGGCTGCAGCGCCCGATGTGCGGCAGGAGCTCCGTACTTGTGACGTCCCTCTCAACTGCGGGTCGCCATGCAGGGCTGGGGGGTTGGTGAGGTTGCAGCTCTGCCTCTCCTGCCCATCTTAATTCTTATCCTTCTGTCCTCTGTTGGGGAGGAGCTGTTCAGCTGGTTTTCAGGTCTTCTTCGGAGGGAATCGCTTCACATGTGGCTGAAGTTTTCATGTGTCTGTGGGAGGAGGGGAGTGCAGGATCTCCCCAAGCTGCCCTCTTGAGCCTGCCTCCTGCTACTTTGTCTGTAAATGCTTTTCATAACTGATGACGCGAATTGCTAAGACTAATTAGAAAAGATACATGCACGCCTATGTTCACTGTAGCATTTGACAGTAGCTAAAACATGGAAGCAACCTAGGTGTCCATCAATAGATGAATAAAGGAGATTCTATAGGCAATGGAATATTACACAGCAATAAAAAGAATGCAATCTTGCCATTTGTGACAACATGGGTGGGGCTAAAGGGCATTACACTGTGTGAAATAGATCAGACACGGACGAATACCATACGATTTCACCTAGGCATGGAATCTAAAGAAACAAACTAACAAAACAACAAGAAAAGCAGGGTCCTAGACACAGAGAGAAGCGAGGAGCCGGCGGTGGCTGGAAAAGGCGAAGGGAACACAGTCAGTAATACGTGATAATTACGCACGGGGCAATCACACGTGAGGTGTAAAAAGGTTGAATCACTATATTGCACAACTGAAACTACTATAACTAACATGATATCATACACCAGCTGCATTTAAGTTGAAAACAAACAAACATACAAATCATGGATGTGCTTGAAAACCGTGACCGTAAAAGGACACAGAGCTGGGCCGGCTGGTGCTCCTGACGCGCCAGCCCTTCGCCCCGCCGTCCTGGTCTAGCGTATCCGCCCTCGGCACCTCACTTTCCCTGACAGTTGCTAACCATAAGCAGTCCCTGGGTTGTTCCTTCCTGAAGAACCTCTGGCTGTAAGGGAGCACTAGAGAATGGACTACACGAGGAACAGGTTCTGTTCTGCGTGTGACTCTGTGCGGGGAAGGGAAACGAGCGCAGGCTTGGTCCAAGAGCTCTGGGGGTCTGGCGTCGGGTCAGGGTTGCCAGGTGTGTGTGTGTGTGTGCGTGTGTGTGTGTGTGTCCCGTGCAACACTCGGGAGGTATTCACTCTAAAAATATTTCTTGTTTACTTGGCTACCCTATATTTTTATTTGCTGAATGTGGCAGTCCTGTTTTTAACTCGGCTACTCGCCAGATTCTTCACCTTAGACAGGCATTTACCTCCAGGGGGTTAAAGGCCATACACTATTTGAAATGCTTAGCATAAGGTCAGGCGTTATGTGCCAACAGAGTTCTCAACAAATATTTAGCCTTGTTATTGATACATACACTAATAAAACCTACTAGTTATTGCAATAAGATCCCATTCCTTGTACTACTAAAACTGCTATTTGTTGTAGGACACAGAGTAATATTGTTCTGAGCCCTTCACAAGTATCATTGCATTCATTTTTTCCAACGGCTCCATGAAGTAGGAACGAGCCTATTCCCCCCTTTCCGGATGAGGTGCAGAGGTTCTGGGTCACCGTGCTGGCTGACGTCATCCCATAGCGCGGGAGACCCCGTCAGACCCAGCTGACCCCTGACCCCGCGCTCTTCGCCACGCCACAGTTGACGCACACTGCAACGAGGCTGGCTCCGTTCATGGACGGCCGTTTCTCGGATTTACGAGGACTGCTCTCCCTGAGCCCCCCTGGAGCCCCCCTGGAGCCCCGGGGGACTGGCTCTGCTGCCCACCTGGTGAATCAGCCATCCATTTTGCACCCAGAGCTGATTTTATAGAAATCTAAATACGCTTTACTAGATTTACATGTTAACACGAAAAGAAAAAAAAAAGTTCCCTGTTTGCCTTTTAGCTGGGGCAGCCCTTGGGTTTACAGGCTCGTTTGAGTGAGTAATTATGCTGGCGATGCCAAGGCCCCCTTTATGGAGCCGTAAATGCATCCTGGACAACTCGGAATAGCACGCGGGCCCCTTCCTTCGAGCCTAGCGGGCAGGCACCATTCAGCTAGACGTGTGCTGGCTCGCCTGCCCCCGCAGGCTCCTCTCTTCCTCTGGAAACCTCCTACGAAACCACGTGAAGGGGGAAAGAGGATCAGATAATTGGGATCTTTAAGATGGTTATTATGAAAAATGTTCTGGAACCAATTCAAATACCAATCAGAAACCACATTGTTCAACTAAATCACTTTCAGATGCCACATAAGATACAAAATGCAATTATTTCCAGTTTAAAAATATAATGTTCCTTTTTAAAAAAAACACAATATTTTATTTTATTATTTAAAAAAAAAAAACCTGCCTTGGCCGGGATTCAAGCCCGTCACAGATGATGTGCAGGCGGGCTTTGTGCGGCTCCCTCCGGGCCCCGGCCCGCGGCCCTCGCTGCAACGCATTTAAAAGTCCCTTAAAATGGATGTGACGGCTGTTTTCTTTGTGTATTACAGAAATATACAGAGTTCAGAGGCTCCATGGCTACACTTCGGGCATGTATGTCATTAAAAGAATGAAAAAAAGATGATGTCCAAACGCTGTATTAAAATCCCATTAGGAACGCTGGGAGGAATTTATGGTCCCAATCTCTTTTATCTGACAGGCGTCAGATTGGGGAGGCCGTTCTCCTTCTGGCCGTTTTTCCTTTCTTTTCTTTCTTTCTCTCTCTCCCCTTCTCTCTCTCTCTCTCCCTTCCTCCTCCCACCCCCTCCTTTCTTTCCCTCCTCCTTGCCTTCCTCCCTTCCTTCCTTCCTTCCTTCCTTCCTTCCTTCCTTCCTTCTCTCTTCCCTTCCTTCCCTCCTCCCTTCCTCTTTTATTCCTTGCAGTTCCTGACTTGGCCACATGTGTCTGGGTGTCATCTTTACCACTGCAAAGGGAAATATTATCGGGTTTCTGTCAATATTTGCTTTTCTTGACTGCCTCCTGCATCAGACGGCCGTGGTGGAGTGTGTGGTGGGGAAGCATGCACCCCTTTCCAGGTGACCTCAAGGACTCATTGAATCCAGGCCTGGTCCTCCGGGCTGTCATCACTGTGATGATGTGACCTGAGGAAGATTTTTGTTACGGCAGCTCCCAGGCGATCCGTCCGACGCCGAGCATGAATTTTAATGGCCCCAGGCCCACTTCTCCAGACTGCGGGCCAGAGGGCACTGGCTTTCGGAGCCAATCTTCCCGAAGCGCCGTGGGACTGAAGGAATGTGTTTGCTCTGTCAGGAGGGGTGTGGATATTCGCCCCCCTCGGGTCTGGAGGGCACGCTGTCACCCTCTGTGGGACGGGAGGGAAATGCCGAACCACTGACTCCTGGAGTATAGAGTTACTTAGAGGCCAACACGGAAAAGTCAGCCCACAGAGGGCTCCCGCGGGGTCTGACGGCGGGAGCAGGAGGAGCCGGAGGGCTGGTTCTGGTCCGGCTCCGTCGCTCACAAGCCGAGTGGCCGTGGGCAAGCTGTGCTATCTCTCGGGGCTCCGTTCCCGTGTGTGCGAGAGGAGCGCAGGCTCTGAGATTCTCCGAGTTTGTGAAACCGGCCCAACAGGAAACAGAGGGGAACATGAATATTACTATGAGATATTGTAACCAAAGACATACAACAGTTTTCTGAAAGATTCTAGTAGTGAGAGAAAGACAAGTAAGTCCACACTTCAGGGAACTCCGACGCACTGATTGTACATGGTGTCCTGTTCACTTCGGTCTAGCAGCCGGGACGCTCGCTAGTGGAGGACAAGGGTGCTACTCATCTCCGACCCTCACCTCTGCGCCAGTTTGCCGAGTGTGGGGATACAGGGGGCACTCACAGTGAGGACGCAGAGGAGGAGGAGGAGAAATCCAAAAGATACGAAGAAGAGTGCATTGTCGCAGAAATTAAGGCAGGAGAGTGTCTGAGGCTGGGCACGCGGCCCACCTGTGTTGAATGTCATGGGTGGGCACGGAGGGAGGCAGCTCAGAAGGCCCTTCTCCGGGGCAGCACGGAGAGGGGGCAGTTACCCCATCGTCGCTTCACCTTGCAACTTCTACCCAAGGACATTAAAGCTCTTGACTGCCTACGATGACCAGAAAGTAGGAAGACAGCACCGCCATTTAAGGTTGAGTAAACTGAACCTGAAGTTCATCTTTTACGAAGTGCTACCCAGTAACAGAAGAGAAGCGCCAGGTCTGTGCTCCTGACCTTTCAGCCCCCAGGCCTTCCACACGACCTCGTGCGCTCTGTGTCCTGCGAACGTGGGAGGGACTGGCTGGGGGAGGGACGGCAGGGTGCGCTGCGGGGCTGGCAGGGTGCACTTCCAGGCCTGGAAGATCGGTGAATGTGCCACCACAGTCTTACTTCTTTCTGCAGCCTTGAACCAAAGGAAAGAATTCCAGCTACGTCGGCAGTAACTAACAAGACAAGGGGACAGACTCATAGACGGAGATCAAGATGACAGCTGGCGGAGGGGTGGGGGGAAGAGACTGAGCAAGAAGGAAAAAGGACTCATGGGCATAGACAACAGTGTGGTGACTGCTAGGGGGGTGGGGGTATAAGGGGACTAAAGAGTAATGGAAAGAAAATACAATGAAGATGCAATAAAATACAAAAAGAGAGAAAAGAATCACAAAAGTTAGCATATTAGAGTTAACAGTAGGCAAGAAATGGAAGACGCGAACACTGGATGGTGGTTATGCTCACGTGATGACCTCGGCACAGCGCTCTGCACCTACAGGAGGGACCGGCTGACGGAAGACTGGCGCAACGGGACCTAACGCTGACTTCAAACCACACACCCAGCCCCCAAACAGAGGAAGAAGATGGTTCTATGCGTTAGATTTGGGGTAATTTAATGTCCATTTTAAACAGTAACAAAATGCATTCTGAGAAGAAAAAAAATGGGAACACTCAGAAAGTGAGGAAATCATGGGCCAGAAGGAGTATGGGTTTGTTTCCGCAGGAAACACTGTGCCAAGAAGATTAGATTACATTTTTGGAGAATAAATTTATACTATTTGTGAGAAAAGGAAAAGTGGATGTTATTTATTAAGAGTTTTATAGGCCATTTGCTTCAGAAATGGCTAAATTTATTTTTAATTTTTGGGGGGAGCTAGTTTTAGTTGGCATAGGGTATGTTCCAAAGGCTGTTTGTAGAAGGACCAAGAAAAGAAAATGTCAAGGTGTTTGGGGCAATATAGTTTACATCTCTTTCTTACACAAATTTCTATTGCTTCTCTGGAAGAAAAAGAAAGTGGAACATTAATGAAATGGGCACTTCAGTCCTTAGTTTGAGAATGTTAGCAAACACTAGAAAAGTATAGAGTTAAGAGACAAAAATATTCGCTGGGTTCTCTGTAAGTTCAGAGGAAACAATTATTCACTCACTTATTCATTAAACACTTATTTGTCCATGAGCACCACTGACCCCATAATAAATGCACCAGGAACATGTAGAAAATAACCACTCTTATTCATGTATGTGTTCTGCACCTGAACGTCCTTATCTGTGAAATGGAGATTATAACAGCTGATTCTGAGGGTCACTGTGAGCATCTGGTGTGACTTCACAAAAGAGCGTAATGCTCGCTCTGTGGTAACGACATCGGTAACGAACGTTACCAGACACCTACTGTGTGCTAGGTACTCTGGCTTTTCTGTGCACACGAATGCACTTGGGACTGACAGTGACCTTCCGGGTGTGGACACTGGGATCCCACGTCACGGATGGAGGGGCTGCGGTTTAAACAGTCTCAGTAACCCGCCCGAGCCTGTGAGCAGCGCAGCTGAAACCCAAACCCAGACAGTCCGCCCGCCCCGCTCACACCTGGCAGCTGGTAGGGTCATTGCTGCAGCCGCCGGGCTGAGTGAAACAGCAGCAGTGGGGATTTAAATTTAGACACCGGGCTCTTAACCATAGAGATTATAAAGAAACGGAATGGAAAATGTTGAAGTACGAAAGTGCTGGAGATTTTTAGGCATGTCTGGGCTGTCAGCTGAGGCCCTGCAACCACTTGTGGACTTGGATCAACTTGGTAGAAAATTCTATTCTGGCACCTATGCAAATTCGCGACCTTCTCTGTAATTTGCGTGAATCCCTCACAGCGTCCTTCCTCACGGTTTTCTCTGCCTTGCTTTGGATTCATCCTGCGTCATCCTAACCCAAAGCCTGCTTTCCCCAAATATGTCATTAGTTAGCAGTGTCACCGAAGGTTACGGGAGAAGTCACATCACAGACGACACAACTAACGTCCCAGCTTTGCCCCCTCCCTGTGCACAGCAGCAAACAGGCTGGGCAAGTGGCCTCGTCCGACCACCTGGTCAACGGGGGCACCAGGGCTCCAGGCGGGACCTTGTCGGCAGGCAGGCCGAGCAAGCCGACGGAAGAGAGGAGAGTGACCTTCTGCCGGCTAGCCGGTCATCTCAAGCCCTGCATTTTCTCTCCACTGATAAAAAAGATAAGAAGTAAAACAGGAATCAGCAAAGCGAATGCAAGCCAATCCTCCAGGTAAATTCCTCTTGAAAAGGCAAAAGGCCAAAGTTAAACACAATAAGTTTCCATTAAAAGTGAGAAGTGTTTCCAGGGCATCCATTTGCATGGATTACAGCGAAAAGATTCCTTGCTGTCTGACTCTTTGCTGGGTTGGGCCAACGAAAAGCCCTGGCAGAAGATTGGAAAGAGGGAGGAGAACGAGGTCGTGCTGCTTGTGACCTCAGTTCCCTCCCTCCTGGGACCCGTGAAGCTGGCTCTGGTGCACAACCGCAACTGGAGGGCGCTGCTCTCCTCAGGGCAGCCTGCTCTGCACGCTCTCACGCGCGCGCACACACACACACACACACACACACACACACGGCTTCCTCCTCCCTTTCCAGTCTCCTGCCGCCGCCTCCTCCCTTGAGACCTGGAGGTGGTCACAGCTCTGCTGCGCTAACGACAGGTTACCACACTGAACGTGCAGTCCCCTTGCCGTCCCACCCACACCGTGTGCTGTGGGTTGACTCACGTCCCCGAAGGGATGTGCAGTCCGAACGTTCAGTGCCCATGAATGTGAGCTTACTGGGAAGGAGGGTTTGGCACATGACGAAGTTAACATGAGGTCATCAGAGTGACCCAGTATGACCCTGTCCTCCGAGAAAGGGGGAGCTTGCAAACAGGGACAAGCCTACGGGGAGAACGCTGTGCACAGAGGAAGGCGGGGATTGGGGCGGATACCTCTACGAGGCAAGGGATGCCACAGAGGGTCAGCAAACCACGGGGACAAGCACGGAATGGATTCTCCCTCAAAGGCCTCAGAAGGAACCAGCCCTGCCAGCACCTTCGTTTTGTTTCGTGTTTGCCATCCTCCCCCGGAGGAAATTTTTTCATTGCTTTCAGAAAGGGAAAAAGAAAGGGAGAGAGAGAGGAAGGGAGGACAGTGGGGAGGGAGGAAGTGGAAGGAGAGAGACAGAGGGACATCAGTGCGAGAAACATCTCGGGATCAAACCCATGACCCTTCGGCCTACGGGACCTAGCCCCAACCGCGGAGCCATGCCAGCCGGGGCCTGGCACCTGGATTTTGGCCTCCTGGCCTCCAGAACCGTGAGCCAGTACATGTCTCCTGTTTAAGCCACACAGTTTGTTGTACAACAGCCCTAGGAAACCAATCCACCATGCAAATAATCCACTCCTTAAAAACCCCTAGAGTTCCCTTAACTAGAGTATGCCACCTGATAGCTATCGGGACCCTGACTGATAAAAATGCCAGTCTACGAGGACATAAATTGTCGGAATAATGTCTACTTAATAGACGAATTTGATTGAGCAGGGAGAGCCGGCTGTGAGCGTTGTTTGAAAATCTCCTCTGTAAAATAGTACGAGGCATCAGAATGGGAGCCGACATTTGTTGACACATTAGTGGAGCAGAGCTAATTAACGTGTTCCTTTTTAGCTGTGCAATGATCGAGTTCCATCTCCAAGTGTGCACTGGCTCTCAAGGGCATTTAGTGGGAACAGAAAAAAAATCTGTGACATACTAAGAAGAAAAATAAAATAGGGGACAAAGAGTTATGGGGTAGGGGCTCCCCAAGAAGGAGACACTGGAACAGAGGTGTAAGTGGAGTAAAGGAGTGAGCCATGTGGAAATCCAGGGGAGAGTGTCCAGGCAGGGGGAGCAGTCGGTCCCCAGACTTTGAGGCTGGGTCGTGTTTGCTGTACTTCGGAAACAGAGCCTACGCCAGCATGGCTGCCGCTGGTTGGGGCTGAACAGGTGAAAATGAGACCAGAGAAGTAACTTCCATTTCCTTCCCTATCCAACCGGGATATTTTAGTTCTCTCTGCTAGGTTGTTGTGAGTGCCTAAAGTTTAAAGACAGTGTTTGCAAAGCGACTAATAGAATGTTTCTCACATAATAAGTACCAATGTTACCCATGGTGGGGTGGGACCACAAACCCTTTTCACATTTTCTCCAGACTCACTTTCCATTCTTATAATAGCCTCAGCCAAAATTCATATAACACAAAAATACCAAGAAATATTTTAAGTCCCAGCCTGATTTCTAATCCAGTGAATTTTCTCAGCTCTGCTAGAGGTAGTTTCTTTAGTTCAAAATTAACATCCAGCCTTTCTCGTGTGCGCCTTTGAGATTCGCATGGCCACGCCTCCATCCCCCCCACCCCAACCCCGGTTTCCACCGTTCCTCTGGATCTTTGTCTTGGCTTGGGCAGTCCTAACCACTGTAACAGACTATAACCAGCTCTTATAGATGTTTAAGGAAGTTTTTCACTTATAAAAAGTAATAAAAGTATTAATTTCCTTTTCAGATTATTTAAATGGATCATAAAACAGCCTCATTTACTAAGCGTACCTTTCCTTGTGTCCCCAATAAGCAGGAAAGGGAGTCGGGTCTGGGGCATTAAAGCATGCGTGCACACTGGTGGTCTGAAAGGTTTACTGTCTTTTCCTGGAGTGATTAATTTAAAGTAGGGCAGGGCTGGCTGAACATTGTTATTCTACTTTAAGTGCATCTGGAAACCCCGAGTAGGAGCCCTCGTTTCATTTTGTTGAAGAAAGAGAAATGCATGTTCATAATTCTTCCCTATCATTAGAGCAGGTCTACGATCGCTCCTTACACCCAGGAGGCAGAGCTCGTAACGCCCCTTTGAACCGGAAGCAGAAGGTGCCGGAGTCGTCAGTGCCTGTGGGTGAGGGCTGGGCTCGGGGGGCAGGGTCGAGGGGGTTCACTGAAGCATGACGCTCCTGCAGTTTGAGGAATGGGGCAGAAACTGAGAATTTACTTAGAAAGGGCAAAATCAGTCTCCAAAAATAAGTTTTAAAAGTTTGACCAATAACGAACATCACAAAACTTAAAATAAATATCATTTTTATTGGTTTCTTGACATAGCACTCTGATTCCTTCACGTATTTTGACGTCATCCTCTTTGCCTTTGCATATTAAGATGATTTGGTAATATCTTGTCCAGAGAGAATAGACAGCCATCTCTCCTTTAGCGAAGTTGAATGAAATATTTGTATTATCCGTAGTTTAGATGAATACAGTTGTGGCTCCATACACAGAAACCACACTCACTGTATTTACTGCTGCTTCCAGTTAGTGCCTGTAAACACAGGAGTCCTGATGATTCTCGTGTCCTCTTTCCTACAGGCCCCGTCGAAGGGGAAGGACTGGACCGTGCGTCTGTGCCGGCGGCGCTGCATTACGGGCCTGCAGGACAGAGTGTCCAGCCGGACCAGGCATCTACAGAAAGCGCACCACTGATGAGAAACTGAGGGCTCACATGACCGAAGCCTGGAGGAGCTTTCTTCAGGCTGGTTTCTGGAATCACACATTTCACACCCCCCACCTCCTCCGCTCTGAGGGCGCTCCCCACACGGGGGCCATAGGACTGGCGCACATTCCCCCGTAACCTCCAGCCCTGCACCTCCCTGCAGTGACAGAAGGGAGAAAGTGCCAGGGGCAGCAGGAGCTGGTCTGGATGGCACTGCTATGCCAGCGTGGCTGGCAATAACTCTGCACCCCTGGAGAGGACTGCAAGCCCCATGATCATAGCCCACTAAACCCACACTGAGTCTACTCCTGATGCAATTCCCCCTTGGCAGGGGCCCCGGGGTCCATGCCTGTCCCACGCCACCCCGCTGCAGGGGAAGTGTGTGGGAGGAAAAGTCAGAATGGAAGGAGACAGTGGTCTTAACCAATAGTGGTTAAAATGTCTTCCTTTTGCAAATTTTACACAAACACATGTGGCCTCCCAGGGCCCTGGATACAGCCCTAGTGGCTGGACAGCCACCTAGAAGCAAAAGTGCCATTAATGTCACCATAAATCTTCCTCCAGGGGGAAGTATAAGAATAGGGGTTTTATTCTCACCCCAGCCCTACCGGAGCACCAGAAAGAGCTAAGTCTACTCAAAGCTAATCCCTCACTGAACTTCGGTCGGCAACACCGTTAGCCCGTGAGCAATGTGGGTTTGAACTACATGGATCCACTTAGACATGACCTTTCTTCAATAAATACTACAAACGTGTTTTTCTTATGATTTTTTTAAGTAACACTTTCTTTTCTCTCACTTACTTTATTGTAAGAATATGGCATGTCATACATATAACATACAAAATATGTGTTAATCAACTGTTATCCGGAAGGTTTCTGGTCAACAGGAGGCTGTTAGTAAAGTTTTCGGAAAATCAAAAATTATATGTGGATTTTCAGTTGCCTGGAACGCCAGTACCTCTAAACTCCACGGTGTTTGAGAGCTAACTGCACTTCCAATGTTCTACTGAAATCAGACATTATCCGCAACTTTGTTCCAGTGGATTATTCCGGAAACTGAACCGGAGGTATTTCCAATGTGATTTTTAGAGTGTATTAAATGATTGAGTTAAAGTAATAATGGGAAGGGTGAAATTAATTTGCTTTATATCCATCTATCTAACGGTAGAATTCTTTTCCATGGAGATTGGATAATATGCTCTCACGGTTTTCCTTTTTTTGTTCCCACTTTTCCCCAGGCTTCATATTTTTTTCTTTTTATACTTTTTTCTTTCATGTTCATTATTCCCTGTTTCCTTCCTAGGACGCAGTGCATCTCAGCAATGGCTGAGCTCTGGGTTCTGCAGAGCTCTGGGTTCAGCAATGGCACAGCTGGGTTCTGGTGAAAACCCCCTTTCTGGCTTTCAAATGGTTTCCTTCTTGCTGTGTCCTTGCACGGCACAGGAAGAGAGAGAGTGACATGGACGTGAGAGAGAAACATCGGCTGGCGGCCCCTCGTGCATGCCCGACTAGGGAGCGAACCCACAACCCACGTATGTGCCCAGACCGGGGATCAAACCTGCAACCTTTTGGTATCTGAGATGACGCTCCAACCAACTGAACCACCTGGCCAGGGCCCAATGTAACATAGTTTTATATTTAAATATCTTTTACTGATTACCCTTTCATATGTCCAAGTAACAAAATTTTTAAAGTTTACATTCTATTTTTTAATAATCTCTACAGCCAAGAACTTCCTGTCTAAATTTGAATTCCTCTTGCTGTCATTTCAGTTCAGTTTAGCAACTGCTATAGAAAAGATAAGTTCTCTGTAACCCTAGAGTTCTAAGAGCTAAAATTATCTTCTGTATTGCCATTGCAGTTATATTCACATGCGAATGATCAAAACCATACATAAACTATAATTACTACACAACAAAAATAAGATAGCATTGGGAATTTCTCAATGTTCTAGGGGGCGGAAGGGTGCACTGTTTTGAATGAGTGCACTGACACAAATATTGAAAATTGTTCCTTTGTCTGCCACCCCAGAGATCAGAACGATGCAGGGCACCAACAGGGGTGGGGACAAATGTCCGTTTCTTTTGTCAGGTGCGAGGCAGGCTCTGGACGGGGCGGGGGAAGGGCTGTGCAGATGTCACTGCAGGCACCTACGGAGCCGTTACTCTGGGAAAGAGTAGAGATGGAACTGGGTTTCTGGAAACTGCTTTTCTGAAAATGTGTGTGTGTGTGTGTGTGTGTGTGTGTGTGTGTAGCTTCTGCACATGTGCGTGTCTTCACGCCACGTGCGTGTGCTGTCCTCCTGGCTGTTAGTTAAACCTGGGAACCTCTTTTGTCCTCAGGTCAAGTGCAGACTTGCCTAAGCGAAGCTGGTGATATCAGAGCCTGGCCCGAGGCTGAGGAGTGTGTAGGGGGAAAAGGAAAGGGAGGAGGAAATAAAGGAGAGGGGAGAGGAGTGGGAACCAGAGGAAAGGGGAGAAGGAGGGAGAAACAGAGATGCCGGGAGGGAAGACAGAGCCGGCTGTGCTGGAAGGGAGCGGCGGCACCGCTCCTCCCTCCCTGCCCGAGCGCAGCCGCAGCTACCCTCAGTGTGCGAGGGAGCCTGCCCAACGCAGGGGTGCTTCGTGGGTCTGGCTCTCGGCACTCGTGCAGTCGATGGTTTTGGGAGACGCCTGGAAATTTCACAAGAGAGCTGAGTTCTCCAAGATTGACGGTTTGACCAAAAGATCAAAGGTTTGGGGCCGTGGGGCTAATTTTCAGAAAGCCTTCCAAATTGTGAAGATTTCCCTCCTTGTTATGGCAGTTAAGACATGAGAAAATAGTAATTCGAGGCCCTCGCAAGCAGCTTTCTTCTTTGTTCGCAATGTTCTAAGAATGTCAGTTTTCTCCAAACCCATGAAAACAAAGTGCGTGGCCAGGATGATTACCCCAAATCACTCCTGCAAGGAGGGAGAAGTACAGAAATAGGCAGCCATTTGTTGGGCTTTCCGGAAAGAGAAAGTTACAGCTATTATTGTCTTCTGATTGACCAGGTTCACAGGCCCCGTTGCTGCGTGTGGGTGGGCAGGAAGGAGGGATGACAGGATCAAGAGTGAGATGAGCAACGGTCAGATGTCGGCGAGGGGGGGGGGAATCTTAACAGTCATTTGACATTCCGAGGGCCCCAGAAACACTTATCAAACCACCAAGATCTGAAAGCCACACGTGAGACCTAGACGAGGAACGTCTGTGATAAACAGACGCTGGTACAGCCTGTTGCTGTTGAAACGTGAGCACTAGCTGCAGCTCTCTTGTTTTTTTTTTTTAGTGTTTATTTAATTCACAGGAGGTAATGTAGATAATCCAAATACTGGTTAGCAATCCCTAATAACTAGGAGACGCTTAACATTTATTTGGGAGTTAAACTCTGGAAGCAAAACCCCATTTTCCCCCCGTATTCCGCACAGCCCCGTCTGGGCTGCTGCGGCGAGCTCGGAGGAGGGGCCCCCAGCGACCTGCAGCTGCTCTGAAGGCCTTCCGGGGCCTTGCTTCCGCAGTGTGGCCTGGGCTCCACCACCAGGCTTCACCACTGGGCCTCACCACCAGGCCGGGGACTTGTGAGGCCAGGAAGTCAGGGCGTGGGCACCTGGATTTAAATGCCATATAATATTTCCTGTTTTTTTTTTTTCCTTCCACTGTATAAGAATGTCTTAATTGAATGTTGTAACTGGAAATGCTCGCTCTCTGCTTGGATCACCTGGAGATCTGCTTCCGGCCCTCCGGGGATCCCCCATGCAGCCCTTCCTCTGCTCATCCTGAGGCCGGGACCTGGAAGCCTGGGAAGCTCCAGGAGCCCAGGAGTTCCTGCCTGGAGTCCTTTCGGCCTCACTCATCCAGTTTAGTCGCCCGGGCCACAGCCAGACCTCCTGGGCCTTGTGAGCAAAGTCATCTTTACCCACATTAATGAAGATCGTAATTCAAATTATTTACGCAGTCTGCTCTGGTGACACAGAGCTCCTTGCCGTCGTAACGGAAGGGGCTTCGTCTTGACTTGCAAAGCACAGTCGGAGGACGGCCGGCCAGTCCCTGCTGCGGGTTCGGGGAATGGAAGAGCAGCAGAATGGGGCAGGTCGGGGAACAGTCATCCCGGCTCCACTCTCTGATCGGCCCCCCCGCAATCCAACCGAGACGGTTTTTCCAGAAGGAGCGAGTGTTCAACCACGGGACATTTGCAGTTTACAGGGAGGTTTCCAAAAGCGACATGTGTTTCTCTTCACGCGCTCCACTCATAATCCCAATGAGGAGCACACTGATGAACCCCAGAGCGTGGTTTCTAGGGAGAGTCTTCTATTATCCTAATTCCATGAACTCGGAGAAATGGGAGGAGCTCATGATTCATTATGGCAAGTTGTGCAAAGCAAAACCTCTGACAGGCTGTGTGTATAAAAAGAAATGGGACGGAGCATCATTTACACTTTTCCGGGAGGAGGGCGGAGCCGGAAGGCAGAGGCTGAACGGGCTGCTTCGGGCCGGCCTTGTGGACACAGGCCACTCAAGCGGGAGAAAACGCTGCGTATCTGCCTGATCTTGCCAGCGCGTGAAGGTATGTGTTTGAACAGCATTTTCGGAGAGAACGGCGGCCACAACTCATCGAAGAGCCTGCGCCTTAAAGGGATGGAACACAGCGGCATTGCGACGCCGGATGAAGCAGAAGAAGGAGCAGGCAGGTACCCGCAGAGGTGACCGGTGTGGCGGTGCTCCTCCGCCTGGAGCCAGCCCGGTCCCCGCCAGCACCGCGCCAGCTCCCACTGCCGTCTCTCTGAGGCCCTCCGCCCCTGTGCCTCATCTGGCCACGTTCTCACGGTGACCAAGGTGGTGAACAAACCAAGCTGGACCACGTGACTCCTCGTGAATTGAAATCTGTCGGAGTTCCCATGCGTTGTGAATCAAATACAGATTTCTCTCAGATCTCGTTTCTTATCATGTCTGTCTCAGTCACGATGCTCCGACGTGACTGACCAATATTCTGTGCCTACACTGCGTTCCTGCCGCCAGGCCTTGGCACTCACTGGGCCCACCACCTGGAGGTCTCCTTCCCCTGGCCCGGACCAGGCTCGCTCCCTCCAGCATCAGGGCCCGATCCCTCCAGGCACCTCATCAGAAGCAGCCTGCAGATTGTTCTCTGCCACATTACCTGGTTTCACTTCTTTGTCATAAGTCTCTCATTAAGTGAAATTATCTTTATTTACCCACAGGCTTACTATCTTCCTTCCCCACTAGAATGGAAACCCTCGGACCAGAAACCTCTTTGCCGTGTTCACTATTGTACTGGCAACATTTGGACATAGATAAAAACATCCTTCCATCTTCTGAATCAAGATTCCAGATGGCCTCCTATTTTGGGAGTAGGTTTGTGATCGGGACCGTGTGAGGTCAAGGGCAGCGCTGCGGGCAGACAGAATCAGGCGTGCCCAAGGGAGAGCTGGGAAGGTTCTGGGCAGGACGACACTGTGGAAAGAGCACGAGCTTGGAAGCAGACCTGAGCTTGGAGCCCAGCCTGCCATTTACGAGCTTTGCGACCTTGGGCAAGGTGCTTGCTTACAAATTCAGTGGGGCTCACGTTCCTCATTTACAAGGAATGCAGAGCAAACAGCATTTATAAATAACTGTGCACAGTGTCGTAAAGGGTAAGTGGCACACTGTGTATAAAGTGACTGGGTCGGGCCTTCCACAGACAGGCTCTGGGTAAGCGGTGAAGTTACTGTGATACACACTACCTGTTACCAGCCAAGAGCTGTGCTTCCTCCTCTCTGGAAAGCAGACCTGTGACTGTGTTCAGGGTGGTGATGCCTAGGCCTAGACGATGAGTCACATTGGATGAAAGCCAATCATAAGTCACCGGGTCCCCATTGTCTAGCCTCCTTTGCACCTCAGTGGGCATAGGACCTGGTTCTGGACGATGAAACTTAGGGGAGGTTGCCTGTGTGTGCATGTGGAGGGGGGGAGGGGAGCTTCTAGGGGTGTTTCTGCTTTTCTGATACAAGGACCAACATCACTGCAGATGACCCTCTTCTTCCTGCCAGGGATGCTGACGCGATGGCTTGTGGTGAAGCAGCCAGCCGACAACCTCGAGAAGAAGACTTGCCGTTTCTGAGCCATTGAACCAATTCTAGCCGCCGCTTATGCGCAGACATCGTGTCGTGCGAAAACAATAACCCTGCGCTTACTGAAGCCGCTGCCACCGGGTGGCCCGCTGCGGAGAGCACTCCTAACTGGTGCGGTGCCTGCGTCTGTTGCACGCAGGTGCCCGAGGACAAGGGGGGTGTTTGAGGGCCACGATGGTGGGGTGTGTTATCTGCACCCAGAGTTAGCTGGTCACCTGGGTTTTTACCAAGTGAAAGCAGGAGTGGATTGCCACTAATTTGAAATCACACTTTAAACATGGTAGAGGTTGAGAGTCTGAATTTTAAAATTTCATTAATTAAATTGGATGCTCAGGATCCCCGCTCCCCCAAACTGGCTGTGTTTTATTGTGGAAAACAATAACATGTGAATTTATTTAGAGCAAAGTTTAAAAAGCAATCTGCTTTTCATTTTTAATATTAACTTCATTTTATTTCCTTTCATAAAAAGCAAATATATTGTTTATATTTTTAGATATTTGAGTAAAGAACAAATAGCAATTACAAAATGCCATATTTTTAAAAACATTTAAGATTTTAAAATGTAAAGTATTTATGAGAAATATGGCTTAAAACTGACATTTAAAAATGTTTTCTTGTCCTATGTACTATGTAAAATATGTCATGCTATAGGGAACATATTATTGAAGACTAAAACTTTCAAATAATACTATTAAGCTTTATAGTGTTAGGTACTTAGTTAACTGTTAATTTTCAGTTTAACCGTTAATTAATAATTACATGTTAATTTACGTTAAATGTAACATTGACATGTGTTACCATGTGCCAAGTACTGTTCTACATCTTCTCCTTAGTCTTCTTTCGGATTTGGTACGGTAGTTGCCCCTGTACGCTTGGGCTCGCTTTCCACGGATTCAGTGACGCGTGATCAACCACAGTCCGAAAATATGAAATGGAAAATCCCAGGAAAAAGCGATTCATGTGTTTTAAATCGAGTGCCATCCAGAGCAAGGTGAGGCGACCTCGCCCGGTCCCACTCTGCCTTGCCCAGCACACACGCCCTCTCCTTGTCCGGTGTCTCTGTGCTGTCTGTGCGCCCCGCCCGCTGGCCACGGCTGTCCCGGTTCTCAGGTCAGTTATGAGAACGAGGGAGAGACAGTGAGAGGGAGAGACAGCGAGAGGGAGAGAGGGAGGACATTCACATAACTTCTATTGTACTATTTTGTATAATTGTTCTATTTTGTCATTAGTTAGTATTGTTAATTGCTTACTGTTCCTCATTTATAAATCAGACTTTACCATAGATACGTATGTGTAGGAAAAAACATAGTTTATATAGGGTGAAGTACTAACTGTGGTTTTGGGCAACCACTAGGGGTCTTGGAACATACCCCCTTTGGATAACGGGGGGCCTATGCATCCCTACTTTTCCCTCCCACCTCATGGCTGTGGACACTGAGTCACAGAGACGTTGAGCACTTTGCCCCAGTGGAGCTCAGGCGTGAACCTGGGGGTCTGTCTCCGGACCCTGCTCCCTTGTCCGCTACGCTCTGCTGCCTTCCAAGTTCTGTTGCTCACTGCAGTCCACGTGAGCTTGGTTCTACTACTTGCTAACATGTGCTCGGCTGCCTTTCCTGCGCCTTCCTCTATCTGGGTATTTGAAGATACTTTCCTGCTTATTATCCCGTACACTTTGGAATAAATGGACTTACTACCTGCCTTCTGCCTGTTCCTCCCAGGGAGCCAACAAATGAAGAAAAGAATCACTAGTCCCCCTGTGCACTCAAAGAACAATGAGAACAAAGCTCCTTCTGAGTAGAATTCTAAACCCAAACTCTTGCCCGCCTTCAGAATAGGGGATCAGCTGCCCTTTGGGGACAGAGTAGGAGCCAACGCACGGACCACACTCAGCTTGTGTGTGTGAAACTCGGCTCAAATTCTGCTATTTCTGTCCCCCTCATGGCCTGGATCCAGGGGTGTGGGTCTCTCACTCCATCTTTGGTGGAACCACACAAATGCTGTCTTTTCCTTTTTCCATCTGTCACCGTGACTTAGGAAATGTGGGCAAAATGAGGACGGACCACTGACCTTGATTTCACAGATGGAACAGAAGTTTCAGGAGAAGAGCAGGACAGAGTCGGGGCCGTGATAAGGCCGACAACGAGCTGGGGGAAAGGGCTAAGAGAAAAGCGAAACTTGGAAGTACTTCAGGGGAGAGAACCTGAGAACAAAACATACAAGAGAGGAGCGAGCCGGGGGGTCGGGTCCGGGGCCGGGGTGGAGTGAGTGTTTGCAGGGTGTCGGAAAAGAAAATGCCTGCTTCCCCCCAGTCTCGTTTGCAAAGTACATTTTTGGAGGAAGCCATCCAGAACAGCCTCTCTGCTTGGATGCTCCTTAGGCATCAAGGAAATAAACAATTAAGCCTGGCCTCGGCCACATCCTTCTTCTCCTGGCATGTACAGCCTCTCTCCGCGCTCCAAACCTTTGATACTGCTCCGTGAGTGAATCACTCATTTTCCCTCCACGGTGTCCAGTCCCTCCTCTGAACGCTCCTGGGGGCTCCCCATAAAGCAGCAGCCCCGGTCCCGGTCCTGGACCCACGAGACCGTCGCTTTTCTGGTTCCAGGGAAGCCGTGGGAAGTTCCTGAAGGGACAGTCCCGGCCTGCTCCCCATAATTACGCTCTCGCTCTCTCTCCTTCACCCTTTCAAGCTTCCCTTTTAGTTTTGTCTGTGGAACTAGCTAACGGGAAGAAGAGATCACTAGCGCTCGCCTTGGGGCAAACGTCTTAGAGGAGTCCCTGTGAGATTTCTGTAGCCCCAAGATGCAGACTGACTGTAGCCACTTCTTCATCTTCCGCTCCCTCACGGGTGTCCCCCAAACTGGCTCCTGTTCCCACTACTCCACGAAGTCTGAAACTCCACAGAAGGTTCTAGTAACCTTCCAGTTCATGACTCAAATGGAGACTGCTCAGTCCTTTTGTTAAATGACTAGTTTTTGAACATATCTTTCTTCCACCCCCCAAGTCCTTGCTACCTTTTTTCCTTTGCTCTAATAAGGCCTTGAAATACCTCTCTCATTGTATTAGAGTTATTGTTCTTTAGCTTTATTTCTCAGTAAGCCAACAAATGGTTAGAACCAGGACTACGTGCTAGATTCGGTATTAGATACTGGTGATTCTGAGAGCAATGGGTGTGAGGTAGTTACGCCATTCATCCAATCATCCATGTGTTCACTCATTCATTTGTTCCTCCGTCAAATGTTACTCACCAGTGTCACTTTTTCCCAGAGGACACAGTGAGCACATAACCTTTCTAATTTGGCTTAGAGACTGTGAAACGAAAGCTATTGTCTTTTCCCTGGAGACCCGACAGGGTATTCTGGGAACAACTTCAACAGCAGAAATAAAACACATGTTCTCGAGGCCGGCACGGCAACAGCCACTTGGCGTCTGCCATTCCACTCAATCCCCGCCGCAGAACTGGAAGGCGGACTCTGTCTCTGAGTCAACCGATACTCGGAGATTAAACAGCATGCCCAAGTGCACAGTTAGTAACTGGCACTGCCAGCTCTGAATCTCAGTCTGCCTGGTTCTGAAGTTCATTTTCTGTCCATATTAGGTCATATTTTCTTCTCCGTTTAGTGCCGGCGGTCATGTCCTCGGCAACGACTGCCCTGGCCCCGTCTGCAGGTCCCCACACTGTCCGCTGAGCTCTCCGCGGGCAGCAGCTGGGGCGCCACTGGCCCGGGCAGCCCGCCCACTCAGCTTTCCAAATTCCAGGTCCCCAGGTGTCTGCTGCGCTGTTGTTTACTTCTCTTCCGTTCTCGGGCATCTCGAGCCATTCAGGCTGAATTTTTCATGAGGCTGCACAGAGGGAAGTTTGATTCGCCGAGCAAAGATGGACTTGGGACATCTTAACCAGCGCCAGTCCTGTGTTCAAACGGGGTGTGTGGGAGGAGAGTCACCGCCGAGTGCGCACGGGCCGTGGCTGCCCTGCCTGCGGCATCTGCCTGGGGTCTGTCTGTGCCTCTGTCTGTGCGGGGGCGAGAACGCCGGCGCGAGTCCTGTCTGCAGTAGAAGGCACCTGTGGCTGGACGGGCTCTGGTTCCCGCCCCCCCCCCCCCCCCCCCCCCCCGCTTTTTCATTGTCTGCCTGTCCGTGTGTTCTTAGGGGCACACGTGGCCTCCCTGTGGGTGTGCGGGCCGTGTCCGTGTGCGGGCTTCTCTGGGTTTGTGGCGGAGTGCCGAAGGAAGAGCTAACTCCCAGACGGCTTTTCCAGACTCCCACCCAGGGCCCAAGACTCAAAGTGACAATGATGCCAGACGTGCAGATGAAATCTACTGCTATCCTCACCAGCAGGCACAGAAGAGACAGACAGTGGAAAAAAGAACCTACTATGTCCCCCTTTCCCCTACACCTTCCAGTCCTAAGAGTTTCCTCCCCATCTCCACCCTCTCCCTTGCCGGTGCAGGTGGAGTATTCTCCACTCTGCCTGTGCGTAGTCGGATGGAATGACCGGTTCTGGGTTTCCGCCTCTAGGGAGGAGGAGGAGCGCTGTGTGCCCAGAGCGGACTGGCAGGAGAAACGGCTAGAGCAGGGGTGTCAACTCACTCTCACGGGGGCCACGTCAGCCTCACGGTCACCTTCAAAGGGCCGAATATAACTTTAGGACTGTATAAATGTGACTGCTCCTTGACAGTTAAGTGAGAGCTTGGCGCTGCCACCGGGTAGAAACAAGGCGCCGGGCCGGATAAAACGAGGTGGAGGGCGGGATTTGGTGGGAGGGCCTTGTGTTTGCCACCTGCGGTCTACACAGGGGACACGAGAACCCATGCCTCCCTGCCCTGTGGAATCTCCACATGAACACCTCGCCCCGCACTGAGCTACAACAGTCACACCCCTCCCCCAGTGTCCCCAAGAGATACACTAACAGCCTAGAGGAGATAAAAGATAAAGTAACAGAATTATGATAGAAGATGGAACAAGTCAATCAATGAAAGCAGCTAAGCGAAGGGGAAAGTGTGATTTCTATTTGTCCTCTATCAAACTAAAACTTGCAAAATTTTTGACCAAGATGAAAAATGTCTGAAAAAAAAAAGAAAACAAACCATCTAATGCAACACTCCCTGCTAATACTCAAGTCAGATTTCACCCCTCTCCACACAGTTTAATCTCTACATCGGCTTGTGGCTCATTCCTAAAACCAAAAAAAAACCCCCAAAACTCACTTTAGTTTTACACTTCCATGCCTTTTGA
The DNA here is from genome assembly GCF_004126475.2 of Phyllostomus discolor. Taxonomy (NCBI): domain Eukaryota; kingdom Metazoa; phylum Chordata; class Mammalia; order Chiroptera; family Phyllostomidae; genus Phyllostomus; species Phyllostomus discolor. The sequence goes on along the minus strand of NC_040916.2, from coordinate 23,724,070 downwards.
ATAACTAGATGAGGTGAGAGAGAGAGAGAGAGAGAGAGAGAGAGCGTGAGAGAGAAGAGAGCGGACAGGAGAGAAGAGGACGGAGCGGGCACTGAACTGGATTTGTGTCCTTCCCCGAAGGACGGCCACACCACAGGACGACGGTGAGCTGCGCCCGCCCGGGCGGGGAGAGGGAAGACGAGGGCTGCCGTCCGTGGGAGTGAGCCTGGAGACTGTCTGTGAACAAGTGTCTGCAGTGTTTGGGGACACACAGAACCCCAGTCAAGGTCACCTGGGTGTAATTTCAAGCAGGCCGTTCTAGGATGTGATTTTAATTTAGAATTGGAACCCGGGCGGACCGCGCTTTGTGTGGAGAAAGAGCTGAGCGCGCAGAGAACAGTCCCCTCCGGGTGGACAGGAAAGGGAGGTGCGGCCGGACAGGCAGCCGGGAGACACAAGGGCCGAGTCCCTGCGGGGCGCTGCGGGCAGCGATGCTGCACCCACAGCCCCGCCTCCAGTGCGAATAGGACATTTTGCTGCAGATTGTACAGCCTTTCCATTTGTTTTTATTCTCTGCTCACTAGGTGGCATTTTCATCATAACTGGTCTGCTACAGAGAAGGCGGTACCCTGGACGGGGAAATGTCCTTGCTCTAGACCCCGTGGGAAGGAACACCTCCCAGAATAAGCGGAGAAGGAGGAGTCTTCGAACTGATAAACTCCGTCTCCTGTAAGATTGTTCCGAGACGCCCTCCAAGGGCGGATGACAACAGAGCAACGCCGACAAGGTGAGGGCCAGACTCAGAACTGCTCACCGGCGAGGACCCCTTTTGGAAACTACATTGCATACTTAATCCTTCTGGGTCATTGTTTAGAGAAAACACATTTAGAACGGGATGAAGCTGATCAGTAAACACGTATTTCCAGCCTCCTTCCTCCCCGACACTGAGAAGGGCTCTGACTTGGCTTGCGCCTGCCTGTTCCTCCCTCCACCCACCCTGCCACCTCCACGGTCCAAAGGAATGGAACGCATTCTTCCAAATTCAAAATCAGTAAGGATCAAAACAACCTGAAAAATAGTTTCAGGAAAATCACACATAAATTTTATCGCTTATTATCCTACGTTATTTTCCCTGGAAGTTTGTTCATTGATGTTTGGATTTTCAAGTCCAAGGGAGCCCTCAGCCATGGACTGTTAACCTGCTATGTCCAATTGTCTGAGATAACACATGTTGGTTTTTTTAAGGTTTTTTTTAATTTCCATTCAATTTTTTATTGCATTTCCTCCATTCCCATTTATCCTCTCTGTACTGTCCCCCGCCCCCACTCACCCCCGTCCCCCACAACCACCACACAGGGCCCATGTGGCGGGCTACCAGGACTTCAGGCTGAAGTAGGCACCACCTGAGACAACACAGGTTACACCAGACTGGTCCCCGGAGCATCACTGGTCGCGTTCACGTGGGTGTCCCTTCAGCGTCTCCGACCCAGATGATCCCCTCGCTGTACCTGCCAAACCGTCTTCTCCTTTTAGTGTTTCCACTCTCAGTGAAAGGCACCGTTTTGGGCCCAGATTCCTAAACCGAACTCATGGAGTCTATCGAACCCTCTCCTCTCCGATATCAATCTCCTGCTCCGTCCATTCTCATTCTTAAACACTTCTAACCTTTGCCCTCGTCTCCGCCCCACTGCCACGGCCCAGGGTCAAACCACCACCCTCGCTCACCTGGGTGGCTGACCCTGCTTCCTCACCGGTTTGTCTCCAGGCCTCACCTGGCCACGCCGCCAGGTGAAAACTGTGTCGTGTTCAGCTGTGCGCCTGTTTGGACTACACCTCTCCTGTGTAGTTTTCCTTAAATACGAACCTCGTCGATGTTTGCTGTTTCCTTGGTTTGTGTGTGTTTTACACAGAACATACTTTTAAGTTTTTCCAAGGACTGAATTGTCATACGGAAGCTCTTTTCACCACGGTTCACTGTTTTATTTCTCTCATGTGGCCCTTCCTCGGGGCACTCCTGCCTGTGTGGGCCGGTTGGCTACCCTCGGGGCGTTCTGTTATGTCTTCCTACACTGGAGCGTAATTTGCTGGACCCCTTGTCTTTTCTCTTTTTAGATTTTTTCCCACAAGTGACAGCCTACGAAAGAGTGAATGTGAGGGAGGATTTTGGAGTCTTTTTCTGTCTTAAAATGTATTTATTCTACTCTCATATGGATTTATAGTTTGCTTATAAAATTCTAGGCTGAATTATTTACAACTGGCAAGACATTTAAATAACGTAAGTGTCCATTGGTGGATGAGTACAGTGGAATATTATTCGACCTTTAAAAAGAAGGGAATCCTGTCTTTTGTGACCACACGGATAGACTGGGAGGTCATTACGCTAAGTGAAGCCAGTCAGACAGAAAAAGACAAACAGTGTGTGCTCCCACTTATCTGCGGGGTCTGGAAAGGCTGAATTCGTAGAAACAGAGAGTAGAGCGGTGGTTGCCAGGGCCTAGGGGGTAAGGGAAGTGGAAGCAGCTGCTCAGAAAGTGCAGATGCCCAGCTCTAAGATGAGTGGGTCCCGGGATGTGACGTGCGGCACGGGGACTGGAGTTAACCACGCGGCGTTGTGCACTCGCCAGTTAAGAAAGTAGACCTTAAACGTTACCAACACACACACACACACACACACACACACACACACGGTAACTGGGTGAGGGGGTGGAGGTGTCAGCCTTATTGTGGTGATCATTTTGCAATATGTGTGTATCAAACATGAGAAAAGTTAAGTACATTCTAGGCTGAAAGAAAATGATCCTTGAACCTGAAGATGTTCTCTAGCATGTAACTTGGCTGATGGGGGAGTGTGCTTTCCTCCCCGGATGCTTTTACCATCTGTTACTTTTTGTGTTTTAATTTTCACAATGATTTCCCAATATGCTGTAATTTCCTCATTTACCTCTCTTGGCTTTTGGTAGAATCATCCATTTTGGATTTGCCCTTCAGTTTGAAAAAAAAGTCTTGTTTTATTTTTCTGATTATTTCTCCTTTCTATCTATTCTCCCTTCTCAAAATGCCTACTGGTTGGATATTGGATCTTTTGGATTCACCTCTTATATCTCTTATTTTTCCCGTGTTTTCCATTTCTTTTTACTATTATCATTATTATTATTATTATTATTATTCCAAGTTCCAGAAAACAATCTAGATGATACCTTCCTATCCTTCTATTAAAATTTTTATTTCTTTGAAATTTGATTTGTAACTCAGCCCAACACTCTGTTACGTCCCACGTCAGTGCAGCTAAAGGCCCTGCTACAAGCACGGGCTTCTTCCCAAACCGCATTTTTCCCCTGGCTCCTCCTCTCCTGCCCTGCAGTCTGGCATCTCATCTTTGCTCTTGGCACCGGAAACGCCTGAACAATATTTTGCAGGTCACTGGGAGACGCCTCCTGTAGACCCCACAGGGGCTTGGCACCATGCGGACTTCCATAGCGTTGCTACGATCAGGTAAACGTCTTGTCGGCCAGTCAGAGCATGGAGGAGCCCCCCGTATTACAATCACTACATATTTTTGTTTTAAAGTGATTTCTTTTATAGCTTGGATTTCCAGTGGATTGAGGGCGGGCTGTGAATCAAAGGGTTGCTGGTTCGATTCCTGGTCAGGGCACATACCTGGGTTGTGGGCCAGATCTGCAGTGGGGGCCACATGAGAGGCAACCACACATTGATGTTTCTCTCCCTCTCTTTCTTCCTCTCTCTAAAAATAAATAAATAAATATTTTTTTTTTAAAAAAGAACCCTCCTGCAAATCACATCACCTCTCCTAACTTTTCTTGTGCTATAGATACAAAATTTCTTGAAGTCAGGTTTGGTGAAATGAGTGGGTACTCCTATGATGTCAGACTGAACAGGTTGGGAAAGATTATGGTTTAAATATGAGTTTCTGTTGCTAACAGTCCTGCGCAAAGAAAGAGAAGTAAAAGAGTGCCTACTGTGTGCAACTGACAGCTTAGTGGGTGAGTTCGTATGTTCTCCACTCATGAATATGGGCACAGGAAAACCCCTCTGGAAACGGAGTAAATCCGAGCCTGCTCAGAACTGAGGCGTTCTGGCAGGAGATAACGAGGTGGCCTGCTTGAGCTTAGCTTCCCTGAACTTCAGCTGCAGGGCCGACCTTGACAGAGAGAGAGAGAGAGCACCGAGAAGCTGTCCAGGAGCGGCTCAAGGCCGCCAGGGCCTAGCACCATGAAGAATGTAGGAGTCTTCCTCTAAATCCGGAGCACTGCCTCGTACAAGGAGGAGTTTAAAAACGTCTCGGGAAAAGAGGTGGAAAAGTGCTCTTTTATGTTCTAGAAAGAATGTGGTTACCCCGGGCCACCGCAGTCAGAGGCAGAGGACACCATGCTGGCTAACGGAAACCAGATGCTCTGGTCAAGGAAGCCGTGGATAAATGTGAATTATTTTCAGCCGAATGACCTTCAGTTATCTCCCTCATTGTTGAGCCCTGGTTCTCCGTCATAATCTTCCTCTGGATGTCCTTGAGGACAACAAAGGGACTCCATTAGGGAGTGATTTATGGAGGACACGTACAAGGGTCATCTGTGGTATGTGAGAGGGAAGGGGGGGAGAGAGCCGGAGAGCGAGAGTGAGGGAGGGGGGGAAGAGAGGGACCGGAAGGGGCTGCGAGTTCACTCGAGATCAAAAATGAAAGCACAGGGAACACAGCGACGTGGCTGGGGGCCTGGCTAGGAGCCAGGAGTCCTGGGGGCCAGTCTCTATTTCGGTACCGAGTCACTGCATGGTGGACCTTTTGAAAACGCGTTTATTATGACTCCAGTCTCTCCCCTCATTACGCCAAGATTCTACCGCCTTTGCAAAATGGGGCCAGTCTTGTGGATTTCCTAATTTCCAGAAATACTGTGACACTTGGAAGGAAGAGGATGCATTTTACTTCCCATGGGCTCTGTAATCTCAGGTGTTTCCTTTTTCTCACATGATATCCTCGCCTGCCGTTAAACATCTGGAAGACGCCAAGACGGAATAGTTCTTTTCTTGTCCCCCACTAGAACTTGTTCTTAACCAAGTTCCCTGCAGCAACCCTCCCCCCGATGCATCTCAGTGACTTTATTTACATAGACAACGCATGCCTTTTCCAAAAGGAGGGAGCTGACGGTGCGCTGGCGGGCACTCTTCAGAGCAAACACACTGTTTATGGACAATAGACCCTCTAAGAGAAGAGTCACTTGCAGACTCCCTCCGCCTCGTCCATTGGATTTTGCTACATTTTTCTCAGCAGTTGCAACACCCACGAGAACATCTGTATCTTAGCAAACGGAGACTTCTCACTGAAAGAGTCAAATTCATCTTGTTTCTTTTGTCTTCACTCTTTCTTTCTCTTTTCTTCCACTTAAAAACTTTCTATTTCCTGATCGATTTCTCTTAACGAGTCACAATTTTTCTAGAAATTCAGGTTGGGTAGAGTCTCCTCTTCTGATTAAGTTTGCTGATTCTGGTACAAAAACAATCAGGAAATCAGAGAAGATTTATTTTAGGGCCCTGGACTGAGGCCTGCGGCCAAGAGGCTCTGAGAAATGAACGACAAAGACCAGACCCCGTCCACTTTCACCTCCTCAAAAAACGTCTCTCCATTAATTTTCTCCTCTGCCTCCAAGATAGAAAAGTTTCCCTCTGGGTATTTTCTAAAAACATGCAAAATGCTATTACTTCTTCCATCTCAAAAGCTGCACCACCGCCCCCCCCCAACAGAAACAAAACAAAATTAAAACAACTTATTAGTTTCCTGTGGCTGCAATCACAAAATGTCACAGACTGGGTGGTTCAAACAACAGAAATGTATCCTCTTACAATCCTGGAGTCTAGAAGTTCAAGACTAACAGCTTTAAGGGATTAGCAGGGCTGGTTCCCCTGGTGTCTCCTTGGCTCGCAGATGGCCGCCTCCTCGCTGCGTCCTCACACGGCCCTCCCTCTGCGTGTGCGCACATCCCCGTGTCTCTGTGTGTCCTCATCTCTTCTGTAAGGACAACGGTCATACGGGCTCGGGGCTTACCATAACAACCTCGTTTTTAACTTAACCTCTTTAGGGGACCTATATCCAAGAATAGTCACATTTTAGATACTGGGGGGTAGGGTTTCACCATATAGATTTTGGGGGGATACAATTTAGTCTATACGGTAAACCACCACCATCAACAACAAAAACCTGACACTCTTTTTTCCCCACTTCTCTCCCCTGCTACCATCCTGTTTTCTGCTCCTCTTTACAGAAAAGCTTCTCAGAAGAGTTGTGTGTGTCTGCGTGCTGTCTCCCACCTTTGCCCTCCCACCCTCTCTGGTCCCCACGTCATCCAGCCTTTGCTCCCGCCAGCCCACCCAAACGCCTCTGGCCGGCGTGATGGACAGCCTTGGTGATGAATGCCGGTTGCTGCAGCACCAGCGTCTGACACGGGGGACTGACCCCTTTCCTCAGTGCCGGGCACTCCCTGGGCTTCCAGGACACTGCACCCTCTGGGTTTTCCCCCTGCCTGCCTGGCTGTGCTGTCTGTCTCTGTTGCCGATCCCTCCTCTTGTTCCAGAACCGCCAATGTTGTGACGACCCAGCTTCTCGGCTCTATCAACATTCATTCCCTCAGTGAATTTGCCCAGCTCCATAATTTTAAATACCATCAATATGCTAACCCAAATTTATATCTCTAGCCCTCTGTCCTGAATTTCAAATGTCTGCGTATCACTTCCATATGTACATGATGTGCACATCTGGCGTACCCTCCCCCCAGACACCCACATGGATGACTTACTCCTCTCCCTCGAACCTCTGCTCAAGTCATGTCTTTTTGATCAGGGCTGCGCTGGCCACCTTTGTAAAATTGTAAATTGCCTCGAACCCAACTCCACTCTCATGATCCTGCTGGCTCTACTGTATTTTTATCTATTTAATCTATATATTTATTCAATAGAACTTATTGCCTTCTAATGTGCTAAATAATTTGTCATAATATTTTCATCTGCTTTCTTCTACTATAATGTCAGCTCCAGGACAGCAGCAATTTTTAAAGATCTGTTCGCAAATGTATCTCAGGCACTTAGTTTAGGTCCTGGCAAGTCGTGGTTACTCAACCTATGCTTGCTGAATGACTAACTGAGCGACTGCGAAAAGGGACCTCTGAAGGCAGGAACCCTTCCACATCCACAGGAGGGTACCCCGTTACTATGATCTGTGCCCCTGCCTTGATGGGTCGAGGAGACCCCTCGTGCGCTATTTAAGGCTTGGAAAGACTGCCTGGAGGGCAGCACTTTCTCGGGAAGGCTGGAATCGCCTCAGTAACAAGGCCACCCTGACCCAAAGCCTCCTACCACGGCGCCCTGACCGGAAGAGACCTCGGCGCTCAGGCCTGCCTCCCATGCTCTCGCATCTTCCCCTCCGCGTGTTTCCCTCCATCTGACGGGAGACCCTCTGTGCGACTTAGCCGGGAAAGCCGTTGGTCCTCTCGATCCTGCCTGTTTGTTCGCGCCTGACACTAAGGTCTTGCAGGTGTCACTCCCACCTCAGCTCCGAGTCACACCGGCTTCCCACCCCAGTCTGAGGGCTCGCTGTGCCACTCCGACTGAAACGGGCCGAAGGACTTTTCACATCTGACAGTGTCAGCACCTTCCTGCAGTCACCTCCTCCCTGGAGATGTTTCTTAGGTTTCACATGGTCTTGATAATGACATTCAGATTCATTTCCCAGCCCCCGTATGCTCCACCTGCCTTACTCATTGTATTTGTTTTTAGATTAAGCTTCTGGAAATAGACTCCTGATCTCATCATACCGTGAGTAGCTCCCAGAGACTGCTGAGTGCAGTCCAAATCCCTCAGCTTAGCACCCAGAGCTGGCAGTGGTCCAGCCACAGTGCACCTTATGGCTCCCCTTTTCACCTCGCCCGCCCACACCTCATGCCTTGGACAGAAGGGAGCACTTGGTGCCCAGTAGACGGATCTCGGAGATCTCCTGCTTCCACACCTTTCCGATGCGGTCGATTCCTCTGGGAGTGTGCTTTATCCCTCTTCCACCCGAATTCTGCTCCCCCAGTCTGAGCTTCAGCGTCCTCTCCTTTAGGGAGTTCCCAGAGGCGCCCTTCAGGGACGTGGTGTTCCCTTCCACTGAACGCCCACAGCCCTTTATCTGAAGCTGTCTCCCAACAGTGGCCACTCCTGCTTTCGAACGCACTCATGTGTCTCATTGTCCTTCCTTCACTCTGTAACCCCCCCTGCCAGCACCGCCCCTAGACTACTTCACCAGGCTGGGTTTTATTCATTCCGTGTCCTCCCGGTTCTGAGCTCCGTGCCTGGCACCTCGGGGGCACACAGTTGTGAAATCTACCGAGTAAATGTCAGATATGTTTCCGATTTTCTCCGTTGGGCTCTGTAACTCCATGCTGGCTCCTTCTGTCCCTTGCTCTTACAACGCCCTGCTCTCGGCCATTTGCTTTCTTTCCTTTTCTTGTTCTGTTTGGGTTTGAGTTTACATTGGATCTCAGGCTTTGAGATACCCAAGCAAGTGAGAATGTAAATGAATTAGGTCTCAAATCATTATTTCTTCACCTACACTCACCAAATTGGTTTGTGTATTATTTTTTAATTGAGGTAGGCGAATGGGTTCTAGGCATCCCTACAGACACCAAAATCTGTAGGTGCTCAAGCCTGTCATTTACAATGGCGTAGTGTTTGCACATGACCTACACAATCCTCCAGTATACTTTAACTCATCTTTAGGTTACTTATAAGACCTAATACAATGTAAATCCTAGGTAAATAGTTGTAATACTATATTGTTTAGGGTATCATGACAAGAAAAAAGTCTGTACATGTCCATCGTTGGTCTAACTACATAGCACATGTAACAATAATGTAAACATTTTTTTCCAAATATTTCTACTCTGCAGTTGGTTGAGTCTGCAGACGTAAAACCCTCAGAGGAGGAAAGGTTTCCTATCACCAGAAAGAGTGAAATGAAACAGCAACTGCCTGTGCTGGCATACATTTATTTTAGTAGCCTTGTCTTTCCACTTGAAGAAAAGTAGCTGCCTTGGAATCAGCTAACCAACTAGCATCTACTCTGTATCCAGCTGTGTGCTAAACTAGAAAGACCTTGAGGGGAGGAACTAAGACAGATTCCCTTTTGTAATCACTTTCTCAGGCCAATGGGGACCAAGTTCAATCTACTCATTAAAAAAAAAAACCATACGAATCCTTTACTATGTATCCTTTGCTAAGACGCTGGGTATAGAAAGACAAATTATGTCTAGTATCTTCTTTCAAAGACCTTACAATAAAGGAAGAGAAACAAAGAAAAAAATGATTAGAATTGTGTGGTAAGGTCTGTACTTCAGGATGTAAAGGAAAACACCTAAATGGCCAGTTCAAGTATCGCTCCTTTTGGGGAGCTTTTCCTGGGTCTTAAAACCGGTTAGTAGGAACTTAGTTTGTGTCTGTTCAACAAAACAATGACTGTGAAAATGTAACCACGATACAGCCAACATGTAGCAAGATGGCCAGACAGTGGCAGAGGCAGTGAGCGCGGAAGGAGTCAGCCAGAGCTCAGGATGACTTGGGTAGTTTATGGGGACTGAAACTGACCTTTCTAAACCCAAGCCAATTGGTGACCCCCAAATTCCATTGACATTAAGTAACAACCTTATAAGGACAGAGTTGCAGGCCAGCTTATGCTGAAGAATGTCCTGACGCCCTCTTACCCTAGTTAAAACTGGGATAGCTGCCTGGATGGGTTTTTAGGGGTGTGACACTTTGATCCTCTGGACAGAGATTATACTGACATTCTGGGCAGCCACGACCCTCCCGTTGCTGCTCTTTGTGGGACCTTGAAAAATAAACCCGGAATGAGCGTGGGAAAAGTCTGTAAAATGATCTGCCTATGCTCACTAAAAGGTAGTGAAGTCTCTCTGACCAACGGATGAGTTCTTCTCGTCTGGGAAAGAGAGTTGAATTCTTGTGCATCATCTGTTACAAGCTTCCGACTGCGGCCCAGCAGCGGAGTGTTTGTTACGAGCAGTGATGGACGAGGCAAGAAGAGCCCGGTCTGCTTTCCTGGATCCAAGGCTGTGTTTTGAGACGCCTCCTAGGAAAATGCTTTTACTTAAGCGCCGAGCCCACTTGGTTTGGAACTGTCACCACCGAGGAGGAAAACGTCTGGAATACTTGCGGTGTCATTTCTGGGCAGTCTGCTTTTTATGACTTGTCATGCGTTACTAAAGAGAGACGAGCGGACGCTGCGTGGGATGGGGGCTCCATGGATCCATTAGCGCTGTCAGAGCGGGCTGAGACAGGACCACCGGGTGCAGCAGGAGACCACCCAACGCACGACATGAGCTCCCATTAGCGACGTCTTCCAGAGGACATGCCTCTGACATTTGCATCTCAGAATGCGGAGCCCCCGAGCGAGCATGCGGCAAGATAATTACTGCTGTGTGATGATATTTAACAACTCTCGCAATGCGGACCACCAATTCTGGTTTGGTTTCTTCTCTTTATTAGCTCCATCTGAGAATGTCTGTGGTGGGGACTTGGGTGCATCGCGTCTGTCCTGTGGCCAGAGGAATGAAAGGAAGGCAACTGGGTTTGTTAATATGGAAGAGTTCCGCAACAAAGGCCCATGACACATGTCTGAAAAAGGCTTCATTGAGGGGTTTTTACTTTTTTTTTTTCAAAGAAAGCATTCCAGAGTGTTTTACTACTGCTTCTTAAAGTATACTCCAGATGCAAATAACCTTGTACCAATTTCAGAGCTGCGTGGGATCTTTCAACCGCCAAACCTTTCTGGGCAATATTTCTATCAGACAGGCCCCGCTGCCTCCTGGTTAAAGGTAAATAAATACAAATAAAACAATAAACACTTTTCCCCTTGGAAGTCAAGGTGATTGTTCAAGGTAAGTTCTTTATCTTTTCCTTATTTTTTATTCAAGAAAAATCAGTGTGATTTCTCTCCCTCTTTAAGCCTCTTTTCCTTGCCTTTATTTCATTTTATTCTGCCATGTACACTGAGTGTCTCAGTCAACTTTTAAAACCTGAATTTACCAATTCTAATTCCTGTCTGACTTATTATTTTTTGGTGAAAAAGTTTTTGCTTGATTAGTTTCTTATCATTGATACTATCTTCTCTTGTATTCTCTTTCACTCTGTTAACAGTTTTTGAAGTTTACTTACAGATTTTCCTACATGTTTACAATCCATGACCCAACCACATAGCTCCCTCACCTTTCTGATTTCAATGCTTTTTAAATTCAATTTTTTTTCAAGAAAGTTTTCCTTTTTTTCTCAAGAGTTTTGGATTCCAAGAGAATGAATAAACCTTAAATCAGCAACTCAGCATCTTATTTTCTTATTGGAACTTATCAGATTGCAGATCTTGTTGTAAAATTGGTTTAGCATGTTATGGTTCTTGGTGTCATGGTTCGTTACATCAACCTCTAGTGGAAACAACCAGGAAGGACCTCAACAGTACTACAGGGCGGTTACGTGTTACATCCAACGCACACGTTTCTTGATTCAAACCTTTGACAAAAATAAATCACAACTGAGCTTTCTCCCACCGAAGCCAACTTCTAGAAGCAGTGTCAAAGCTGAGCTGCGGCTCCACCATTCCAGTCTGTTGCTCAAATAACCAACATCTGCTGTGTTATGGGCAAGATTCTGATCCGATTGGTATTCATTCCGGGGGATGCATCGTATACCTTTCCAACTCGGCAAGAGCAGAGCCTGTAGGAATCCTGCACGGGGCACAGCGATGAACACTTAGTGGACAAATGGGAGAAGCAAGACATGACGAGGGGAAGCTGCAGAGAAAAGTGGAGGGGACACTGTAGAAGGACGGGAGCTGGAGGAAGGCAGTTGTGAAGGTCATGGGTTTCACAGCCGGGGTTTCTGTCTCGCCCCCACACACGCATGGCTTGTTCTGGAACCCACTGCATGTGCCACGGTTTCTGGTGACAGACTCTCAAATCGAATTCCATTCCGGAACATTAAGGTTTCAAAACACCGAATTAGTTACAAGTCATGGGTGACCCAAATTTCTCATCAGTTTACCCAGCCCTCTTCTGATGGCCACTCCCGGGGTTCCTGTGAGACGTTCTGAGTTGATCGCATTGGTCCACACATTCACCAGTCTTTGTTTGTGTGCATTTGTCTCCTGTTCACTTGGGAGCCCTCTCTGCTTTCCCAGGCCCTGCATCATCCTCGCCTCCTCAGGGGCTGGTCTTCTGCTTCCTGTGGGGTGGGAGCTTGGCCCACATGTGTGTAATTCTGAGGCTTCCTCTGGGGTCTGGGGTGGTGGGAGGGGGTAGTTCCTGGTTCAAGGGTGGTGTCCCGGGAGAAGAATAATAGAAAACAATTAACGGAGCATTTGTCAAAAATCCTGGCATGTGCACACGTCCTTCAGCTCCCCAAAGATGATCTGCCTTCTGCGTTACTGGCGTCAGGACACAGGCCAGCCACACGGAAAGACCGCCAAGCACACCCAGCTCGTGTTGCCAGAAGGCTGCTCCCCTTGGCTATCTGGAAATCATTCCCTCGCTTGGGAGGGTCTGTGGCCTCTTTATTTCCTCGGAAACGAGGCCCACCCAAACGATTCCAAGAGCATGTTGCAGCACAGCCGGGGCAGGCCGGCCAGCTACGAAAGCTGGAAATCTGCAGCTCCTCCTCTTCCTTATTTAGTGCAGCAAATTCTTTTCCCAACCGCATAGGTTTGCAGCCTCCCAAGGCCTTTCCCGTGGAAGGCAACAGACCCCAATGTCGAGTCAAGATGAATGATTAGGAAAAGCTGTAGCTACTGAGAATGAGGTTAGGTTCCCAGTTGAGGAACAGCGCTGACCACCGGAGGTGAGGGTTTGCCTTTTTTCCATCTGGAATAGTTGAGAGAGCAGAGGGCTCTGGTTTGCCTCTCAGGCTCCGAGCTCCATTTCTCAGCGTCGTCAATGGCCACTGGGCAGAGGATGGAGCTTCCTTCCCACTTCTCTTGCTCGGGGGACTGGCAGGGGACTTTCATGATCTCCTCTCCACTCTCTGTCTAACCACATGGCTTTCTTGCTTTAAAGCCTCCAGCGGTTTGCCACCATGTGCTGAATAAAGTTCATCGTCGTTTGCAGGATACCTGACCCCGAACCTTGCCAAATTATTCCAGCCCTTCAAACCCTCGGGTTCTTCTGGGTCCTCCCTGTGCGGAGGCCGCTCCCCTACTTGGAATACCTCCCTTCCCTGGTCTGCTTCCAAAACTGCTACTTCAAAATGCATCTCAGATGTCACCCTCATTCGAAAGCCTTCTCCAGCCTTCCCCCTTGGCACAGCTGCGTCTGCCAGCTTTGCCCCGGGGAGTCGCAACGTGCCGTGTTGTTTTGCTGTTGCCATTATTGTTGTCACCCCTGTTGTTCACTCGCATGTCTTTCCCAGCAGAAAGGAGCAGAGTTTTCAGTGCTGTTGTGACACTAACCTCAGATGTCCCAAATGCCTGCCATAATCAGCTCCAGAAAACGCATAAAAATGGAAAAGAAAAATGAACTGTGTGTGTACATAGACATATATGTACACACACTATTTTGTACGCAGGTTCTAGGCAAGATTCCGACTCCGGTTTCCATCTTTCGCCCATCTCGCCCTGACGTCACCTACATCGAAGTGGTGGCGGCACCTGAGAACTGTGGTGTATTTGCTCCTGGCCACGTGCTCCTCCGTGACAGACGAGACGCCCAGGTGCCCAGACCTGACGTCCGCCGCCTCCGGAAAGAAGGTCCAGGTTTAGGAGCGTTCTCGTGGCTGTTCTCAGTGCCTCGCTCTCCGGGAATTCGAGGGGGCCCTAGAGAACCAGTGCTCTGGGGCTTTCGGCTGTGGCGCAACAGGCTTCCCCGAGCAGTTGGGTGCCAGATCTCAGTGAGATGTGGAACGAGTGAACAACCGGGGGAAGTCAAACCGGAGCATAACTGCTCAGAACAAAGAACCCTGGGAAAACACCATGTTCTCTGACTCACACACCAGAAGGGGTGAGTTTGGGAATCGGCTAGAGCAGAAAAACAGCAGAAATCACGACAATTTTGAATTCTAAGAACATCCAATTTAGTGTTTGGAAACGTGCACTGGGAGGGGGGGTGGTTATTAGGAGAGCTCAAGCATTCTAGGTTTTCTGTATTGGAACAGATCTTAGAGACATTGTAGTCTAAATCCCTTGTTTTCTAGACGTGGAGGCCGAGGTCACAGAAATTCGGTCTCACAGCTGTGCATGAAGGGCGGCATTACCGTATCTCCCCATACCATAGTATCTCCTGGTGGTCTTCAGGTGTTACTCTTTTTCTATGAAATGCTCTCCTTAATCAACTAGTGGGATGCACAGGAGTGTATCGCTCTTGTTTAATGGTCTAACTGCCAGTCACTGAGTTGAACATTTAAAAAAATTATTCATTCTGAGCTCCTTAAGGATGTAGGAAAACTCCAGAAGTTAGTCAGCACCATTTTTTCCATCTTGGCTTTATTGCCGTTTCTGTTATTTTAATTTAAAAATTCATACAACTCTTTTCATCTAAGAATCTCAAAATGCTCTGCCCATAGACGGAGTTATTCTATGCCTTAATTATTTTGCAGCATGCACCCAAGTATTATTGATAAAATATTAGTGTCAGAAACCAAAGATCAGATAGGCTGAGTGACTGGCTTATCTTCAGGTTGCACTGGGATCACCAGAGTCCAGTTCTTAGGAGTCCTGGTGGCCGTCCAGGGTCACCGTTACCCAGAGCCTGTCCTCGGAGGGGCCTTTGTACAACGAAAAGGCAGACTACGAGGGACTCAAAGAATGCCCAGGGAATCCCCAAGAAAGCCCAGGACACTGCCTCTCTAGTTAGCGTGAGCTTTCGCAGAAGAGGTTCGTGAAGCAAGGGAGGTGGTGCCTGACTCAGGGCTCTTTTCCATCATCACTGACAGTGAAGCTTTCGTAGGAAAAACAAACAAATAAGAACACCCGGGCTGACGGCAACCAGTATGGGAGCCTCCGGTATAGTCTCTGGCAGAAAGGAGGCCCTCGTTCAATGTCTATTAATGGAAGGAAGGAAGGAAGGAAGGAAGGAAGGAAGGAAGGAAGGAAGGAAGGAAGGGGAGAGGAAAGATGGGAAGAGCTTTTTCAAACAGAAAAGAATGGACCCAAAATGTGTCTCAAAGATAATACGGATGTAACTTTTGGGCCTCCTCAAAAGAGTCTACTTGAAGAATTTGTGGTTTACATTTGAAGTGAAGTGTTCAATTTGACTTCAAGGAATATTTGGGAAACTTGTGTTTGTTGAGGTTTCCTCTAACATATTCGCACAATTGAAATAACTGGGCCTTTTGGCCAAAACTGTTGTGTAAGAAATATTTTATTCGTAATTACACAGATCCAGGTGCCAGCACCACACTAATGACGTGCGTGGGGCTACAGCAAAGGGGCTCCTCTTAAGAGAGAAATCTCACTTGGCAAATTCCACTTGTGAAAACTACTGAGCTTAATGATAGCATGTTCTATAAAACCTTTGATCAAAGTGCTGTATAATTTGTAAAAACCCATAACACAACTTTTGAGGAATTAGTATTTTGTGAAGGTATTTTGTTAAATTAAACTTTTTACTCATTTATTTTTAGCACATAGTTCTGTGCTGATGACAAACAATGGGAATCTCTCTCTGGGCGTGGTGCGGAGAAGGGCTAGCGATGTGGCAGGACGGTGTCTCAGAGTCAGTTTCTGGGACGCGCTGCTAATCCAAAACTCACAGCGCTACCAACTTGTCCCCAAAGAGGCCGGACTCCAGAATGAAACAGCAACGTGGACTCCTTTGGCCGAGTGTACTCAGAGCCCCCCACCGGGGCCCCCCCTACCTCTGTGGGCTTCCCCACCCCGGGGCCCGTGGGTGCGTCCTGGGTTTGGACGCCCCTCTCCTGTCTCCAAGCGCCTCTTCATCACCTTCCCTCTGTCGTTTCACCTGCCTTGAGTCCTCCCTGTCCCCTCTCCTCCGCCTGCCACCGCACACGCCTGCACCGGTCTCCACCACTAACACACAAAAAATCCCACTAGCTATTCAAGCTTGGCCAAGTCTTACCTCCTCTGCAAAGAGTGCCCCACCCCACTTACGGGGTGATTCACTTCGTTTTCTGAACCCCCGACGTACTTTGTAGTCGGCGCCACACCTGAGGACAGAGCCCTGTGTCCCGTAGTGCAGTCCTCTGCACACGCCGTTTTTATTCCTTCCCCCAGAGTATAAATCCTTGACGGCACGGCCTGGGCTTGCTTTGTCCCTGAATCACCCACGGTGCTGAGCACAACGCCTAGCACATTTTAAGCCCTCGGTGAATATTTGAAGAATGAGCAGTCAGCAATAGGACATTAAAAAACCTAATTACTTTCTTTCCTGAGTAATCATGCTTAACATGAAACAATGGTAGCTGCCGACACTAATGAGGACTGACCGCGTGCCAGGCACTGCGATAAGTGTGTCTGTTAACTGCCAGGGCAATCCTGGAACTCGGATGCTATTGCTGTTGTTATTTTACCGATGGGAGACTGAGGCAGAGAGAGCAGAAAATTCGCTCAAGTCACGCAGAATGGCACACAAAAGGGCCAGGGTTAAAACCCAGGCAATTTAATTTGTCTCCAGAGCCCTCCCTCTTCATTTCTCTACCAACTTCTTGCCCCTTTCAGCCCTGCCCTGAGTATTCCAAAGAAATGCCGCAGTCTCACGTGGGGACCTTCTCTCCCAGTTAACGAAAATATTCGCGTCCTCTCTCAGAAAGACCACATGTGCTGCGGTTGCCAGCAGCGAGGCTTTGGCCATCCTCAAAGCGAGCCACGGTGTCTGCTTGATAAAAGCCACCATTCCCCTGACCTGCTCTGGGCCTGGCCCCCTCAAAGAAAACGCAGGCAGGCACTTGGCAACCAGACGCTCCCAGACTCTCGAGCGCAGGGCTGTGTTAGTGTTGGCAGCGGGGGACGCTTTGCTTCCTCCCGGTCTCATGAACTGTCACACCAGCCTCTTTGATCCTCCCAGGGTCCTGACGGTGCCAAAATCATTACTCCACGTTCTCGCTGTTTCAGAGAATTGCCAGAGAAAACGCTCAGGTCGGTAATGACCAAGGTAGGGAAATATTGCTCCCTACACGGCGCACCGTTTATATATGGCGTACTCAGAAAGGCTCCGGAGTGGAGGCACTGCTTATTTTTATTGTCCCAAAGCCATGAAAGGGAGAGAAGGGAATGAGCAGAAATTGATACATCTGGAACAAGGGCCAGGCATGATTTACTCACATTTTTACCTGACCTGAAATTGCTTACTTAGAGAAAAGAAACATTATAAAGCCTCAGGAAAATGTCATGAATCAGAGCCAGCGTGATTTCACATTGGGGCTCCATAAAGAAACTGTCCAGGAAAATCAAACGAGCCAAAGGTAGCCCTGTCACCGTGACCATCACCATAGCAACGGTTTCACAGTGTGCTCGGTGAGACGGGCCTGCCGAGGAGACTCACACACTCAGGCGTGCAAACAAAGGTATGGACACCCGAGGGCTGGCTCCCTCGAGGCCGTCCTCACTAGGGCAGAGGTGAGCATTGGCTTGGGCAAGTAACAGACAAGAGACTTTCACCTAAACACTCCTTTATTGCCTCAAAAATGGCTTTGAGCTAACCACACACTACATCACTGAAACACATAACTACAGGAAGTTACAAGAAAAAAATGTTGATTAAAGCCTTCCACCCTGCTTTCACGGTTCCCTTACCCTGCGTGTTCTTGGCACTTTATAAGCAATATGAGCACGGTTATGAAGCAATTAGATAATAAAGTCTATTCTTATAGCTACCAGCTGGAAGAGACTTTAGAGGCCATCAACTTTTTTTTTTCAATTAACCAGACTCCAGGCTTTATTTGAATTTCATCCTTTTCCCCATTAAGGTCCTCTTTCTGTTCCAGGATTCAGGCCAGGACAGCACGTTACATTTAATTGTCATGTCTCCTCTGATTTGTGGCTGTTTTTCCGTCTTTCTTTCTTTCTTTCTTTTTTTTTTTGGTTTAATGACCTTGCCAGCCCTTAGGAGTCCTGGCAAGGGATCCCGCAGAATGCCGTTCAGCCTGAGTCTGTCTGAGGTCTTCCTCGTGACTAGACCGGGGTTCTGGGTCTGGGCAAGACAATCGCAGAGGCGAAGTGCCCTTCGGGTCACATCGTCTTGAGGGGACGTGATAACCACGTGACCTTAGTGGGATATTAGCCTTCAGTGCCTGCTTATCGTCCTGCTGCCAGGTGTCACCAGCACGAAGTCACTGTTTTCTTTCCCCTGATCTATTCTTCGGAAACGAGCCACTAAGTCTGGGTCATTTCTCAGGTGTGTCTTTGTGAAGGGCAGAGACAAACCTCTCATCTTGGAGGGGTGAGTATCTGTGTGTGCTATTTGGGATTCTTCTGTAAGAAAAATTGGACTTTTCTCCCCCATTTCAATTCAATAATTAACTTATATCAATATGCACGCATGTATATTTATTTTATATTTTGAATGATTGGGTTGGCCAAAATGTCTGTATGGTTTTTTCTATAAAATAAAAGACAAGTTTTTCATTTTTACCAATAACTTTATTAATTTGGGTACTTTGAGTATGTCAGCTATCTCCTGCGTGGTATAATGTTGACTGTTCTCAATTAATGTCTCAATTTGATCGCTGTCAACTTCAACTGGTCTATCCGACTGTGGAGCATCGTCCAGTGAGAAACCTCCAGCACAAAATTTCACAAACCGCTTTTGACACATTCAATCAGTCAAAGCACCTTCTCCACATACTGCAAAAAATCTTTTTTGTGTGTTTCAGTCGCATTTTTAGCTTTCTTAAAATAATAAAACATAATAGGCCAAAAATGTTGTATATTTTCTTCCATCTTCAATATTAAAATGGCTACCCAAAAATTCACCAATTTTGTTTTTTTTTAAATGCATGCTGATATGACAGCTGCCACAATACAATCTAACACAATTGTTTCCAATGAAGTTAAAGACAACTAAGCCTACTAAAGCCATATTATGGAAAAAAAGCAAAGGAATTTTTTGCCCAACTCCAAATAACCCAATACTATGTTACTTATTTTATTGATTCAATTGCCTCAACCTCAGCCAGGAAGAGCTCCTTGAGATGTGGGCTTCTGAATCCTTTTGACGTGGCCCCATCCATTTGTTTGCTGAGCACTTCCTTTCCGGTTGCTTTGAGATATTCCGGGCTCTTTTCTATTTTACTGCCCTAGCTGTAGCATACAGGATTTCTCCAAGGAGCCTTTGTTCCTCTTATTCAAGAATCCAAGAATGGTATTTAGAAATCAAGGAGACCATTAGTTTTTAACTCCCTCATTGGTCACACGAGGAAACTGAAATGCAAATGGGGAAGTAAATTACTCAGGGTGTAACACCGAGTAAGTGGCAGGCAGGGACTGGTCCTGGGGACACGGACTCCTTGTTCAGTCGTCTTTCCTTTCCTCCATCCGGTCTGTTGTAGATCGGTGCCCGCCCAGCTAGTTGTGTGCTCCGAGAAGGTAGGAAGTATATTGCCTGCTCTTCGTTAAATCCCTATTGTACCTTCCGTAGTGTTGAGCACAGAGCATCAATGAAAGCACGAACCAGCGTTCTGCAACATCCTCACTCAGCCTCGCTGTTCTCTGCCCGGGTCAGACCCTCATTAGCTCCTGCCCTAGACTGTTGCTATTTCCATGAATATGGTGGTTTTCTTCTCCTCCCATCCGCCCTACTCACTGTTGCGAGGTCAAGAATACAAAAGCAGAATTTTCACCACATTTCACCCATTACTATTTTGTAGAGTAAAATTAAATTCCACATTCTAAACTATTCTCTTTTTCCATTTCTCTCCAATTTTGAGCCATCCCCTCAGACCAGCGTAGCAAATGTTACTACATGATATGTTGAACAGAAAGGAGGGGACCTCGGATATAATCTTTCTCAACTTTTATCTTGTCATTACCAGTTCCATCTCTGTTCCCCACCAACTCTGCACTTTTCTCTCCTGTTCTGGAATAAGGCCCTACTTTACACAGGTCTTGGCCATTGTTCTTGGGCCTGATGTCTCTGGAAGAGTGCTCCATTAGTGGTCATCTTTGAGGCTTACATTTCTATTCTCTCATTTTTTACTGGCTCATTTTTTTCAACATGTTTATGAGCTGAATTCTTTCTTGCCCTAAAAATAAAAAACAAATCTCAAAAACCTTTCCTTGCTCTTTCTTCTTCATGTCAAGCAATTTCTCCTTTCATTCGCTCTCATATTACTCAGAAGAAAAGGTCTCCACTCCCAGCTTCATTCAGCTTTTGTATTACTATTGACTGATGAGATTTGTTTCACCTGGATGCAGACTCCCCACCCTGATCACCAGCAGTATCCCTATATCACGAATGATCTCTTTAAAGTTTTTATTTCCTTCATTAGTCATGATCCCAGTAGGAAACAGCACATTAAAGGGTTTAACTTTAACAAAGAAAATTTCAGTGAAGTGAAGTAACCTCCCTTGCGGGGAGGTTAAGGGAGCCCACCAGGAGTGGTGAGGTGTCCGGTGTCCAGGGCCCAGCCAGAGCAGAAAAGTAAGACCTGAAGCAGTAAGTGGAAAGAGCGTAACCGTGGGGGGCTTTCACCTGCCCCACCATGCTTTTGACATTGTTTCACTTACAGTGCTGACCCTGACTAACACAGAACTTGTAGATGAACAGCCTATTTGTGTAAGAATCCTAGGAACTAACTTCAGAAGGTACCGACTCCAAAATTCAGGTACACTAGCTCCAGGACATTTGCTGACCTTCAGCCACGAAGCCAGGATGATGTAGAGCTACAGTGATGGGAAGCTCAGATGACTAAACCAGGATGATTCACACCGGACCACCCTTGCCTTACTGAAGTGGACTGCACCCGTCCACACACAGGGGACTTTTCAGCCCCCACCCCTCGATCTCCCTGTGCTGCTTCCCCTCTCCCTCTTTATAAAGACACCTGCCTGCACTGAGAGATTGAGGTGGGCTTTGGGACACGAGTTCCCCATCTTCTCAGGTTGCTAGCATCTGAATAAAGTTTCTTCCTATGCACCAGCACCTGTCTCACAAGTCTGGCTTTTGTTGTGGCAGGCGGCCGGACCTGCATCCAGTTACAGGAGGGGGGTTATTATCAGAAACAAACAAAACCTGGAGCAATTTGATGCGCGCTGTGGCCTCAGTGGAGGAACACCAGCCTCTGCCACAGCCACGGGCCAGGAGAGAGAGAACTTCCTTATTTCTCTCTGCTCGTACTCTTTGATACCCTGCTGACGTCTCCCACTAGTTAACCCAGACCTAACAAGGGGCAAGAAAGCCCCCGAAATGCAGTTTGTAGAGGTCAGTTTTCTAGAGAGTAGAGAGCAGGGCAGAGGAGGGTGGATAACGGACTTGGGCGTCAGGGAATCAAACGGAATAGCCAGTGTAGTAACTTATCTGGTAAAACATTTGGGAAGAATGTTAAATCTCTGCTCACTTCTTAAAGAGTTCCCACTCTCTAAGATCTGGTTGCTTTCAATAATGCTTTCGCTTAAAAGAAAAATGTACCCCACTATGCTGAGGGCACTGTGCGGGACACTGCAGATCCAGTGGTAAAAAATGTACCCCACTATGCTGAGGGCACTGTGCCGGACACCGCAGATCCAGTGGCAAGAGGACACGTACTGTCTCTTCCCACAAAGACCTGATGTTCCGACAGTTCCCTTTCAGTCTGTGCCACCAGCTCATCTCTTAGCCTCCTCGTTTAATGCCGGCGTTCCTCAGAATGCTCTCCGTGGGCATCCTCTCTCCTTGGGACCCTCCCCCCGCCCCCCACTTCACCCAGGGATTTGGTGCTCTCCTGTGTGCAGGGACTGTCAAGTCCATGTTCTAAACTCAGCCTCTTTGGTTACTAGCAAAGGTCTCACAGCCCTCAATACACTGACCTCAACGTTTTTACTGTTGTCTTACTTTCTCTTACATTCTCTATGCTCCTTCCACCTGCAAAGGATCCAAGTCAGGGTTTCTGTTTTGTTTTGTTTTAACATAATCTGTTCTGTTCTGTTCTCTGATGTATCTCAAGTGCCTATAATAGTATCTGACACATAATAGGCACAGAATAAATATTTATTGAATAATGACTGATTTGCTTCCATGGAATCAGGTTACTTTCTACTCCCCAAACATATGGCCTTGCTTATTTCTGCCTCTTTGCTCACATAAATTTAATAAAAAAAAAGATTTTCTTTCTTTCTTTCTTTTTAGAGAGAGGAGAAAGGGGGGAGAAAGAGAGGGAGAGAAACATTGATGTGAAAGAGAAACATTGATTGGTTGCCTCTCGTACACGCCCTGACCAAGGGCCAAACCCATAACACATGCACACGTCCCGACCCGAGAGCAAACTG
This sequence comes from Phyllostomus discolor, assembly GCF_004126475.2. Lineage (NCBI taxonomy): Eukaryota > Metazoa > Chordata > Mammalia > Chiroptera > Phyllostomidae > Phyllostomus > Phyllostomus discolor. The sequence continues at coordinate 23,701,644 of NC_040916.2, read as the reverse complement.
GCAACCTTTCGCTTTGCAGGATGATGCCCACCCAGCCAACTGAGCCACACTGGTCAGGGCTGCCCACATACATTTTCTGGCATCATCTCTAGCATGAGTAATCCAATCTTCCTTCAAAACCCACCCAACTCAAATATTTCCGCAATGAGCCCTCTTAGGTACTGCCCAATTAGATTTAATCCATTTACCCCTGGTACTGCCATTATACCTTGCTTATATTTCTGCTTCATCACCACTGTCATGCCATATATTTTAGGTAGATGTGTGTGTGTGTGTGTGTGTGTGTGTGTGTGTGTGTATTTGTCCAGCATTATTGAGGTATAACTGACAAATAAAATTGTATGTATTTAAAGTGTACAGCATGATTTTTGATAGACATATACATTGTGAAATGATTACCACAATCAAGCTAATTAGTATATCCATCACTTCACATGGTTATGATTTTTCTAGATGGCGAGAACATTTAAGATAGACCCTCTTAGGAAACTTCAAGCATCCATTTCGGTATTATTAACTACAGCCACCATGCTACGTAAGAGATTTCCAGAACTTATTCATCCTGCACGACAGAACTTCTGTGCCCTTTCACCAACATCTCTTATCTCCTCCTACGACAACACTCAAGTTACCGAGGCTACTTATTCATTATTACCCTCCCCCGCCTCTCCACAGAGCCTGTCCAAGTGCTTTGTTGAATTTAGGAAGATAATCAGGAAGTCGTAGCCCAAATATATGAATTAGCCTCCCTCAGTCATTTAAAATATTAGTATCTGTTCATGTGCATCACTAACGTGTGTAAAAATCCCAGTGCTCCCTTCGCAGGGAAGGGAGGGTGTACTGCGTCTTCTGTTTGGCAGCCTATGAGTCCCAGGAAGCGCAGCCGAGAGGCCAGTGTCGGGTGGCAGCAGTGGGATGCACCTGCAGGACCTGCGGTTAGGGAGCCCTCTGTTAGAACGGCCCTCCGAAACTTGAACAGTGTGATGTCATACCAGCCCGCCTGGGCTCTGACATCTACAGGACCAAGCCCTGCAGAACTCAGTTACGCCGATAGGAAGTCACATTGATCCAGCTCCACGTCATTATGAAAACTGACTTTTGCAGGAAAAACAAAATGATCTGAAAATAGAGTAGGTATATGCAGAGATCCAGAATAAGTTCATAATTAATTTATGAGTATTAAAAGCAACCATCTTGGTTTATATGGAGATAATTGAAGTTGTAATGATTCAGCTGGCCCCATTTTTTAATGTATCTATCATACACCATGAGTTAGAGATCAGTGGCCAAATCCAAGCTGGACTTCAGCAAACCCAGCCCGGCCCCCTTCTTTATACTTCCACTAACATGCGGTGAGGCTCATGGTCCCAGCTCTCTATGTTGTTTGGTCTTGGCTCTGATCTAACATGGGTGACTGCAAAGACTAGAACACACATGGCACTATAAGAAACCTCGGCATGCAGATTAACTCCCCTGACTTCCAGAATGCAAAACCCCCCACCTCCGTCCGCTGGCAAAAAGCTAGAAAGGAGAACTGTAGCCTCCTGAGGAAAACTATAAACTTCCCATTTAAAATTGATTGATGCAGAAACAAAGACAGTGTGATTTAACACTGGCCAGCTCTTTGCCAAATCCATTTACTTTTCTTCCTGGGCAGGCAGTTAGAGTAAGTTTTCCAACCTCCATTAAATCTATGTCTTATGATATGTTTTCCAGCCTCCGTTAAATCTATGTCTCATAACTGGCTCTCATCCAGTGGAATCTGAGCGGAAGTGACGTAACTACTTCAATATCTGGCCATAAAATTTCCTGTGCTTCAGCCTCCATAATTTTCCCCTTGCACAGTGTGAGGCAGATGGATGTAGTAACTGGGAAGCCACGTGGTGAAGAGGGCAGACATGAGACAGGAAGAACCTGGGTCCTTAACTTGAATTACAACTTGAGCAAAAACTGGCCAGGGCTTAAGAACACCTCTTTTAGACTTTATGGGGGTGACTTCTATCACTTTTGGAGTTATAGAAGCTAAAGTTATCTTAACTGAACAGAGGAAGAGTCAAGGAGATGATAAGAAATAGAAGGGTGGAATAAATGGTGTAAAGATTACAATACAGGGTGATACATATCAGATTTTATTCTGCATTAGTTCACATAGTTGGAGTAGCTGCACAAAGCAAGACAGCTTATTGGTAATAAGGTGTAAGTTGTTTTTATAATAAATTTACTTTAGGCTCGCTCTCTCATGGCCAGCATGTAAGAAGGACCTTCAACAACATAAACACACACTCATGAGTCTAAGACCAAGCAGTATAATCTGCATGCACACCTAGGAAAGAAATATGCCTCTAAAGGAAACAATTTCCACAAATGCACTGTTGTCTCCTTTTTCATTATTGCGAAACATAATTGAGCTCCTTTAGAGTCTCATTGATTCAAGCATCTCTAGCCCAGGAAAAGTATTTTCTTCTTGTTTGCTAATTAAATTTGGGTGGGGGGAGTTATCTCAGGTCTAAGGGATGCACTGCCTAAAATATTATGGCATGTCTCCACTTCTCAGGAGACAAAAACAAACAAACAAACAAACAAAAAACCTTAAAACTCTGAGATTCTTCCAGACACTATAGAAGAAGGAAATCAAAATATTTACAGTTGGATCTAAGGTGCATACTGTACATACAGCATTGCTTTAGACTAACTTGTTTTAAATGGTGGAACTTAACTTTGGACATGACACTCATCCAAGTTATCATCATTCCCTTCACAGAGGTATCTAGGATTCACTATTGAAAAAAAAATTGGCAGAGAGATATTCTAGTTGTACCAGAATATATGAGATAAAAGTGGAAACTTTACCAAGTATTTTGAGATGCATTCCAATGAATAAATATCTTTCATGAGATAAAATATAGAAATCAATATGGACTATTGGCCACGATTTTTGGTCTCACCTTCTAGAACAGCAGGTGCATGTGCTGAGTTAGGCTGAGTCGCCTGCCGTGCACCATACTGCTTTAGGACCTTCCAACATCAGGGTCAGTTCCAGGCCACTGGATGACGCTCCTCGTCAAGGCTTTTATGGGAAGAGTTCCTAAGTATGCTGCATACAGCATAGCCGAGATAATGTGGTGACCACCTTCCGCAGGATCTGCATAATTACTCCATAAAGACCTTCCTTATGATCCAATATCTCATAGTGATTAGTTTTGAGTAGCTTGAATTTACTTCCTCACTTCCTATTTTATACTTAATTGAAGATACAGATGAATCCAGTAATAATCTTGATTTGTGTCAATAGAATTAATAATAAAGACAGGAAGGAAACTGACATGTGCCACAAAAAACCAAGTGACTTTCTCAGAGTTTATGCCTTATGTAAATTGATTTTAATAACAAAAAATTGTAGCATCTGGAATTAGGTGCCCAAATACTACTACAATATTATTATTATTATTATTATTATTATTATTATTATTATTATCCCTGCTTTTACTCCATGCTTACTATGACCAGGCACTGGACTAAGTATATTACCTTCTTATGTTATTTATCTCTTCTTTATTTTAATCCTCACCCGAGGATATGTTCATTGATTTGAGAGAGAAAGGAAGGGAAAGAGGGAGGGAGGGAGAAAGAGACAGGAGAGACAGAGATGGAGGGGGGTAGGGGGGAGAGAGGGTGGGGGGGAGAGAGAGACATCAATGTAAGAGAGTAACATCAATTGGTTGCCTCCCATATGCACCTGACCAGGGATTGAACCCACAACCTAGGTGTGTGCCCTGACCAGGGATCAAACCTGCAACCTTTAGGTTCATGGGATGACACTCCAACCAACTAAGCCACCAGGCTAGCACTTTCATTTATCTCTTTTAACAACCTTTTGGGATAGATATGATTTTTGTTCCTTTATTAAAATACTTCTCCAAGATTATGTAACCTCGAAGATTTTAAAATTCAACCTCTGGGTGTTAATATAGAGTGAGACTCAATGACTATTTGATATTCTAGAAAGTATCTTCATATTAGTAATGTCAAAGCTTTGGAAATTCTTTTAACAGTGAGAAATCAAGTTGAAGAGCTATGTCTGCTTGACTTTTATAAAAATAAATATGGTCAGAAAGAAGTAGCACAGGGAAATGTAATGCTTTTTCTTTGTTTTTCTAATAAACACAAGATGAAATTCATGCACATTTCGTATCTCAACTTCAAATATGTTTTAAGATATTGAATAATATACTTACAGTTCTAGTAAATTGATGGACTTTATACTCTGTAAACCCATATCATACAAAACTACAGAAATGCTAGATAAAACACAGCACGTATTTTTTGAAGTCACCACGGAGGACGGACAACCCACAGGCCTGCCGGAACCGGAAGGCAGCCTGAAAACCGGTGGGGGAGGGAAAATGCTGGGAGGTGGGTGTGTGGAGCGTGTCTCTCATTAAACTGGGGACACAGTTTCTACTGGCATCACAGAGGCAGATGGAGACGCCTTGGGACCGTGTGAGTCAGGGAACTGAAACGAAGACAACTACACAGGTCCAGAATCTCAAGGGTTAATAAAGGACGGACTGGGAAGAATCTGCAACAGATACACAGACACGGCAGAGACGCTGGCGTGCCACTGTCTGGGCTTTCAGAGGAGAGCAGGGTCTCTCCGGATAATATATAAATAGTCTGCTCTCTCCGGCAGGAGTTCTAGATTGAAATTATATAACCTGCTTGATCTAGAAGCCTTAAGCTTCGAAAATAATGATAAAATTGGTCCATGGCTGGTGATCCTTCTGGATCACTTGGCAGACACAAACATAAAACTACTCTGAAAGTCCACTCACAGGTACAAAAGATTCTCAAAAATAGAAAAACCCAAAAACCAAAAACCTCTACTCCACATAAGGATATGTTTCTATTAAAAATGGCAAAACATTCAAAGAAACAATCTGTCATGAACAAAAGTTAGCAAATAAGGCAAACAGCATGCTTAAAATCCTTGAGGACTTGAGATAATTGGACAACAATATAAATTATAAAGTGATTATGCTAAAAGCATACAAAAATGAAGTCAAATGAATACATCATGAACAGACACTGGCATATTTGAAAAAATATGGCTCATTTCAAGAAAATTTTTAAAAAGTTATTGAAATTAAAAACTCAGTGTATAGTTTAAATAGTAGATAAAATGGTAAAGAGAAGTTAGTAAACATAAGAAATAAGAATATTTCCAAAATGTAGTTCTTTTTTTTTAAAGATTTATTTCTTTATTTTTAGAGAGAGGTAAAGGGAGGGAGAAAGAGAGAGAGAGAAGCATTGATCCATTGCCTCTCACATGTGCCCAAACTGGGGACCAGCCCGCCGCCCAGGCATGTGCCCTGACCTGGAATCGAACCAGCAACCTTTTGCTTTGCGGGATGACCCTCAACCAACTGAGTCATGCTTAGTGTCCTATAATTAGAAACTAAAGACAAAAGAAAAAATAATAAATGTGCTTCCAATCAAGACAGAGCTTTGAAGTCACACTTTAAACTTCTCCTTTATCCCCGAAACTTAACAATGACAGATTTTTGTGTATATTCATTTAAAAGCACAACCATTGTTAAAACAATAAGACAGTGTTAAACACATTTGCTTATCTGACAGGTAACAAGAAGCCAAACAAACCTTCAGGCCTGTGGTCAGGGGAGAGTGGAGAATGGGGGCCGATCAGTGATGACAGCACGGGCTGAGGCAGAATGGGGGGATCCTGTGCCACCTCCCACTGGCTCGGGCGAGGCACTCACTCCTTCCCCCGTGCAATGGTGAGACAATCACCTACACTTTAGGGTTCCAGCTATGATCACGTGACATCATTCAAAAGGCTCACCAGTGTATTTAACACGAATTCAGTAATCAAGGACTAATAGTTCTTTTTATTCCCTCTCGAAAAGAAGCCGAGAAAAACTGAAGAGGAAGAAAGAATGGAAAAAAGAAAAAACAACGAAGATGAAGAAGTAAAGAACTGGCAAAGGAGGGCGGGGCTCAGGTGGAAGCTGCTGGGTGGTCTCTGGCTGGACAGGGAACGATGCTCTAACAGAGAACATGGAGGACCGGCCGTCCACACCGCACACCGCCTCCCGCCGGTGTCCCGTCCTATTCCCGTCTGTGTGCAGCGCTGGGTGGGAAAAAATCAGGGACACAACTAAGAGTGAAAGATATGGGCCGGCGAGCAAGGGGGAAATGCGAAGCAAGAGGGAAAAAGGGGAGACAAGTAGAAAAGCTTAGGGGAAAAGAAAGGACAATAAAAGAATAAAAACAAAGTTAAAATTCTTGGTGGTAATACAGACTAGCAGGCAAAGGACCACCAACTGTCTTTTATTAATCTAAGAAACAAACAGAGCTCAGTCTTGTTAGTTTTGACCTTTAAGTTTTGGGTTTTTTTGTAGGTTTATGAGTAGGCTGAATCATGACAAATGCCTAATTTAAAATAGCTTTCGCTGCCAATCGCCTCTCCTGTGAGAATCAGCTGCCAGCTCAGCTCTCAAACAAAAATACTTGGATGAATCCATTCAGCAACAGAAACACATATCTCTTCCTTTCTGGTACATTAGCGGCAAAATAAACTGGTTCCGTGAAGCAGAGGGAGCCGCGTGAAGGGAGAGGCCTTATAAGGAAGTGACTGGGTAGAGGTCCCCGCAGTCAAAGGCACAGAGGGGACTCGAGGTAGGGATTCTTGATGGAAAGCACATTCAAGCATTGGGCCAAATGGGCTTTTTAGGGGTCACATGACTTGGACACTATTTCATATCAAACATTTATTTCTAGGACACGGTGACCAGAAAGGTTTCTCATCTCAACCAACATTAAGACATCAAAAACAAACAAAAAAAATCACAGCATACCCTCCCCCGATGCCATGCCAGCTGCTCTCCGGGGAACACAGGACGAGACGTCTTTGCAACAAGACCCTTGACTCCCTCCTTTTGGTCCCTTCCTTCTTCTAACTTCTGTAAGGCTCTTCACAGGAGTGCAAACGCCCTGTTTCTTAGGGAAGGCCTTGGACCCATGCACAGCAAACAGAAACAGCAAAGTTATTCTGATGAACTACGGAAGTCAGCGTTCTCCTCTTCCATCCCGTGCCTGGCTGCTGGCGGGCCACCGAGGCTCGGAGCCTGTGACCCAGGAAGAAAGCAGTGCGGGGGGCCAAGGAGTCCCACTCTCTGAGAGGGATTTCTGGACAGCAAAACATGGATCCCCGGCTCGAAAGCATGTGATCCCCTGGCCGCTCTGGGAAAAAGTCCTGCTTGTGCCGGGGATGGCTTGGGGCCAGCTCTCGTTACAGGCACCCAGGCTTCGGGGCAGTTCCCAGGTTTGCTACCTGCCGTGTACTCAGTCCTGCAATCAGGAGGTGTTTATGAAACAGTCCTGACACACAGCCAGGGGAAATGTGGGTTAAAGGCAGGCAGCAGCCCAGGAGTTGTCTTCGGAGATCAAAAGGTCACTGACTCTGACCTTGAACAGGCAGAACTGTGCTATTGTGTCACGCAGATGTTAATTAGACTCAGAATGTTTTGGGTCCGTGTCCCAGATCCTCCGTTTCCTAATACGACCTTGTACACATTATTAACTTCTGAGTTCCTGATGCTGATAATAGGATTATTATAAGCCTTAAATAAGGCAGTGCTTTACCTAGCCTGTGAATGAATGCCTAGCACACTGCCCGGCTCGGTGTACTGTTCTTACTCCTTAATAGTATACGATTAAGGCAGGACTCTTCCTTTCTTCAGATTCCTAAATTAAAACAAAGAAGCATGGCTATTATCACGGGGGATAATTCCATATATAAAAAATGCCTCCAGGGAGCCTTCTGGGTGATGGAGTGGAGCCCAAGGTGCCTTTGCCAAAAGGTCTCGATATCGGAGTGCCTGAAGTGACTCATGTCCATTAAACCTTCTTTTTGTTCTCACTGCACTGCCAAATGCCTTGCGAATACAAACTGATCCCAAGAGACACTGACGCCCACTATATGAGGGGAGCCCTCTGTCTCCACCCAGTCCATCCTGCCAAGTTCAAGACCTTTCCGGGATAGCTGAGAGCTGAGCACTGCCGAACCTCTGACATGAAAAGGCTTTGCAAGTCATCAATCTCAGCCCTACTCTGTTGCGTGAGCCAAACCACATAACTAAGTAAGACACTGAAGTCAGCTGATAATGTTTCCTCTAAAGTCTCATGGATGTATTTTTCCCCTCAGGGTCTCAGGTGTCCAGACTTTTCTTGGAATAGGCCAAGTGGCTTTTCCAGGGCTGCCTGTGAATGCTCATTTAATGAAATGAAAGAACCGATGACTCCGGGGGCTCCTCTGCAGCCCCCTGCTGCTAGAGGAGGCGGAGCATCTCTGAACTGGTTCCGGGTCGGGATGCCAGTGTCAAGGGCCGCCAGGCTCTGACCACCTGGACAATGTTGCCATGTGTGTCTCCGCTCTGCGTGTACTCTTTGGAAACACATTTCTACACCTAAGTTCATGTAGAGTGGTAGCCAAAACAGACACAAAATGGTGCCCGCAAGGGCTGACCAGAAGGCGAGGAGAGAGGCCCCCAGGCCATCTCCAAAGCCGCGATGGAGGAGGAGGAAGTGCCCCCTCGAATGGTAATAATAAGACTAAGCGTAAGCTACGCCAAGAAGTAAAGGGTTAAGCGGTGTTGTTCATTGTCACATGATGCTGGGAAAGCCTGAGCAGGAGCCTCTGGGATGCGGAGGAGGCACATCTTGCCTGCACATGTGGCCTCTACCACGAGCACTTCAAAGTGCCTCCTCAGACCGACATAACATTCTGACGCCGACTGTAAATGCCCTTGACACGCAGAGTGGAAAATATCAAACACTCCACCAGTCCCCAAAACGCGGTGTCTCTGCACTGGGAAAGGCCTTAATGAGCCTGCAGGGGAAGGGGGAGGACTCAGAGCCAGGCCAAGGGGCGGGGGTGCACCGGGTGGTTCTGATTTAAGGCTTGTACTGATACCCGCCGGCGTGTGCAACCGGGCTCAGACCGCTGTGAATCTAAATGCCCTAGGACCTTGCCGAACAGCCCCGACCATCAATTCCAGGCCGTGCTGAGTCAAGAGCCTACTGAGACTATTTCCCCTCGTACATTCCAGAGCAGATGACTCTGAAGTGGAGGAATTTCCCGGCCCACACAGCGGTGATTTTTTTTTTTTCCTGCACAGGAATCTCAGTACCCTGTTTTCTCCCACACAGTTCCTCTCCCTTCTCATTGACGGTATCCTGGGATTCATTCTGGTGTCTCTTTAATAAATTTTCATGATGGGAAAAGTCGGCAACCTGGAAGGTCGCTTTCATTTTATCAAGGGTCACCTACATTTCTGAGAGCAGAGGGTCCTTCCCTGGGGATCTGTCATTCCCTGTTCCCAGGAAGCCCTCTCCAAAGTAGCCCAGGCTGCTGAAGAGTCCAGATAACTGGGAGAAAGGGGATCATCCTCCCTTAATAGCCCATCTTCTCTAGGAACTATTACTGGGCTCTTGTGCTGGGTTGCTTTATTCATTCATTTTTAAAATTTATTTACTGCTTTTGAAACACTGGCGTAAGGACAATTTATAAAATATGTTTCTTATCCTTTTGAGGATATTACTATGAAATAGAGGTGGCAAGAAAAAGTTGCTGTTACCAGTCGAATGCCAACAGCAACCCCCAAGCTGAGGTGCAGTCAAACAAGACACTACTCAGCAAAAGAGTCTGCAAATTGGGACAAGCACCCTCAGGACAAAACTGAAAGTACTCTCCCCCAAGACAGCTGAAGGCTGGCTTATATAGAGTACCCACCCTAGTCCCTGATTGGTCCATTTCTATGTAAATAAGAGCTCCAAATTCAACGAAGTTTCATTGAGCCAAATAACATTGCCCTGATGGGTTAGCTTCCAGCATTCTGATTGGTCCTTAAGGAGCCATTCTGCTGGGTCAGTAAATATGCAAATGAGGACATGGCTGTGCAGTTCTGATTGGACAGGGCAGGTCTCTGCCCATTGGTTGAAAGGTGATTCCTGGAACTCCTTTATAAGGGTGGGCTCCGCCAACAGGAACACAGTGCACAGGCTGACAGTTCAGCCTGTGGCCTTGCCCTGAAAAGCAGCCTCCCTGAAAGGCCTCTGTTACCAATGGCTGCTAGATTCTGGCTATGATTTTTGTGCCCAATTGTGCAGTTCTTCTCAGCAGATGTACTCCTTCCCAGTGTCCACAGAGGAAAGGGATGCACCAAAATATAATTACAAATGAGTGCATACAGTGCTACATAGAGACCTGTTACAAAGTGCATGGAAACACAGAATGTAACTGTCAGCTTTAAGCATTCAGAAGCCTTCCATTTATAAAGTGCTTCCCAGGTAAGGGCAAGTTAAAGGAGTTCATCATCAACAAGCTCTTATTATATGAAATGTTAAGGAACTTATCTGAGGAAAAGAAGATGATCAAAAATATGAACAGTAAAATGACAACAAACTCACAACTGTCAACAACTGAACCTCCAAAAAAAAAAAAACCCCTAAGCAAACAACTAGAACAGTATCACAGAAGTGGAGACCACATGGAAGGTTGTCAGCGGGGAAGGGGAGAGGAGAGAATGGGGGAAAAGTTACAGGGAATAAGAAGCATAAATTGTAGGTACAAAAATAGACAGGGGGGAGTTAAGAATAGTATAGGAAATGGAGAAGCCAAAGATCCTATATGCACGACCCATGGACATGAACTAAGGGGGATAAATGTGGGTGGGGGTGCAGGGCAGAGGGGAATAAAGGGGGCAGCAAATGGGGCAACTGTAATAGTATACTCAATAATTTTTTTAAAAGAAGACTTGCATTTGGAAATAGTATTTAAGCTGGGCTTTGACAAAGGGGCAGGATTTCACCAGGCAAAGGAAGCAGGCAAGGCAAAGACATGGGGTAGAGAAAATGATAGTGAATCCGGGGAAAAGTTCAGTGTGCCTGGAGCACAGGGTGTGAAGGGCAACCATGGTACATGAGGCTGGGAAGTCTGAACGTTAAGGGCTTGTGTGCCAGGCTGATGCCTTCTTTACAAAGTCTAAAGGGTTTTAGAGCTCTGACCCACTCACAGCTGTCTCTTAGAAGAGCCAACCTAGTGGCAGAGTAAAAGGTGAACTGGGAAAGGAAGACCCTGCAGTCTTTCTTGCACGTGAAATGCTCTTAAAACATGAGATGAGGCATTTAATTTCTATCTCTCCCCAGGTTTGCTAATCTTTCTGGGTACTGCTGCTCCTAACTCCTTACAGGCTTAGCACTGAAAACACCAGTACTCTGAAGATGGTCTTCTCTGGCCTTTGTCCTTGCTTCAGTCTCTCCCAGTCATGTGTTCCAGGAGCAAGGAGTTGGAGAAGTCATCAGAACCACTGGGCCTTTATAGAGCTACACACCAGAGGAAAAATGGGAGATGAAGTTTGGTCCCCGGGGCAGAGCAAACACATTCTTATATAAACATGGAGCAAATGCAGAATCTTTGCCAGGAAAATAGACTCACTTAAAATGCATTCTGTTACTAAGCTTGTATCAAACTGGCCCAAAGGGACCTGTCAGGAGTTTTCTTGCAAATTACATTTACATGGTTTTAGATGGTGTTTTGGGTGGTTAAAATTCTTCCAGTATAATAACATGAGAACATAAGATAAGTGAATAATAAAAAAGGTAACTGAATCTCCTGTGTTAAGTCCTAAAGTTTTTATAGGTAAAATCTTTGGGGAATAAGGAGGAATTAACCCATGAACAGGAGGGGCTCTGGAAAGATAAGAGTCAACGGTCATTGTTTGTTGTTTTTGTAGCTTTCCTTGTCACTGCTGAAGACAAGATCCCAAAATAAATAAATTTGCCTACTGAAAACATCAGATTTTAATTATTTTAAAAATAAATAGTGGGAACGGCTGTAAAATAACTACGTCTTGCTTCTCCCCTCACAGAAAGACTGTAGAGGTCCGGAGTCATTGGTTTGTTTAGAATATCGGCTCCGATTAAAGTCTTTAGTTAAGACAGTCATTCATTGTTGGAAACCTGAATGGCCTGGCCTGGAGGCACTTTGACCCATCCAGCTACCTCACCATCTGCACCACTCACAGCCTGTTCTACCAGGGATGGAACCCCAGGTAGTGCGCTGTGACTCTCACATGCATCATGTTGAATCATTCAGTCTTTCCACAACCCTACAAAATAGGTCCTATCATGAGCCCCCGTTTACACAGGAGGATGCTGAAGGCTCAGAGGGATCAGGCTAACCTGGAGCTCCCAGGGCGTGGAATCAGATCCAACCCAGATCCGACTCTCTAGACTGCAGAGCACACTGATACTTCTGAAGGACACTAACAGCTGTTCCCAGAGTGTGGTGCAGGAACAGGGGATTGGATTGGGTTTAATATAATCAAGTGTCCTGGGTGAGTGAGGGGCAGAGTCAGGCAGGTACCAAAACACTTGTCTCCCTTCTCTTTGGGGCGGACTCCACTTTCAACCCTGTCGGGTGCTCGGGGAAGGGAGGTACTGTCACCCCCGGGCCTGGAGTTGAGTCTCAAAGAACAGGTCATGCTGCAGAGCCAACCAAAACCACCAACTCAGCAAGCCTGAGGTCTGAAAGCAATTATGCTGGGCCTAAAAATAAAAGGGCTGCGAGTAGCACAGAATTTAATAATGTGCATTTGATTTCTAAATATCCCCTGCTTTTACAAAACACGTAGTTTGCATATGGGTAGACTCTGTTCTAGCGAGGGAGGCATGAGACCAGGATCTGATTCCTCAAAGGAGCTGCTCCGGCCGGACGACTTGCCTGCGAGTTAGTCATACGGGCAGGCGGTCCTTGAGCCCCCGGCTCCTTCCTCATCTTTTCCTTGGGAGGCCCAGGTGGGCACGGGAGCTCCCGCAGGCCAGCTTGTGCTCTGCCACTGAGACGGGGAGGAACCTGCCTTGCTGTTCTATGCTGTCATGTGCTCCCCCTGACAACAGCGGAGGAGACATGAAATCATAAACTCCGTGTGACAACCAGCCTTGAAAGGAAGCCAAGCCAATGTCCTTCTCTCTCTAGTCCATTCACCGAGAGGTTTCCAAGACAGTAAGAAATAGTGCTTAGTCTGTAAGAAAAGACTGTGGTGACCAGTGACCAGTGACCAGTGACTGGTTCCCTCTGGTGTGGCAACAGAGATACTGAGTCCTGCAGGTCCCTTGAAAGAGCATGACATCAGTGTTTTAGATTAAAATGGAAGATTGGGACATGATGGGCTGATGTCCACAAGACACCTCCTCTTCCCCTGCAAGTGTATTCCCTTGCCCACATGGCGTTTATTGGTGGCTGGCCCCACACACACCCAGGCACCTGTGCTGGAGTCCAGGTTCTCCTTTCCACCTTCTCTCCCTGTGAGTCCTGTTGTTCTCTGCCTGAACATGCCCGGTCTCTACCTTCTCTTCACAGCCGTCGCCAATTGTCCACATCATCTTCAGTAGTCTCGTTCCCCTCCACCCGCCCTCCACACTGCCACCAGAGTGATGCTTGTAACCGACAAATGATAATCATCCTTATGGTTGACATTTTAATATGTGCTTACAAGGTGTCAGGCATGTAATAGCTTCGCCTCTCCTCTTTTACTTGCTTGAATGAAATCGTGTCCCTGCTCCACAGTTTTGTTTTGTTTTTAATCCTCACCCAAGGACATTTTTTCATTGTTTTTAGACAGAGAGAAAGGAAGAGAGGGAAACATGGATGTGAGAAACATCCATCAATCACCTCTCCTACATGCCCAGACTGAGGATCAAACCCGCAACCCAGGCGTGTGCCCTGACTGGAAATCGAACACACATCCCTTTGGCTGCAGGATCACACTCCAACCAACTGAGCCACACCAGCCCGGGCTTGCTCCACAGTGTTTAATGATTCTCAGTACCGACAGGATGAAATTGCCACTTTTTTATACAGCATCGTGAGGGAGCCCACTCGCCACCACGATTCATCTCCTGCTGCTCCCACCCTTCCTTGCACGGCCCCTCCGTCAGCCTGCACCCCTCACAGCCCCCCCGCCCCAAGCACTCTCATCTTCTGGCCCTCTGACGCGCTGCCCCTCCTCTTTGTGCACCCCGCTCACACACTTTCACCTTCTTGTGCCTCAGCCACTGGATCACTTGCTTAGACGAGAAGGCTTCACTGTGACTCTTTCTTTCCCCAACCCTAAACACATGCACGCCTGGGAGAACACTGAGACGGCCATTCTACTCTGTCCTAATGTGTCCTAGCGGTGGGATTTTATTGACCTAGATTCTCCCTGCCCTCTGCAGACTACAGATTCTATATTCGAACAGTCTGCATTGAAGGGACTGCTTCCACTCAACAATTCTGAAACCCAAATCATGACTTTCTGTCAACAATCATCAATATTGAATGGGCCAAGCCCAGAAAAAGACAAAGGATAACACATGTAAAAGGAAACACAGCCCCTTCTATGGCACATTGTGCAACCAGGTCCTCTTGAGAGCAAGCACTTTGGCAGATTTTGCCCAGGGCTTTCTTCCTACTTTCTAGAACAGAGCCTGACATATTTTAGGCACTCGAGTTAGCATTAAAAATTTTTATGGATACTAAGAAACAATTTCATGGCTACAGTTAAACACTTGGACATGCACATTTAACTTCACCTCATGTTATATTTCTCATTTTCTGCAATGATGAGAGTGTAAGCCTTTCTGAAAGGCCATTTAGCAATAGGTAACGGGGACCCTAATACACACTCTTTGTGGCAGGGACTTCAAGCTGACTACCCAAGGTCCCTTCTCCTCTCTTCCTTCGCTAACAGGAACCCTTCACTGCTGGGAGGGAAATGTGTCCAGTTGAACTTCCCAACCTTCTGTGACACTAAGTGTGGCCGTGGCGGTGTTTTAACATAGTCTAATGATGGAAGGGAAAAATTTTAGGAGGGATTTTCAGGAAGTCTTCTTAGAATTGGGGCAGAACTGACGAAATCCCTGTTGCTTCCTGAGACCTAAAACTAAGATCAGATGGCTGGACCTTCTGTAGCCATCTTGGCTCACGCAATCAGATAGGATTCATTACAGGGTATTAGAGACTTACAGGATTTCTGGAACGGCCAAGGATCCAAGCTGGAGGGTACTAGCCAAGGACAATGTGTCCAAGGGAAATAACATCCTGGGGACAGGCCTCTCTGCCATTGTCTTACTGCTCACCCCAAAGGACCTATGCCCCCCCACCCTCCACCATGCTTTCTGGAAGATTCCATTTTTCTCTACTTGCTCACCACCTCCCCCTTCTCACTTCTGCCTCCAAGTGTTGGAACTCAACCCCCTTGGAACCATGGCTCTGTGGAGGTCTGGAAAACATCACTTTAGTTTCCACTTTCCCAGCCTACGAAACACAGGAAGACACAGGAGGAGAGGACGGGGGTGTTGAGAGGACCAGCATGAGTATTTGCTGGTCCGTCAACTCAGTGTTGCCTGAGGCCCTTTGGGTCGGAGCTGCCCCTGCTCGGAGCTAGCAGGGGCGTGCAGCAAGGAGACTATGCAACAGGGTGCTTCTGGCATGGGGTGCTAAGGGAGAAAAATCACAGAGCATGGAAAGCGAGGCTACAGAACAATCACCAACACTGAGGAGACCTCAGAAATACCAGTAAGTACCAGCTAGCTACAGCCCACACGGTAACCCTGGCGGTCACCGCCACCCCTGTCCCCTGTGGTCTCATCTAGACACAATGACCAAAGTGACCTGTTAAACCCTAGAGCACATCAGATGTTCTGCTCCAAACTCCCCAGTGTCACTCCTTCTGACTCCGAGAAAAGCCACAACCCCCGCCCCTGGCCATGTGCCCCTCTGTCCCTCCAGCACGTGGGGCACACCCCCCTCAGGCCGCGCTCTGCTGCTGCCTTTGCCCGAGAGACACTGCCCCAGACCCCCGTGCAGCCTCTGCCCGAAGGTCGGCTTCTCGGTGAGACACGCCCCCCTCCATGCCAACTGCCTGTCTTCCTCCTTATTTTCTCCTGAGCTCTTGTTTCCCAGGTACCGTATTTCAACAAACGCGTCTTGTTGACAGACTGCCCCGTTGCACCCCTCCGAGGTGAGCCCAGCGTGCACGGGGGGGTGTCATCTCCTTTCTTCACTGCTGTCCCCACAGAAAGCGGGGCCGTGTCTGGCACATGATAGGTGCTTTGTAAACAATGAATGAATACATGAAAAAACTGGTTAAATTAAAGAGCCACTGGACAGATGGAAGAAGAAAAGAGAGATATAGAATGTAATGGGATTCTTAACAAGACAGAAGAGGGAACTTCCTACAGGCCCTTTTCTTCTGAGGCCCCGTCGGGGCAGGGCTGTGGCGGCGCCCTCTCCCCGCCGCCCCTCTGCGGAAACCCAGGGGCTGACGGAGTTGTGGCTCGGAGGGGCGCTGGCCGGGAGCCACGTGCAGCCTGCAGCCCTGCCTCGGCCGCCAGCCGTGTGAGTTCGGGGGAGCCCTTTCCGCTCCTCCGGCCCCTGACTTCACTGGCGGAGAAACCCGGGCTCCCGTGGGCCCTGACTTTCTCCCGAGAGGGACTGGCACTGAGGGAGCAGTTCGATGATAAGAGACTTGAGCTCAGTGGGTGAGACTCCAAGAGCACAGGATCTACATATTCGGGGCATGGACTTCCTCCAGAAAGGCTGGTGGTGGCCGCGGTCCGCCGCCTCCACCCCGTGGAGCAGGGCCACGGCCTCCGGGCCACGGCCTCCACGGGCCTGCGTTCACACCAGAGCTCCCCGGGTGTCCGTGGCCTGCCTCTAGGACACCCTGTCCCGTCCTCGGCAGCAACCTCGCCGGCCAGTCTCCATTTCCGCTCTGCACGCCCGCGCTTTCTCTGCCCGTTTCACATGAGTATCTTGAAGGAATCCAGGGACACTTTTCTTGAACCTGCCTAGAATTTGTTTTGGCAGGAGTTCTGAGGGCTGCAGTCTTGAGAGGTTTCAGTTTTGTTAAATCATAGATACGATTTCAGTGAGGTTAAACAACTCGAACAGAAACCGGAGCTCCCTCCCATCAATCCCGCCCCTACAACTCGCCCCCACCTGCACGGCCTGCTTGTGGGCTGTCCCTGGTCATCAGAGCCGGAAGGACATCCTCCTCTCCCTGAGGCTGTGATACGGGTCAGACTCCCCACTCTTGCTGGTGGGTAACCCTGACCAAGTTCCCTAACCCCCCTGAGCCCCAGATTTCTCAACTATAAACTGCTGACACTTAGTATGCCAACACTCGCTGCCAAGTCAGACACTCCACGTTCTCTGTTTTCTTCAATTGTCTTAGGAACCCTGTGGGTCAAGGCCTTTTACTAGGCCTTTTACACATGTGAGGACACCCCAGGAAAGATGGAATGATACTTTGATGCCTCCCTGGGTGGGAAAGATCACATTTAAAAATATATAGATTGTGGCGTACAGTAAGCACTTAGGGAATGTAAGTTCTTCCTCCATCACACCTATGAGACTGACTGGGGGGCATGTCATTCTCGCACTTACCATGTGTTGCCTTACACTGCGACCTGTGTGGGGGCTGTGAGACAGCAGCACAGGAAATAAGGGCTGGGCTGTGCCGTGAGCCAGGCCTCGGCTCCTGCCCTTGATCTGTTACTGAATCTTTAGGAACCTCAGTCGCTACAACTGTAAAATGGGAGTGATAATATTGTGAGGGTTTGCAGAACTGATATATAAACATAACCAGCCTGATGCCTGGAATGTAATAGCTATGATTATTCCTAGTGCTTATAGTTAATATTAAAATCAATGTTCCCTTTTGATATTTCCTGAGGAATAAAACAGGCCTTTTCTACCTCTGTACCCCTCTTCATGGCCTCATCCTGCACCTGGCACTTCACAAAGTTGTTTCTCGAAGTGAATTCAAAGGGCTGCCTGCATAGACGGTCCCAAAAGCTCATTGAAAGGAAGATTCCTGGGAACCTCCCAAGCTCATTGGCCATGATCTCTGGCAGCGGCCCAGGATTTCTGGGCTCGGACCATGGGTGAGCCCCATGGACACTGGCGTGTGAGGACCACTCTCCTGGGGGCAGCAGAAATCTACGAATGAAATAAACACATGGGTGGAGGGACGGTCAAAGCAAGTTGCTCGAGTACACATTTTTCAAAGGAATGAAAGGAAAAAGTGCTAACAGTGCTAATAATTTGAGGTTAAAAAGACTCTCTCCTTGCTTTCCAGAATGGAAGTTCAGACCTCCGGCGCTCATCTGGCCTGCCCTCGCCGCCAGGGCCCCTTCCGTCCACATCCACGGGCAGGCAGAGCGGCCGTCTGCCCAGGCTCGGGCCTCCGCTAGCACCCGGACGTTTCCTGCGGACTCTTGGCCTTCCACCGACGCCTCAGAGAGCTGACTGACGCCCATTCCGAGTGCCTGCCCAGGAACTGTCACCCCAAAGCTCTGCTGGGATGAGTTATTTTGATGGTATCTGCGAGACGACAAATACCTTCCAACTTCCACAATAATGTAATAATTTTAATTGGGATATAAATCATTTTGGCCTCAACATCTTAGCAAAGAAAAAAAATCTCGAGTCACATGAATCACAGGCACAGATATTTTGGGATTTATTTTCACACCAACTAGTTTCTTTTTTAAGGACATTTCTTAAAGCCCCATTAAACCACAGATTATTTTTCTATGAAGATTCATCACACCAAGATTTCAGCAGAAATGCTACCCCTTTAAAAATAAAAGGGAGGGAAGACATAGCGATGTGGTCAGCAGAGTCATAAATTAAATTCACCTGGCAGAGTTTGTGCTTCAGGTCTGAGGAATGTAAAAGAACACATTTCTAGTGAATGAAAAAAAAAAAGTCCACAGAAAGGGAGACCAGTTCTGAAACGTGAAGAGAGAGTTGCGGTCCCAAACCCTGGTTCCAGCGTGCATGGCACGCCCAGGTGAAGAGACGCACTCCCTGGGTAACGTCCACAGCGCATGTGCAGCGCTGTACAAGCCAAAGCACATGCTGTCAGGCCCAGAGAAACCTAGTTTAATGCCCCCCCCCCCAAAAAAGGAAGGTTCTAACGGCCTACAGCTGAATAGCTCTTCCGTTAAAAGTCACCATACCTTCCAATTCTTAGGCAAGCTGGGTTGTAAAAAGCCACGCACTGAAGTGGTTTCTTCCAGGAAGTTATAGTTGCAAATATGCTAAAAAGCAAAGTCTAAGGTTCTATTGGGTTAGCGTTGTCTCAGCTCTAGCCTATTTCTTGCCCTTTTAGGCCTCGGTTTCTTCATCTGTAAACCTAGAAACAGAATTGTGCCTTTTTCAAAGGGGTGGTCATGAGAACTGCAGGTTGTAACGTCTGTAAAGCTCCTCGCACATTTCGCTGCATGCTGAAAGGCCTTAATGAATGCTAGTGACGGCCATCATGCAAGCTTCCGCTGGGAGACGAGGATGTCTGCCTTGTTGGAATGAATGACCGATGTTTGTGACGTCAGTGACGATGGGCTGTTACGCCACGCAGCCCTGGCAGAGGGACTAGCAAGAAAGTAGGAACTGCAGAACGTGGCAGTAAAGCCAGTCTCCTGAGCAGCGGGGGGTGGGGGGGGGGGGTTGGTGCACGCCCGCTGGATACATCTAAAAGAAGATGGTACTTCTAGACACGCCTCATGTCATCAAGCAGCTTCTATGCCAACAAATTATTGTCATGTATTTGGGCCACAGTGCCAAAGGCAACACCAGACTTCCCACAGCTCGAGCTGTAGGGATAATGGCCATTTGTTAACCCCTTTTTCTCTGAGGAATACAAAACACTGAGTATTACTGTTTATGTTTCCACAGATTACACTGCGATAATGTGGGAGTGGGGAATAGTAATTTCTGCTTTCTGTGGGGCAGAGGGAGGCCCGAGAAGACGAAGCCGCTTTCTTAAAGTCACAGCACTGCAGCAGAACTTCAGACTCAACTCGGAGAAGCTCCCTCCACGTCACAGGGGCTTCGAGCGCACAGTAGTTCTGCTTCTGTTTGGTTTCGTTTTCAAGAGGGACGGTTCATAAATTCCAGCTAGTTCTGTGGTGTTTCCTGTCGCTGGCTCTCTGGGTATGGTTCAGGGTGATTTTCATTTCCACTTGGATGTGCACGTGATGTGGGCATGAGACTCACACTGGGCGAGATCGGATGGCAGTGCGGCCGTGAAGGCCCCGGGGAGCCATGCCTCTGGTTTTCCATCACGAGCAGGTGAGCTGGGCTGGGCTCATGTCTGAGACCTGACGCGCAAGAGCCCGCCTTCCAGGACGCAGCCTCAGCACCAGCGCAGGATGCAGCAGGGCAGTGGGGGGAACTTGAGGATCGGAGAGGTGCTTGCCCTGAAAGCAGCTCCACCCTCTGGGCACATTTTAGGTGCAGCAGATAGAGGTGAGGGTTTGACATGATGACCATTTGGAACGAGAGAGCTGAGCCTGAAGAAACTTCCAGAAGCTGGGAGCTTTTTCCAGGCCCATTGCTTTAAGACAACATGACGCCATGTTGCCCATTGCTGACACCACGCCCATTACTTTCAGACAACAGCAACAACAACAACAAATCAACAGAATCCACATGGAAACAATGGCCCTGTGGCCCACAGGCCGAGAATAAAGGAAATAAGAGGAAAATACACTTTTCCACTTCAGCTGTAGTCATCAAGTTCCTTTTTCTCAGAGATATCAGATTTCTAGAAAAACATACCTTAGAGAGATGATCAGGAGTGCAGCAAAGATTTTTGTGGGATTTTATCTTTGTTACTCGTATTAGTAAAATAATGAAAGCAAATGTAATGTTTAGCAATGAGAGAGATTTAAATAATTCAGCAAATTTTGATGTGATGATATATTACACACAAGTTTCTAAAGAGTGTTTTATGCTGTGGAAATGTTCACAGTATTGTATTTGAGGGGAAAAAGCAAGACATAAGACTGTGTATGCACTATGGCTTTAAGTACGTAAAAGACCCAAGGACATTCCAAAAAAGGGGGTTGGAAGTACTAGTACACCATAAAGGATACATGATACCCTATTTCTTGGTGATAAGCATGTGGGAGATTTTGTATTCTGCTTTGTTTAAATTGAAAAACAAAACCCTTAAAAATACAACTAATGTGTATGTTTTAAATACTTTGAAGAAATACGATTTGAAGAAAGCTCATGTGACAAACCTACGTGGGGAGATGGCCAAGGGGCCCGGAAACCAATTTTCCTTCTAAAACCTCCGTGTGCATTCCGTATCCCGGAGAACAACAATCCCAAATTAACCTTGCGCGGCGCCACCCACCCCCGTGGCTCCTTTGATTCAAACTTACAGGAATCCGGCAAGACCACACCACTCAGCTGGCCTCAGGAATGCGCATGTCTGGGCCGTTTCCCTCCGGCCATGTGGGGAACATCACTGCCATACATCCGCACTTGTACGGGGTCCAAGTCCTGTCATTCTCTGCGGGCAGCGGGCGGGAAGGAGCTACGTGCCGGCATGCGCGGGGATCGCGGGTCCCCTCTGCCATTACGCTTTGCCAGCATTCTTAAAGCGCAAACCCTCCAACACGGTGTTTATTTTTTCCTCTCAAGAATTTGTCCAAAATTTGATATGTGTAGAAAATGTCTATTTAATCTCCCTCCCTTCAGCTTTCTCCCTGGTCATTCGAATATGTGGTAGGAAAAGAGAGCTGATTTGCATTACAGCTTTTTTTTTTATTCTCTGGGTTGAATGCTCTCTAGTTATTGTTTATCTGGCTTTGAAATATCCTGCTCTTGGGAAATGAGCATTTGTACAAGCCACAGGTAGGACTATGAAACTTGCCACAAAATTTCTGGGGTCTTAATCATAAACAAGCTCATATCTGCATAGGTACATATAATTTTAAATATATACGAGGCCTGTCCAGAAAAACTCCAGCCATTGTTAACATAATGGGAACAGTCTGCAGGACATCAATGTGACCTGGCAGCCAAGGAGAGTGGACTGGAATGTGCGTGCGTGAACAATGACGACTTCCCTGTCCTAGTCAGTGGGGGTGGCAGACGCCATTGAGTGAGCTTGTGTACTGTGTGGCTGTCGCATTCAAAATGACTGAGCGAGTAGAACAACAAATCTGCATCCGATTTGTGTTAAGCTTGAACATTGCTCCACAGAAATTATTCAGATGATTCAGAAGGCTTTTGGAGATGATGCAATGAATGTAGCACAAATAAAAGTGTGGCACAAACCTTCAAAGATGGTTAGAATCTGTTGAAAGTGATCCGCGATCTGGAAGGCCAGCAACAAGCAGAAGGCCTGAGAATGTTGAACATGGATGGGCTGCAATCAACCAAGATCGGTGGCTGACAGTGCGAGAACCAGAAGCTGATCTGGGGATTCCAAAAGCTCCTGTGTCCGAGATTTTGACGCAGGTCTTGGCATGAAACATGCCAGGGCAAAATTCGTTCCATGGCTTCTGCTACCAGAGCAGAAAGACCATCGTGTTGTGGTTGCTAATGACTCAATTCCAACCGCTACCAATGAACCAGATTCCCTCAAGGAAGCCGTAACTTTGAAGGGGACTGAGGTGTCATTGTCCTATGTACAATGTTTCTTGTATCTTTTTCAATAAATGTCTCTTTGCCACATTACACGGATGGATACTTTCTGGACATACCTCATACATTAAGCCTCTTGCATCTATGTATGCTTTTTAATCCCAAATGTCACTTGTAAGAATTTATTACAACTAAATAATGAGCAATGATTTAGGAATAATAGTTTCAATCAGATTACTGTTTATAATTGTGACAAGCTGAAAATAACTTAAAGGTTTTACATGGGAGATTAAATGAATAATACAGGCACAAAATGGTAGACTATTCCATTGTAAAAAATAAGAATACTTAAAGACCTGAAATATTTAAGATATTTTGATATGCACAAAACCAGGATACAGAACGCTGTGACCGTCAATTTGTAAAACACACAAATAAAAACGAAACAGAAAAGGAGAGAAAGAAAAGAAGATTTAAACGAAGGCCAGCAGCGGCCACACAGCCGTGTCAGCCACGGTGTCTCTGGTGGCAGCGATGTGCCTTTCACACCTCCCCGTGTTTTCCAGACGTGAGACGCCAAACACAGTATTCATTTCATGATAGCACAGGAAAAAGCTATTTTAAAATTTTTTGCATTTAAATACTACAGTTGTCGCCCGAAATTGGTCTGAATAAGAACATTGAGCATGGCGTGCCACCGGCACCTTTGGGTGAGGTTCCAGAGCTCCGAGGGCAGGGGAGGCAACTGGCACCGGCTGAGAAGGTGCGAACGTCGTGCCGGACGTTTTCCTGAGCTTCCCTTACGTCTCAGACGAGCCCTCTGAGGTAGAGGAGGGCAGCCCGTCTCTCATCCCTCTCTGCGCTGCCATCTCTTTACACCGGAGTAGAATTCATCTAGAACACTGTCTCCCAGGGTTCTCCTCCAAAGGGGCTGGAAACACCCACGCCCCTTAAAGTGCTGACGCTCAGTGGGCAGCCGAGGCTAGCCGCTGGGGACCGAGAGCTGTCCTGGCGGCGGGGTGTGGCCCTTGAACTTGTCTCAAGCAGCACCCTAGCGAGGAGGAGCAACGGCTGCTGCAAGGGGCTGGTTCATGGGCACAAGAATCAAAGTCCAAGCCAGCCACAACTCCCACCCCGCCCAGCCTCGGTGACACCTATGAACAAACAGGTGTTTCTGTGGAGAGCCAGGAGCTCTCTTAGGCGGCCTGTGTCCATTCTCCTTCCTTTTGGATCTAATCATTGTACCAAATCACTTGAGAAAGTGCACCAGATTACAAGACAAACATAACTTTTCTTTAATGAGTTAAATGACCAGAAAGTTTATGAAATGGGGAGAAATGATCATTAATTCCACTTTCCCCTAAGATCAGGGAATTCAATCTTTTGAAGAGACTTCATAGTTGGTTGTGGCTTTTAAAATCCTTTGCTCCTTTTCTAAGCTATTACTTATAAGAAAAGGAAGACTTGATTTTTATAAATTCCCTCTTCCATCAATTAAAAAATACTCCGCTTCTTTCCCAGAGACTGAGTTAAGAAAATAAAGTCTCATATAGATGTCTTTCATCTCATGACCACAGACGTGGAGTTTTCAGACTCAAGGAATGTGCAACCTCATCTTCCCTGGAGTTTTGTTTCTCAGGAATGCGTCATTAGTCAGTTTATGGAGAAGGCTTCCAAGACAGTGCGGCTGAATAATGTCTTAACTGCAGTTGGATGGGAGTGAGAAAGCCTTTACAATTATACGGTGGGAAGTAAAGCATGCTTCATTTAGGCAAGGCTCTCTGGCCTGGACGACTGCTAGAACTAGGCGACCCAGGAAGGCCTGGAACTTCCCTTAGCGAACTTGAGAGCTGTCGCTACAATTGACACCTGGGTTCGGCATCTAAAAGCTGCGAGAGGAGGACACAATTACAGACCACAGCAGGACAAGATATATTCCCTCTCTATATTGCTCTTCACCCCAACACTCTTATCATTGCCAAGAGGAGTATTATAAATCACTCCCTGATCATTCTTCATCTGTTCCCCAGATTGTAGTTTGTTTTCCCGAGCCTCAACTTATTGCACTTCGCTGGACTCTGAGACCCGAGTGTGCTATTAAAACCAGGCCCATCTCTTCGGAGCCCCACTATCCACATTACTCAGCCTCTGTGGCGGTGCTGGGTGCCAGACCTATGGCTGGGTCCTTCCAACCCCCGTCACACATGCCCTGGATCTTAAGCAAAGCAACATCCTGTGTTACTTCCAAGTGGTTCCTATACAACTTAGGGTCCACTCACCTGCCTAGTTCTGCCTACGTCAGAATCCACACAACAGAACACACGCAGTGGCTCTGTGACAGGAAGATGCCAAGGCTGGGTGGGACGGGGAATATATGTTGTCCTGACAACTGAAGGATGCTTGTACCCCTCAGTCCAAGCGTTAAAGGGAAATGACTATGGCTGAGAATACGTGGATCATTAGCTTTTTCTCCTCCTAGGAGAAACAATCACTAGTTGTGGTCTTTCCTCCAAGGTTACCTTGAATGACAGGAAGTAGGAACTTCTAAGGACAAAAGCACTTTTAGGTCTGTAGGAGGGAATAGTAAAGAAAATAGGTAACATTTTAAAAAGTCTGTTGAGTTTTAAATGGAGGCACAAGGAGAGGCAAGATCAAACAGTTCCTTCCATAAAACCAGTAATAATTATTATTGGTGATAATTTAAATACATGATTGCCCCAATGTACTCTATGAAGGCTGTGGTTTGGTTGTGTCTCCAGAAATTACAGAATAGAAAACAAAGTTGGAGAGTTGCAAATGGACGTGACTTTGTAAAATGAAGCAATAGGATTTGAAATTGCAGTGCCAGTCATGGGAATTATTTTGCAAAAATAATTTATTAGGGGAAGCAGAAAGAAATATAACCAAAAAAGAATAAAGTCTCACATGTGTTTTTTGACCAAGAAAACATAAAGGGAGCTTTAAGGATGCCTTCCAGAATGCAGTAATAAATACCCAGGAGGTAGTAATAAGTTTCAGTAACATAATGCAAGGATAGGGCATGACGGGTGGAAACAAGAAAAATAAGTAAATAATCACCTCACTAGACGGAGTTCCACTGTAGAAGTGACAAGGAGGAGCCAAGTGACAGCATGTGCAGAGAGAGCACCGCACAAACACCTTGCCTCCTCCACAAACCACACCCATTTGAGGGGAGATGCCAGCCGGGACTCGGTCCTTCCATGGTTTCATATCTGGCAAAAAGTTCTGAAAAGCGTCTCTTGCCAAACTTTACACCCTTTACATTGTGAACTTTTTGGAATTCCAACCCTCCTCGGAGAATGAGATGTTTATTTTCATTCTCCCCTGCCAGACCCGGAGAAGAAGTTCAGTGCTGCCAAGGGCTGGAGCCAATGACACGATCCTGACATGGCATGTAAGGATCACATATGGGTCATTACACTCGGGGTTGCTAGTTATCCGATGCATTAACAAATCAATGAAGATATTTACCAAGCACCCTCTATGAATGAGGCATAATGCTAGGGGGATACAAATGAATTTAAGATACAGTTGTAATCAAGAATCTATAATTGTTATGGAACAGGCATTAGCTCTTGGTAGGTACTGTTAATTTCTCATGACAATAAACATGACTGGTGAGACCAATAAGAATCATCACCAGGTTGACACCAGGTGATGGTGTCACCATCACCAGGGATGACAGTGGTCACCACACCTTCAGGAAATAAGGAAACCCAAAGAAGGAGGGGAGCGAACCAACATACTTTCACTGAAAATCGATTGGCTCCTTACATTTATTCTCTCATTTAATCTTCTCACCAAGAATCTGAAGTCAATATTATTCTTGTTTTTATAGATAAGAACATGGAAGCCTAAAGATGCTTAACAATTTGCCAAGGTCACACTAGTACACGGAACAGTTAGAATGTTAACCTACACCCAGCTGAGTTCGCAGTCTTACACCCTTCACTCCAACGAAAAGGATGGCCGAATTCGCGAGGCTGAAAAGGGAGGAACTCCTGCAGTAAACACCTGCACAGACAGTTGAAGTTAGTTCAGAGGTCAGTAGCTCTCTCCATGAAGAGGTAGGGAGAGAAACATAATAGTCTAACATAGAGAAATAAATACTACCATTGAGTTTTTAGCTCAATGTTGTCTGGTTTGGGGTTTCCCAGAAGCAGACCCAGACACCAGGATTCCAGTGCAAATAGTATAGAAGGGCAAGAAGGAAATATTAGAAAAGTTGGGGACGAAGACGAGGAAGAGAATGCTGCAAATAAAGTGACGTATGAAGCCAGCTATCACCAGGGAAGAGTGGGACTTAATCTCGTGGGGGATTTCTGGGCAACAGTGCAGAACCCAAGCCTCAGAACCACCCACCCAAGGAGTCGGTGAGCGGGAGGACTTAGACACCCACTCCTACCAGTCATTGGGTAAGAGCTGTGCCAGACAGGTGATGGGTTGGGTAGTTCACTCCCTGGTCCTTCTGGTCTACCACGGACACAAGCAGAACCCTACCTGGGGCTGGGAAGACAGCCCCAAGGGAAAGACACACAGACACAGGTGAAGCTGGCTGTCTTCAGTGACATGACTGATGCCCAAGGGACATAGGCAGGGTTCTGGCAGTACCTTCTACGAGCATCACCTTTGGTGCAGGTTTTGTGATATTTTCTATTACTCTACCCCTTTTGATGTGTGTGAGTATGGAGACCATCGTCTCTTAAATGTTAAAGCGCATAAAAAGTCCTTGGGAGGCTTGTTAACAAAGCAGGTCCTGGGACCTCACCCATTAAAACTCTGACCCCTTGTCCAGGCGACTCTGACATGCACGGTCTGAGGGTGGCATGGTGAGATAAAAGCCCGGACTCTCCACGCCTTACGTGGAGAGCAGGTGAGCAGACGGAGGCCACGGACGCAGTGAGAAGAGGAGGGCGTCTGGATTAAGGGATCCTTGGATAGGAGCACTGTTGCCCTTACTTTGTGACCTTAGAACAATGACGTCATCTCTCTTTGTTTTCGTTCCTCACCTATAAAATGGAGATTAAAGCACTTACCTGGGCTGTTTCCTGTGACAGTTAAATAGGATAACATATGGACGAGTCCAGAGCAGTGTGGGACACATGGTAAGTGCTCAGTGTTAATCCCCTCTCTCTCTCTCTCTTTTTCCCTCCGAAGATTGAAATCTGCTGACAAAGTGATGCCAATGACATTTGGTGGTGCTGTCTGACAAATTGCTCCTGACTGCGAGAAGACTTGATGATAAAATAATGCGAGCCCCGGCTCTACCTTTGCCCCGCACCTTCTCAATGCACTCCCAGCCTGGGTTAGTTTCCGCCCCCCACTTACAACTGCACTGCATAATGGTTGCCCTGGGGCTATAAACGGGAGTGTCCAGGTGCCAAGGGACGGATCGGGTTGGTCTGGCTCCAGGCTGGCCCCAGGACCTGCCCTGCAGGCTTTCACCTTCTATACTGAGAAGCTATTTGGTTGGGCTTTTTTTTTTTTTTTTTGGCTCTTTGTATTTCTAGGAAAGATATTTTTAAGTCTATACTGAGAAAAAAAAAACAGGAAAGGTGCCAAGAAAAAGATTAGAGACAAAATAGACTATTGTTTTAGATGCAGAGAACAGACTGATGTTGCCAGTTGGGGGGGGGGGATTTGGGGAACTGGGAGAAAAAGTGAAGGGATTAGGAAGCAAAAATTGGTCGTTACAGAGCAGTCACAGGGACGTAAAGTACAGCACAGGGAATACAGTCACTAACATCACCATAACGATGTCTGGTGCCAGGTGAGTGCTGGACTTATCAGGGGGATCATTCTGTAAAGTACATTACTGTCTGACCTCTATGCTGTATAACTACAACTAACACAAAATAATATTAAATGTCAACTGTAATTGAAAAGTAAAATTTAAAAAATCTATTATATTAACAAATAGACTGATTTTGAATACATTATGCTTATTTATTGTTATGATCCCATCATGCCCAAACTGATGAGCAATCAGAGTAATTTGGGATTACGAGGGAGGACCCTAGAAAACTGGAATTACCTTCTGGAGGGCAGGGCCCTTGTAGTACAGGTTTCACCACTAGGTGAGTGTTTCTAGGAGCCCATCTGTGTCAGGTATCAGTTGGCGTTGTTGTGAGAGGCTGCGTCCAGCTTCAGCGAATTTTTTTGAAAACTCCTTCAAGCATTTGCCCATTTCATGATGGGTAATTTAAGAGTGCACCGGCCCACACCACACTGAACGTTCAGCAGTTTTTGACCATAAATGCCCATGACCCTGTGCTCCACCTTCCCTATTTACCTGATCTCTCCCCAAGCTACTTTTTTTTTTGTTTCCCTGGATGAAAAAAAGTCTTCAAAAGGGAAAGTTTTTGCTGATGTGGGAGAGGTGAAATAAAAATGACAGAAGCACTAATAGGCATCAAAATCGACAAGTTCAAAAAACGGTTTTGAGTAGTGGAAAAATGTCTCAATAGGTGTATTACATCAATCAGAGAGTACTTTGAAGGTGGCTGAAGTTTAAACTTGTAAAAATGATTAGGCAATGTTTTATAAATAAATTCTGTTTTGGGGGGTCCCCCTCGTATAACGGTATTATCGTAATACAGACCTCAAGGGACGAACTTTAGAGCACAAGGCAAAGTGCTCGGCACTCAGTAGGTCCTCAAGCATTCACTGGATTTGTTGGCATCATCCAAGACAAGCAGCCACTTTTTTCTCCAAAATCTCCAGCTCTCTGAGCTGAAGTCGTTCCCATGCCTCAAACTCTTAATCACCTAGTTTGGCTAACGTGTTACCCACATTTCTGTTGCTGCAGTTTACAATGATTTCTGGCCCTGGCTGATGTGGCTCAGTGGATCGAGCACCAGTCTATGAACCAACAGGCTGCCGGTTCAATTCCTGATCAGGGCACATGCCCCGGTTGCAGGCCAGGCTCCTTTCTCTCTCTCTAAGAATAAATAAAATCTTTAAAAATAAAAAATAGAATAAAATGACTTGTGCTTAGTCTGCAGGAATATAGAGGAAAATGAATCAAAGAACAAAGCTTTGTCAGCTGCTCCCAAGGTTGCTTAGCTTCATCTCATAAACAAAACATGCCGAGGATAATAATGAAGATTTTAAAAGAAAATTTTTGCCTGTAAATGTTTATCTCATTCTGTCTTGATGTGGTCCACAAAGGCCGTTTGCCACCTAGCACAGCTCTGCCCACGAGTGAGCAGGGAAAACAGGGAACGGAGCGCCTGCATCCCCGGCGGAGGCGCCTAGGACCCGAAAACCCACCGTCCTCCCCTCGCCGGAGGCAGCAGCATGGCTGCACGTGAGGCCTGCAGTAGAGCCTCGTGGGAAACCGTTCTTTTATGCGACCCCACGAAGCTGCCCCCTCAAAGCAGCCCCTTCCCCATGCTTACACAGGAAACCAGTGAGGTCTGGGGGTCTAAGGACGGGCTTGAAGGCCGACACACCTGGTTCCGGTCCAGGTTCTGCTTGACTCTTGCTTAGCAACCAAGGTCAAGTCGAACCCTACACTCCCATCTTCTCTAATGCAACACAAGGAGTTGGCTGAAATGATGTCTAAACTCTCCTGTATCCCTGGAAGTGATTTTTCTAAGGGAAAACTCAAGATAATCAATAATAAATACATCTGATTCACATTATTGGAAGAGTTATATCCTCTTAGTAGCTGGGAATATTGAATTAACAAATGCCGACTGGCCCATTGCTCTTCAGGGAAATGCGGGGTCAGGTTCCTGCGAGGCTCGGAGCACATTTTCGTCTACTGATTGAAACATTAACCTTGTTCTGTGTGTGTTTCTATCTAAAGACACTTTAATACATCCTGTTGACTTATTAACATTGCACTCACAGCCAGCAACCAGGTGACTCCTGTCCGAATGAAACTCACCTAACATGCGTATTTTCCCATCATGCACGTCACACCCTTCTTGTGCTCAGGAACCGTAGACCACGTTTCCACACTGTGCTTGGGGACCGTTTTAAGCCGATGGAATCACCCACAAAAAGTGCAAAACGCTAGAACCTGGCATCGGGTTGATGACGGAAAGGACCCACGTTTGCGGTGTGGGGGCTGAAGCGAGGCAGGACACCCGCCCCCTCGTCGGAGCTCCGCGGGGACGGACGGGTGGGGAGGCCTGCGCGAGGTCGCTGCTGCCCTGCACGTGTCGGCGGGTGAGAGGACCGCGAACACTGACTTGGGACGCACAAGGAAATCTTAGCATGCAGCCCAATTTGTGAATACAGAATCTGTGAATAATGCGAATTGACGACACATGAAGATAAAGATAATTGTGTTGTTTTACAGTGTCTTGCACCTGAAAACAGTGGATTTTCTTCAAAACTGGAACTGACAGCAGCGCAGTCACCCCCCACTCCCCTGCGTGCTGGGTGGGATGACAGCTCCGCCCCGCAGACGGTGAAACGAGCTGATGAAGCGGCGTCCAGAACATCCCCCGGCAATGCCACATCCGAGCCCGGGTCCCTGGGGGTGTGAAACTACCCCTGGGTTTGTCCCACGGGGCTGCTCCTCCTCGGTACCGACACGACGGATGTCTTTCCTTCACTGCCCGCCAGCTAAGTGTTGTGCTTAGGCCCTGTGGGGGAAGTCCGCGGATCTGGGGCACAGCTTCTGGAGCCGGGGCGAGCGATTCAAGAGGCCACCGGTGACCTTGCCCCGTGGGGCTCCCTGAGGGTTAGCCGGCTGCTCGTGCACGGCGCTCTTGTTCCCCAGATGGCACTGCTGACACCCACCCACAGCCCCTGGATGCAGGCGAGTCTCAGCTCTGTCGCCTCGGACGACATTCCAGCCTCATCCACCACAGGCGTGTAGCTAAGAACCACACTGGCTGCTCCCTGTTCCTTTTCTCGAAGCCAAGAGTCACCTTCTACTGATGCTAAAAAACCCCCTCCGTTCCTCACGGTGCCTGGAGCGGCGCCCGGGGCACGGGCACACTGTGGACGCGCTGATGGAATGGGGTTCTCCTCCGGAGTGAGCGTTGCCCCGACATGTCCGGGACTTGTTACGCCCCTGTAGTCACACCGCGGCACTCTAATATTCTTCCCTGTTGCTTCACGTTTTCCTCATTTGCTGGTGTGGGCCACGAAGCCGATGGGCCAGATGGCTCTCTTCTGCTCGGACAAGAACCTTCAACCAAGTCGGGATCATTGAACTACTACTGCGTGAGCAGCACGCAAGCTCTCACCCAGGTAACCAAGGCCGTCGGCAGGAGTCGGCGCTGTTTGGGAAGCCGGAGTCCCAGAGGACAGACGTGGGGCACGGAAAAGGGTGGGGTCTGGCACCTCCCTCGTCTCAGACGCAAAGACACGAGTCGGGAAGGGGAGCCACCAACCAAATCTGAGGGGGCCTCTTCCTGAGACCCTCAGCACCACGGGGCAGCGCAGAGCGCGGGGATGAAGTGCGGTCGGCGTTCCACACGAGGGCCATCCTCCTCCGGCTGCGGGGAGCAGAACGTGGCTTTTCCACGGAGATGACCCTCGACCTGCAGTTCCCTCTGGGGGCGTGGCTGCTTCGGGGAGTGGGAGATGGCACGCTCAGCGCGGGTATCAGTGTCCTCGGGGTGCACGCTGGCAGAGGGGACAGCAGTCGGCTCTTCGGGGAGCTGTGGGGCTATCGGCTAGTCACAAGCTGGCCCCAGAGCAGGAGAACACAGAGGCACAGCTGGGTGATTAGGGCGGATAGACATCAAACTTTTTACTATACACTGGTTGCTAAGGCATTTAATGCAGATCGAACTTCCTTCTCCACTTCCCAGAAAAGCGTTTCTTAGAAAAATGAGAACAACTTGGGATTTAGACGTAGGCCGGAATTCAAATCCTGGCTCGCGTGATCGCGTGAGTTACGCCTCTTTGAAGAAGTCACTTGATCCTTTGGAGACTCTGTTTCCTCCTCCATAATGTGCAGAACATTTTGACTTCACGGAGGTGGCACAGGACTGGAAGTCAGCCACACCGTCTGTGGTGCACCAGTCACACGGCCATTCTCTTCTGACGGCCGTCGGCTGTCACTGCGTCCCCACAGGGTATGTGTGCAGGTGCAGTACCTGGGGCTTCAAGTTTGTGGGCTGCTCTGCTGCATCCTTCCCGTGGGCGCCGGTTGCAGTGGCGACTCACCCTGTGCAAACGCAAGTTCTCCCCCCAGAGTTACAAGGGGCTGAAAAGTCGTTTCTTCAATGCCCTTGAAAAGCTACAAGACACTAATGCGTGTCTGTGGGCCAGCAGTTTAGACATGAAAACATCCACATTCCTTGTGCCTGGGCTCATTCATTCTTCCCACCCCGCTGGTGTTAGAGCTTTATAAATAAGCAAGACAGGATCGATTTTTTTTTTCTTTTCAGCCAACTGAAAGCTTAAGGGTCTTATGCATAAGGAAAGGAACAAGAACCTTTAGCCAGACCAGACCTACTGCTGTACGTTCTGCTGCTCTACGCATAGGGCTTCCACGTATGATCAGTTGCACCCACCGCTACAACCCCAAGCCCTTCTGCCGCATGAATTCCCTCTACACTTCCCATCGGATTTGTCTTCTTGCCTGCACAGCTCCAGGGACAGGGTTCCCAAGGTGGCCGTCTTTGGATGGATGTTCCCTAAACTCCCTTCCGGCTGTAGTAATCCACGCCCAAGTATGGACACCAGCAAACACAATCGGGCGACGGCCCAGACGGAAGGCATTCGACATGACTCATCAACCCTATGCAGTTACTCTCCTGTTTATAGCAAATGAGGATAGAACCTATTTCAAATTTATTTTCTTTTTAATATATTTTAAAAACATGTGAAATTACAACACCCCATCCCCACCCCCCACTTTTGGACACAGGGTGTTGCTTTTTCTCTTCAAGAGGGAAAACACTCACATCAGGATTGATTTAATTTTCCCCCTTTTAAATCATAAACAGTCCCGGTACAAGAAACAGTAGCTGTTACTGATTAAAAGTGCATTTGCCTTGCCTTGCCTGATGATTGATACTTGGAGGGCAGGAGGAGCACTGGGCTTTGGCCGGGGGACTGGAAGTGGGACAATTTTGCCACATTACCTGATCTTCGGGGAGAACGTTAGTGTTGGAGGAAATTTAGGTTTGGGGAGAGAGCTTTTTTCGTCTGTAAACTTCAGGGGACATGGGCCCAACTTCTTGCTTTGTTCTGTCCCTCCCTGTGCTGGGCTCACCAGCCATTAGTACCTGTAGTGCACAGGAGCCCGGGAGAGGCCCTCTGAATGGGCTTTTAATGGCCTGTTGAATAACGCGGCTACCAGCTCAGGAAATGCATGCGTTTTATAGCGCATGTTTTCAAAGCTCCTGTTCGTGAGTGCCGGGTGAGAGGTGCCTCTGTGTGTGCTCTTCACAGACCCAGGGCAGCAGGAAAGACTGCCTTTGGAAGCATTTCAAACAGAGGAATGAGCTCCCTTACCCCATTTATACTTCTAACATCAAGAATAATCACTTTTGTGGTTTGAAAATGGCACCTTTCCTTTTAAGGAGCTACTCTCTGAGCCCACCAGGAAATCCTAATTTCACAAGAACGTGGCAATGCGATTCATCGAAGGCATCTGTCCGCCATCTCTGTGAGCGAGGCCTGGGATACGATGGGAAGGAGGGAGAGTGACTAGCAGTGGTAACAGGATTCTTAGTCTTCAGTTCGCTAACTTTCACGTGTTGTTAGCCTTATCTCCCTTTCAAGGTTTTAACTGTAGCCAACATACACCATACACTGGAGATCCTTCAACTTGTCAGTTAGCAGAACATCTGGAAGTAATAGTGATCTTTGTACAACACCATTTAATATCGACATATTAAATTTAAAATAACAGAATGTATAATATGACACGGGGTTTATGATATAGTAATAAAGGTGAGTATCAGCACCAAACATTTAAGAAAAAATGTGTTTGGAAACCTTAGAATTGAACGGTACTGAGTTATATTACATTTTCTGAAAATCTGGAAAGACTGCTAGCATTCATATGTAATGGTGGAACACCTTGACTCAAGCTGTGGACAAACGGTGTTCCGTGGAAGCACTGTCTGAGATCACTGTCATGAACAGAGAGGCACAAACATGCTGAGCGACTTTCTAGAGACCTTATGTGTCATAAGCAAGACTTTCTGAAAATTGACGTAAAGTCCTCGGGTGGTCTAAGCCTGAACCCGAGGGAAAAAGCAAATAAAGAAATGCTGATCAATTTGACTACCATGAAATGTACCATTTGGGCTTGCTACATACAACGCCATAAAAAACTGAAATAAAAAAAAAAACAAACTCAAAAATATGTCCACAACATACATTTATAATGTACTACTATATTTAAAATAACAAGTTTGTAAATTCAGTAAGTGAACAACTAATAACAGAGTAGAAAATAGTGGGTAAAAAATATATAACTTACAAAAATAAGAAAGACATATTGTCAGTACACATAGAAAAAAATTATTCAACATACCGTATTTTTCAGACTATAAGATGCACACCCCCAAATTTGGGGGGAAATGGGGGTGCATCTTATAGTCCAAAATGTAGCTTACCTGGCTAGCTGTGGGGGGGGGGGGTACAGCAGTGGAGTGGGGTCACAGGTTATTAAATATTTTACCACATTTTTTGCTTCAAATTTTTGTTTCCTATTTTCCTCCTCTAAAACCTAGGTGTGTCTTATGGTCCTGTGCATCTTATAATCCTAAAAATACGGTAAGTGCTAATCAAAGAAACGCATATTAGAATGATAAAGTGGCATGTGTTTCCATTGATCTGTGGGTTTAGGGAAATGGTCACAGTCACACACTGCTATGTCTATTAGTACAATTTTATGAAAAATAATTTGGAAAAACCTGACAAAAGCCTTAACATTTTTTTACCTTTAATCTAATAAAAAAAATTTCCCTACCAGACATGTGTTGCTCTCTCTCTTATTTTTTCCCCTTCTGTGAAGGGTTCTGGATGGTAGTTATTATATTATTATTTTAAATTAAAAAGTTAGGAGAAGTCCTAGTGTGTATTCAAAGGGCAGGTTAAGTAAGTTATGGCACATAATATCATACTATAATTATTGAGTTACAAATGTTTCCTTATTGATATCAATAGGTATTCATAATATTAAATGAGAAAAGCAAGTTTCAAAGATGCATGATTTTATTTAGGTAAATTATGTATACAGAGGAGAGGGCTGGAAGTTCATAGATCAAGGGGTCTATTGTCATTATATCTGGGTGGATGGACTTCTGTGTTTATTTGCTGTAAGGATTATGAGTCAGGTTGAGAAAAACACGAGATTTGTTTTTAAGTTTGGAGGACGAATGGCATATCTGGCCCGAGACATGTTACTACCCCCAGCAATCCTCTTTCCCTCCAAAAGGAATTTCTCTTACAGATTCTTCCTCCCTGGGGTGTGTCTCATCCTCTTTACTCCTGGGTCGTCTCAGCCGGCGATGACTTCCCCATTTCTCCAAAGGGTCACACGGTTTGCCCCCGTGCAGTAAGCTCTCCCAATCACCAGTAATAAAGTCAGACCACTCTAAATTAAGGTCTCTGGGAGGGGAAGGCCAAGTCAATGAGTAGCTTTGTATGACTTGAACACATTCCTAAAGAAATAAGTCAGACTCCTGACTTTCATCTTATTCCCAGCCTCTGGAATAAGAATGTTAACTCAACCAACTTAATGTTTAGGAAAACCAAAGGAGAAAACTAAAGCAAATAATTAAAACCTCAGAGTACATAGCCAGGATAAAGATAGTCACTGATCCCATTTTTGAGCACCTATCCAAGGGAGATTAGCACGGCCTAAGTATGTTTAAGACGAACGTCAGGGACAAGCTTCAAAGAAAAAAAGCGGAAATAACGAGCAGGTTTGGAAACGGACAGAAACCCAGGGTTCACGACCAGAATGAAGAGCAGGCCCTCGGGTCCTCTGAGGGAGATGATACCGTAAAGCCAACGTAACGCTGTTGTAAGTACTAAATGAAGTCAAACGCATCGCACACTAGACAATGCATAAATATCAGTTCCCTTCCTTCCCAGGAAAAGAGGAAGAGGGCAGAGGAGGAGGGGGGAGGAAATGGCCACCCACCGCCAACCCCATGTTGAGCCATCGAGTCTGGTGGGGAAGATAGGTGTTTGCGGGGAGGGAGATGGATACGTGATTGGGAGGAGGGACTGTTTTAAAACAACTTTTACTTGTTTTATGAGGACAAGAGAATTCCACGGTCATGAAGTGCGGTAACCACTGAGATCCTGGGGAGCCCATGGAAACTTTGGGCTTGCAGCACACAGGTCGCGTTATTTTTGAGAATCGCAGGCTCTCCCCCTGCCCCGAGTCCTCCGAGGTCATGCTGAGGATCTCGGGTGTGCTGCCCACGCCCACCCCGCTTTGCCATGCGCCCAGCGAGGAAGCCGTACCTGCCTCTCTTCCCCAGGGGGAAGGCTACACGACGACACAGCTGGGGATGGACAGGCAAAAAGGCCTGAGCGCTGGGGAAGGAAATGCTCCCGCCCACAGGCGTGTGGAAGGTGCCGCCCTTGGCAGTGTGGCTGAGGGCGGGAGCTTTACCTCCGAACTCGGAACAGGGAGCAAAGGCCGTCTTTGCTGCTGGTTTAAGTGGGAAATGGTTTGGAGGAGATCTGAAGTTTTAAGAGCTCTTGAAGCACGGTGAACGGCGAGGAAGCTCGACGAGAAAAATAAAACAGCTCATGATGCGCAAGGTGAGAGCTGGGGGGTGGCTGTCGGGGAAACGGGAGTGGGGGGTGGCGTGTGCCCCGTGCTGAGTGCGGTCTGGGAGAGCTGGTGCGCATCAGGAATGCCGTGAAAGCGAAACGCATCTGCCACGAGGCTCGCTACTCCGGGTTGGAGTCTGAGATGCTGGAGTGTTTTTTTAGCATCAGAGTTCTGGCAGGGTGAGGGGGTCTGAGGACGGGCTCCAGGCTGGCCAGAGCACAAGCTCCACATTTTCCTCAGGAGACACGC
Organism: Phyllostomus discolor; assembly: GCF_004126475.2. Taxonomy (NCBI): domain Eukaryota; kingdom Metazoa; phylum Chordata; class Mammalia; order Chiroptera; family Phyllostomidae; genus Phyllostomus; species Phyllostomus discolor. Next base: position 23,664,136 of record NC_040916.2, on the reverse strand, counting down.
AGTCTGTGAAAATGCTTTGGTCGCTCCGAGGGTACGTGTCCACGTTTATTTTGGAGTACTTTTTGAAATTTCTTGAGTAAAAATGTCTCTCCTCTGAAACAGGGTAATCACAATCCCTGGTTACTCTCTCTCTCTCTCTCTCTCTCTCTCTCTCTCTCCCTCTCTCTCACACACACACACACACACACACACACACACACTCACCATATCGCCAGTAGTTACTCTCTGATGCCTTACTGTCACTTCAGGGCTGCCCACCAAGGCTGGGAAAGAGCCCTCGGGGGTCCATGCGGAACGCCCTGCCGGGACTGTCCGGGGAGAGGAAGGGACAAGCCTCGGGGAGTCCGGCACCCTCTGCTACGGCGGCACCGCCTTGCTCTATTTGAAGTCGGCGTGGCACGTGAGGCGTGAAGCAGACCCCCGCACCTGGAGAAGAAGCGGACCGGACAGGCGTGAGCCGCCCCGGATTCTCTGCGCCTCGGGGCAAAGGCAGCGCCCCCACTCAGCTCCGCCACCCGAGGGACAGCCCGTCGGGAAGGGCAGCCCTGAGCGTCTGGGCCAGAGGCTCCCAGGAAATGAATTCTAGGGTAAAAGCAAAACAGACGGCTGACCCAGGGTCCTGTGACGGGAGCTGAGAGTGCCAGGGAGGAAAAGACACAGGGAACGAGAGCTCCCTCCGGACTCGGCCCTCTGGGCGGCACCTGCAAGGAGCAGGCAGCACCCCATTTTCGTCACCAGCCCAGCACCCAGCCCGAGGGAACTTGCTCCCACTCCCCAGGCGCCTCCGGCACTGGCAGTGGAGAAGGACTGCTCCCCGCTCCCATCTCCCGCCTCCGCCCTCCCTCCAAATGGAAGAGCTCGGGGGCCGGAAGTCTCCCCACTGAGTGCCACAGAAGGCACATTCCTTGAGGCAGGGATTACACGTGACTTATGTTTGCACGCCTACTTCCCAGCAACAGACTCCCATTTAGCAGGTCCTTCATACATTTATTCTCACCGCGCACACTGAGTCAAGTGTGTGTGCGCTGGTGGGAGCTGAGTCAAGTGTGTGTGCGCTGGTGGGAGCTGAATCAAGTGTGTGTGCGCTGGTGGGAGCTGAGTCAAGTGTGTGTGCACTGGTTGGTGGGAGGCGCTGCTGTTTTGGGAAGAAGACAGCTGTGCTCGCTGTGGTGCAGTGCGCCCGGGAGGCAACGCTGCTGCAGCGCCTCCTCGGGTCAGGGTGCAGGCGCCCGTGCGCATCTCACTCCTTCCCTCCACCCGTCCTATGGCCTTGTAGGCAGGCCATCGGGACACCTCACAGAACGGAGGCATGTGGACGTTAATGTCACATTTAGACCACTGGGGGGTCGGTGTTTGAATCGTGACCCGTGCACCCCCAGAGCAGGAGCTCCATGCCACGCTGATGGAGACTCTCACTGACCGCACACCCTCTGGGGCAACGGTCCAGCCAGCGAGCGCCATGCTGGGCAGCTCCCTTTCCAGTTCCATTTTCAGGAAGGACCCCCAGACTGTTCCCACCGACTGGCTGATAGACCACAGCCACTCAAGGTTCCTTTCCGAAGGAATCCCTGGGACTTGGGGTGGGAGTGGGGCGATGTCAAGATTACTGAGGTTCCATCTTCAGATGTACTTCCGGCATTTCCTCTGACTGCATATGATCCTATGTGAACCGGGTTTCCATTTCTGAGCTTCTGTTGGTTCAACTGTCAAATACAAATGTGTGACATGACCTGTTTTTCAGCACAGAGAATGGGCCTGGCTCAAGGGTTACATTAGATCAACTTCACAAAAGAATTTGAAATCGGCTGCACTGTTAAGGCCAGAGATGCTGTAACCCCCGCCCCCCACACCACACACCTAGGAAAGTGCTCAATAAATTTATGAAATGAAAGGGATAACTTCACATTCAAAATACAAGATTTCCATTTTTCTAGGTTCAGTTTAGACAACTGTTGCCACAACCAGTGACCTGCTCCTTTCCAGTGGCCTGGGGGGATGGCGGAAACTTAGGGGGCTTTGGCTGTCTGGCATACACACCTACGGAGAGGGTTCAGGACATGTAGAGGCACCCAGCTTTGGCCAAAACCCAGAACCCGAGGCTGACACGGAAGGAGCAGGATGCCCCACCCTCAAGGCACAACTACACTTTGACCAACACTCAAGTGGGGTCCCTAAAATGAACATACCAGTACAATGAACAAGTACAATGAACATACCAGTGATGACCACTGCTGACCAAGGACAAAAAAATACTCCAAATGTTCTCGACCGCCTAACATTCTCTGAGTTCTTGAATTATGCCAGGGAGGTGGGATAGTGCCTTTCCCATCACTTTCTACCAGCATTTCAAATATGCCTGAAGTCCAATTTCCTACCAGCCTGATTGAAACACATTAAATTAGATTTAGAACAAACGTTATGTGCCATTTACTGCACCCTGGCATTATGAACTAAAGCTCATATTTGTTAGAAACTATCTAAAAGTTAGTACTATCTAACTTTTCACCTGGGAATAGGTGACATAGGCCATATGAAATGTGTGTGGTTTACCAACTCATGGAGAAGTTTCTTCATTAATAAATGTGGGTATATTAACCTCTGACAGAGACCACTCGCATATAGCACTTGGAAGCTTCTTTAACTCCTGCTTACATTCACTTCACTGTTTACTATTTCCTAAGTGTTTTATGCACATTAATTAACCTGAGCCACACAGCAACCCTCACAAGGTAGATGACAGTATTGCTAATTTAGAGATCATGGAACATGAATGACAAGGAAAAGATAATAATGTAGCCATTTTGACTCCTCAACCGTCTGTCTTTGGGAATGACCCAAAAAGCTGTGTGTGTTCCTGAGGACCAGCAGACGTCGATTCTGAAAGCAAAGCTCATGAGACAGGTGTCTCGGCAAACAGGAAACGGATGACAGGGGCTGCTAATAGCTGTGTCATTCTAAGAGGCAGATCAAGATGCCGTGATTATCGGATGGGGAACAGACGGCTCTCCTCTCCCGTGTCCACGGCACATGGCGAGGAGAGTGCAGGGCGCCCATGTGGGCATCGGGAAACAAAGATTCCCACAATGCATGTCTAGCACTTAACACTGTCCTCTCCCGCTCACAGGAAGTAAGTAAGCACGTCACAATAACTGAACACGCACCTTTGAGGCTCTGGCCATCAGATTCTTCTTACAGAGGTTACACAGAGAGAGAGAGAGAAGAAAGAAAAGGCGTTACGACAAACAAAACCAGCAGCACTTTCCTGCTCTCTGTGCCTACTGTCTCATCGCAGTTGAATCCCCAGGTCACATGCAGGTATTACGTATGTAACTCTGCAGACGTATGGAAGTATGAAGCCACCTTTATGATTCTGCCCACTGGTGAAACACAGCAGCTGGGGTCAGGCCCTTCTACACCCTCTGTGGCTATACTGTCAAAATGTTCTGATTGAACAGAATAAAAAAATTAACCACTCTTAATTCACGGCCCGCCCGCCATAGAACATTTTCCAGGGCAGTGAAGTAATGCGTCCGTCAGGTCATGTGACTTTCAGTTAGTGGGTCCTTGTTTTTCCCCCATCCATTATGCAGACTTTTCTTTCCTTTACTGCTGCCAAAGCACCGTGACCAACGCCCCCCCCCCCCCCCGCCCCAGTTCCTCGGCTGCTCTGCATGCCCAGCCCCTGTCAGAGCCTCGTTCGGAGCAGCCCCCCTGGGTCTGGGCAGTTTGATTCCAACCACAGACTGACTGGCCTCCTGGCCTCCCATTTTCCTTCCACAGATGCCAGTGGTTTCATCCAAATAGTATACAGTTTCCAACCACTTCAAAGAGAGCCACTGGTTAAGACCCAGAGAGCTATGACAATTGGATGCAAAGCTCCTGTCCTGAGAGGGACCAGCACCCTGTGCCCTGACAGGCAGCCAGGCCAGACACACTGGAGACTCCACGGAGCTTTGGTGGTGGCTGGTTCCCACGGGCAGAGCCCACGTTTCCACGTGTCGCTTCCAGAAGATTCGGGAGGAATCATAGGCGAGACCAGGTGAAAGGCGTGGTCTGAGTGATAAACAGGGGCGGGAGACGGAGACTGGCTGGGCTGGAGGAACTTGTCGGAAGGTGGCTCGTGGACACAAAGGCTGGGCGCTGCGCCCTGGAGGCCTGAGTACAGGCCGTCCTCGCTTGGATTCTGCAGTCCCATCTTCACAAACTCAGCATTAGGATCCGGTTACCCACAACAGAGCTTCTGTGATCCAGTTTGGCTTCTATTTGCCTACAGATGTGTCCATGGAGCCCCTTCCCCATGCCAGGCACTAAGTGCCAGCGATGAGCAAAGAACAAAGCAGACGAGGTCTCTGCCTTCAACACGGCTCGAGTCCGGTTGATGGAAACAGAAACCTGACAAGCAAACGGGTAACTTGGGGTCATAATAAGCATCATGAAGAGAAAGAAAGGACTCAGACAAGGAGACATGCTAGAGAGTGGCCGGGATGCTAGAGGGACCGCTCAAACTGGGCGTGCAGGAGAAACCTCCCCTGGGGGAGGGCGGCGCACGCGTGGCTAAGGCTTTGCGAGGAGCACAGAGAGCGTTGGGAGGCGCAGGGAGCACCCACTGCGGGGGGGGGGGGTCTGGGGGCAGAACCTTGGGAGGCCAGCTGGCTGGAGCACCACCGAGAGGTAGAGAGCAGAGAGCAGGAGGTGGGGGGGACCACAGAGGCTGCATCACGCAGGCCTGCAGGCCACGGTAAGGAGCTAAGATTTTGTTCTAAATGCAGCAAGAAGGTTTTGAACAGTGTGGTCACAGAAACCACATTCTGCTTTCTTCTGTTCAACTCAGCAGTGCATTCTCCTACGTGTGTATTTGACCGTTTGATAGCTACATCGGGGATATCCAATCCCGATCTTGGGCCATTCCTGAATTGAACTACAAGTATAGATGAGTGACCTACATGTAGATAGGATTGCAAATCACTCACTAATGGCTCTTTACATTGAGCTTTGTGGCAAGAATCAATTCTTCTCTGAAAGCTTCTCATAACTTACCATTCTACTTTGGCAGAAAATAGACATTAATTCAAGTGAAGGAGGAATGGCTTCTGGAGACCATTTTCACCTTCGTCAGTTGTCCAAGATGGGAGAGCTGTAAAGGATGTCTCCGTAACAATGGGGTAGATGATACCTCTCGCGGTCAGCCTGATAGCCAAAGTCTCACATGAGAGAAGCAGAGCGAGATTCCAGGCGTCGGGCCCAAACGTCCCAGTGCTGATGGGAAGCTGTGCCCTAAGGAAGGCAATGGGCCTGGAACTGAACACTGCAGCGTAAAGTAAGAGACTCAGGCCTGGAGCTGGTTTTCCCCCAAACGTGCTTCGAACAGTTTCCGCTACACAGTTTCACAGGAGTACCAGTGATCTGACATGCCCTAGGCATCTGGGTTCATGAATATTCAGGCAGGTAGAGTGCTGAACACTTTATTGAATGATGACATCTGGCACTCCCGGGCTAAGTGATGCCTCTAGTCCGGGGAGACACAGCGGAGGTTTCTGCTTAGATACAGGCTTTTACACAGAGCTCACTCGCTAATGAAAATATTATTCATCCTCTGCCAGTCCGACAAGTCTTTTTCTAGGCAAAGTTTTTTCTAGTTTTTTTTCTTAGCACAGCATCTTGAGCAAGATGCTGTGCTAGGGGCTAGAGAAATGTGAAGTTTCATACTTACAACCTTGCACCTGATAGTCACCAGTTTTTTAGGTTTTCTTCGGTTCTCAGCCCTAGGTACCATTCAAACTATTGACCCTTTCTCTGAAAGGGTCTCTGAAAATTTCTATGACCTTATTTGATAAACTGCTTAAAACGTGCTTTGAGAAAAGCCCAAAACTCTGGGATCTAAGTGTTAAATTGTTCCTCGGAAAATTTTGGAAATGCGTGGGCCACAACGAACTGTAGATCCCAGCTCAAGACCGCGTGGCCGAGGACCCTCAGGGGTCATTAACACGAGCGGGAACCTTTTCTACTTCTCGTCTTTCCACTCCTCAGGCAGGGCAAGCACAGGTGTGGACGGTGAGAAAGCACACTCACAGCGGTGAGCCCTGGTTTCTCGTGCCCAACTACGCGCTCACGCCAGGTTGTTGGCGCCACGAGGAGCCCAGGCCTTAAAGTGCAGGTTGTTGTGTATCCCGTGTCCGTGCCTCCCTGCTCCCCCGGGGACACAAATGCTCTGCAGCGCCACGTCATTCCTTCGCCAGCAGCGCCCGCCAGCATCCAGGACACGGGAGCCGCGTCAGTTCAGGTCTGCGTGATCACGGCACCTCCTCACACAGGTCTTTCCTCTAAAGATACTGGATTGTCCAGAACTGATAGTTTTCACAGAAAGTCCATCACTCTGCTACCCCTGGCAGGCACGTGTGTTCTTCCTTGGCGGGCCAGGCCCGTGGCGTGTCCAGCGGCATGGGTAACTGGCGACCCTGTGAGGCTCCTTCTCGTAGGCCTGTCAAAGTCCTGTCTGACACAGGTAAACGGGGCATGGCTGCATACACGCACCAGGGCGTTCAGTGCCTCCTCGAAGTTGTCGCACCCTCCCAGAAAGTCTGCCCGCACGGCAGCGAGTGGGCGAAGCTCTCCGGGCCCAGCACAGCACTTCACCAAGAGATGAGAGTCCTGTGGGCAGAGCTCTGTGTTCAAGGTCTACATTTCGCTCAAGAGGTCAGCTCCAAAGGCTTCAGGTCAAACTCCCTTGCCGTGCGTTTCCCCTGGCCATTCAGGGTGGGGCCGTCCCCCGTCTGAGGCTGTGGGCCTGCCACTTCCCAGCTGTGTCTGTGTCCTTCTGCTGCTCAGCCTTCAGTGTGCCGACCCCGATCCGCACACCGGCTCTCTCCACCAGAGCACGTTTGGAAAGCCTGCTAAGGAGGGACCCAAGACGCTTCTCCATTTCACATTCCACGGAATTTGCGGGAGGGAAAGCGGCGGAGCAGGCCGCCTCGGCGTCCCAGCCTCTGCTAGAGCCGACGGTCGGAGCCCAGGAGAGTCAGGAATCGGCCTGCTCCGCACGCCAGCCCTGCAGCAGGCCCTGTGCCCTCCCCTAGCGCCCGGCCTGCGGGGCCGCCCGTCCAAACACATCTCCGTGTCCCTCTGGACTCAAACCCTCCCACAGTGACCGGGGCTGCGGTCTTCCCCCAGCACTGCGCCTCAGTCGGCTCTCAGTGGGTGTTTGCTGGATCGAAGTTAAAAACCAGCTTCACAAACGCATCCGATTTAACTCAGCCTTTTCACACAGCCGGGTTCATTGACAGCCCTTCTTTTTAAAGTTTCATTTTAGGGCACTCTTTGTATTTTTCGAGGTTGAACCCTTTAAAAACAGGAGGCCGAAGGAGTCCATCTGCGGCCCAAGCGGCGGGGTCCAGGTGGCTCTAGTGCTGAGGCACAGTGCGCAGCGCCTCACCCGCAGCCTGAGCGTAGACCGATGCTTGGCTTTTCGGGGTAAATTTGCCTTGTAAAGGGTCACCCAAGATAACGAAGGAAAAGCTTCCGTCCATCCTTAGTAAAAATAAAACCTCTGGGCTTCATGAAACACAAGATGTCTCCCTTGCACGAGAAATAATGCAGCTGGACAGAATTCTCTGAGGGTTTTTATCGAGAAATGCCCCGGTCTCCTCCTGATCCGCTGAAGCTCTGGGCAGCCGCCAGTTCACTGGGAACCCGTGGGCGGGCGGTCAAGCTCCGGTCTGGCCGCCTCGGTCCGGTCGGACAGAAGCAGGCCCAGGCACTGCCCTGCTAGGCCCGGTTTCTGCCTAGCCCCTCCGCGTGTCCCGTCACCTTGAGAGTTACATTCGGCTTTCCACCGCTCCCTTGCCTTAGCTAGTCAGTTTCTTGGCTACTTGGGATTTACGTGGAATGTTTATTAACTTAAATCACATTAATGGGCCCCAGGATCCATGAACTTGAAATACATTTACAGATTGATCATCTGACGGAGTTATTTCCTGAGAGGAAAAAGAAAGAGTCGAAAAGCTATCTTCTAGGAGTTTCCAGACTGCAAAAATACAGATCTTGTCAGCAGTCCATGATCTTCATTGAACAGGGCTCTGTCTGGCCTTGAACAAGATGAAGAACCTTAGAGAAAAGTGTTAGCCTTGAATTACCAAAAGGTTGTGTGACTTCAGTACCTTTTTTTTTTTTTGTCAAGATGAAGCATGAGCAGAGTAATTTTGGAGTTAATCAGATTTCCGATTATACAGAATTTTTAAGTCTTCATTTGCACATGTGATGTCAATGTTTTGTTAACAAGAGATTCCTGACCACACCACTTGCTGGTGGGACTATCGTTACTGATAAATGGACTGCCCCAGGCAGGCAAAGACTTACTTGCACCAGATTTTTCAATCCACAATAACAGAAAGGTCTACTGTCTGCATATGTCTTATCCGTGGGCACCAGTCAAACACTCAGAATGGCCTGCGAACATGTCTAATGCGCCTTGACCTTCCAACTCAAAAACTTCTCACTGGTCACAAAGCCCAAGTGAGGGTTGTAAAATGAGTAAATGAGACGTGACGTTCTCAAGTTGTGCAAGTGTTTTACAAGTAGACATGTCATTCCCTAAACCCGTCCCCCTGCACACACCCCTTACAGAAGCTCCCACAGACCCCTGAGAAGGAAGGGGAGAAGCCCTGTGCCCCGGGAACCCAACAGAAGCCCAAGCCTGAGATGCGATACAGCAGAGGCAGAATGGCGTCCCTGAGCAGCAGGTCACCTTCTGCCACACTCTTTCACTGCAGGGTGTGCTATTATTCTCACGCTGGGTGGCCTCTTCAACTGGACTATGTAGCATGTGGGCAGGAATGGCATACATGACCTTTTGTGAGGCAAAGAGGGAAATACATGATTTCATGCAACAAGTGTTAAAGCCGGGGTTTGGACTCTGTCAGTCTGTCCCTCCTCTGTCTTTAACTCCTCCTTTTCTCTTCCTCTCTCTCGCTGCAAGCTGGTTCCATCGGGCCAGCTCTCAGCTTGGTGGCTGCAGCTCTCAGGCTCACATCTCAGGCTGACACAGGAATAGAACTGGATAAAATACTCGTTTTTGTATTTGTAAAAATGCAACACCACGTTCAATTTTCCTCCTAAGAGTGGTTGCATCTTGAAAGGCTTTAATCCATATATGAAATGTCAACATGAAAATCTGGAGCATTTTAAAATGTATACAAAAGAGATTTTCTCAGTTAACATATTCAAAGAAAATATAAATTTCAGGAATAATATGGTAATGAGGTAAATGAAAATCTCATATAATTCAGGTGAAAATGTATGGTTATGCAACCACTTTGGATAACAGGTTTTTAGTTTCCTGTAAAATTAAACATACACCTACCATAAAATCCAACTTTTTCATCTTAGGTATTTATCCGAGAGAAATAAAAGCCTGAGCTCACAGAAATATATGTATACCAATACTCATTCAAATTTTGTATGTAATAGCTCAAAACTGCAACAACCAAAGGTCCATCAACAGGTGAATGGATAAACCAGTTGCGGTATATCCATACAACAGAACACTATAATGCAATAAAGAGGAGCGAACTGTTGATACATACTACAATACGGGTGACTCTCAAAATAATTACACTCATGAAGGAAGTCAAACAGAAAAGTATGATTCCACTTATTTGAAAGTTTAGAAAGCAAACGAATCTATAGTGACAGAGAGCAGATCAATCAATGGCTGCCAGGAGGGGGTGATATGGGGAGTAGGAAGGAGAGATTATGAAGACCTCTATGTTGGAAACTATCATACATGGTGAAGAGAAAATTAAAAAGGCAAATAAAATGGAGAGATATACCATTTTCATGGATTGGACTAGAAGACTCAATATTGAGATGTCAATTTTGCCTGAATTAATCTACAAATTCAATACAAAACCAGTCAAAATGTCTTTATTTTTTTAGAAATTGAAAAGCTAATTCTAAAATTTATATGGAAATGCAAAGGATCTAAAACAGCCCCTGATAAAATTTGACACAGAAAAATCAAGTTGTAGAATTTATACTACCTGTCTTTAAGCCTGTAAACCTACATTAATCCAGATTAAAAGGTGTTGAAAAAAAGACAGAAATACAGATCGATGGGATAGAATTGGGAGTCTGGCAATAGACAAGTACATATTAGGTCAGTGTTTTATGACAAAGGTGCCAAGGAATTTCAATGGGGAAAGGAAATTTTTATCAATAAGTGCTGTTGGAGCAACTCGTTTTTAAACAATTAAAAAGAATAAACTTGACCCTTATTTTCATCATGTAAAAAATTAACTCCAAATTAATCCAATCTAAATATAAATGCTTAAAACCACAACTCCTCTGAAAGAACATATAAGAAAGTTTGTGACCTTTAGCTAAATAAAGATATCCTAGACCAAACCACCAAAGTCTGCAAATGTTAAAAAAACACCTGACACATTGGAGCCCATCAAAATTTAAAAGGTTTGCTCATTCAAAAAACAGTATTTAAAAAATGAAAAGGCAAGCCACAGACTAGGGGAAAACATCACCAAAAGATGTATCTGACAAAGAACCTGTACAAGATCCATAACAACATTTACAACTCAACAATGCAAAGATGAACAACATAAAAAAATAAGCACAATGTTTTAGCAGACACGTCACCAAAGTCTATATGTAGGTGACAAATAAGCACACAAAATATGCTCAAGGTTAGCCATCCAATAACGCAAATAAAACCACAATAAGATACTAACATACACCCAATAGAAACGCAAAACTTTAAAAAACTGACTATACCAAATGTTGGCAAGGATATTGAGCAATTGTAGCTCATACACATTGCTCATGGGAATGCAAAACTACACAATCACTTCTGTATGTTTAACCATATAAATAACATGTATATATTATACACACTGACCAGAAATCCCACAAATTCTACTCTTTGCTTTTATTCAAGAGAAATAAAAACATAACCCACTCAAAGACTTGCACTCAAATGTTTATAGAAGATTTATTTATAATAGCCCAAACTGGAAATAACCCAAATTTCCATCAACTAAAAATATTTTTCATCAGACCTAATGTTGAAAAGCAAACAAACACGCTCAGGCTTGATTGGGATGTCTACAGTGCCATGTTTTTCTCGGAGTGTATAATCCTGGCCAAACATCCTAACTGTCAACTCGAACGTTTTGACATTTTCCTAAAATTTAGAAGACACTCCTCACAGACCCATCAGTACCACTCTTACGAAAGGGAGGATAATGAGGCTGCCGCCGCGGGTTTTCCTCTCCGCGGTGATTGCCACACGCCCCACATGATGCTACATGCAGTGGCAAGGACGACCTCGAAACGAATGCAATCTCCATGCAGTTTTTTACAACCAGGTTTTCCCGTGTTTCTCTCTCCACGTCTTTTCAAACAGACACCCGCCCCCTGGACCCTAGAGGGAAACCCCAGCCTAGCTGACAAGGTTTGAGTCTCCAGTACCTCATGTCCTCGTTGGTGCACCGCAACTCGGCAGCATTTTCCGGAGCATCTTGAAGAGACGCCACTAGAAGAAAATGTGAGAACCAGTTAGGAAGCCAACTTTTCCTGTGATGTGTGTTAGTATGAAAACCCAGTATCTGACGTGGGCAGATTTCCATCTTTTCTCTCTCTCTCTCTCGCTCTCTCTCTCTCTCTCTCTCTCACACACACACACACACACACACACACACACACACACAGTACCCTTATTCCAAATTGGTCACTTGAGCAAAACACTTTCATCTGTAGCTGATCCGATGAATGGAAGCTATTGGGCAGGGATTTAACAGAACCTTCATTTAAAACCAGCGGAGCACCAGCGCTCCCACACGGGATGTAGCCTGAGCAGCCATCCTGGTCCTCGAAGAGCCCAGCTGTCCGCAAGAGGCCAGTGAAAGTGGGGGGCGGGAGGCAGACCTGGGAGCGCGGAAGGGCAAGCTCGTCAACACGCCTTCAAAGGCGATTTCGCATTCCGACTTTCACACACGCCCACTCAAGCTCGGGCTGCTCTCGGCATCACAATGAATCATGGGATACCCAGAACTGCTCTTTTTTCTTTTTTCAGAAAAAGGTGTATTTGGGCTACAAGAGGACAAAAACTAGTAACACATGAAAAACTGATAGAGCAACTTAATAGTTTGTATCAACTAAATCCAAAAGAAGCATGAATAATTTAAGTCCTTGAATAATCTAAAATTTTCATTTTACCTGTAAAATTAATACAATTTTCCATGAAGTCTTTTAGAAGAAAAATTGTAAATGCTTTCTCATAAGTTCAAAAGTGTCCAACAGAAAGGAAGAAGGAAAACATTAATTGCCTAGAAAACATGCACTCTTGAAAATCTGCTCTTGGACAACTGAACACTGGACCCATGCTCATGAAGGCAAAGCAAAAATATCCACTGATCCACTTTGGGTTCCTACGCCTAAAGCTCCTCCAACAGCAACACGCAGCCCTCGCCTCTCTCTCTGCCCCTACATTCGGTCTAGAGGGAGACCAGGGCACTCAACTTGGGGAAAGTTCCTGGCACGCCGCACAGCCCTTGCTCCAGTCTCCATCTACAGAGAACGCATCACCCACCGAAGAGACCCCTGTCGTTACCTCACCCTGGAGGAGACGTGGTCTCCTGATCACAGCCTGCGGACCCCCAGGGTTGGGTCTAGTCAATGCTTCAGTTATCAAGTGTCTGTCAGAGATGAGAAGATATTCAGGAGAAGACACTTGGGGAATCAGAAGGCATTCAAGATGAGAGACAGAGCAGACGACTCAGGACATCGAAGTGCCAAGGAAACAAGGCCAGGTGGAACCCAGGTCAAAGGAGAGATTTGGTTTTCAGTTACCTAGTGAGAAATGACTATGCAAAATGAACTAAAGAGGGAGGATTCTCAAATCACATATACATTACGTTTATCTACCAGGGGGATTCAATTGCCACTAAGGTTCAACAGACATCGATTAACAGCTAAGAGGTGTGCTCACACTGAAGCGGAAATACACTGAAATGCCCATTCCAGCCTTGTTGAAGCAAAGGTGAAAAATAACTCATTGCTCCTGTTTCTAGAGCTACATCCAAAATCTCATCATCAGGGGGCTGGGGAGTGTGAATATTCTGGGTTTTGGCAAAAGCCTAATTTATGGATTTTCTTTCTCTCCTTGGATCTACAAAGCTCTGGCTGGCCAGTCTTTAAAGCACAGGAAAAACACACCGATTATAACATGTTTGTATCAATTTAAATATGCTCAGGGAAATAACACTAATTTATCATCTTGGCAGGAAAGCTTCTTTGAATTAATATAATACCCAAATTAAAATTTTTAGAAGTCGTGTTTTATCCCTTGTCTATGCTTAAAATAATTGGAGTTAGGCCAACAATATGCGGCTTGCTAAAGTGACACTTCAGGGGGTGGAGGGACCTACTTAGTGAATGCAGAAAATGGTTTTAATTACACATATTTATATTTAGTTTACAGCTGCAATTTGGAAAAGTTTTTTCATTTAAATTGTTTTAAAATTCTATTGACAATCTTTTTAAAATGTGCATGTATTTAACAAACTCTTTCTCCTCACTCCGTGGAACTTGAACCATGTAGGCTCCTATCCAGTGAATTATCAATTGTAAGTTAAGTCTTCCTAAATGTTTTTGGACTAGCAGCTATGATGATTACACTCCATGTACTTCACTGAAGTCTTGAGCCTTAACTGTATAAACCTTCAACACCCCTAGTCTCTCGTCCCCGTGTTACTTTTCTCTTTAACACGTATCTAACATGCGATATAGTTTACTATTTTCCTTGTTTTTTTTTTATTTTTTTGTCTCCCACCCTTGACTATAAACTTCATGAGGAAAGGATTCTTTGCTTGTTCACTGCTATATCCTAACACCCGGAACAGTGCCGGGAACATAGTATGTTCTCAATAAGTAACTGAGTAAAGGAATGAGTCAGATGTGCCCGAGTTTTGACATCCTTTCATACAGAACATACACATTTATTTGAGGAATTAAGGTGTGCCTGGTTTGCTACCCACCGTGTTCCCTGAGCTGGGAGAGAGTGTGTTGCCCGCGTGGGCAGACAAAAACTGACGACCATCACAGAAGACGAAAGTGACTGTCTGCACCCAAAGGGGGAAACTGTCCATGAACACTTCCATGGAAACCCTAAAGGAGTCGAGTCTTGGAGAAAGAGCATGACAACACTCCATGAACAGGCAGATCCAAGTTAAAACACGTCCTACTCTCAGGGGACACTACTAGAAATAGTTGGGGGTTATGTAACTTCTCAAATTTTATTCAATTAACTGCCCCAATACAAGCATAAAATTTGATCAACCTCACCTTTAATTTAATCTCATTATCCAGTGAACTTTGTGATTCTTTCCCAAACCAATGCCCCTAACATGGTCACCTTCCCCGGTTAACTTGAGCTCTGAGAGCACACGCATGTGCACATACAATCGAAAGCTTTTGTGTTAAGTTCTTTGAAAATTTTAACAAGTAAATAAAAATATCACAAAGGCATCTCTCTCCAAATCTGAAATTCTGATTGTTAAAAAAAGCTTTTTAAATTACTTTTATGAAGATGCTCATCTTCCCCAACCTCCTTGGTTCCCAATGTGATAAAATTTCAGTACACTAAAAAGCTACTGCACTGTGTTAACTTACTAAGCAGCAGCAGCCAGAAAGACAATGGGCAGATTCCTCTCCTCTAATCCAAACTGTCCAGGAAAGACAAAGGTGCCACAGGCAGCCCTGGCACTGACCTCTGCAAACTGGTGGTGAAGCCCAACTCCACTGGCCACAGCAACAGGTCTCAACCAATGATGAGTTTTGTCCGGTCTATAAAAATCAAAGCCATGGACCATGTGTGCTTTATGCAAGATTTTAGCAGAGTGACCACACTTCACAAGGATGTCTCAAAGGGAATTTCCCAGGTATCCAGAAAGCAACCATTTATTTGCCAATCATAAGAACAGGGTGGAATGTCCAGACCACGTTTCACTGGCTCAGAGCTTCTCCATAGATATCTGAAAATGAACGTAAGATGTGTGCAGGGCTGGCAGGACCACAATTCTGTCTTTTTTATTGACTGTGGGGACTTTGACAAGCTCTTTTGCCATGTGTCACACAATTTTTAGAACAGAGAAGAAGATATATGAGGTTTAACTCTTATACTTTATAAGAATTAAAACTTCTTTCAGTGTTTGCTTATTGTGGAACTGATTAAATGATGTTATTAACCCTGCCCTACCCCAAACCAAACCAATCAACCAACCAAACAAAAAACCTGTGAGGGCTAAGATTTTGGATCAATAATCTAGGGCTTTTACAAGTATATATCATCCTAATTTAAAGGAGGAAAGAATTGCTCCTCACCAAAGATAACAGACTCCAAAATGGACTGTCTCAGGTAGTACAGGACTGTGTTCTATATAATTTCCTGAAGTCACAGGGAGATTCCCAGGGGCCCACCGAGTGGCCAATAGATGCCTATTGCACACCCCCTGAGCTTCCTAAATAAAGGGTGCAGTAATGCCCCAGATCAACTGGATCCAAATACATTTGGACCTGACAGAGAACAATCATTATGGATCTAATATATCTCAAAGGTGTAAGCTGCTCTTTGGTTTTGTTTGATTGTTTTGTTTTGTTTTGTTTTAACTCTGTGCATGCACAACACACATACCCACAAACCTAAAAAGGTTCTCATCTCCTTGCTGTTCTCCCCTCGACCCCAGGATGAACTGCCTCATGGCTTACATGGAGAGGTGGGTGTTACGGGAGTTATGGTACAGACATCTGTATGTTTCTCCAAACCACACAGCTCAACTAACAGATGCTGAGAACCTCTATAGCCCATGATGAGGTGCTTGGAGATGGCCGTATAAGTTGGGTCATTTCCGACTATTCCAATGGATGTAAAAGCATGAAGTTTCAGGGTAGCCCAATTGAAAGGACCAATTCACTCCTGCCTGAAACCAGGTGATGAGGGTATGGTCTACCAGATCGCTCACACGTATCATCCATTTAACCTTTTGTGTTCACAGAATTCTCCCATCCAACGAGTCTTTTGCTAGGACTTGGAAAAAAGAGAGGGAGAGAGAAAAAGAAAGGCTCTTTTTTCTTGGACATAAACCTGGGGCCAACTGGGCTTGGAGCTACTTGCCATTTTACCACCTAACGGAACATAAGAATGAAGCCACCACTTTAAAAACATAGAATTCAAACATGCAGACCGATTAACGCCTACTGATACTTGTTAAGCCCCTGACTGGTTCTACCCCCTACCTCTTTTGGTTAGGAGAGCCAACGAATTAGCTTTCACTTTCCTCACCCGTCCTTTTTTGTTGTTGCTAAAGCCAGATTCAGTTACATTTTCCATCATTGCTCAAGAAGGAGCTGATGCAGATGGAGAATAACTGAATTGTCAAGATCCATTCCAAAACTAAAGTTCTCAATGTTCTGAGGATAATTACATTATACATTGGGTGTGGTGTGTTTCACAGCAAAATGGAAATCTGAAAAAAAAAAATAACGCAACACATCGATCCAGTGTGAGAAGAAAAAACTTTAAACCTACAGTGCTCCATCACTGGAACTGTTTGGTAAGAGAAATGCAGGGATACACAGACAGATGGAGGCTTACTCAGAGGTGTCGGCGATGCTGACAGGGCTGAGATATTCGTGGCCCTTGGAGAGACGGCTTTTGAGATGCAAACTCTCCCCGCCTGCACAGAACATGGGCTGTTGACTTGAAGCCACTGGAATGGAGGGCATTGCCAATGTCCTCACTCATGTCTAACTCACGTTTTTCCTTTCTAGAGTGTAAGGCATATCCTAAGAGCACACTCTTTTACCAACAGGTGCTAAGTATCACTTTGGCTGATAGGTTGTTTTTAACATTTATAGGTGCCGTGAAATTTAAAACTGCCCAGAGAAAATCTGCGGTGGGTGGTGACCTTTCAGGGATGGTGTTGAAATCTGGTCCATGATTAAAGCAGGGTGTGGTTAGGAGGGGCAGGGATGGAAAATTCTCTTTTGGCAACTTGGTAGAGATGTGGGGTTAAACCGTCAACACAGCCACAAAAGTCGGTTGCCAGAAGAGAATAATAAAAACCCGAGCAGCAGCTTTAAGCTGTGCCAGGCACTGTGCTCCGTGCCTCACGCATGATCTCACTGGATCCCGGAGGCAGCGTAGATTTTGTGTTGCCGTGCACCGCTGCTGCTGAGGGAGGCAGAGCAGGGAGGCTAAGCCATCTGTCCGGAGTGTCGCGGACAGCCAGTGGCCGAGGCTAGGTCTGAGGCCGGGTCTGTGCAGTGCCTCGCCTCGCGTCCGCGCCGCCTGGATGGCAGCGCACCACCGTTGGGACCCTCTCCTCCAGAGCAGACTCATAAACCTCCTCCGCTCCCTTGGGCACAGGCCTTTCCCCGCCGAGGCCTCTCGGGTCAAAGCCCTTGGTTTGGAAGTCAACACGCATGAAGTATTGACTCACAACCATGGAAATGCGTTTTGTTTTTCTTGGAAATTCCCTTCTTCTCTGTCCCTTAATCTGGACAATCACAACAAAACTTTCTCCCCTGCCTTTATATTAAAGAAAAAAGTCAATACTATCTAGTTTTTTAAAGCGTAAAAATTTCAGTATTCACCCCCGTCAGGTGGCTCAGTTGGGTGAATGTCGCCCTGTACACTGGAACGACAATTTCTGATCAGGGGCACACACTTAGGTTGCAGGTTCAAGCCCCGGTCAGGATGTGTATGGGAGGCAACCCGTCTCTCTCTCTCTCTCTCTCTTTCTCTCTCTCTCTCTCTCTCTCTCTCTGTCTCTCAGTGATGTTTCTCTCTCCCTCTCTCTTTCTCCCTCTAAAATCAGTAAACATATCCTTGGGTTAGGGTTACAAAAAATCTCCATGGTCTTTCCTAACTCTGTCAAGGAAGGTTTTTCACAGCAGTAAAGATTCTCAGAGCCTCTGAAACTTAAAGAAGATAAAAATAGCATCTGCTCCGGTTTGACACGCGTCTTCAGATGGGTTTGAAAATCACTGGCCTATTGCTCCGAGTCCCCGTCGCTGCTGAAGAGGCACAGATTTCTAGAAGAGACTCGCCTCGAAGCTGCGGGGGGGGGGGGGGGTTAAGCACTGCTTGACCCTGCCTGAGGATGACAAATGCACGTGTTTGGGAGGGTCTCGTAAGATACTCAGGGGTCTAGTGTCACCTCTGACGGGAACGCAGTCTGAGTCTAGGCAAATAGTGATTAATATTGAGGCGTCAAGAGAGAAGTGAGCATCTTGGCCAAATGGAATAAATTTCATTAAGATTTGTTTCCCGTTATTTGTTGATTTTTTTCAAGCATCTTTAAACACTGGGGAGTTTTTTACATTAAAATTGGAGGGCATACAAGGTTACTATTTCTCATAATGAAAGATTTATGCCTCTTTCAAACATATTAAGTTGCTTATCCTTCCATTCATACAGCTTCCCACTTCAGGCCAAGAAGTAAGTATTTTCTCGAAAACTATTATGTGCTCGAACACACGACTTTTGGGAAGAGGCTTCTCTCACACCCAAATCGCCTAGAAGGAAAGGAAGACGTAGCTTTTGAAAACGTGGCCAGAGGGAGCTCTGAGGGCAGGAAGCTCGGACGCTGGGGAAAGTAGGATCCATGTCACTCCAGCCAGCAGGAGCCCCGTGAAGGGGGGGGGGGCCCTGCACGGGGGCCTCGGGCCAGCCCGGTGTCTGGGGAGAGGCCACCTTTCCGGTGGTTCCCACCAGGTGGAGAGCACGCAGCCTGCCTCCGAGGATTGTGACCAGAGAATGTTCCTTCTCCCAGCAGGCCACCGCTGTCACCTGTCACGTTGGTAAACAAGAGGACAGAATTTGTCACTCACCGTGGGTCCCATTGTGTAAAGCAATAACTACCCAGAGAGCTCTCACGGTGCCCCACATGGAGGCAGCAAAAAACCTGGCACTGTTGCCATGGTAATCCTCCTGGCAGCCGGTGGGAACGTTACCACTAACTACTGTTCAACATTGCTGGGCTCCGGGCGGCCACTACTCTCTGGGGTTATTTTCCTGGTTCCTTCTAACAGCTCCATCAAAACTTTTTATTAAAAATGTGGGATTTAAGATGGGAAATAGGTAATATTCATACTTTGAGATTTGTACTTGATATACTCTCACAAAATTCTGTCTCCAGACATGGGAGTGTATGGCATACCCAACCTGAAAATGTTCGTAAGTGGAGAGTGAAGGATTTTAGTTTCACTCCTTCATTTGTCTTAAAAATGAAAAGAGAGAGGAAAGGGGACGTGCCAGGAGATGACCAGCCTCACAATGATAGACTGTTGTGTCCTCAACAGCCTTTCGGGTACTGGGGACGAGAGCATCCGGCCCACGGCAAGCACACAAGTGGCTGCCCATCTGTCTGAAGCGAACCCTCAGCATTCACTCGACAAGCAGGTATTTCAGTATTCTTTGCTGGTGGATCATTAATTACATCTCAGATAGGACTTTCGATTGGAAAATCTGGACATCGGTCATGAATTGAGGTTCCCTTTAGGGAAAGGAATGATGAAAAAAGAAAAAACTGTAAGTCCCATTATATGGCCTTAACCACATGAACACATGTTCCAGTCCACGCATTTAAGAAGAGAAGAGCGAGAGAAGCCTGCTCTGGAATCCTGTTCTTTGCATTCTGGACCCTTCCAGGAGCTTCCCCTTACCCAGGCTGGGTGCAAGCAGGCACCAGACAGTGTACTGGACGGCTCCCTCTCAGGGTGGACAGTTCTCGAGGGCTCGGAGAAGGAGCCTGAGCGAGAGGGTCCATGACGCGTGCAGGTTAGCTGAGCTGAATTCTTTGCAAATGCGTGTTTTGCTGTGCTGAGTTTCTGATGCACACACGGGGTTATTTGGAACAGAGAAGGAGTAGGTGGGCCTCCACCTCAAACTCAAAACGAGACCTTTCAAACTCCAGAAATACTTGCTTAAACATGCTAATCATGACTCTGGATTTGGGTCTGTCAGGCCATCGCCAACAGCGGGTGAGTGCCCACTGGGTACAGTGTACTTGTGAGTTCAGGGTCCCACAGGGATTTACAAAGGTGGTCTGGTCCATGCCTCCTGAGAGCTCACGGCCCCGTAGAAGAAGGACCACCACCTAACTGCTTACAAGAATGCTGAGCTAGGGGAGGCTCGCAGCCAAACTGCTGAAACACACTCCCAAAGCTGTGTGGTCAGCATGCCTGCTGGCTCTCCTTCCCAGGATCCCTCCCTGCCTGCTTTGTGCCTGCACCAAGCCTCATGCGGCAAGTCTCGGGAGCCCTGGACTGCAGGACCCCGCCCTCGGCACGCACTCCTGGAGCGGGGCCCAGGGCTGGTGTGTTCTTCACTTGGTCCTTATGGCAGCCCCCAGGCTGGTAGAGAAGCCACTATCGCATCTCCGTGGTTCTGGCCCAGGAAAGTCAAGTGAGTGCTGCCGGCTCCCCTCGGAGCCTGGGGACTGGGGCAGCAGCGGGGCCAACTGCTCTTCCTCATCGTTTGCAGGTGGCCGCGGCCCTGCCCATGCCAGATGGAATGGCAGAACATCAGCACCAGCTGTTTTCTCTTTTCTTCTTCTTCTTCTTTTTCGGCATCCAATTTGTTTACTGGTTACTTTAGTCAAGTTATCTTGGACTAAGAAAAATAGAGATGACAGTGACTGGGCAAAAAGGAAGTTTGTGATTCACAGAGTAACTATCAGAATCTCACATTTGGGAGGGACGCAGCCATCGTGTGAACTACCCTTATGCCTTTGAGTGAGGCTGTCCTTAGACTGCATTGCCTGGTCTCCTTCTGTCTGCCTGTCCTTCCATCTGTCTGCCTGTTATCTACCTCCCTATACACAAATATGTCTTTACGTGATCTACGTGTGCATATCCTGCATCTGTATTCCGTGGATGTACCATTGTCGTGCACAGTTACACTGCTGACTCCCAATAACGCACGCCCCCCCACCGTATGCTTCTCAAGGCCATGTATAGACCTGCCCACACTGATCTGGGGCTCGTTGAGACATAACCAAGCCTGATACAAACAGACACTTGATAAGCACTTGCACACCGGGGCTTATTGTCTCAGAATGCTTGCTGTTAGAGTCCCCAGCCACAGCATAAAGCCGTGCACCCTGCCATCCAGACCCCTGAGAGAGGGGGGTGCCTAGTCAGCCCCCGCTCCGACCGGCACCCCTCTGAGGAGGAGCCCACCTCTGGGAGAAGAAGCAATCTTCAACAGTTCCGCCCTTGTCCAGCCAAGACTGGTCAGTTCACAAAACCATCACAACAACAACAACAACAAAATACTGTTGTTTTAAGCTGCTAGGTTTGGATGAGTAAGTAGTGTGTCACACAGTCATAGACAACAAACATCCCTGTGTGCCTGTGTGTGTGACATCCAGAGAGATTCCCCGACTTCCCTCTTGTATTTTTGTTTTCATTTCTTTAATTGTTGCACGCCCGGCGAGTAAAACAAAGTGAACGTTACAGTGCATTTTAACGCAGTTAACAAAGAAACGGAAAGCGAGCACCTACGGGACCACTGCCCACGCCGAGGACGAGAGCACCGACCGCACCCACACCGCCCCGGGGGCTCTCGCCGCACCACGACAGCTCCCCCGGCGACCACCGTCTTGATTTTTGTGCCATCAATTGCTTAGGTTTTCCTTGTGCTTTTGCCACTAATGTACACGCTCTTAAAAGTACGGTTTGTTTGACCTGTTTTGAGTTTTCTACGAACGGGGTCATTCTGACCGTATTCTTTTATGACCCACTGCATTTGCTGCACTTGTATCTGTGACGTCCGTCCATGTTGGTGCATTTGGCTACAGTACTTCCCCCCGGCTGCCGCACGGCGCTCCCCTAGTGAACACACCAAGCTCATCCATCTCTCTCTAAACGATGTTTGGTTGTTTCCTCTCTCGGTTACAAGGGCCCTCAAAGCTGGCCTTGTCCTGTATACTTGAGTGCCCTCGCGAAAACACGCCTCCTTCCTCTACGGGCCACTGAAGAATCCAGATACAGATAAAGCTATCAGCCTGCAGCCCTTGACACAGCGGAGAGGTTACATTCTGAATCTCAGGGATTTCATTTGTAATCCACTTACAAATTAGTAGCTTAAGGTCACCGTAAAAAAATAAACTATTGAGCCCTGGCTGGCATAGCTCAGTGGATTGAGTGCGGGCTGGGAACCAAAGTGTCCCAGGTTCGATTCCCAGCCAGGGTACATTCCTGGGTTGCAGGCCATGACCCCCAGCAACCGCACATTGATGTTTCTCTCTCTCTCTCCCTCTCTCTCTCTCTCTCTCTCTCCCTCCCTTCCCTCTCTAGAAATAAATAAATAAAATCTTTAAAAAAAATAAATAAACTATCACTCTTAAACTGGAACTAAGAACAACCACAAGAGTCCCAACACGGCATTAAGCAACATCAAGATTGTTTGGGAGAGGAAGACACGGAACAGCAGAGTTACATTCCCAGGTGCACCGTGTGTGACTGTGCAGTAAGGTGTCCAGACGGGTCTGTGTAGATCTCGTCCTGGTGGTGGTATCCGTGGAGTCCCTCGGGAGCGCTCGCTAATTAAAATGCAGGCTCCTGAGTCCCACTGCAGGCCCACGGGACTATTTGAGACTTGGATCCCCAGGCTTCTATGCATGGAGTCGCTCTGCAAATTTATTGTAACATTCCTAAACTTGAGAAGAACTGCTCTGGATGTATAAGGTTTGGCACATTCAAAGGAAATACTTCTCACTTCGCACTTTGAGAGAGCAGTTGCCTTAGGAAACAATGTATTTATTCCAATGACACTGCTGTTCCACAGCCCAAGCGTTTTCTGTGACTACGCCTCTTGTGTTGCCCTGGCAGCCTCTAACACATTCTTTGGTATCGACTCAGGGCTGCAAATCTGCACTTTTTAGGAGGGGATTGGGGTGTTAGCAAGAGTCACAAGCATTTCAAAGCATGTCTGATGAATGAGGTAAATGACCAAGCAGGGTCACTTGGTTTGAGGTCCTAACTAGGGTGTGACTACGAAACAAATTAAATTAGTTTTCCTTGGGTGGCTCTCATAAAACATGAAGATGAGTAAGTCTGAAAAAGGGTATGCCCATTTTCACAATCACTGTATTTCTTTGTGATGAAAATTGTTAAAGAAAATATTCAAAATGGTCTGTTTCTAGATGGCCCTGAAAATACATTTATGCACTGCTAGTGTACCAGGGACGGGCACACAAGGACTTTGATTTAACAGGATACTTCACATTTCATCCGCGCCAATGACTTTTCAGCACAGATGTTACCCGATGAAGCTTTGGGAGTACGAAATCAAGAAGGCAAGAAGCCAGGCTGGAAGGGGCCTGCAAGGACTGTGTTCTCGGTTTTTGAATACTTTCACTTCGCTCTTGTCGCTCAATCAAGTGTAAGTCCATTCTCTGAAACGTCTACTTTTTTGTCCTGATTTCAGTTTTAGCCCCAGGCTCTGCCCTCGGTTCTGGGTTTCTGAGTCCCGCTGTCCCCAGTAGGTTCAGTTCCGTGAGCAGCACACCACTGGCTCACGTTCGCCTGGCACCGAGGAGAGAACGGCAGCGGCCAGCCACCGGCGACGCAGCGTCTGCTTTCTTAGACTAATGGGTTAAACGCCATCGCAACTTCCAGGGCTTTCGAGTTATAAACAAGTTCATAAAAACAACCTAAATGCTGTAAAAACAATCAAACATTTCAAAACAGTTTTCCCCCAGCTAAATTTTCTTTTACATTCTTATTGAATGTCGAATTCCCAAAGCCATAGTTTTGTCATCTGTAAGATGTATATAATCATGAGACTTCAGGGAGGTTTTGAAAGAAACAAATGCAAAAATTCCAGTGAAAACTTGGTGTGTAGCATGCTAAATGCTCAAAGATGTTAGAGACTATTACTATTATCATATAAAGCCACCAGCATAGTACTTGGCATATGTGGTTGAATAAATGGTAGCTATTAATATTGCCATTTTAAAAATTTACTGATCCGATAGAAACATACTTTAATCAAAAAATTTAATTGACTCAGTGACCATATATACCCTGGCTAGATAGTCACAATGCCAAATCCTTAGTTTTTGGACACTGCTTAATGTACATGTTATTCTCAATAAACTTTAAAAGCATGGATTGCTATGTTGAGTTTGACTTTCTGGTTGTGATTTGTCCATATGAAAAACCATCACTAGATGCTGAGATTTGCTAAGACTTTAGTCAAGTATTTTCCCATCAAGGGGGGGGGGGGAATCCAGGAATTAAACTGAGGACTTATGCATTTAAAGAAACGTTTGTAAGAGATGAAGAAGGCTTAGCTTATTCACAACTAGTAAGAGTTGCGTATGGTGCAGAAAGATGACCCAGGCATCCTATATTCTAGGCTGGATCCACATTTTTATTGTAACTTGAAGGTCAAAAATAGTTTAGTAAACTTCTCATTTCTATTTTTTTAAAAAAATACCGTGCCCTACCGTACTTCTTGGCTCTTAGCAGAGCAAGGGGGAAAAACTGCCAAAATATCATGAGATAGGTGGCTCTTGGGGGTACTTCTTGTCAAGCAGGAAGTACCAGAAATCTTGTAGCATGTCCAACACAAATTTTCTCTTGCAGGCTCTGGAGGTTTGCATCTGGATACACATCTGCATTTTCTGGGTGCTGGGCCAAGCCGAAACGTTCAGTTTATCCATTGCTAATAAACATGTCAGCAGTTTCTTTGCTCTCACATCTGTTGTGAAAAATGTTATCTTTCCTGAAGTGTATTTATTTTGTCTTTAATACCAGCTTTCGTGGATTACAAAATAGAGATATGCCTCCACTTAGCAAATTCGAGAGCACATGCGGGAAAGTGCCCCACAAGAGTGATGAGATAAATTAGAGATGTATACTGCATCCTGGATCCTGAAAAGGAAATCAATCTAAAGAATAATGACGGCTCTCAGGAAGGCCGTATCAATGTAAACAACTTGCCTCTGAGTCAAGTTCCTCTGAAAATCTATTCAAGACACTCTAGGCATCACAGGAATTCAAAGAAAAAGTTTTAAAAATCCATTATCAGTTGTTTCATTATAAAGTCTGTCTTCAGTCAAGCTGATGACTTTCTTTCCCAGGGAAACAAGCCCCACACACTTGCTTCCCATTCCGTATCGTCCAGGATACCTGCCCCGCCCACTCCACTGACACTGGGGTTGTTAGAAGACCAAAGAAGGTTTCGTTTATTAAGGTGCTTTAGAGAGAAAACTGTAAACTGTACAATAGTAAGTTGTGGCCAATATGTCTTCCCTTGTCTATTCTTCTAGTTTATTTCATCATTGAGTTCATTTTTCGAGGGTCCATCCCATCCTCAGCGACCCTGTCTCCTTGCCGGCCCTCCCCAGTAGCCACCCTCTCAAAACATGTAACCCGTGGGAAAGGTCCTCTCTCTCACACAGGTGAGGATCAGGATCTTTGGAAATTCACCAGCATGGAGCTTTCACATTGAGGATCAGTGTCTGACAAGACAAATCCTTCTGACAAAATTCTTTAAGGATGTCCTAGGTACAACTCAAGTGTGTGGTCGGTGGGATTAAGGCTGTCGGAGATGAATAGGAAGGTGCGTCCTTTGCAGACTCCTCCTCGGAGGATACAGATATTCCTGATACCTCATGCCGACCTCTGAAATCCAAAGCCTTCTTCCGCCCAGTTGGAAAATGGGCAACTCCTGCTAAACCCAGAGAGGGGAAGGGGCGGAGTTCCCCAACTCGGCCATTCTCTCCCTTCAGCGTGGTAACATACGTAAACCAGCCAACAGTGTACTCACTCGTGAAGTTCTTTGATAAAGGGCTAGGTCAGTATCGGGGGAAAATGGAACAATGAATGGACAGTGATTAGTCAATAAAAGAGAAAGCAAAGATGGAAATAGAGGGGATTTTTTTTAAAAAAAAAAAAAGCCAAAGAGTTGTCTTGTAAAAGTTTAATAAAATCAATTCACTTTGGGCAATACTGGTCAAGTTAAAAAATAGAAGGCACAGGTAAATAATGTTAAAAATAGGAAAGGGGACACATCTCGAGAAGCATCTCAGTTTAAAAAGAAAAGAGAACAGCATTAAAACATAAATGCCAACAAATCTGAGGAGCTAGCTGAGAGGCACACATTCTTGGAAAAGTATAACGAAAGTCACTTAGAAGAAATAAAAATTCTGCATAATATTCTAGTATTAAATCCATGCTTCAACTCTTCCCTTAAGTAAGGCACCAGGTAAAGACATTTTACAAATAAGTCTATGAAACATTCAAGGAAAAGATAATTTCAGCCTCACACAACACTTTCCAGAGGGGAAAAAAAGGAAAAATGCCCAACTCATTGCTTGAGGTGAGTTGTATCCAAGACATTCTTGAAGAATTTTGTCAAAAAGACTCATCTTGCCAGATGTCAACCCTTAACATAAAAGCCCTAACAGTTAAGAAAGCACAACATCGGTGCACGGACAAACACATAGTCCTGTGGGATAAGGCAGAGAGAGCAACGTAAACTCATCTACCTATGGAAACAGAGCTGCCATTGCAGACTAGGGAAGACTAGGCTTCTCAGTGAGATGTTGATCTATTCGGTTATTCGTAAGAAAAAAAAGAAAGATTTCGTTTCATACTCCACACACACAATCCATGCAGTAAGAGAAAAGTTTTCTATTTTCAGGAAAAAATAGAATGTGTTTATAAATTCAGGGAAAAGAAGAATTACTTTCAAAAATATATAAAATGTGCAAATTTAAAAAAAAAAAAGGTTTGACCAGATTAAAATTAGGATTCACCAAAAAAAAGATCATCAAAAGAAAATACATCACGAGACAAGAAAGGTAAAAGGACAACTCACAAAGCAGCAGAGGTTATTTATGATACACTACGGACAAAAGCTTGAAATCTAGAATATATAAAGAACTCCTACAGATAAATCAGAAAAGGACAGAGTGGTAAAATACACCGACAGGTATACATCAGAGGAGAAAAGAGGGATGGCCCATGTGCCTGCTTGTAAGTGATCCATTTCATCAGTACTCAGGGAAATGTATGGCCACGCCATAAATGAGGATGTTTCACACACACACACACAGAAACTAGGGAAACATGTTGGGCAAATCCAAGTGTAGGTGGGAATGTGGGGTGAACGGGAACATAATTTGGTACAACCGTTTTAGGAAACAGCTCCACGTCGTCCAGTTATGTTGAAGGTTCTCACGGCCTATGACCTAGCAATTTTCCTCCTAACTTCATATCCTACAGGACTCTTTAATAGACAAACCAAGAGATAGGCATAAGTGTGTTCCAAAGAGCAGTTTTTTAAAAACAGTGACTGGAAACCACCCAAACATCGGCCAATCAAAAGTAGAAAGGATGCATACCTGATGACATGGTTACAAAATGGAATTCCTCACAGCAATGAAAACCAATTAAGCAATGTGTTGATGAGCATTAATTAAAAATAATAGTGAGCCAGGAAAGCAAGTCACAGAGGCTATACACATGATGCCACGTTTGCAAACCTCAACAAAAGCACAGCTGAACATACGTTCGAGGTAGAGACATAAGCGATAAAATGATAGAGAAAAACAATGGACTGACAAACACTGGGAAGTGGTGGCAAGGTAGGTGCAATCAGGAGGAGCCTGCGGGGGCTTCGGTGACACTGACAACATTCTGTTGCTTAAGCTTGGTGGCGTATACACTAGTGGTCATGTTGTTATTATTTTTTAAAACTGCCCAAAGTCCATAAACTCAACAGAGGAATGAAGGCAGTTGACCGACATGTATCATTTTTCATAACCATTTACTTCAAACACCATAAATACAGAAAGTAAGAGAAAGAAAGAGCATCAAGAACTGAGGATGTACTAACAGCAAGATAACTCCATGAACAAGACGACATTCATCTCCGTCCAAGGGAACTTAGCACAGTATGGTGCGCAGGGACTGAATAAACAGAAACGTCCCCCCCCGGAGACCCCGGGTGGTGGAGAGGTGACAATCCACGTGTCAGGATGACTTAGGAGTCCTGGAGAGCAGTTCTGATGCCACGCCAGAAAGGTGCTAGATAAGAAGCCTTATCTAATAGATACCTGAAGAGAGAGCTAAAGAGGACAACTGGACCCAGGAGGGAGAGTGAGTCAGGCCAGGTCAACAAAGCCTTGATTCCGGGAGAAACAGGATGAACGGGGGCTTGGGGGCTCTCCCAGCGGGAAGGCGGCATGGCATGCTGCTGCCCTTTACACCTCCACCGCAAACATTTCGGTTCACAAGGGATCACATTTTACGTGTACGTGGACCAGGAGTGTATAAAGTGCGATCTCAAGATGGCCTTTCCCAGGGATGAAGCGGTAAAGGGACTAAAGGGTGACAGGTGAGCTTCCTCCTCCAGAAGGAGTAAGATGAATCCTTGGTAAGACTTTAAAGGACGGCGGAGAGGCACTTGTTAAATGACCAAAGAAGGAAAAAAATGCCAAAGTCACCGTCAGAACACCTACATCTGATGTTCATTTTCAAACCACTGTATAGCTGGGTGTGACGCCGGGCGGAGACGCGGAATGGGCCCATGACCTTGAGAAGTCTAGCCTTTTTTATGGGCTCAGATTTTCTCGTCTGTAAAACCGAGAGGTGGGCCTCCTTTGCTTTCTTCACTTTCGAAGACTCCTAAATGCAATGATTTCATCCTAATTGAGGTTTCTCTGTTTGGGCCATTTTTGAGAAGCTAAAAGAGAAAAATGTTCAGAAAGACTTTTATTTCCCCAAATTTTCCGCCACCCGGTTTGGCTTGGAGGAACCTGCTCTCTGCAGGACAGCTGTGTACTGGTGGCTCACCTGCCAATCAGCTTCTTGCTCTGAAGCCCCGTCTACCTCCACCGGGCCACTGGGCACTGGGCACTGTGTTTCTAACGTGTATTTGCAGGTCTGGTGGACTGGCCCTTCGTTTAGAAAGCCCCTTGCAGAGTTACAGGCAGTAGAGGCCTTTTTGGTTTCAGTAAAGAATGCTTAAAAGTGAGGATATCACTTTTTTCTTTTTTGACTTTTTCAACACATGGGAGTTTTGTTTTTATGGCCTTCAAAAATGGAACAATTTTTATCTTAAAAGCAAATATTTCTCCTGATCTTAAAAGACGAGCATTTGCAAACCAATATATACTGGCAAATAACGTGGGAAATCGACATGCAGAACACTTAGTAGTGATTGAATACATAAAGCATTTTTCTTCTGTTCTTCTGTGACAGCTGGATGAGTTTCAACTTCCTGCTCACTGCACAGGCTCCACGCTTCCAATTCTGGGGTTTTTCCTTTTTTTCCTCCCCCTGCCTCCCCATCCCCTTCTTGCCTCCTCCTTCCTCTTTGGGAAAACACAAGTGGTTTTGATTACATAATAGCTGCAAACTTTATATCTCCCACCTCAGTTCTTACACATCATAAACAGAAGAGTGAACTTCAGACTCCATTACGGCAAAGGTTGGTCTGGATTGTTGGGAGGCCTTTCATGTCGGTATGGTTAAAAAAAAAAGTTTCTGTAGGAAAAGGGAACGCACTGGGGTTTGGCTAGAGACCATGCTTTGACAACCAGGCGTTCATCCCAAAGAGCGACAAGAGCCGGCTTCCAGTCAAGGCGAGAGGGGAGGCTGGGGCCCAGGACCAGCGCAGGCCCCGCAGGGCTCACGCAACCCAACAGGAGTTTTGGCACGTGAGCACCAGTGCACGGCACCGCGTGGAGCAAGAACAGTGAGAGCCTGCATGAAAAAATGAGTCTGCATGAAATCTCTGCAGAGAAGGAGCCACTGACCTGTTACAAGACTGGTGGGGAGGCCAGTGTGTCTGTGGCAAGAAGGAGAGAGGCAAGAGACGGCATCAGAAAAGTAGATACTGTTATTACGGGTTGAATCGTGTCCCCCAAAGACGCTGCAGGCCTCACCTCCAGTGAGTGTGAAAGTGTCACTTGGAAACAGGGTTTTTGCAGAGCATCGAGTTATCATGAGGTCATTCATGTGGGCTCTAAGCCAAAATACCTGCGCCCTCACAGAAATGGGAACTGTGGACGCGGGGACAGACACAAGCAGGGAGAACCGCATCTGAAGACGAAGGCGGCGTTGGGACAACGCCTCTCCAAGGCCAGAGCACCCACGATCTCCAGCAAACCACCTGAAGTGGGGAGAGGGGCGTGGACTCTCCCTCCCGGCCATTCAAAGGAGTCAACCCTGCTGATGCCTTGATTTCAGACTTAGTCTCGAGGGCCAAGAGGCAATAAACTTCTGTAGGTTCAGACTGGTTGGCTAAGCCGCCAGTCTACGGTACTTTGGTATAGCTGCCCTGGAAAACTAATGCAGGCACTGGCAGGTGCCTCAGATGTTTACATTTTAGTCTCGTGCACTGGGAAGATTCTGAAAGGCTCTGGGCACGATCTGCTGAACATCTCTAAAACGGTCATACTGATGTTGCTGAATGGTCATGGCACTACGACCAAGGAGAGCCGGAGGTTTTCCCCCAAAGAAGCTCAGCAGAACTTTGTACCATTGAAGAAGCAACCATCATAGACAGAATATTTCTCTCAGTTTTTGAGTGTTAACATTTAGCATTCTTGATCTTTAGAAACAACTCTTTGGATATGTTTTTTGAAAAACTACGAACATATATTTTAGGGTTAAAAGAAATCCCTTTTGCAGGAGAAGACGTTTGGAATGTGTGGGTTTGCTTACGTTTCTAGGTTGTTTACTAGAAGAAACGTAGGCTGAGTCAAAGCTTTCATTTATTGGCTGAGTAAACTTCATTAAAAGATAAAAACAAGCCTATAATTCATACACTTAAACATGTTTATAAACACATCTAGATGTGTGCATATGACACATGAATATAGATGTATATGCCCATGCATACACATACCCATAAAGAGCATATTATTTTCATACTCTATGCCTTCCCCGGATACAATCCTAAATTCTGGATCTATACACAATGGTAACCATGTAAGTCTTGTAAGTAAGCACCAATTTTGATGATCACTGAAATGGATAAACCATCTGCTCTGGACAAAGACCAGGGGGAAAAACTGTGGTCCTAAGTTAGCTAGTTCCTTAAAATATTCTGCTAGACTTTTTCTTCTAAAGGTTTGACTACTTTATGTTTCATACATTTTTTTGAACAAAACACAGTTTATGGGGCAATTCTGCAGAACAAATCACCAAGTTTCTACAGGAAATAAATGGCAAGAAAAATAAGAAAGAGAATCAGAAGGAACCCAAAGTTTAAAAGAGCTACAGGAGACACAGTCACTAAAAACGTGTGAACTTTGTTTGAATTTTGATTCAGACAAACCAACTGTAAGAAAAGAAAAGAAAGGTCAAACTGTTTTTAAGTCATTTAACTATATTCCAGAAGAAAGCTCTGGAACATTTACAGGAATACAAAAATATCCAGTGCCCCTAAATATAAAATTCAAAATGCCTGGCCCCCAATCAAAAATTACCCTGCATGTAGAGAAGCAGGAAAATACAATCTATAATGAGGAGAGAAAGCGATCTAATGACACTGACACAGAACTGACACAGATGTTTGAATTAGCAGACAAGGATATAAAAATGGTTATTGTAACTGTATCCCATATGTTCAAAAGTTATGTAGAAACATAAAAGAAATTTTTAAAAATGAATCAAACTTCTTGTGATCAGAACAAAAAAGTCTGAGATAAAAAAAATGCATGGGATTAAGAGCAGAGAGGATCTTGCAGAAGGAAAGATAAGTGAACTTGAAAATAAAGCAATAGAAACTACCCAAGGTAAAGCACAGTTAGAAAACAGGACATAAAAAATAAATAAAAAGCATCAGTGGGTAGTGGACACTTTCAATCAGCCTGAAGAGATGTTCAGAGGCAGAAAAGGTACTTGAAGAAATAATGGCCACTTTAAAACTTTGATGAAAACTATAAACCCAAAGATCCAAGAAATTTAATTAATTCTAAGCACAAGATATATAAAGAAAACTACACCCACAAACCCCAATCACAGTGTTTATGGAAATATTTTAAACTACGAATTCAATGTCTTTATTAGATTTGGGGCTATTCGGATGATCTATTTCTTCTTGAGCAACCTTTGGTAGTTTCTGTCTTTCAAGGAATTGGTCCACTTCACTTAAGTTGTTAAGAATTCTACCAAACATTAAAGGAAGAAATGATACCATTTCTGCACAAGCTCTTTCAGAAAACTGAAGAGGAGAGAATGCTTCTCAAATTATTATTTGGTGCCAGTGTTACTCAAATACCAAACCAGATAAAGACACTATAAAGCTAAGAGAATAATAGACCAATTATATATGAGCAAAGATGCAAAAATTCTAAAGAGACTTTATCCAAGCAAATGAAACAACACACACACACACACAAGATAAAATATCATAACAGGTAGAGCTTGTTCCATGAATGCAAAATTGGCTTAACATATAAAATCAATCGGTGTAATTCATCATATTAAACTATTAAAAAACATATGATCATCTCAGTAGATGCAGTAAAAGCATTTGACAAAATCCATACCTATTCCTGGTCAAAACCCTCAGTAAACTAGTGACAGAAGGGAAATTCCTCAGCTTGACAAAGGGCCTCCGTGAAAGACCTGTGCCTCACACCATCCTTAGTGGTAAATGGCTGACTGTTTTCCTCCAGCATTTATGCATTAAAAAAACGCTTGTTCTACCACTCCTATTCATCATTGTATTGGAGGTTCTAGCCAGTAAAATATGTTAAGAAAAGTAAATAAATGGTAGCCAAATTGGAGGAACTGGAATTGCTGGTGGATATGCAAAATTCGGAAATATTTTAGTAGGCAGTTTGGCAGCTGGTTAAAAAGTTTAACATATACCTACCATTATTCGGCCACTCCACTCATAGATACAAGATCAATAAACAAAAATCAAATTTTATTTATATGTACTAGAAACAATAGCACCCTGGCTGGCATAGCTCAGTGGATTGAGTGCGGGCTGTGAACCAAAGCATCGCAGGTTCGATTCCCAGTCAGGGCACATGCCTGGGTTGCAGGCCACGGCCCCCAGCAACCACACATTGTTTCTCTCTCTCTCTCTCTCTCTTTCTTCCTCCCTTCCCTCTCTAAAAATAAATAAATAAAATCTTTAAAAAAAGAAACAATAGAAAATTAGAATAGAAATTAATAGAAAATAGAAAATAGGCATTAATATTTTTAAATATATCTCATACTAGCATAAAAAATATAAATTCCTTAGAAATAAAGCTGACAAAAGATTCATAAAACCTATATACTAAAAACTACAAACCACTGCTGAGAGAAATGAAAGATGATCCAAATAAATGAAGAGATTTGGTATGTTTGTGGTGTGTTAATTCAATATAGGTAAGAGCAAATTCCCCCCAAACTGGTCCATAGATTCAACTGATTCAGAATCCTATCGGACTTCTCTCAAAGGAACTGGCAAGTTGATTGTAAAAATCATGTGGAATTGCAAAGAACATAAAATAATCGATACATCTTTGGAAGAAAAGAATAGTCTTTAAACCAAAAACATTTTGTAGCTAATTAATCATGACAATGTGGTCATGATTGGCATGAAGATAGAGAGTAAGATGAATGGGAAAGAATGGAGCCCAGAAATAGACCCATGCATATACAGACAACTGATTTGCTACAAAGACGCCAAGGCAGATCTGTGGGGAAAAGACGCTATTCAACAATTGCTGCTGGAACAACTGGATGCCCAAACGCAGAGCATGCATGTGGTCCACAGCTTTTGCCATATGTACAAACTCAAAAAGAATCATAGATCTAAATGTAAATCCTAAAACCATAGAACTCTGAAGAAAAAAAATTTCTGAGATAGGACATCAAAAGCATAATCCGTCAAACAAACAAAAAAATTGATTAATTATACTTCATTAGAATTAAATAGTTCTGCTCTTTGAAGGACACTGTTAAGAACTTAAAAGGACAAGCCATGGCCTAGGAGAAAATATTTGCAAATCATAAATCTCATAAAGAACTTGTATCCAGAATCTATAGAGTACACTTAAAACTTAATAATAAAAAAACAAACAACTCAATAAAAAACTAGCAAAAGATTTGAACACTTCACTAATATACATATACATGTGTGTGTACATGTGTGTATATATACACATGTATGTACACACACATGTACACATACGGCAAATAAGCATATGAAAAGGTCGACACCCATAGTTATCAGGGAAATCAAATGAACATCGCATCGCTGCACATTTCAGAATGACTCAAACCAACGAGAACGACCATGCCAAGGACAGGTGGAGACGTGGAGGAACTGGCATTGCTGGTGGATATGCAAACTTTGGGAACATTTTAGTAGACAGTTTGGCCGTGTGTTAAAAAGTTAAACACACATCTACCGTTATCCAGCCGTGCCACTCCCAGGTAGAAATAAAAGTGTACAGGAGAGGGCAAACGGTAGGTATACAGTTGGGAGTACGTGAAACGCAGAGGTTATTCTTGTATTATTATTTGTTGTATATTTTCCATATGAACAACTGTAAACCTACTTTTGCCCCACCCTGAATATACAGAGACTTGTCCACAAATACGCACAGAAGCTTTATTTGTAATAATCAAAATTAGGAAACAACCCAAACGCCCATCAACAGGCAAATGGGCAAACAACATCCATTACAGCCATACAGTGGAACACTGCTTAGAAATACAAAGGAATGAATTACTGATAAATGAAACAATAAAAAATGAATCTCAATAACTATGCTGAGTGAAAGAAGCCAGATAATAAGAAAAGCATGTGTTGTATAATTCCATTGTTTAAAACTTCAAAAAATCCAAACCAATCCATAATAACAGAAAAAAAACCCCACTGGGTTGCCAAGGGGAGGGGGAGAGAGAGGAGGAAGGACTTCCAAGGGTGAGTGGACACTTTTGTGGCTGATTGATAAGCTTGATTAATGTCAAAACCCATCCATGTGTACACTTTAAATGCATGCAATTGATTGATTTTTTATTACATCAGAGTAAAAACATTAACACTATCCCCTAATTCTTTCAATTCTGTTTACCTGTGCTTGTCACTGCCCCAGTTGATCCTTAATTAAACCTTTGTGCTGCTTCCTAATTTCTGTCAGAGAATTACTTTTTCTTTGAAATTCCAGAAAGGAATGACCCTAGCTTAGAAAGGCCTTAGGGATGTTACTAGTACTGCTTAGCTGTTAAGACTATTTCTATCATTGAGCTTTTATGTTCCATTCTTTTAATATCAGGCTAAACAATGAATATAGATCAATCACTATAAAAATTATGGTGGGAACATAACTTTGTAGGAGCATAAGAGTCTCCAAATTATACCAACCATGTGCCTGGAAGACAAGATGCTTTCTATATATTATTTTCACTCCCTCATTTGTTCTTTCAAAGAAGGGATAATGGTTGAGTCTCTACTATATTCTAAGCACTGTGATGATTATTTGAGTGCCTACAACATAGTATTTAGTCTTTAATAAAAATTCTTGCCTTGGCTGGTGTAGCTCAGTGGGTTGAGTGCCAGCCTGCAAACCAAAGGGTTGCTGGCTCAATTCTCAGTCGGGGCACATGCCTGGATTGCAGGCCAGGTCCCTGGTGGGGGTCGTGCTAGAGGCAACCACACATTGATGTCTCTCTCCTTCTCTTTCTCTTTTCCTTCCCCTCTCTCTAAAAAAATTAATAAATTAAAAAAATTCTTTCATACAGTATTTATTATCAGTTAGCAGATTAGCAAAGTGACAGTTAGAGATGTTAAATACTTGCCCAATTTTACTTATCTAGGTCACAA
Organism: Phyllostomus discolor; assembly: GCF_004126475.2. NCBI lineage: Eukaryota > Metazoa > Chordata > Mammalia > Chiroptera > Phyllostomidae > Phyllostomus > Phyllostomus discolor. The sequence goes on along the minus strand of NC_040916.2, from coordinate 23,628,267 downwards.
AAAAAATTTCAGAAAAGTGATTTTTCCCCATACAAATATAAAATTAAACAATTTCTTCCTTCTAGTCATGAACAGGTCTTTCTCTGGTTTCGGGGAAGTGAGCACGGGTCAATCACATATTCACACACACACACACACAGTTTTTGAAAGACCTTTGCAGTATTCTTTTTAGTTCTGACTCATTCCCAAGTACATTTTCATTCATGTCATACAGTAGTTTCAAGGTTGTTCTAGCTTCAGACCCTCTCCTGTGAGGTGAGGAGCCCAAGGACACAGGGGAGATTGGTTAGCAAATGTCAATAATGGACTTCAAAGGGCCTGGGATATGTAAATTGAAAGTTGTTATTCTTCCTGTAATAGAAGAATTGGTTGAAATGTTAAATTTCCTTTAATGAAAAGTTTTAATACCTTCCCTTGGCAAAAATGGGTTACTGCCAAAGAAATCTAAGCAACCAGTGGCTTGGTGGACGGTGAGGGTTTCTGCAATAACACCTGAACGGCAGGGGGTGCAGGTAGTTTTCAAAGCAAAACGGGATTGAAAGCAAAGGGTCGTGCACCTTGCAGTAAGGTGAGACACCAGTTATGCCCCATGGGTTGTTCAAAGAGGCGCAGCAGATGTAAAGGAGGGGAGCTGGAACGAAGCCACGGAACACATGCCTTCGTTTCATTCACGGAGCGCAGAGCAGATGGCCCCGCACTTTGATGAACGATCAGAAGGGAAGCCCATGGATGCACAGAGAGCAGGAGCGCACAAAAGGCTTTTAGGGACCATGTGTCAAGGAGAGCTCCAGATGGGGTGGTTAGTTCCCTCTTCTCGCCCTCAGATCAAAATTCGGCAAGAAACTGTAGCTGGAAAGGAGGGTCAGTAGAGAAAGACACAGATGGGAAAAGGGTGGATGGCAAGGGATGAACGTCCTCTTCACCGAGCTTCCGCTGCTGGCACACGGATCTAATTCCCCCTGCTCTCTCTGTCCCCGCCATGTCTTTCCTCTGAGAACCCTGCTTTCTGCGCACGCTGGAGCTGGCTGTCCTGTAGGACTCGGCTCGAATTCCACCTCGTCGGTTTTCCTAGGCCGCAGTGACAGTTTCTTCCTAATTCCCAAATTACTCCGTTTATATCTGTCATTGTTTCTTTAATTAATCATACCTGCAGCATATGATATTCTTTTTTTATAAATAAAGAAACCTCTGGTTTTAAGTAACTTGAGGTCTAAGGCCATTTTTACATTCATTAAACTTCTGCCAAGCACAGTGCCTGGAATGTAGCAGATGTCACTATATGCTTCATGCCAATCAAGGTCACAATGTAGATATCGTCACATTTGGTATTAAAAAAAATCAGATCTGTAGAAATCATGTTGAAATTTGAGAAACACTGCCCTTTGAGAGAAGCCATGTGGAGAGCTGACACTATTTGGAAATTGTCACAATGTATATGGCAAGTATATTTCACGTCCACCTGGCAAGGACCCGTACAAATAAGAGAGCATCCTAGAACAAGATGCTGAAGATAAAGGGCTCCAAATTGGGGGCCATCGGCAGCTCTCGGCCCTCATATTACTCTTGACGATGTCCACCTGTTCATTAAGAATCTGGGGGTCTCGAGTGACAGAAATCAGCTCTAACTGGCTCGTGTGATGAGGGAATGCCTTCACTCACACAGCCTGGAGCACGCGTGAGCCAGTCAGAGAACTGGCCGAAGAGCCTCCGGGTCTAGAGCCAGAAATCAAAGCCACAGATGCTCCTGTCCGACAGCTGCCTCCGCTGGGCGCTAGGCTTCATCCGGCAAACGCGTTCTCTCCACGCATCTGCTGGCAACCCAGGTAACACATCCTCCAGTCCTGCAAACCTCGGAGAAAGACGAGGCCCGGGGAAAGGCTAAGACCGACGTTTCTTAGGTCACGCACCTTCCCTTCATCCAATCACTGTAACCAATGAGATGTGGACCCGGACTAACCCCCTGTGCCCCCTGTGGCCAGGGGACAAGGTCTGTTACAGGAGAGGAGAAACAGGAAGCATACTGCTCCAACAAGAATAATAACCTTCACAGGCTAGTATGGGTGTGGCGTTTATCTATCAAAACGCCCCCTTGTGAGCCAGGGCTGGGGGCATTGTTCTGTTCACTGCTACATGTTCATTTCCACTCTGAGGGCTGGCAAATATCCACCCCAAGATGCTGTGAGCTACGTGAGTCTCCAGGTTGTCTGGGGACCTCTGGAATGCAAGTCCATTAAGGGAGAAGATGAGGTGGTTCTGCTAGTGATGCCTGACCACAGCGGTCATCAGGATGGCTCCAGGAGGAAATATATTTCCTTACCTCGAAGCTGCTGGAAGTCCTATAGAGCCAACATGCAGGTCCCATGAAGAGCGCTACAGGAGCAAGTATCACGGGGGCTTCATTCCTCTTGAACTGTCACGCCAATGTCATGTCTGCTGGAGAAAGTGTAAAGGTAAGTGAAAAGTGGTCTTATTTCTCTTTGTTCTCATTCCCTGAAAAAAAATGGTTTTGTCAGCATCACATTAAAAGATAGCCAGAATTCTAGAGAAAGTATAAATTGCTTCAAACATATTAAGACAGTTCTGTCCGTACAATTTATTTTTTGCAAAGATTAAAAAACCATGCCAAACTGATTGAAGACCCTTGTTGAGAACATTAAAACATTTATGGTGCAGCACTGTAATTTTGCATCTGAAAAAATAAGCATTTGGCCGTGTTAGTTTCTAGGCATACACAAATGTCACTGGAGACACGATGAAGAAGTTCTGTTTTGCATTCCGCTGGAGGCTCACTCTCCGCTTTGGAGAAGCACCCCGGCTGCCCCATACAGCCCCTCCACTGGCTGTGACTCTGCTTCGTGGCTCCTTGGAATGGAACCTCGAGCTCAGACTGAAGCATTCCATCTCTAACCACGCTGTAAGCAAAGTTTGTCAGCTGAGAGAGTTTCCTCACTGTTAAACACATGTTCAAAGCAAAAAGAAAAAAGAAAAAAGTGAATGGTTACAGGCTCTTATCTCAATGGGTTTCCTAAGAACACATTACTTTGAGCTTCTGCCTTTCTGCTCTGGGGTCTCCTTCTAGAGGCTTATCTCCCTGACCCTCTTTATTCTCACAATAAGCCAGAGCTTTCCAAGGTTTCTGTTTAGAGTTTTCAACTTTGTTAGATTCTAAGAAAGTTTAAAGTCTACCTAGCAACTGCATCTTTTCCCTCCGGGTCTGTGCATCGTGAGGCAGATGTAGTGTTAAATAACTACCCCATTTGTCAAATTGTGATCCATCCTTGGGTCTCTCCAGAGCTCTAAATCACAGTCTACAATAGGCCACATGTAAATGGCTACATTTTTATGCACTATTCAAGATTAATGAAAGAAATGTCTCATTTAAGAAAAGTAGTCATACCTAACAGCCTCAAGAACCAGAAGTCATGACTGAATACTAATTATAGAAAGATTGAAAGGGGTTATTATCCTTAGGCATTGATTTTTAAAAAAAATCTCAAAATTCCATGGAGTGTTTTCCAAATTATTAAAAATCCCTTTTAAGGAAGCAAAACTCAAATGAGCTATTTCTGTACTCTTTTCTCATTCCTTCACTGCAAAAAAAAACCAAAACATGTATTTTTCTCATTATGTGAATAAAACTCCCTCAGGAGTATATTCTCCCTCCCTTTATTGAAATATACATAAATCACCATGTACAACTTCATTAATGTTCTCAAAGTAAACGCGCTTCTAGTGGGGAACCAGATCCCAAACAAGGAAGCATCGCAGCCCTTAAAACAGCCTTGTGCTTCTTTCCGGTTACGATACTCCCTGCCACGGGGAACAGCGTTCGGAGTTCTCACATCACATGTGTTTGGCCTTTCTGGGAAATGGATACCTCTGCCCAACCTATATTCTTTGTGTCTTGCTTCTTTCACCCAGCATAATGCTGAGATTCACCCACGCTGACTCATGTAACTGTGGTTTGATTAGTGTCATTGGGATTTAGTGCTTCTCACATGCATAGAGCATAATTTATTTATCCATTCTGGTATTGATGGACATTTGGCTTTCATTTTCAGTTTTGGCTTGAATAGTTCTGCGATCTTTCTTCCGGCAGTCCCATGCCTCCATCGAGGATCATTTCTCTTCCGCATGAAGAACTCCCACGAAAATCACCGTTAGTGAAGTTCTGCTGCTGGTGAAGAATCTGGGCATTTGAATGTCTTTATTTTACCTGAACTTTGAAAGACAGTTTTACCAGGTGCAGGATTTAAGGCAGGAAACTCTTTTCTTCAGCTATTTGAATATGATTTCCATTATTTCCCAGCTTCCATCATTTTGATTGTGAAGTCAGTTGCTTTCTCACAGTTTCTTTGAGATGAAAGTCCATTTTTTTCTTGCAGCTTTAAGAGTTTTCCCCTTTTCTTTGGCTTCCAGTGGCTTTATTAGGATTTTTCCTTGGTGTCATTTTCTTTATATTTTCCCACCTCACATCCATAACACTTCTTGAATTTATGGCTGAATGTTTTTCAGCAGTTTTGAAAAATTATCGGCATTATCTCTTCAAATACTACTTATGCCTCATTCTTTCTTTCTTCTTCTAGGACCCACAGATTTGTTATTCTTCTTTTTGTCTGATTTTATTTTTTAAACTTTATTTTATTGTCTTTCAAGTACAGTTGTCTCCATTCTCCCCCCACCACCCCAGCCATCCCCATTTCCCACCCTTGACCCCACCCCCCTTTGGCTTGGCCCACGTGTCCCCTCTTCTTTGTATGACCTATGCCCGATATCTTCAGTACTCTCCTTTGTCTCTGTTTTATTCCAGATACTTTTTACTGACTTATTTTCCAAATCACTAATTATGTCTTGGCTATGTCTTATCTGCTCTTAAACCCATCCGTTGATTTTTAAAAATTCATTATCAGAGCTTTACTTTTAAAATTCCAATTCAATTATTTTTACAGATTCCAGTTCTCTGCTGATACTTTTCACCTTGTCCTATATTTTCTTGAAACTATTAATCATATCTTAAATTTGGAAATACCTTGTGGGAAAGGCAGCTCCAAATACCCAGCTCATATCTTTGTTGTATTATTTTGAAATTATTGGTGCCTTACACCTCTCCAATGCCATCACATTTCTTAAAATTTACCCAGAATTTTAAGTTATAGTTGGAGTGTTGGTCAGATAGAATCTATTCTATTGCAGCTGGAAGTGAAAGTTAACACTCCTCTATAGGTTATTGTTTTAACATCTACCATATCTAGATTGAATTGAGCAGTTTTTAATAATATTAACTCATTAACAGTAAGGAATGACAAGATTCAGATTAATACTTAGAAATAATACTTAAGGAAAAAAACCTTTTAAAAGCAACACACAATATATATGAATTCTTATTCAAACTGCTAATGAGCTTCCTCCACACACCTCACTCTCTTAAATAATGCGATGACAAACATCTGTGGATATAGACTTTTGACCATGATTTCCTGAGTAAACTTCTAAAGACATAATCTCTTGGCCAAAGTTATAGACATTTTTAAAGCTCTGCCACATTTTTACCCTATTGTCCCCAGGAAGATCTGGCTATTACATGGTCATAATTAGACTTAATTGTATGTGCATATCTAAAACTGTATTTTTCTTTAAGAAGAGATAGGAAAATATTTTTATACTGGAAAATACTTTTCTCTACCCATCCAGCTATAAAATTTTATAAAGGAAATTTTTATTTTATTCTTCACACACAGCAAAATATCCCTTTGAGCATGATTCAACATATATTAAATTTCATCCATAAAGGCCTTTTATTCCTGGCAACATGTTTGAGTTTATTATATCAAAGAGGGGGTTCCCATGAAATTCATGTTATAATCTTAAGTGCTCCAATAATTGCTGGAGGAGAGACCTGGTGAGCAAAGACGAACAACTAGAGAACGACTCAGAATCGTGACCACAGTTTGACATTTCCAACACATCTGGGTGGCATGACAGAGCTCCTGCACCTCCTGCTGCCACCCACTGGAAAGCTCCGCCTGAGGACGTTTAATAAGGGCCAGGATGTGGGTCGGTGCAGTTCAAGGGAGGCAGACAAGCCCAGGGTCTGCACTTCGGAACAACAGGCCCAAACGTTGTGTGGCTACCCCTTTAAAAACCTACGGGAACTGGGGGTGGCCTAAGGCACCTCGACCAGGGAGGCTGACTTCAAATTACCAGACACGTCTATTATGAAGTGTTGAAAGGAGAAAGAAAAACAAATAATAAAGTTACAAAATAAAGTTTATTTTATCAAAATTAAAACTGCTTCCTTCTCTCCACTTCAGAGCAGCCTTGAGATGGAGCAGTCGGAGGGTTACATTGCTACAATCCCTTAGCAGTTAGTTCCACAGCAGGAGGTGCCTGCTACAGACAAAATTATAGGGTTGGGAATGTTCACAATTCAGGGACCCGATTGGCGGACTATTCCTCGGGGCTCTTGAATCAAATATTTATACATCCAAATGGGAGCAAAGAAAGGAAAATGGTTCATAAAGAGAGTCCCAGAGCATGTATTATTGAAATAACAGATGGAATATTATATTTTTGAAACATTCTTTCTATAAAGAAGTCTTTTGAAGTGTGTTTTGGTAGGATAAGCTGAGCCAAAAGTGTTGGAGAGAGAAAGAGAAAAAAAGAAGGTTTTATTTTCAGATGTTTGGTGTCAGCAGTGCACAAAGTTAGCACTTCCCCCAGGAAGGCATGTCTCAGAATGCACTGCGGGACACTGTGCTTGCAAAGGCTCCACTTTACACAAACATCCCGGGGAAAGAGCCACTCAGAAGACACTTGCTCATCGCTGCTCAGCTCAGGCCGAGTCTCTCAAACCTTGACCTCTGAAATCTTTGCAGAGGGGGTATGGCCTCTCCCCACTGACTTTTCATGTTTCCTACACTGATTGAAATCTGAGTTAACACTCAGGGGATTGCCTCACAAAAGCTACTGGCCACCTCCTACATACTGAGATCTGGGTAACGAGCAGATCGAGGCTGTAGATTTTATGCCATATGGGCCATATTGCTAGGTCATCGAGTCGGGGTCTGAAAAATAAAAATGGAAACATGCAATACAAGACAAAAAGCAGGAAAGCAGGCAGAAGGTCAAATGAAAAATACATCACACTTGCTTTATTCTCCTTTACATGGGAGCCTGAACTCATGACAGAATCAATAGTTCAGAATGATTCTGTTGTTTTTCCAGGAAAAACATCCCATTACTAGGCAATCAGGTAAAGTGCTCCAGGGTCAGTCCAATTTCCCCATCATGTAGCTCTCAGGACCTGGTCCAGGACACGCTAGTCTCAGGTGTGATCTGGGTCTGCTATACGATGATATCATTTATTGCATGGCACCTGGCGGTTGCTCTGGCCGAAGAAAGAGAAAATTCACAGGAACACAATGATCTTGACCTTGTATCCAAATGTGATCTCTATCCATGACAGGGATCTGGATATAATTCCTGGTTGATCTGTTCTTATGAGGAGCAAAAGGAAGAGCATCTTGGGAGAAGGGGTAATGCTCATGGTGCAATAAATAAAGGAAGTTCATTCCTGTTGAAGTCCAGGTTATTGATATTTGCTGATCGGGTGACGTAGCTACTGATAAGAGCTTTAGGGTTTGATTTTTTTTTTGTACAGCAGGCCCCGAGCATCAAATAGCCAGTTGGCAAAGGGTAAAAAAGCCAGTAACCTATGAATTCTGAAAAATCAGAGTGTGTAACCTGAGAGCAATCTCTGCCCAAAAAAGAGAAATGAGGAAAAAAAAGAGACAACTTATTTCCACCCACCTGTGGGGCCACCTCAGAGCAAGGCAAGAAAATGCTTGAGTAATGGCTCCTTGGGCGACAGCATCTGCTGGGGGAGGTGACTCAGAGAGCCTCAGAAGCTCAGGGCCCCCGCCAGCAGCAGAAAGGACTCTTGGCAGCGCGGCTTCCTGCACCTCTTTTGATCACAGAGCTCAGGCTTGGAAAGGTTTTCACCAGTCTTGTGGTTTCCTGGTCGTGCGTCAGTACATTCTGGCTGAAACACTTCACTTCCTTTGGGCCAGCCCCTCCACCAATGGCTCCCGGCTCCACGGTTCGCTCTCTCCAGCTTTGAACTAGACTCCAAGGACACTGCTGGCTGCAGCAAGAACCTTGAACAGAGGCCTGCAGCTGGGATGCTAGCCCTCCGCTCCTTGCAACGGGAATCCTAAGTGGGGAAAAAAATAGGTTTAATGGAATCACACCAAAAGTCCACTGAAGCATCGAAGCGTAGAATACTATGTGCGGTTCCCACACAATCTCTCCTAAATGACAGTTGGCAACAGAGTCACCGGGGCGACTGGTGAGAACACAGAGCTTCCCAGTCCGGTCTCAGTCCTACTAAAACAGAACCTCTGAGAGGAGGCTGAGAGTCCGAGTTCCCGAGAACTGCTCTCACTCTCCCGACGCGCAGTCCCTGTCTGGTGTAACATACCCGATTTCACAAGTTAGGGAACGCGGGCCTGGAAACACTGAGGAACTTCGCTCAAGTAAAACAGGTCCTGGCCATGAGATGTCCTTGTGTTCCCTGATCCCACACGTCTCCCCCAACAGGACGCGTTCTGCTTACACGGGGCCCCTTTAAAGTCCCACTGTGCCCAGCTCAGGTAGTGTTAGAAAAACGTGTAAACTCAGAAGAGCTATCAGAAAAGAGTGCGTTTGTTCACCCATTTTTGACGAGCAGGCTCACAGCACTGGCCCTGAGACACTGGCAGTTCGGAGAGCTCACACATACACAAAAAGGAATTCCTTAGACACTGTAGTGAGTGATCATTACATGCAGTCATCCCCAAATTTCAGGGGTATTTATAGAACAAGGTATCTGATGGGCGACGCAGGAGGAGTGGAGTGGTGTGGTGCGGTGTAGGAAGGGCTGAGCAGAAGACCACAGAACTTCCCAATGAAAAGGGACGACTGTCCTCTTGAAAGCGAATAGTGTTAGAAGCATTAAATCCTATAATGGGGCAGAACCACCCTGAGCTGGAAATCACACCAGGAATGACATATGCTTGTATCATTCACGTGCTTTTACAGACCAGGGTTTACATGGTGCCAGGGGTCCTAGACTATCTCAGGGAAGTCATCCTCCCATATGATGAAGGACTTAGTGGCAAATGAACGGAAGAAGTTTTTTAAGGAGTGCGAGAATAAAATTGTGGTTGCTAATACAACTTCTGGAGTCAGATATATATGAATCAAAATCCCAGCTCTACCATGGCTAGCTGTGTGGCCTTGAGGAAGTTATTTGACTTCTTTGAGGTTTAATTTCCTCACCTATAAAATGAAGCCTGACAAGGCCCTTCAGCACATCACAGCACGGCAGGGGGGAGGGAATTGGTGAGGGGGGGCGGTGCTGAAGTCATCGGAGGAAACAAAAGGCAAAGGGTAGATGCAGGTACCAAGATGATCCAAGGAGAACGCATCTAGGCTAATAACGGAGCAGCACACAAAAAATAATCCTATGATAATTAACCTAAAATCTCAAGCTGGTTTTTGTCACCATTCTGCAGAGTCCTGTGCCCATAGGCAATCTCCACCCAACTCTAGAAGCATGTACAGACTGTTGAGCATAGCCAGAATGCATGCACTGGATCAGCTTTAGGAAACTCAGAGTTGATTTTTACCTGTGGGTTACCTGGGGGTCCAGTGTTCAGCTGTGAAATGAACTAATGCACTGGCAGGATCTAATAAGGGCCCAGAACCTTGATATTTCAACAAAGGAGAAGGCCAGTGAATATGTAATGAACATATAAACACCTCTGTGTCTTCTGGGTGATGTCTATGCTGTGTGCAGCTGTGCTGATTCTGTAAGCCGTGACAGCCAAGGGATGAGGACAGTTACCCTGTTATGTTACCAAAATGCCGTCAGCTCTACATAGATACCAATGAAACTGGGGAACAACTGCCTAGAGAGAAGTTCGGATATCAGTGACGCTCTGCCCAATAAAGAGAAGGTATTCCTGTCCCAAATTAGATGACGTGTCAGGAAAGCCAAAAGTCTGCCCTGAATGTTTTAAAATATATTGCTACAATGTAACAGAGACATGCTGGGTAGGGATTAAAAGTAGAGAGCAACTTAATCAACCATCCATGTATTAGACGTGAAGTTCAAAGCCATTAAATTTTAGAGAGAAAGGAAGGAGGGCTGTAGGGAAGGAAGGAGGGAGGAAGGGAGGAAAGAAGAATGGAAGGAAGAAGGGAGGGAAGCAAAATCAACAAAGAGAACGTAGGATCATATTCTTAAACCAAATTGTAAGTAAGCTGAAACCTGAAGTTATTTTCTGGCTTATTTTGTCTTAAAACATCCTTAGCATAACAAGTCTAGGACGTGACTATAAAACAAGTCAAACTGTCACAGAGAAGCAGAGCAGTTCCCACTTCACAGCTCTCCGAGGTGCCCAGAGCCTTGGTCAGTGGGAGGGACACACATGCTGGTTACGAGCTCAAGCCTGGGGTCAGAGTGATGGCAACGGCACCTCACTAGTTCTGTGACTTCAAGCAAGCCACTTATCCGGACGGAGCCTGTTATTTTTGTTTTTCTGCAAAAAGGAACTAAGAATACACACCTTGCAGGAGTTCTGTGAAGTCTGACCCAGAATCCCGTATGCTCTCAAGGCTCAACAAATGACAACTACCATTTTCATCATCATCACGGTTCATATTACTGAGATGTTGGAACGTCTCAGATTTATTATTTTTAAAACGTGTTGTGTGACTTGGTCTGGAAAATGGAGCTGGGTAACGCATGCGTTGCTGGGCCACCTGGGCGCGATGTCGGAACACTCTGGTCCCTGCAGCAGTCCGGATGGCTATACTTAGCTTATGTGTAGCCTAAAGCTCACAAACTGCATGCAACTTTTGCTGTCCTTTGCAACCGGCCTTTTGGTTACACAGAATAAATTTTACCTTTTGCTGATGGAGCAATGAGAGCAAAGAAAAATAAAATACTTGGCCTTGGATCATAAGATGAGCCATAATTATCATAATTCCCTAAATCCCAATCCCGGGTTCAGCCAAACAAACTAGGGTTGCCATGAGGTTTGAGTCAACCCTGGAGACATCTGGGACAATTTTAAAACAATCCAAGTATACTTTGTGTTCCTTATTTTGTACAAAAGAGTGAACTGAAATGGAGGAACAGGGAATGCAAGGCAGCGTCATGAAGGAAGTAAGGAGTTTCTTAGGTTCTGCTGTAAAAACAAAGTTGATTTGATTCACGAGCTATAGGAAGATTACTCTGCCAACAGAGAGCTACAGAGTGAGGTCAGCTCCACAGAAGAATGATTAACATAGTCGTGTGGTTACTAAGGAGGTTGCATGGAGACCTAAGAATTTTAAATAAAATGAGAAATACTGAGTCAGATTCTGAGAGGTCATGGAGTAGAATAGAAAGAACATGGAAGCAGGAATAAAGAACCCTGGCTCTGTCCATCAGTATTAAACTGCTTAATGGAAATCACATAAATTATTCAAATGAAGATCTCTAATTTAACCCTACAGAATGGTTACCAGGACACAATAAAAGGGCCTTTTTAAAGAGTGTTTTAAAAACCTCTTCTGCTAAAAAAAAAAAAAAAGCCTGTTGAAAATGTAGCCCTAAGTCCCAGTCCCATTCTTTTTTACTCACAGAGAGATGTTTCTTAACCAGGTATTAGATATTATAAAGGTTTCAAAGACCTACCTACAAAACATGGATTCTCTGGTTGGGAAATTTAGTAAAAGGGTAAAACATAAAATGATATAATTATATAAAAATAAAACATAATGTGATAAATTACTAAAAGATTTCTACAGAAGACTGCTATAGAAATTCATTCATGTTGATGAGAAACTGCTGAAAGCTGGCACAGTCAAGGAAAACAAAATAAAAAGAGGTTAAATTTGAGATCAGACATGAAGGATATAAGTTGTTAGAATGGAAGTGTGGGGTTTTTATATTATACTAAAGAGTCAGAAATTTACTTTATGGATACTGAGGAGTATCTAAAAATGTTTACATTGAAAAAAATCTTTAGGAAGACTTATTTTGCAAAGTTAGTTTGCAAGTAAAGTATAAGCAAAGAGACTTATAATACATTTGTGATAGTTCAAATATCAAATACAATGATGGTTGTGAGAATTAAAATGAAACAAAATTTGTGAGAGATAATTTGGGAGATTTCTTGAAGAAAATCTACAAAATCTGACAATTGATTAGACCGAGAAAGTAAAGGTCAGATAAAATTAGACAAGGGTAACTGTGGTTTTAAGCCTAAATTCAGAAAAACATGGTACCATACACGGACCTAGGAAATCAAAAGGAGAATGGTTTGGTAACTTTTGAGAAAAAAAAATTCAGTACGGTGATTAGGGAGTGGGAATAGCTCTAGAAATCAGCACTGGCAGGTGTGCTCAGAGATGTCACAGAAATTCAAGGGCACTCTAGAGAAAATCAGAAACCAGGAACCAAAAAAACTGGGGGCCACATATGGCAAATCCCAATTGTCTGTAAATATGTTATCTGCCTTGCAGGTAAGGCAACATCCTTGATGACATCAACAGCGGATCTTTGTGTGACTTTAGGAAAATGAATAGCAATTTGTTCTATATCACTAAACCTCAGATGCCCTAATGTTGTTCACAGCGTATGTGGAATATGTCAACAGAATAGCTTTTGTTACAGTACGTTCCAAGAATGATGACTTATTATCCTGATAACTGATAATGGTCTCCCAAAGGTACTCATAGGTTCTAATCCTTGGAACCTATGAGTATGTTCCCCTACATGGCAAAAGGGGCTATGCAGAGGTAATAAATTTAAGAATCTTGAGATGGGGAGACTATCCTGGCTTATTAGCTGGTTCGATATAGTCACAAGGTCTTTTGTTGGGTTGGGTTGGGGGAGGGGGGAGAGAAGCAGAGTTAGAAATAGATTTGAAGATGCTATTCTTCTGACTTTGAAGACGGGGAAAGTGGCCACGAGCCAAGGAATGCAGGCAGCTTCTAAAAGCTGGGAAGGGCAAAGGAACACATTCTCCCCTAGAGCTTCTGAAAGGAATGCGGGCCTGTCAACACATCGGTGTTAGCCCAGGCGGACTCTGCTGAACTTCTGAACTGCAAAACTGTAAGATAATAAATTAGTGCTTTTGAAGCCGCTAGGTTAGTGGTAACTTGTTACAGAAGCAATAGGAAACTCATACAATAATATTACATACATTTTCTGATAATACGTGCTCATTGCAGAAAATGTAGGAAGTATTAAAAGATTTTGTTAATGCTAACAAGCACAACAGAGAAAGACTCATAGAGAGCAGGATGACAGCTAAGGCGGAGAGTGGGGAGGTTAGAGGTTGGAGGGATTGAGCAAAAAGGAGAAAGGACTCATGGATGCGGACAACGGTGTGGTGATTGCAGGGGAAGGGAGGTATAAGGAGACTAAGTGGTAATGGAAAAAATACAATAAAATTTTTTAAAGTTTAAAAAAATGAAAATTTTGTTAAAAAACAATATAAAGAACAAAGTTATTTTTCTGACCATGACAGAGTACCTGGTACCTGACTTGCCTTCCAAAAAACTGGACAAAATGTAAGAAATATTCAAAAAAAAAAAAAAACAACTGTTTCAGACACAGTACTATATTCTCTATAAGACGTGAAGAAAATTAGATGAGCTCCACAACCCATCAGCTTTCTTCCTGGAAACACTTTTGAGACTACATTTGAATTCCAGTCATCCAGAATGGAGAGACTTTTTTGAAAGCATGGAGTAGAGACTGCAAAAAGACTACACCTCAGTCGTAGGACTAAACAAACTCTAAAGGAGAGGCAACTTTAGACGGCCACTAAGAAAGCTTTCGTTTTCCGGTCAAATGGCAGTGTAGGTAAACACAGTACTCAAATCCTTCCACAGCCACGTCAAAATTACAACTAAACTGCAGAAACACCACCATTCAGAACTTCCTGAAAAATAACTGAACAGAAGTCCTATAACTAAGGATATAAAGAAGCCACATCGAAACTGGTAGGAGGGGTGCACACACAGAATGGGCTGGCCCCACACCCATGGTGACAGATAAAAATCAGGAGAAATATCTCAGTTGCAGAGGTCCCCACTGAGGAGCAAGGGAGCCCAGCCCAACACCAGAGACCCCAGTCCAGGATTCCAGTGCCTGGAAGAGAAGTCCTCATAACTTCTGGCTATAAAAGCCAGCAGGGATTGTGGCTGAGGGAGATGCAGGGCTGCTCAAACCCCAGGTGGTTCCTTACTCAGACTCACTAGCACTGAGTTCTAGTGCTGGTGCAGCAGCTCAAAATGCACCAGGGACCTACGGGGAGAAACTGAATTGTCTGGCATCAGAGTGAGAATTGGAGTGATAGCTTTCTCCCAGACAGAAGTGCTGGCAGATGCCATTGTTCCTTTTCTGAGTCCTCCCCTCACAGAGCCAGCAGATAAGTCATATCTGAGTCTCCCTCAGCCAGGTTATCACTGTTAGCTCTGCCCTGGTGACTCCCTGTGAACCCGCCCACCCAACTTATCTGCCCAGCCCGAGCTACTTGCAAATAGCCTGTTTTGGCTTATGCTTCAAATTTCTCTAAAATATCTCAAACAAGCAAGGATTTTACTAAAATCTCTCAAACAAGCAGCATCTGGCTTTGGGGTGCCCCATGCTTCTCACTGAAGGGCCCCAGGCCCAGCACTCACAGCAGCCAGCCTCCATTCACAGCTAGCCTCTCCTGGGCCCCTCCAGACCAACACCAGTAGCAGCCCTCTGCAGATGACTCTGTTCCTCATGCCAGGTGGCCTTGGCAGGGCACAGGAGGTTGCTTAACTTGACCTGCATCTCCCAGGAGGACCCAGAGCCAAAGCACCTGGTGGACAGCTTCAGACCATGTTGAAGCACCACCCAACCTCCTCCACAAGGGACATGCTCTAAGGGTGGTCTCAGTAGGCATCAGAACCCCGCTCAAGTAAGTCCTGTTCTGTGGGGTCAGTCTCTGCAGAGCTGATCCTCCACAGGGTGGCTGCTGCCACTCTTTGAAGCTGATGGGCCCAGGGGTTAATACCTCCTATTGAGGTGCCAACAGCAATCAAGGCTCAACTACAACAGGAGGATGTGCACAGCCCACACAGGGGTTGCACCTGAAGTGCCCAACTTGGGTGATCAGGGAATCTGTGCCACTGGAGCCTACAGACACCTGAGGCCACTGTGTCAAGTCTGAGAGAGGTAGCAGCTGTACTTAATACATAGAAACAAACACAGGGAGTCAGCCAAAATGAGGAGACAAAGAAACGAGTTCCAAATTAAAGCAGAGAACAAAACTCCAGAAAAAGAACTAAACAAAATGGAGACAAGCAATCTATCTGATGCAGAGTTCAAAACACTGGTTATAAGGATGCTCAATAATCTTAGGGGAAGAGTAGATTAACTTAATGAGAACTTCAACAAAAAGACATGAAACATAAAAATGGAGATAAAAAATAAATAAAAAAGAACCAGGAACCAGTCAGAAATGAAGAATACATTAACTGAAATAAAGACTACACTACAGGGAATCAACAGTGGAGTAGGTGAAGTAAAGGATCAAATCCAATATTTGAAAGGTAAGGAAGCAGAAAACACCCAGTCAGAGCAGCAAAAAGACAAAAGAATCCAAAAAATGAAGATAGCCTACGGAGCCTCTGGGACAACTTCAAGCACGCCATGGGAGCATCAGAAGAACAGAGAGAGAGAAGGAAATTGAAAATCTATGTGAAAAACTAATGATGGAAAACTTCCCTAACCTGGTGATAGAAACAGACATACAAGTCCAGGAAGTACAGACACCAAGACACATCACAATCAAAATGCCAAAGGTTAAAGTCAGTGATAATCTTAAAGGCAGCAAAAGAAAAGCAGCTAGTTATCACAGGGAGCTCCCATAAGACTGTCAGCTGATTTCTCAACAGAAACTTTTCAGGCAAAACTTTGTATGCATTATTTGATACCATTTTTTCCAACTTAAAATCAATTTTCAGGCAAAAAACTTTTCAGGCAAAACTTTGTATGCATTATTTGATACCATTTTTTCCACTCAAAATCAATTAATCATGTCATCAGTAATTGTTTATAGACATCAAATAGCTTAATGAGCCCATCTTTATTATTTTACAAAAATTATCTTAGACTTTATATTTTCAAGTTTTAATTTTTATCAATAATATCCCAACAATCATCTCTGCACCTAAAGTTTTATCCTATTTGTATCATTTCTTTAGGAAATATTTCTAGAAAAACAGTAGCAGGTTAGGTTAAAGGGTAGAAGAAGAAGATATTTGTATGTCATCCCTATTTTTCTGGAAATCACCTTGTAAGAATTCTACTAAAATCTTAGCCACATTGACAAACATAGCCTGTGATACATTTTTGATTAATTAGCTTCTTAGGAATTGGGGCACGACCTCAAGGAACAGTTAACAAAAGATGGTCGCAAAATGCCCACAAAAGGTCAGTGCTGCTAATAGACTCTTTGCTTTGGGGAGTCCTGTAAGGATTTGTCAGTGAACATGAGTGGTAGGAACTCAAATGGTGTTGAATTGTTCCACTGATTCCTTATGGTCGCTCCCCTTATTTCTTCAGGTATTTCTGAGATGTCTCCTTAACAAAGAGGCCTTCCTTAGCCTCCCTTTGTAATTTAAAGATCCTGAGCTTCCCCAAAACAAACATACATACACATACATCCCAAGTATTCCTTATTTCCCCTTAGCTCAGTATGTATTTTTCTTCACTGCATTTATCATAATCTGACTTCTGCTACACACACTATCTTCGCCCCTGGGAGAAAGCAAGCTCCATGAGAGCAGGGATTTGGGTTTGTTCACTGTCGTATTCCTATTACCTGGGATATGACAAGCAGCAGGCAAGTGACTGTGTCCGAGTGACTGCCCTCAACTATTTGTTAAATGCAAGCTTGAGTGATTGGGGATCATGGAACTTGAAGTTGCTGACAAAAAATCCTGGAGGAAAGAAAAAATAATGCAAGGTGGGTACTGTGTTTGTGAAGAGAAAACCAAACCAAAACAAAGCAAACAAACAGCTCTTGGGGAAGGAATGCAAATTATCTGCTGGGACGGTTAAGTGGTTTGCTAAAAGTTGTGTTTAAACTATTTGCTCTAAGTTCATGATGAGAAGTCAACACCTACCTCCCATTCCTCTATACAACCTTTAGTTAAGTCCACAATGCTTGAGTGGATTTGGGGGGGAAATGTGAAATGGGTCAGCTGTATAGCAAGTTTTACAAGAAAATTCAGAGTGAAACAGTAAAGCACTTATAAATACATTTAAGGAAAGGTATTTCCTGATTCTTCAGTTCTTAGCCATAAACCACTATGGCTAAGTTGGTTTTGGAACCAACTTATCATTATGAGTACACTATTATGAGTAACTTATCATTATGAGTACACTATTTGTAACTTACACACATTTAGGTATATTTATTATATTCCTCAAAGTCACACAAAAGACACTAGAACAGAATAAAAAAGTCACTGAAGATAAATGACTTAAGGTCCTAAAATTCATGAACCATTCAGATAGTAAGTCCATATACTCTTACAAGACTAAACTCATGATTAATAAAGAGTATTCAACAGGATAATATTTTCTATTTAAAGTTTTATATGAAAAACAATTTAGTTCCTCCTTTATTCTGACTAGGTAAAGCTGAGAACACCATAAAATGAGTATTTCCAAGGAAAGGTATTTTCTCATCAGCATAATAATACATTTTACAGATTCCTAGAGTATGGTAGTAGTAAAATGCCAGATAATAGCTTATTAATTCAAGATTTCTGTCTGATAAAATCAACAGTTATCATATTTCCTTGATTCTAAGATGCCAATGGCTGTCACATGCACCATTAACTTAACAGCTATGAACACAAAAATAAATAAACAAACTTACTACATTTTCATATTGAATATGAGATGCATTCCAACTATGGAAAAGTCAGTTATGGGCATAGTTAATGTTATCATTGAGGAAATACTGTACTTTGAAAACGGAAGATCGAATTCAGCAAATTCATTGTTTACTGGTTTTGACATCTGTATCAAAACATGGGCTCTTTGTAACTGTCAGTTTTCTGTTTCTAAATGGAGCCCATTGTCTTCCTCCCTGTAAGGCAGAGGAAGGAAAGCAATGAGGAAGAGCAGATCAGATGATCTTTGAAGGATCATTCTAGCTCTAAGGCTGTGGCTCCATGCCTCTTGATAAAACAGTATTGAAAAGGGGAAGATTCTAATTTGATTAATTCATGCAACCTCTTGTGTTGGTTTCCATTTTCATCTAAATCTTTATCACCATTCTTAAAGGATTACTACCTTTGCAACCTCTGATTTTGAGGGGCCCCTTGAAGTTGTTGATTTTAGGAGCTGGTAAGTCATTCTTTCTTCATAAAATCTTCGACGACAAGCTCCAATAGCTAAAGTAGACACAGCTTCCAATGAACAGGACGGCAGCTCCACTTCTAATAAGTTAATCCAATGGTTTTTGTCATGAGCAAAACAAGAAATCATGTTTTTAATCATACTAAAAGGTCTCTGCATTTTGTTAACATCTGGAGTTCAATCACTTCTGTGCTAAAAACCGGGGAATGCTTCAGCAGGGCATAAATCTTGCCCCTCATTGTACATGCGATCCAGATGCTGGAGGAGAATTAACGTTCGTTTGTAACACATCTGGTGGCGGCAGCTTTGAGTAAACGCTAATAGAAAGAGTGCGGAACTAACGTGGCATTGCACCTTTCCTCAGGCCAGGGGTTCTAGACTGAAGGTAAAACCCTGCAGGCGTCCCTTGGGGCGCGGCAATAAACTTCACTAATCAGCTCTGGCGTTGTGTTAAGTGCAGGGTGTTTTGAATTTTCCACAGAAATTTCACAGCCCAGTAACTCTACATTCCAACTGTCTGCTTTTGACAACTCTTTAGATTTGCCACCATCTTGAAACACCTAACAAAGGAAAGGCCCAGAGTCAGTGTCTGGGTTGGGCTGTCCCAGGAGATGGGAGGAGGCACATCACGGCCAGCGCGGTGAGTGACTAACAAGACTGGCCTAATTGCAGAAGTAAGAAGCGATGTGGCATCTGCCATAAAGGCAGTCCAGGGGAGTTGAAAGAGCACTGAATTTGAACTGGGACATCTAATTTAAGTCTCACCTCCAGTATGCGTGCAGAAGTCCAAAATTACCTGGGTTCCAGCTTCCAAATAAGATGGTGGCTTTTTCTAAGGAAAGGATGAAGCCCAGTTTCTTAGAAGAGCATTTTATTCACTTTGTACTACAGCCTACCTTTTCAACTTTCTTTATCCCCAACATATGCATGAGTTCTAAACTACCACAAATATATCACTTTTTAAAAACCCATTGCATACTTTTGTGCTTTGGAGGCTTTGTCCATGTTCTTGCTACCGCTTTCCATGCTTTGCTTCAGTTCATTTGCTGACCGAGTATTTCCCACACAGCTCTAAGCCTCCTTCTCCATAAAGCACTAGTGCATGACTCCACTACAGCACTTTCCATAGAGCATCACGTATTGCCAGTTGTTCTTGGTATACGTCTCCTTGGCTAGACTGTGATCCGACTTCATGAGAAGCTGTGAGAGAAGAGGTGGTGTCTACTGGAAGCACGCAACAGTCTGAGGGATCCATTTCATGCTGTTGCAGATGGCCGTCAATTCAATCACAGTTCTATGAGAGAATTATTTGTGATAGCCAAATGATGGGGCAAGCAAATGCTACTGGACAATTGGGGGGTGTATGTTAGGATGTAAAAGAGCACCTAGGTAACTATGAATGTGTTTTATGAGGGCGTTGTGCTTTGTCGGGGGCCAGGGTCTGAGGTCAGGGAGTAAGACGCTCACACCACGAGAGCATCTAAACACAGACTAGAATCACATCTCCCCATTCACATTGTGCCTGGCTCTTGGACACACGGAGGGAAACTGTGGGTGAAGTCTTCCACCGTATTCAAAGTGTTCTTCTTTATTTTAAGTTGGTACAGATTGTATGATGGAATTTTTATGAGTTAAATGTGCATATAACATGACTCCATGAATCATATGTTTTGAATTTGATATTTGTAACTATAAACTAGAATGCCAGAAGAGGCTACTCTCCACTTTAGACTTGAAAATTGCCACATCACCAAATGAATCACATAGAATAAGAGAAAGAAGACGTGAACACTGAACAATGTTTATAATCTCATAAAAGAAAAAATGTGAACTAAAAAAGTAAGATCGACAAGGGTATTGACGTCTTAAAGAGAACGATCCCTAGCAGTGATAAGGTCCTGATAACTTCACTTTGCTTTTGGACAGCATTGACGGTGGTTTTTCCTAGTACTTTTATCTATCTCATTCATTTACATATTTGTCTTCTCTGCCCACCTGTGAAGTAATGCACAGCATCAAGCCTAGGGAAAAAGGAAAAAATCAAAGAATGCCTATATTAATCTAAAAATAGACAGGCCTCATCAGTTGTTAAACAGTAAAATTTTCTAAGTAAGCATCTAAATGCTTATTGTGGAAATCAGCTTAGATGGAACAAGACATATTTACTGCAGGTTCAGGACATAAATAACTAACAGAAGACATCTTTTTATCTGTTTAAAAGAGATCTGAACACCATCTTCATGAGTAAAAGAATTACCACCATTATAATGTCCATACTACCCAAAGCAACCTATAGAGTCAATGCAATTCCCATCAAAACCCCAATGGCATATTTCACAGAACTAGAACAAATACTCCAAAAATTTATATGGAACCAGAAAAGCTAGAAGAATCATGATACCTGCTATCAAACTACATTACAAAGCCACAGTGATCCAAACCCAGCCAAATGATGGGGCAAGCTGTGTTTGGATTACTATGTGTGTTTTTATGTATGTTACACACATATAGATCAATGGAACAGAACAGAGCACCCAGAAATAAACCCACACCTTTCTAGTCAATTAATATTTGACAAAGGAGGCCAAAACACACAATGGGATAAAGGTAGTCAGTTCAATAAATGGTGCTGGGAATATTGGGCAAATACTTGCAAAAAATGAAAGTAGACCACCTGCTTACAGCATACACAAGAATGAACTCAAAATGGATTAAAGACTTAAATGTTAGACTCAAAACCATAAAAATCCTAGAATAAAACACAGTAAAATCTCAGATGTTTCTTATGGCAATATTCTTTCTGCTATATCTTCTTGGCCAAGGGAAACAAAAGAAAAAACAAACAAATGGGACTATTTTAAACTAAAAGGTTTTTGCAAAGCAAAAGAAATCATCAACAAAATAAAAAAGGAAACTCACTGAATGGGAGAACACTGTCGCTGATACATTGGATAAGGAGTTAATATCCAAAACTGAAAAAGAACTTATAAAACTCAATATTAAAAAAATCTATTTAAAAATGGGAAAAGGACCTGAATAAACACTTCTCCAAATAGGACCTACAGATGGCCAATAGGCATATGAAAGATGCTCAACATCACTAATCATCAGAGAAGTACAAATTAAACCACAATGAGATTATCACCTCACACCTGTCAGAATGGCCATCACTAGTAAATCAACAAACAAGTGCTGGTGAGGATGCGGAGAAAAGGAAGCCCTCATGCACTGTGGGTGGGAATGCAAATTGGTGCAGCCACTGTGGAAAGTGGTATGGAGTTACCTCAAAAATCAAAAATGAAACCACCTTATGACCCAGTGATTCCACTTCTGGGAATTTATCGAAAGAAACACAAAACACTAATTCAAAAAAATATAAGGACTCCCTATGTTCACTGCAGTGTTATTTACAGCTGCCAAGATAAGGAAGCAGCCCAAGTATCCACCGGTGGATGAGTGGATTAAAAGCTGTGGTACATTTACACAGTGGAAGACCACCTGACCATAAAAAAGAATGAAATCTTACCTTGGCAACAGCATGGATGGACCTACAGAGAATTATGCTAAGTGAAATAAGCGAGTCAGAGAAAGACAAGTACCATGTGATCTCACTCAGATGTAAAATCTAATGAACAAAATGAACAAGAAAAATGGTGACAGGCTCATAGAGCAGGCTGACTGATGCTGGGGACAAGGCATATTGGCGGGGGTGTAAAGGGTTTGAGCAAAAAATAAAAAAAGCAAGAAAAAAATGCAAGGACATGGACAACAATGTGTTTGGTGATTACCGGGGGAGGGGAGGTGGAGAGAGGTGGAGGAGGGTATAGAAAGAATTAAATACATACATACATGCACACATATATAAACTGGAGTTTTTTAAAAAAGTAAACTGCTCATTTCAACTCTTCCAAGATATATATTTTAGGCATAACTCCTATAAAACATACAGTTGGGTTTTTGTTATGATTAAGCATAATTTTTTAAGTAGGTGAGTTGCCCATTTATATTTACGAAAGCTTGTCTTTTTTAATCTTAGTTCATTACATGCTTTCTGTTTTTATTTTTTCTATTAAAAAATCTGTACTATATGATCTATTTTCTTCCCTTTGTTCTTTATTTATATGTTCTTGATTTTAAAATCTCTTAATAAAATGGGAATGACAGTTATATTTATAATGCAAAGAAGTACATATCTCAATCATCATCTGCCTTCATGAGGTACTTTTGCCAACTTTAAAAATTGATAATTCCAATGGTATTTAAACTGTTTCAGGGAAAAATTTCTAATAAGGTCATGGATGAGATAAAAATGTTTATTAACACTATTTTCACTTAATCTGTCCTAAAGATATCAGCCAACACAATTCAATAAGAAAAATAAACTAGGGTATAAAGAGTTCGCTTCTTTTACCTTGAAAAAGAACAAGGAAATAATTTTTAAGTATTCTATTAATAAGCAAACTCTGTAGGGTGCTTAGGTAAAAAACTAACATACAATGCCAGTCCTTATACATACAAACATACCAAATTGGATGATCTACAGGAGAAAAGGTCCTGTATTTACAAAAGCAATAACAAGAACAAAACCTAAGAATACACTTAACCAGAAATAAATAAGATCAATATGAAGAAGAATTTGTAATTCTCTTAAGAATCACAAAATACACACAAATCCACATACTTGTACATCACACACACTTGCACAGAAAGGTACAGAATATTCTTGAAAATGAATATACAAAAACTATTTAAGAACTCAGTGTCACCTCAGTTTATTTATAAATTTGATGTAACTGTTTTAGAGGGTAGGCTAATTGGATCTAAAGATCATCCAGAAAAATAAGCAAGTAAAAATAGCCAGAAAAGTTTTGAAAAACTAAAGCAAGACAAGGAAACTATTTCTATCAGATTTTGATATGTGCTATAAATCTAATCAGAATTAAATTTTGCTACTTGCACATGAATAAACCAGTAAGTCCATGAAAAAGAAAAGATAATCCAGAAACAGATCTAAATACATAGGATATATAGTAAAAATACAGGAAATTTTCAAAACGGCATTGAAAATCTGGATTTTGTAATAATTTGTGATGCAAAAGGTGAGTAAACACCTGAAAAAAATTGGGTTCATGTGTCACTCACCAGAATACATTTAAAATTAATCATTCCTTATAAAAATTTTAAGTGTAAAAACATGAAATAAAAAAGTAGAAGGAACCGTGAAAATATTATTCTCTCAAGTGAGTTTTTCTTAGTATAAACAAAATCCAGAAGCCTTAAAAAATTTTTTAAAAATTTATAAACTTGACTATATATTTTTATATAATTTATAAACTTGACTATATTTTTTTTTTAAATTTGTGTATGGCAAGAATCACAATAATTAAAGTTAAAATCAAACAAATTGAGAGAAAATGTTTGTATAAGAAATGAAAAGCTACTGCTAGACATCAGAGAGGTGCAAATTAAGACCACAATGAGATACCACCTCACACCGGTCAGAACGGCCATCATTAATAAAATCAACAAACAAGTGCTGGCAAAGATGTGCAGAAAAGGGAACCCTAGTGCACTGTTGGTGGGAATGTAGCCACTGTGGAAAACAGTACAGAATTTCCTCAAAAAACTAAAAGTGGAACTGCCTTTTGAACTGGCAGTTCCACCGCTGGGATTATACCCAGGAACCCTGACACACCAATTCAAAAGAACCTGTGCACCCCTATGTTCATAGCAGCATTATTTACAATAGCCAAGTGCTGGAAACAGCCTAAGTGCCCATTAGTAACTGAGTGGATCAAAAACTGTGGTACAGATTTCCAGTCCAGATGGAAGTGTGTGTAGACATGCTTTGCCTCCTCACGCAACCACAAAAAGAATTACAACTAAATCTCAAACAAATTAACACTCGGAACTTTAAGAAAATCAAACTGTATGGAGGTCCAACAACCAAGGATCTAAACAAGCCACAATCATCCAGACGGGTTGGAGGGGTGGAGGGAAGAGGTGGTGGTGACAAATGGCCACAGGCAGTCCCATTCATGTGTAGCGGGTGAAAATCGGGAGGTATACTTTGGGAATGCGCGACCCCAACCCCAGGCCAGACCGCACAGGCCAGGGCTCCAGCACCAGGAAGATATATCCCCATAACTTCTGGCTGCAAAAACCAGTGGGGGATAGAGCAGAAGAAACTGCCGGATTTTCAGGAAACTTTACTTAAAAGGCGCACACAGTCTTAAAATGTGTGCAAACCCACCCACTCTGGGACTCAACACCAGGGCAACAGCTGGAAGGGCACCAGTCACATCTAGGGAGCGGGTGAAGTGACTGGAAACAGGGCCAATGCCAGGAAAACCCCCAGAAGCCAGGCAGCAGCACAGTCCCCTCTCTGAGACCTCCCCCCAGCACAGAGTCACAAAGCAGGGTAAGTGGGTTGCCCCTTAATTACCTAAGCGGTTGTCTAAGGCTCCACCCCACACGATGTACAGGTGCCTTTTACAGGGAGTCAAAACAGCTCTATCTAATACATAGAAACAAACACAGGGAGGTTGCCAAATTGAGGAGACAAAGAAATCTGGTCCAAATTAAAGAACAGAACAAAACCCCAGAAAAAGAAATGAACAAAATGGAGATGAGCAACCTATCAGATGCAGAGTTCAAAATACTGGTGATCAGGGGGCTCAAAGAACTCACTGAGTATGGCAACAACATAAAGGAAGAAATGAATGTTACACCAAGTAAAATAAAGAAAAATCTATAGGAAACTAATAGTGAAGGGGAGGAAGCCAGGATTCAAATCAATGATTTGGAACATAGGGAAGAAGTAAACATTTCTGTTTATTGCTGTTCAACCAGAACAGAAATAACAAAAAAAGAATTTTTTAAAAAATGAGGATAGTATAAGATGACTCTGGGACATCTCCAAATGTGCCAATATCCAGATCATAGGGATGCCAGAAGGAGAAGTGAAAGCAAGAAATTAAAAACTTATTTGAAAAAATAATGAAAGAAAACTTCCTTAATTTGCTGAAGGAAATAAACATACAAGTCCAGGAAGCAAAGAGTCCCAAACAAGTTGGTCCCAAAGAGGCCCCCAGCAAGACACATCATCATTAGAATGTCGAAGGTTAAAG
The DNA here is from genome assembly GCF_004126475.2 of Phyllostomus discolor. Taxonomy (NCBI): domain Eukaryota; kingdom Metazoa; phylum Chordata; class Mammalia; order Chiroptera; family Phyllostomidae; genus Phyllostomus; species Phyllostomus discolor. The sequence continues at coordinate 23,602,689 of NC_040916.2, read as the reverse complement.
ATAAAGAATCTTAAAAGCAGCAAGAGAAAAGCAGAGAGTTACCTACAAAGGAGTTCCCGTAAGACTATCAGCTAATTTCTCAAAAGAGAGTTTGCAGGCAAGAAAGGCCTGCCAAGAAGTATCCAAAGTGATGAGAAGCAAGGAGCTACAACCTAAATTACTCTATCCAGCAAAGCTATCATTCAGGATGAAAGGGCAGAAAAAGTGCTTCCCAGACAAGGTAAAGCTAAAGGAGTTCATCATCACCAAGCCATTATTACATGAAATGTTAGAGGGACTCATTTAAGAAAAAGAAAATCAAAACTATGAACATTAAAAAGGCAACAAATTCACAACTGTCAACAACTGAATGTTAAAAAAAAAAAAATCTAAGCAACCAGAACAGGAAGGTAATCATAGGTATGGAGATCATCTGTAGGGTGATCAGCTGGGAGGAGGAACGGGGAGAATGAAGGAAAAGGTGCAGGGATTAAGAAACATAACTGGTAGGTACAAAATAGATAGGGGGATGTCAAGAATAATATAGAAAATAGAGTAGCCAAAGAACTTATATGCACAACCAATGGACATGAACTAAGGTAAGGATTGTTGGACAGAAGGGGGATACTGGGTGGAGGGGGGCAAAGAGGGAAAAATTTGGACAACTGTAATAACACAATCAGTAAAATATACTTAAAAAACCCATGGTACATTTATACAATATAATACTATGCAGTAGAAAGAAAAAAGAAACTCCTACCCTTCACTACAGTATAGATGAAACTGGAGAACATTATGCTAAAAAAATAAACCAGGCAGTGAAAGACAAATACCATATGATCTCACCTATAGGAAGAACCTAATGAACAAAATGAACAAACAAGCAAAACAGAACCAGAAGCATGGAAACAAGGAACAGACTGACAGCAACCAAAGGGGAGTGGGGAGGGGGCTAAGGGTGGAAAGAAGGGGAAGGGACTAGTCAGGGAGCATGTATGAATGGACATGGGCATGGACAACAGGGTGGGGACCGACTGTGGGAGTGGGGGGAGGGTTGGGTGGAGGGCCAAGGGGGAAAAACTGGGACATCTGTAATAGAGCACTAACAAAATATTTAATTAAAAAAATAAATGAAAAGCTAATTTCTCTAACATATAAATAGAATTTCTACTGGTCAATTTAAAAAAATAACCAACAATCCAGTAGCCTAATGAACAGAGACTGCAGAGCACAGGAAAGGAAATACAGACAGCTCTTAAATACATAAGATGTTCAAGAAAGGCTCAAGTACATCAAAATGGCATTTTTAAATCTAGAAGATTGAGCCCTGGCTGGAGTAGCTCAGTGGATTGAGCGCAGGCTGCGAACCAAAGCATCGCAGGTTCGATTCCCAGCCAGGGCACATGCCTGGGTTGCAGGCCACGGCCCCCAGCAACCGCACATTGATGTTTCTTTCTATCTCCCTCCCTTCCCTCTCTAAAAATAAATAAATAAAATCTTTTTAAAGATAAATAAATAAATAAATAAATCTAGAAGACTGGCGACACTCAGCAAGTGCGGGAACACCGTATCGGCTGAAGTTCAGGGGACGCAACACTGGCACACACAGACCACGTGCACCGAGGCCAACCAAGCCTGTCCGCGGGGCATTCCGACCACAGCCTGGAACCAGCAGTTCCACACTGAGACCTGGTCCTGCAGCCTCACTCGCACGTGCGGTGAAACGACACACACAGGATCAGTCACTGCAACCTACAGCAAAATACGGTCACCACTTAAATACCCATCAGAAGAGTGCTGCTTATATAAACTGTAGTGCATAGGTAACATGGAATGTTATAAATAGTAAATACAGATATATGATGATCTCCAGTGTGACTTTAAGAGAAAAAAAGGATAGAGAGTGTTATGCACAATGTACAGACATCTGAGTAAAAATTGGAAGAGGCAGAAACATAAAATATACATCCTTCCCCTGGCCACCATAGCCTATGTTTCAATAGCATCAGATTAGTTACCATTCTCCACATCCAGCTTTCCTGAGACCACCATACTTTTGATTACTACATTCTTCTCTGTGTAGAATGTCCTCCGTCCTCATTGTGGCTTGTAAACATTCAACCCATCTTTACACAGATCCTCATATAAATTAAACTTTCTTTTCTTTTCTCTCAGCATTACCACCTGGATTTTTTTTTCTAATAAAAGCTAGTAAAACCTCTTAAGTCAACATAATGCTGGGCGAAAAAGGGGAGGGGATAAAGGGGCAGCTACGAGAAACAGGCCTGTCAGACACTTTAATAATCCATGTCGTTTAACTGTGTAACCAATATATAACTCAAACAGTATTCCAGCGACAAATACTGAAAGTAGCCTGAGGAGATCAGAGAACGTTCCCAATGGCCAACATCTAAAAACTGGATGTGCAGAAGTTCAGGATCCCAAACATTTCCTTGTTCCCCCACAGAGCCTCGTACTTGCGGGGCCTCTGCCACTTTTCTTCAGAGCCCAAATCTTTAGGATCATCTAATTCAACACTCTGGATTTACGGATGAGAAGAAAGCTGGTGAGATTAAGTGCTTTGCAAACTAGTTCGTTAGTGTCACTGGGACTGGACGGAAGGTCTGCAAAAGCATATGCATGCAATTAGGACGAGGGATGTAAGGTCAACCTGGTACTTTTATAGTAGAATTTGGAATTAACAAGATAATGGATAGTCTTTAAAATTAAAATGTTGTCGCATACCACGGACTGAAGAGGTTCAGAAATGAAAAGTATAAACATCTGAGCATGGATATTCATCTGTGAACGTTAATGTCCGTCCATGACATTTATAAGGACGCTTTAGTGTAATTAATTCTTTGCCAAGCATCTTTCTGGGCTAAGCACAAAATGAGTTCTTGACATCTGATACAAAGTCCATGTGCCCGATGATAAAATCCGGAGGTCTCCAGTGCGCGCTCGCCTCCTCCCTCGGATGTCTGGCTCTCATCCCACAGCCCCTACCACTCTGGCTCAGGAAGTAGGCAATTTCCTGCCCTGGCTGAGCCGGATATTAAGGCCTCTTTGTTCCTTATCTCTGAGAAATAACACCTCTCTGTACTGCGCCAAGTGGCCCACTGGCTCATGGTCCTACCTACTACATAAAGGACCCTCTGCTGTTCTTTAAATCAGCGTTGAAGGAGGCACAGTGAGCTGGACACTTTCTAATTGTAGATGTTGTGGGTGGGATGCTGGGTCACACACTGGGTTACTACGATGGGCAGTTTGTCCAACGTGAGGATAAAGGAGATTTTTAGAAGCACTGTAAAGCTAGGGGGTCGCCCTTTCTGCACCTCTCCTCCCCACCCCAAGTCACCCACAAACACACCATTTTATGTCAGTTTTCATCCTTGGACGCATCCTCTCTCGTACGAGACATCATAAATAGTCTCATTCGTATTAGTGCAGGCGAAACCGAAACTCGAGGCTGTGTAACACGAGCGATTTGACTCTTCTCATCCACGGCAATACATACAGAGATAACAACTGCTGACAACTTCTTGGTACATCCCGATGTATAAAGACACATGACATATCGATCTGTGCGCGTAGGCTGTGTTCTCCGCCTAACTGATGGTTAGTAACACCATCTGCACATCCACAGCTTGTCCAGCTTCCAGGCTTCTTCCGTTTAATGGAATGTTCTTAATACGATATTCCTATTCAACACTTCAAAGCCCTTTCAGAACATTTCACTTTTCATGTAATGCATGCCCTACATTCCAACTTCTTCTGTTTGGAGGCCTGATACCAGGAAAAGCTGAAAGCGGTTCATCATGATAACCGAGCACTGCGAATAAAATTGAGAGGTAATAATAATGTGGGGAGCACGATGTGCCCTCCTCCTTCTCCAGCAGCGTTAAAAGAACCCAAAGATTTTAGAGCTAAGAAATCTCAAAGCTTATTTATTCTCACCGGCTCCTTTTATAATTGTGGAAACTAAGCAGGACCATGAACAGCATTTTAAGTAGTGGGATGGAAAAGGTTCCAAGGTAAAGGGAGTGAGCTACACAGGCAGGCTAACTGGGCCACCAGGAGAAGACCCAGGCTAGATGGGCAGATAGAGGAGAAACAGAACCCGAGATTAAATAAGTAGGGTTGAACACATTTACAAAGAACCTTGAAATTTCCACCTGTAATTTATGGATCAATTTTTCTACTCTCCTGGAAATTTAGACATTAAGTCATGTAGTTTAGGTTTGGAAAGGAACTCAGAATCTCAGGTTTTATTTCTTTCCTTCATAACACGTACTTGATTGAGTTGTAATTTTTTTATATATTTAATTTAAAAATCTAATGCCATCCACCAGATTATAATTTTTACAGCAGCTGGCGCAGGTGAATGAACGAGGTCATGTGAATTAACTTCTACACAAAGATAGCATCTTTTTAACAGCTTCCTAAACAGGTGACTCTCTAGTTAGCCATGGTCTCTATGAACACTCTCAGTGACGAGGCCTGGCCATCAGCAAGGTATCCTTTGCCCTTGTCAGGCTGCCATTGCCAAGAAGAAGCCAACTTTTTTATCATTTTTTTAGTGTTGATTTTTTATTTTAATAGCCTCTCTGTTTGTATTTCTAAAAACAGGCAAAAATAAAAAGCTGAGTGAATAAATTGGGAACCTTGTATTCTTAGTCATGTAATCAACTGAATCATGCCGATATACAATAGTGAAAACCAGTCTAATGTAACTGCAAATGCTGAGATCGAAGCAAGTTGGGTAGATGTCTCTCTGCAAAATTCAGAGTAGCCTTGAAGGGGACTCAGCTCTAACTAAAATGCTGTTTCTCGTTTTTTTGCTGTTGTCATTTTAATTTTTAATAGTTCATTTTTTATTGCATTCAAAATTAAAACGCCAGCTTCTTCATCACACAGAAAACTATCCAACACTAATGGGCTAACAAATCAGGCTTGCTGGTATCACAGCATCCAAACAAAACATCAGGGTTTGAGATGTTCAGTAAGTGGATGATTTGGGATTATTTGCTCAGCTGTTAATAGGTATTGTGAGAATAATGGCCTTTCAAAGAAAGCATTGCTACTCCTAACAATGCCCCTCTCGCTTAATAGACTTGTAGCTTTTGGCAGCAAACATTAAATTTTAAGTCTCTGCCACGCAACACAAATCCACGCAGCAGCCAGTGACGCAGAGAATGACTGTGTGTCCAAGAAGAGCTGGGTATGCCATCCATTTTACGGCCCATCAACGATACTGAGGCTCAGGGTGACGTGTGTCAGGCATTCGGGCACAACTCTACCACCAGGTTAAGAAAAATACTGAAAAATGGTGGCAGGAAGTGATATTAACAGCGTGTGGAAAGAAATCTAATTTGAGAGTGGACCTGATTTCCTTAGCCCTGAACTTGATAGGACTCAAATTCCCAGTGCCCCACGGTTTATACAACTGGATAGTCTTAATGAGGTCATGGAAGAGGACACGGAATCTTTAGAGAGCAAGTGTTGCTGCCACTGAAGAGAATTCGGAGGATTTTTCAGTGCGAAGAGCTTTAACTTGCTCCAAGGAGCCCAATATCCTTCTTGAAAGGTGCTCCTAGAAACGGGATCCACAGCAGTGCAGCGTTGAAGAAGATGCCCAAGGCACCAACCTATAAGAAGGTGAACTAGGAAGAAAGCGGAAAAGGGACATCCTTGGAAAAACTCAGCGTTACCTGGATTCACGGAGAGAGGCAGAGGAGCATTGGCCCAGGAAGGGAAAGCTGAGTACTCTATGCCTCTGAACAGCCTGGTCTCTCTTCCAGGTGGCGGCGTGAACTTTCTTAGGGAAAGCAACCGTGGAACTTTAGAACTAGAAGGGGTATTAGCGATCATCTACCTCAACCGCATTGTCGCACAACTGGGGAAACTGAGGTCCCCGAGGCGGTGAATGACCCAAGGCTGCAGAGCTAGTGTCCGGTCACCCAGCGGTAGAGCTCATCTTTCCTACGGGGCGGTGCTCTGGGTTAGGGTCAGAACCCCCTGGGTCTGGAACCTGCTCCCGTACCAACCAGCTACTATAGACTAAAGAGACTCTGCAAGCTCTGTGCCCAGTGTTCTCTTCTGCCCTGTTTCATAGACTTATCAGGATACAGACGTGGCAGGGAACATTTAAAAAATAAAGGCTTCCTACCAGATGCTATTTCCTAGATTAGAAGTAGGAATTAACTTTGCGTCTTGCCCAGGTTCCAGCATAGATATTACGTAAATAACAATGAAACGAAATACGTCCACTTTAATAAACTCAAAAATAACCTGAGCTGGTGTACAACAGGAAAGCCATCTGGCGGGGCTACTTCCAAGAAGGCTACAGTATGTTTCCAAAAACAATAAACATACTCTGAGATGAAGCAATGTGCCCCTGCAACACAGCCTCGGACTTCGTAAGAATTTAGAGGTGTAGAGCTTGTTGGAAAAAAATTTTTTATTATATTTCCAAACTTTGGAACTTGACAGATAATTCTGTAATTACTATGTGACTTATTTTTCTTATTTCCCTATTTTAGTAGGAGAAAACCCTGCTGAGACTAATCTTTCCTATGTTAGCAAACTATATAAATTTTAAATGATATACAAGACCAGTCAGACATTTGGTTAATAATTCAATGCAACTGACATCTGCTTAAAAATATTATCAGCATTTATGAACCAAGTCATTCATTAAATATTTCAGCTAAGTTATAATTCAGTTTAAGGCTAGCATTTGAATTTTCTAAAAATAGAAGTACTCCACTGATACAATCTGACATTGTTTCATTCCTTATCTACGTTTTTGTATAGAAGAGCACATACCAGATACCTGGATTCATAAAATGTTGATCTTTAAAAATTTACCATGTTTATTCTTCTCTGTATTTTCTTAAATATCTTTGCTAACAAATTCTTGTATGTCTTCTCCAGAGGCTGTCCACCATTCAGCACGAAGAAAGGCCATCCTCTCTCATTTCAATAGTGGCTGAATTTCAATGGGTATATTTTGTGAAATTCAACGAGCTTTCTGCCAGTGCTGCCGGGGGAAAAAACTGATCCAAATCGGCACACTTGATTTTGCCTCCAGCTCTAGAGTGTAGCAATGTTGTCGTCATCGTCAGAACCTTCCAGGACCTAACTCTACCAAGTGAAATAGTACTGCTGCTGAGGAAACAAGACACCTAACAGAAACGAAGTTGATCCACAAGTTTGGTTTCCCTCCCTGCTGAAATTCCAGGTAGTGTATTTTAACATACGGAGACTTCGCTGCCCTCGAGACCTTCTTGGGTCCTTAATTACTGACCACTGACATCTGTCCACCCCAGAGACACGGTCGCCACCCTCACATCTTGACAGCAATGCCATGAAAAGTTCTCACAGGAGTTCGGTGCGTCAGAATGTAGTCACGGGTGGACTTGGCTACCTTAGGGCAGAGAGCAATATTTCAATGTCCATTCACAGCTTCCTGCATTTTTAAGCTTAGGAAAAGTTATTGCTATTTCACTCACAGAAAAGTTCTACAAGGAAGAAACAGACTCTACAGGGTAGGAGACATCCACACACTTCGGCCTGAGCAAACCGTAACAGGGACTTGCTCAGCGATCCTCTCTGGCTCAGGGTGACGAGGACGCCAAAAGAACGGGAGCATCAACGTGTGGCCTGCGTATTGCCCAAGGGGGTAAGCGACCCTTCCTTGTCGAAGTCCAGACAGAACAGACCAAGTAGGTTGACTGGCTCCAGGAGTTCAGCGAGGACCCACGGACAGCTTTAAGAAGGGTCGGCTGCTGCTTTGGACAGCTCTGTGAGGTCGCAGTGCGGACCGCAGGCTTTGGAGTCGCACAGACTGGGGTCTGCAATCAGACCCGCCTGCTGGCTACCTAGCAGACCCTGCAAAAGTCACTTGATCTCTCTGAACTGCTCCTCTTCCTCTAGAAAGGGGGGTGACACTGACTACCTCAGTGGGCTGCACGGGATTAGGGGGCTCTGACTGTGAATGCTGACCACAGTGCCTGGCACACAGCAAGAGATGAAAAAAAAAAGTTTAAAAAAGGTCACGTGGACTAAACAGAGAGAAGCCGTGTGCTGTCATTACCAGTGAGAGGGCGTAACGAGTCCAGAAGTCCCACTGACATCTTCTGGTTTTCCATGTAAAATGGTTACTAGTAACCATTCAAACCAAATTCAGGATTACAATAAAAAGTAGATGTCAAATAATTAGGGATCATCTGAAAAATGATATGGCCACAGGGTACCTAGATGCATTCAGACCGTGGTAAAGTTTAACAACTAAAGAGGACAGAGAGAGTTGAGAGCACAGTAGCCTTCAGAGCATTACTTGCTAATGATCACCCACAGTTTCCAAACACCCCTTGGGGTTCCTTCCTGTGGCCGGCTGTTAAGTGGAAAACGATACGGTAGCCTCCACACTGTCCTCTGAAGTCAGTTGGTGCCCGTCTCGTGCCAACTCCATTTGTTCAGTAGTTTAAACACCAGATTATAATTCTGAGGTACTCATAAACCAAATCCACATTTTTATTCTCAAAGAGGCTAAAAACATGTCCTGTGCTCCAAAAATTTGAGTTATTTAAAACATTTGAGAAATACACTTTTTCCATTAGGGCCAACTGCTACAATCTTGCTTATCTAGAGGAGGACACCGGAACCACGGAGTCTGAATGAAACACGTTCAAGGGTATATTTTTTCACATCGAGAAGCAAACAACAAAAGATTTTTCAAAAGCTACCCCCAAAAAGTCTGATACAATCCTGGCTGGAGAAAAAACTCAGAAACACAGAAAACGACGGGAGCGAGTACCCCTCCCACTCCCCTTGCCCACCCCGGTCCACCCCTTTTGCAGGCAGGGCATAAAGTAATTCCCAGAGGAACATGAGATTTTTCTTTATCAAAGAGGGGCAGAGATTATAAAAAGGTTGAGAAACACCTTTGGAAGCCCACCAGCTGGAGGACTATTTAAACATCACTAAGGACAACGTATTCTTCCCGAGAGGCACGCTTCAGGAAGGAGATGAACTGGAGCCTTTAATCTCCTCTGTGGTGAGCGGAGCCCGAAAAACCAGATTATAAACATTGGAATAGTAGCGCCCCTGGTTCCGTCAAAGGTTACGTTCCATCAAAGGTTGTGCTGCAGTGACCGTGTGAGACCTTTGTTGTTGCCCGTCCTCGCAGAACAAGGTCCTGGGATGAGGACTCGCTTCTTTACACAACTGCTTATCCTACATTCATTTGAAAAGGTCGATAAAATAATAAATATTACCACTATAATGGTCAGTTTTGTGGCAATTTAATAAAAGCTACTTTTTAAAACATTGCATTTATTGGGGTAACATCAGTTAATAATATTGTTTCGGGGTACAATTCTGTAATATTGATACATCATCTATATATTGCATCGTGTGTGCTCACCACCCAAAGTCCAATCTTTTATTACCACACACTTCACCCCCTTAGACCCTTTTCGCCCTCCCCCTCCCTCCCTTTCCCTCCGATGACCACCACATGGTTATCTGTGTCGGTCTGTTCGTTTGCTGCATTGTTTTATATCCACAGATGAGAGAAATCACACAGCTCTTGTCTGTCCTTTTCTGTCTGACTTATTTCACTTAGCATGATACTCCCCAGGTCCATCCACATGGTCACAAATGGTAATAGTGTACCTTCCCTTATGGCCAAGAAGTATTCCATTGTACAATATATACGCATTACGTCTTCATCCAATCATCCATCAAAGGTTGTTCCCACGCCGTGGCTACTGTGAATAATGCTGCAATGAATATAAAGGTACATATACCTTCATGAATAAATGTCTTCGAATCTTTGGGGTAGATGCCGGAAAGAGGAATTGCTGGGTCATAAGGTATTTCTATTCTTAATTTTTTGAGGAACATCTGTACCGTCTCCCGTAGTGTCTGTACCAGTTTATGCAGTTTCTCCACATCATCTCCAACACCTGTCATTCCTTGTCTCACTAATAACAGCCATTCTAAAAGGTGTGAGGTGGAATCCCATTGTGGTTTTGGTTTGTATTTCCCTAATAGCTAGTAAAGTTGAGCATCTCCTCATATGTTAGCCATTTGTAAGTTTTTGTGAGAAAAGGATCTATTCAGGTCCTCTGCTCATTTTATAATTGGATTCTTTACTTTTTTTGATGAGTTGTATGAATTCTTTATATATTTTGGCCATTAGCCTCTTATCAAAGGTATTATTTGCAAATATCATCTCCCATTAGGTTGGTTGCCTTTTTGTTTTATTGATGGTTTCTTTTGCTCTCCAGAAACTTTTTAGTTTAATATAACCCCATTCACTTATTTTTTTTAGTTCCCTTTTGGGGTCAAGTTCATAAAAGCCTCTCTGAGACCAAGGTCTGTAAATTTACTTCCTGTGTCCCTCTATTGGTTTATTGTTTCAGGTCTTATATTTGTCTTTTCATCTATTTGGGGTTAATTTTTGTGTGTGGAATCAAATAGCAGTCTTGTTTCATTCTTTTGCACATGGCTGTCCAATTTTCCCAATATGTTACTCCTTTAAAATGACTTTTCATTTAAGTGAGACATGTTCTGATATACCTTTTTTCTGTAAAAGCAGTATTTTTGCTTATACAAAGAATTTAATCACCTTCTGCTACTTCAGTACCTTCCATCTGATGTTTGTTTCTTTGCATTGAGATATCTACTCAGTGTATTTTCAACCCTTTATCTTGAATGTAGTTGTTCATCACAGATAAAATATTTTAAACAATAGAAAAAATCACTTCTTTTTTGGCAATAATAACTAGTTCACGATGATTTGCATAGCTCTGAACAACCGCAGAAGTGGCAAGTTCTGATATCTCCTCTGCTGCCAGATTCCTGAATGTTTCAGGAAAGTGCATGTTATTAATGACAGTTCATAACGATGAGTATGAATTTATATTGTCAAAATTATCAGCGGATACTTCAGCTTACGTGAATAGAACCACTTCAGCGTTTACATTATAAAGGGGGTGAGCACACTGGAGACAACTGTGTTGATGCCAGGTTGCAGGCGACTGTGAAGTGGGCTGTGACGAAGACCCAGGGTCTGGCAGGCAGTGCAGTTGGAGTGAGGATGGGCTCGAGGCCGGGCAGACACCTGGAGCTCAGAGTCTCGAACTGCAGTGGAGGTGTGGTGGAGTAGGTCAGAGAGAAGCCTGTGCAGCTGAGTGAACATGTTACATCTCCCTGGGAGAAGGATGCTTAAAGACAGCGTTTACCGCCATTGGTGTGGCCTGCTGCTTAACCGCCGAGGCTGGGGCTGGCTGACCTGCTGAGCAGAGCTCCCACGCAGATACAATCCTGGCAAAACAAAACAGGTGAGCTCATCCAAGGTGGGCGGAAGTGAAGTCATGAAGTCAGTCGTGGAGAACAGAGAGCTTTTGGATCATCTGTGGCAGCTGGGTCTGTCTTCCCCTTGTGCCCAGATAGGCAACTCCAAACTCCTTCGCTGTGTGCAGATGTTTTATGCCAGAGGACAGCCTGGGACTAGGCAAGGACCGCACAAGGTGGACTTAACTCCTTAGATGCTTCCCTGGCAGGGGGTCCCTGACATCAAACTCAGAAGGGCTCTTTAAAAACCAGCTGTTTAGCTCTGGGTAACTTGTGTCACTGCATTTGTAAAACTCATCACTGGGTACTTCTGTCATCTCACTGCCTTGCAAGCCAAGGCAGGTTCACATAGGCCAGTTTTCCAGAGGAAGAAGGGGAAGAGACAACAAATATTAGATGCCGTTGGTGACTGGATACGGATTAAGGAAGCAATTATGACATGGATGGTTAACTTCCAAGGACCCACGACAGTTAGCTGGTGAAGAAAACAAAATAAGAGTAGAATCTCGTAAGGCGTTAGTCCAGACTCAATTATTTGCTTAGAATAGTGAATTCAGGGAATCACTCTTGGGCTTCATAATTTTTTTTATTTTCTTTAGAACCTAGTGAATCATTTCTGACATTTGAGTCTCCATGTAATGTAAAAGGTACCCAACAATTTGGAACTGAGAGAAACAAAGATACTACATATTGGTTTGTTCTCTGTCAATATGGGCTGATAAAGTGGAGTACTTTAAGGATTCTAATGTCAACTTCTATATCACTGACATGACTAAGATTAACATTCCATTTCTCAATCCTTATGGTGCCTTGATTTCAAGAACATAAGTTTTGCTTAACATCTGAATATCTACTGTATCCAAAACACTGACACTCAGATAATTAGGAATTGTACCTGTCCAATGAAAATGCATAAGAATGTAAGTTAACCTCAAAAGGAAGTGGAGTTAGTCACCCTGAGGAAAGTTTCTTACTAACAGATACAAAATTGAAAAGCATGAGGCAAAATTTGATTTCAACATTTTTTTTAGAAAAAAAGGTGCATAACTTTCATCAGACAAAAATTGGTCAAGATCATTGTTTTGCAGTTTGAGCAGTAGATTCTATTTCTGAACTATACCAGATGTCTATTATTTCTAAGATAAAGGAGCTGAGAGTCTATTATAATTACACTTTAGAAAGAGAAAATCTCATACGATCCCAAGTGACCTTTAATGATTTTAGTTTGAAGAACTTTTTCTTGGAGTACCTGGTCATAATCTGCCACTCAGGTGGCTCTGGTTGATTGATTAGGAAAGAGGAAGCCTCGGAAAAAATAAAAAGTAAAAAGAAGCCTTAAAATATTAAAAAGCAATTCAAAATGTGAAAACGAGCAGCAAAATATTTCTTAACATAAACAATTGAAGTAAATTCAAAGTCTAAACAAACTTAAGACTAAGTTTCTAAATTCCTTTTTGCCAAAGCCCAGCCTCTTAAGGCACTAACTGGTCCATATGAAGCTAACAGAGAGACAAACAGACAGAGAGACAGACAGATCACGGATACCAAATCACCACCAGTTCAAAGCCGTGAAGTTGCCGTATTTTACCAGCAGTTCACAGACAGCAGAATATGCCCTCTTAGTAATGTTCTAAACGTTGTGAACAATCTGAAATAGTAAGTCAATGTAATGAAAATTAAGCATTAAAGGAAGTTAATGAAGTAAAGATTGCCCACCTATTTGTAAGCAAGCCAGAATCCATTATCTGAGACGTTACACATAGTATCTGGGGGTCCAGCACTGGAGAGGAGAAACCATCTGTTGAATGTCATAATCCCGTTGCAGACACTTGATAAATCCATGTTATAGGAATGGGGTCTGACGAGCCCAGGAACTGGGCACTCTTGGGCCATTTGGTCAGCGTCCCTGCCATGGTAAGGCCTGCCGCACTTGCGAGTGTTCGCGTCTGGGCTCTGCGATGAATCCCCAGGGAAGAGAGTTCACAGCAACATTAAAAACGCGGGACTCGTTTCTCGGAGCCGAGACAGAGGGTGGCAATGACCTGGGGAGCAAAGAGAAGAGGCAAGGGAAGGAGGACTTTGTAAATGCAGTATATACACCACATTCATTGAAACACTGTCACTGGCATCCACAACCGGTATCTGACCGGGAAAGGGGGTAGTGCTGTGCTCATTCTGATAAACAACTATAGTGGTTCCTGTCATACACAAACTAGTCCAGCCTTCTGTGATTTAATAAATGCCTAAACATGGGCTTTTCTTATGTATGTATGCATGCTGGGTAAGGTATGGCATGCATAAATCAAAATCTAGTACAAAATTCTACTCACAAATGACAGATTTTCAACAGTCTGACCTTACCCTTCAGTTAATAAAAGTACTTTGTGTTCCAAATACACCTATTCATGACACGCACCTCATTTTATCTTGTTTCCATATGGATAGGACTTGCGATGGGGAAAACAATGACAAATCTGTCTCCGTGAAAGCGTTCTACCAACCCTCCCTCCTCTGCAATTCATCTCCTGTTCCCTTGTTCCCCAACCAAGTGGCCCGGAGAGAGGGAGCTGCACTCGGATGCCACGGGTGACGACTGCCGTCACTGCGTCTCCGCGCCGGGGCACATCTGTTTACCAGCGTCAACAAAGGGCTCTGCAGCCCAGTGCCCGGTGCTGAGCCACCTCTGTCCCCAGTATTCACTGCTGAGTGAACGCCAGGGCAAAATCTTCCATGCCTGTCCTCAGTCCCCTCCCCCAGCTGAGCATGGGACAGGCATTGAGTAAGGCCTCTTTCGCTTCCCCGGCTTGCACACTCTCACAAGCCCCCTTTGTTCCCTGCCCTCCGCCCCATCTACACGCCACAGCAGCAGCAGCCGCCCAGATGTTCTCTATCAAAGCCTGAGCCATGCCAGCAAACTTTGGCACGCATGAAAGTGCACTGAGTGCTGGCCTTCCAGAAATACCTTTCCCCCCCTCCGATTTCTGCAAATATTTTTAAATGTTAATGGGTTCCACTCACCCACAGCCTAGAGGAAGGTTACAGAACAGGGCTCTGTGTGTCCAGCAAATTAGCAGCCCGAGGATACTGCTTGGCGCCTGGGTTCTGTCCCACCCTCGGGCGTTGGCTGGGGTTCTCCAACCTTGAACTGTGGAGGCCAGTTTGCCAGCACATAGCTTTCTAGTGACAGGGGTTAGATGGGTGGTTGACAGGAAAGTTGCTCCGAGCTCCAAAAAGAAAGGGCTCTATCTTGCTCTGATGTTTCTCAGAGCAAAAGAGATCCTTTGAGCATCTCCAAAATAAAATTTTGAAATATTTTCTCCCTCTTACTCATCTTCTTCCTTCTCATCTTTTTTTTTCCTATATAACTTTTTTATGGCTCAACACAGAGGCACAGAACAATTTTACGAGTGCACTGGTATTCTGGGTATCATGTCCCTTCCAAAGCACCTCAATGACAGAAAACCGGTACATTAACAGAAGCCTTGGTGCAAGTTTTAATGACGTGGAAACTTGGATCTTTTCTACAGAGGTGGAAAAGTGGTATGTATTTGGAAGGACAACAGTGACTGGCACATACTAATCACAGGAGACACTTACTCATATCTTACTTGCACCATGACAGCTATTTTAGGGCCCGACTGATTGAAAGCCACCCTTGAAGACTGTTTTTAATCCTGCCCTCACCATCTCACTGGTCACTCTGGGAACAAATTGCTCAGAAGTTAACATCTAGGCCCTGGTTTCTCCATGGCTGTGACTCCCCTTGTTGCTTATGAGGTCACGACACTAGAGGCAGGCTGCCCACTGCCTCGCCCCCACCCACACAGGGAGTGGAGGACCTGGCTCTCGGGTCTCTGGTACTGTAGCTGCGAGCTTCAGACAGTCACACTGTCACCCACAGACCTCACAATGTGCAGCGACACCACAGCGGTCCTGCCTGGAGTGACACGCTACTCCACCCCTTTCTGGTGAGCAGCCGTGGAGGGCAGGACGGCCCCGGTGAGGCCTGGCAGCAGAGAAAATGCAGGGTCACACAACCCAGACAGCTCCTGAGATTCCTGGGAGGCAAAACCACCCACGGACACAGCAGCCTAGGCACTGAGAAAGGAACCCAAACCCGACCACCTACATCCGCGAGATTTTTCTATTCCACTGTCTTCACTGGCATTTTCTAGCTCTTCCTGGTCTGTTTTCACATGGGTGGGGCTGGCCATGCAGAACACAGTGAGGAATCTCTCTCCACTGGGAGTGTTCATTACAGGGGCTTCCGAAAGACTCGCCAACTCTTCCCTGGAAAGCGTCCACAGACAGGTGAGTCTGCAGACCCTTTGAATCCCTTGCTTCATAATCTACCTCTTGCCCTACCAATCCTGGACTATTACACAGTCCTAGTCCAATCTCCACAATGAAAAAGCATACTTAAATGAAACTTCCAGTTCTCAACACACTCCGACCTTACCGCTCTCCAGTCCCACTCCCAGACACTGCGGAAGCTTTGGGAAGGGGTCTTACAGCCTCAGTATGGGAAGCGAGGAGCTCAGCTCCGGCGCACCCACAGACTGTGCTACTGTGCTGGCGATATGGAGAGAGCCAGCTCCTGACACTCTGTCATTCAACTCCGACCTGAGATGAAACTAAGATCTCCAGGTTCTGAATTTGATGCTTAAAACTGGGGAAAGTTGGACAGCTTTTCCAACTCTCTCTTCTTTTCTCTAAACGTTATTTCTCTCTATTATTTAAGAAGTTCAGAGATAATTTAAAAACTGAAATTAAGAATCTTTATTATGTGTTCATTCTAAAATGAAATTTAAATACATTTAAAAAGCTAAATTTTACTTAAAAAGCTAAAAATATAAGCAGGGGCCACGCCCTCAATCTCCAAATAAGTGACGACTAATTTTGTTCAAACCCAAATATGGCTAAACGTTTCTGTCAATGTCAAATCATTTGGACTTTTCAGACGTGAGAAAACCTGGCGTACAGAGAGCGCTGCTCTTGGCAGTGCCTGCAAGTGTGACTCACCCTGCAGGTGATAAGGCTCCGGCACAGGTACTATCTGGCTGTCAGGCGAGAGAATGTAAACAGACAGCCAAAGCACAGAGGGGACTTCGCTAAATACATGGTATGAATTGTTCTCAAACGCCAACCCGAGCGGTCATAAATGCGCTGTGCACAGAAAAGCACAGTGATAAAAAACATGCGTGTCTACCAAAGAACATGACCATCATACACAACACTAAAATCTCGGCAGGAGAGGTGTGCTGGCTCAAAGGAAAGAACTGCAGGTTAGCCAGCCACTGCCCTACGCACACACACCTCCGGGTGGAAAGGGGGAAAACGGGAAGTACAAGCCCAACGGAGAGTTCAGGTACAGCAGTGCTTCTCAGGCTAAGTCAGCAGACTCTAGGAGCCTGCAACATTTCTTGTCTTTCTTTAAAAAGGGGGTCTGCAAGTTTGAGGACCTGCTACACACCCTGCATCCTTACTTATGCCAATATAAAGAAGATATACTTCTGGCTCAAGCACAGAGTTAAACATAATTGTCCATCCGTTCCACCTCCTAAAAATCAGAAAAAGAATTACAAGTAAAAATAAATCCACCACAAGTCTGGAATGCTGGAAAGGAGAGCATCAGTGTTCACGAACAGAAAGAATTTTCTAGATCAGACTGTGGGCGGGCAGCTAGTGACGGGCGGAACGACTGAGCCAGTCCCTGCACGCAGAGCCTCTGGCCTCGGTGCTTCCCCTGCAGAAAGCACAAGGGCTGCTGTCCCGTAAAGGTGAGTTAACGCAGAGCGGACAGAACGGCTGTGGGAGAGATCAGGGCCTGTCACAAGGCTGCGAGACCTCAGAGAAGAAAACAAGGAGCTCCTACACCCAGGCCTGCCCTGGAGCATGTCACACCTCCCCTTTGCACAACAGACAGAGCCAGGGCCCACTGACTCAGGAGGAACAAGTACTATTGCCCAGATCCGTGAAATGGGTTCCAAGAAGCAGCAGAGATCAGCCTTGCCTGGGGGCGCTCAACCTCCTTCGTGACATAGACCCCTCTGGCCATCGAATGAAGAGCCCCTTCCCAGAATAGTGTTCTGAAACGTATGCTATAAAAAAAATAGGATTTAAAATGATATAAATCACACTGAAATAAAATTCTCAGAATATTGTTAAATTATCACATAAAACATTTGCTTTTTTATTAACACAAAATGGAAAGATCTGGCAGTAGGTCTAGTACTACCAAAATTCTGAAGCGGTGTTACAAGCCACACTTACAAATTAATGTGATATGGAAACATGTGTGATTTCTATCAGGGACAAAGTCACAGATTCTGCTGATAATATTCCTATAGTTGATGGCTACGTTCATAATTGGAAAAATTGCTAAATTTCATTTTGAGGCCAGTGAAAAACAAATGTGCTTTTTCCCATCTGAATGGACGGACAGTGAATTCTACCCCGGGACTCCTTAGTCATCTCTGGCCCTCAAGTTCAGAACCGCTGACGCAGACCTTCATCTAGAAATACAAATATGCGACCAAATATCAAACATATGAGAAACTCAACCGAATGTTTTTAAAAAGCACTAAAGTCCATAAAAGAAGCAATTCCTGAGGAGAGAAAGTTATACGAAATTGGAAAGAATAAAATGACTACAATTAGTAACTACAGATAGCTTCAAAAGGAAAAGGCGTTAACAAAATATACCAATCAAAACAGGATACTATGAAAAAGAAGCAGAGATTTTGGGGGAAATTATCATGATTAATGAAATAGAGGCTGAACTAAAGAATGAATGAGCCTCATTCAGTCAAAAAGATAGTAAAAGAACGAGAGACAGGTACCTGCAAGTGTGTTTACACGTGCACATGCACACACACACCTGTGTGTCTAGGTACTACATTCAAAGTGAGATGAGTCTGTTCATGAATCTACCTATCTCTCTACCTACCTACCTACCTACCTCACCATGAACTCTTTCTAGCCTTTCTAGCCTCTTTCTGGCAGGGATGTAAAGAATATAGTTTTTTCTCTTTTTTTAATACATGATTTCTGTTAACTAAAGGCAAGAGCATAGTTTAGCCACGTAACTATTTAATCTCCATTTTATTAATGGAATCAAAAAAATTATCTGCCCAGAACTGCCTTAACCTTAAAATTATTTACAAACTGTCTGTTCTTTTGTTGCATATTAATAGCTTTACTATATCTCTTATTCACATATATTGAGCCTTACATAAACCCAATCCCTGAAAGAAAAACTTTAAAGTACTCAAAGTGATTGGCTTATTACAATAATGAGTAGCCTTCTTAAAAAAAATACTTGAGGAAAAAAGTGCACAACAAACTGTTGATCAGACTGCCTGGGTTAACCCCAATTACGAGGGGTGGCTAATTAGAGAAGCTACTTAAACTCTTTGTTCCTCGGTTTCCTCATGTGCAAAATGGAAAGGATAGTAAGGAGGTTGTTGTGAGGGTTCAATAAAATAAAAATGAAAAACTCTTAGAAAAGACTGCCACAATACATGTTAGCTACAACTATATTAATAAACTTTTCCCCTGGAAGATACCTTCCTCAGACCGATTTAGCATTCTATCATCTAGGTAACGGTTTTGAGAGGTCCAGCTCCACGTTGATTCCGGGCAGAACAAAAGTTTGTTATGAATAACAAGTAACACATAGGAAGTGACCACTTCAGCGTTTTCTAGTTCCATTCAGGCCACTTATCCCATAGCTACTAAAGTTTCTAACTAGTCATTTGTTCAAAATGCTCCCTCTGAAAGGAGACTAAAATCCCGTCCAAACTTTCCCAGGCGGTCTATGCCCAAAGTAACAGTACTAGTCCAGTCCATCAGGCCCAGTGAGCCCACCTTCTCTGCTTTAACGTAGACTTTGCAGTGGACGGCTTCCACGTGACGCGTCGAGCCCGTGTGAAAGAACCCCGCCCGCTGCGGTGGCCGCGGAGGAGGCTGGCGTCCGGCGGCAGGAGGGGCCTGTGCGCGTCTCTTCCTCCACGTTTCATATTTGCTCTGCGTGAATCAACAGATCAGGGTGCTGGGGGCCTTTTTTTTTTTTTTCCTGGACAGCTTTTTGTTAAACATTGCCAGCAAATCACTGCCTCTAGTCCAAAGGAAGCAGCCTTTGTGAAGTCCCAGAGTTAGAATGACCACATCACACAAAAGAAATATGGTGTAAAAAATAAAAACCAAACAAGGGAGTGTCTCCATGTATATTCATAATCGAGCCGAATCTTGGGACTCTAGCTGTCCATTCTGGTTTTAAAATTTGAGCATAAATCTTTTCAGATGTAGCAGTAACTG
The DNA here is from genome assembly GCF_004126475.2 of Phyllostomus discolor. Taxonomy (NCBI): domain Eukaryota; kingdom Metazoa; phylum Chordata; class Mammalia; order Chiroptera; family Phyllostomidae; genus Phyllostomus; species Phyllostomus discolor. Next base: position 23,583,024 of record NC_040916.2, on the reverse strand, counting down.
ATGTGGTAATGAAATGATGATTCCACACACTAAATTAACTTGGAAATAGTGATTGATATATGATGCACGTACTTTTAGAAATTCAGTCTGTTTTATTCAAAACCATTTAAAAACAGAATATTTTATTTTGCTCTGGAAATTTTATAAAGGTGTTTTGCCAAAAGCATTAAATATTTGATTCTACTTGTTAAGATTTGCAGGAACTGCTTTAAATTTATTATAAAAAATAACAGCAACAGCAACACATTTTTCCCTTTCATTAAGGTGGTGAAAAAAAAGAACTTTAAGAGCTTTTCCATAAAAATGCTCTAAAATATTCCATTAAAATTAAAAGGCAACTGCCATTTCACACGTGGTCAGATTTAACTATTCAAAGTTATTTTAGGTCTATCACTCCCCAGAGACCAAACTACCTGAGAGCCCAGCTGTGCTCAAAGATCTCCAGAACCCAGCCTCCAGGGTTGGATGGGCTGACACAGAGGGCTGTTAGAGCAGAGCAGGGGAGAACAGTTCCAAGGTCGGTATTAGTATCCTGCTCCTCCAGGTCCTCAACCGGTCCTGGGTTCCTCCGTGAACCGATCACCGTGCAAGGGTCACGGAGAAATCCACCCTGGAGCTAGGGGCCCAGGACAAAGCCCAGTTCCAATGTTGACAGCATGTGGCTCCAGGTCAGCAATGAACTGAGACTCTTAATGGCAAGCAATCTTCCAAGGTTGTGAGAAATAATAGCATTTCAGTTAAAATCGTAAGCCCTCATGATTGTATTTTTAAAATGCTACAAATAATATGCATATTCGTCATTAAATATTATATCCTTCTGGTATGGTTCTCCTTGCCTATTTTTGTTTTATAGCAATATTTCTGCTTTTTAAACATAGTTCAAACATTAGTTGCCAAAGAGATACATAGTTTTGTGCATGAGTAATTTATTAATGTGGTCTATTCTTAGGGTGGTCCATTCTATGTATGTTAAGTTAGCCCTAGAATCAGATTGTTAAACACTTGTTTAAATGTCCCAAATATCAAGAAATAAGAGTACCCTATATTTTTCAGGAATTTACTATTGACTTTTGTGCTTAAACATTAGCAACCTTTTGCCAGTATCCTTGTTAGGATCACCCAGAACCCCAACACACTGCAACATTACTTATTTTTACCTTAGTGTCTGATGCTCTTGTCTTTGGAATTTCATTTTTTTGAAATAAAAGGGAGTTGTTAAAAAAAAGGTAAACTAAAAATTACAAGATGAAAGACCACAGACACAAATGATACTTAACTGAATTAAAATACCCAAAGAGTTACTCTGGAGTGTTAAGGTCTTACTTCCTGAACCAACGTTAGAGACGGGATGCTGTGTGGGAGCATTTTGTGTAGCTTCCTTTCTTGTTTAGATTTGAGGTTAAAGGACAGGACTTAAAATCATACATATTCGGGGTGTCATCCTGACCCTTTTATTTACTAATTTTCTTGACCCTCAGTGAGTCACTCAGATTCAAGTGACTTCTGCAATTCATCAGATCTCCTTCAGGTCCATCAAAAAAAAATGAGAGAAAAAACGAATATTTTTATGATCCTACTTATACGATATATGGTATAAATGCTGAAAAAAGAGCGGCGGTAACGTTCAGGCTAGGCCATGGTCTTTCCATGAAACATCCCTGCTAAGAACTTCTCAGTCTCTGCTGGAGGATAGTTTCTTATTGTAAAATATGGCTATGATGTTACTTCAAGTAGAAGATTTCACCAGCTTCACACACCCACGGCTTGCTTGCGGCCTCTGGCTTTCCTTCCACTTGCATCAAGGAAGGGGCAATTTCCAGTCCCCCCGCCCACGCGTTCACGGGGAGCTCGGCTCCGGCCGTTGGAAAGCTGCCACGCGTTTATGGGAGCCTAAGGGATATTGGAGAGTTGTCATCTTTCTCTCGCTCCCTCCCGCCCGCCGCACCAAAGGCCGCGGCGCGGTTGCTGCACCTGGACACTGCGTTCCCTGCAGAGCACCTTGTTACCGAAATTGTGGAAAACTTGGACCTAGTTCAGAGAGGAGCTACTAAAATGATTAAATGACTGAGGGGACCAATTTATAAGGAACTCAGAAATGTTTAGTTAAGTGGTAATTGCCCCAAAAAAAGGTGTGGTGGCTCTGGCATTACGTTTGAATTTGAAGCCGTAATTGGCAGAGAGGCCTCCTTGCGGGCTCTCTCTTCAGCCACCCTGTGCAGAGGGAGCCCGCTCTCAGTCCTGCTCGACCCTCCGATCGTCACACAGGCGGCTTGGGTGGCATTCACACTCGGTGTAAGAGGGTGCAGCCAAGAGGGGCCCCTGAACAGGGATTTGGAATGGGGTCCAGAACTCAAGGTGTCCAAGATACATTGGAAAGACACATAGGATGTGCTCACCCCTTTCTCCCCACAGGTGTGGGTTGGGGGAAGGGACACGTGGAACAGGGCCATTGAGAGCTGTTTTGAACAGCAACAGCTTTGCAGCCAACCTCTGGCATGGTCATTTAACTTATCTCTAATCTTTAACTGATTTCATGGATATGTTAGATAGCTGTGGCCAAGCTTTGAGCCAGGGAGTAGGGAGTGACTTCCACCCCAGATGTACCTGGGAGGCAACTCCCCCTGGTTACAGCGCCTGCATGAGAGCTTGGAGATGATTAGCTCCACACCACAGGGCCACACCTGCCCAGACTTAACCATGGCAGCCCAGAAAAGCTGAAAAATAGGGGAGTGCTGGCAAGTGTAGCCAGTTGTAGGAGGAGTCGGAAATGGGGCTGCAGAGGAAGACTGGCGCAGGGATTTAAACCCAGATGCAGCAGGCACTGGCGGGAGAACCATGCGGTTTTGGCAGAGTGGAGACCCCCTCGAAGCTTTGCCAGGGAGAACCACGCAGTCTTGCCAAGGTAGGGATCCCCGCATCTATGTAAAGAACCACGCCGTTTTGGCAGAGTGGAGACTCCCCTCACAGCTTTGCCAGAGTGAACCACGAAGTCTTGCCAGGGTAGGGACCCCCACAGCTTTGGTGGGGAGAGAACCATGAGGCTGTGGCAGAGTGGAGACCCCCTCACAGCTTTGGTGGAGGGGAGAACCATGCGGCTTTGGCCAGAGTGGAGACCCCCACAGCTTTGCAGAAGAGAACCACGGGGCTTGATCCTGGCCGACGACACAGCTGATGGTGTCGGGAGCCTGAATCTACTTCTTTTCCTGAGACACAGTGCCCACATTAGGGCAGAGGGAGAAGGCAGGACTGTGTGCATCTGTGGGTACCCTAAAGCACTTTGGTATTTTAATGAAGACATTAGGTCACTACTTTAGGTCTGGATAGCTTTAAATACACATTTCCTTTTCACAAATCTCTGGCACTGAGAGATGTCTTTCCTCTGGCAGCAGACAAGCGAACCTAGTGGGGGGTCCTTTTGGTAATAGTATACCGCACCCCCCACCCTTGGCCCTGCTCTGTAACACAAGGACCTCTGCAAACACAGAAGGCAGCACTACTGAAGCAGAGAGCTCCTCTAAGAAGGCTGAGGATGCTTCAGGGCAAATCTCCGGAATCACAAGAAGCCTGAGCTGGGAAGGGCCGGTGCCTCCGGCCCGGCCAAGCACCTGCACACGCGCCATCACCAGTCTCCGCTGATGGGCGGCACCGTCTCCTTAGAGCTGCCAGCTGAGCCCGAGTATGCACAGCTGTCAGAACCACGCTGCTGGGAACGTTAATTCCCTTAAGGATGATAGTTCCCACTTGGCCAAAGAGGGAAACCTAAGAGTACCTGTAACCGTTAGGCTGGAAGAGATCATGCCTCATAGCAGCGTTTCCCCAAATGCCTTCCAGGTGACGTTACTTATGTGTTACTCACGTTTTAAAAAAAGAGGTAAAAGTGGGAATAAATGAAGTTAGACCGTGTGTGTGTGTGTGTGTGTGTGTGTGTTTTAACAGTAACGTCTCTCAGAACTATTCGTACGTCCGAGTCTCCTGGGTCCCGTGGCAGGGTGTGCCCTACTCCCCACATTCTAACTGAGCGAGGCACACTCGACCCCCTAAGCACAGGGGGGCGCAGGGTCTCTGCACGCACAGACATTCCCATCATGTATTTCATGAAGCTGCGCTCAGTGAGTGACAGTGAGATGTAGGAATCAGCTGGGCTGGAACACAGGTCTGAAATTCCCCCTCACCCCTCTCCTCTCCACACTGACACCCTCCTCTTCTGTTACATGAATCTTTCGGTCCTACACAAATGAAACAAACTGTGTTAACTAGAAGCTACTAAAGCTCAAGTTCGAGGGCCTGCCCCCTGGCCTGAGGCTCTCCTGTAAGTGTTTCCACAGTACTGTAGTCTTTCCTCTGAAGAAGGGCCCACAAAGTGGTACCGCCTTCGTGTCCCACAAAACCTGCTGCTACCATGTGAGTTACAAATCGCTCAGTGGGTTTTTGCCAAATTTACAACCTGTGATTGGAAAAGATGAACTTAAATTACTGACATTATGACAGATTAAAATGCCCTTTGGATTACTCTGGGGTCACCTTTGAGAGACTGGCATTCATCCTCCTGGGTTGCTAAAATGTTGATCTAAGTGAGAATGAAATGTAGATTCACTCTTTGTATACTCTTTCTAGTTATATCACCTTCCACCACCTCACTTCCTAGAATTCCTCTTAAGGCATTTATCACTGTGACTATTCTGTTTTCCAATAAAATAAAAAAACAGCACCTTAGTTGTCTTACCTCTACTCTTCTCCCTCTCAATGTTGTAAGACTACAGAGAGCCACACGGAAATCATCGCATTGTAAATATTAGCACAGTTGGAATTCCTTCTGAAGACCATCTGAAGTTTCTGCGTCAATTTTTTCCACAAGTAGGGACTGACATCTTTAAACTTGGATCTACAGTACTGCAATTTGGCATTCCACTTCAATTCTCTAAAAGCTTCATTTATATTGATCTTGTCTTTTGGAATTTCCTGTAGGCTGCCTCAGATAAAATAATTTCCAGCCGAATCTTCATCTTATCTGCTCTCAACTCTGACATTATGCCTTCAAAATCAAATCTTATTATTTAACCCCAAACAAAAACACTTTATTACAGAATATCAAATCAGTAACATTAACAGACTGACCCTGGTAATTCATTTTACCATGATTGATAAGCCAATGTTTAAGCTTTGACTACTGATTCGCAAAGCTTTGCAAATTTCTTCCAGACTAGTCAAAATCTAACAAGGTACTCTAACCACCACACACAGAAATCACTATCCAACCGCTGCGTGTCTTAGACCAGTTCAATGCTTTGCTCTCTCATTTTTCAAGTAAGGTTACAGCCAAAATTACAAAACTAGGACTGATGGTAAAGGGCAACCATTTTGCCTTCCTCTGTTTCGTTCCCAGCCTCTTCCTGAGCTGGTGAAGGTGAAAACACACGAAGCCCAAAATAGCAGTTGTGCACTGCCAGCTCAGCCTCGTCATTTCCAAGCCAAAGGGGAATTGACAGAAACCCCCTTTACAAGTCTCGTGTTTGTAAATATCCAATGAAATGACTTCATCCAGTCAATTATTTCTGGAGAAAGCTGGCAGAATAACGTAGCAATTAAACTGAGGACTGGTGAAAACTGTTAAACAAGAGAGCTATTTTGCTCAGCAGTTCTAGCTAATGCTTTTAATGCATTTTCATTAAAAAATGCTTGAAATACTAGTACAATTAGAAGGAATTGCCCCTTCACTGAGAAACATATTTAAAATATTCCAGTGCTGATAGCACATGGAAAAAGAGAAATTCAGTTTTCTAGTATCTCCTTAAGAGTCAGAATTTCTTAAGTATGATGAATTCTGACATAGAGACACAACTGTATCCAAATACAAGTAGAAAAGACACCCCAAAGCCAAAACATCACACAGTCAAGACTCCAGAGCCTGCTAGGTGTTCACTCCACAGTGAATATGCCGTCTGCAGCATCTTTCTCCCTGCCCAGCCTCCCACTGGCTCCTCCAATAGGCAACCAACATACCTCGATTCCCTTTCATTTATTCATTCATTCAACAAATGGAGCCACCATATCAGGCATTGTTCTAGTTACCTGTAATGTAGCCATAAACAAAAATACTTTATCGTGTATCTCTTCTAGATGCCTATTGGTTATGCACTTGGAGACAGACCAAAGTTCTAAAACAAAGTAACAACCTGGAATTCAAAGGCTGTTGGGAAAATTTCTGAATGCTTTTCAAAGTAAAACATAAGCTGTTAAATTATTTGTATCACTTTGTTTTGCAAAGACTCTTGGCATACAAATAAATGCCATCTTTCCTAGTACCTGATGCCATGGCTACAAAGATTTTAAAAAGGGGAGGGTGATTTGGGGGCTATCTGTTAATAAAGTCAGAGAAGCTGGTGAAAACCAAGAGCTTAGAAAAACCAAGCCCCAAAATTCCAAGGGAGAGGGACACTGGGAGGGTTAGTGACTAAAAACAGCTTGTTACATTTCACAAATACTTCTCATTTCTCTTTGTCAGAATACATGATACTTCACTCACAAGATCCCTCTGGATGAGAAAGCAAAATCTTTGGAAAATGCAAGTCACATGGGGTGTCAGATTAAGGACTGTCAGTCATTCACATTTTGTTCATATGGCCTACCGGAGATTTTAAGGAAATGTTTGCCAGTAATTTGTGAACTGAGGATTACTGTAAAGTCAGAATGGCAGGTGTTGGGAACAAGGAAATTAAGAACTAAATTTAACCTTAATAGACAAGAACCACATTGTAGCTAAAAAGAAATGAGAGACAAAGTACAGTTAAGCAAACATCCTGTGTCTAGCAGACGCTCTCCCCTGAGTAGGCTAGATAAGCAGTGCTTTGTAGTTTTTAATGAGAAAATAGAAAACTAGCTAGCTAGAGCCAGGAGATTACTAGGTTAATGAACAAACAGCCTGCCTTCCCGCCTTATGCAAGAATGCTTGGTTTGAAATTCCCACGTGAGGTCTTTGTAAGTGAATTGCTAACTGCCACGTCTGCTTCTGTATAACGCTTGCTTGCCCGCCTCTATATAAGAACATAGTTGTAAGCGCTCTCGTTTGCAGCTCCTTGTGGGCACTGTGTCGCTGGACACTTTGAGAGTTCGCCCCTGCGCAGGTTAAACTTGGCCAATAAAGTAACATCTTTGATACCCTGAAAGTCTCCGGTATTTGTTCTCGCGTGTGCTGGATGCTACAGCAGGCTAGTTAAGATCCTAGATGCTGGAGCCGTACTCTGCCTGAGTCTGGACACTGGCTGCATCACTGACAAGCTGGGCAAGTTTGCAAAACTAAAAAACTGATACCTGAGGTCTGTATCCCACCTGGGAGTGAGATCCAATTTTATATTACGAGTTGAAAAAATGACCTTATATCCAGTTCAAAGCATCCGAAATGTCCAGAGCTCAGGAAAACCAATCCATAGAGACAATCTCTCACCCCAAGGCACACAGGACTCTCTCAAAGAGAGTCTTTGAATTTACGCTCCCAATAAAATATCAGACATCATTTGAAGAAACCCATGCCCCATGAGGGGGAGCCAACAGAAACAGATTTAGAACCTTGCAAACTACAAATTACAGTTTTACACAAATGATGTTACCTTGTACTGTGATCTCGCTCGGGCTTTTGTTCTCATTCAGGGCTAACAAAACCTCTCAAATACCTTAATATCCATGTCTATTAAGAGTATTGATAACTCTTGAAATTCACCCCATGAGCTAAACTTGGTAAAATTTAGCAGGGGGCACACGTGGGTCACCTTTATTGGAAGAAGTAGATGCTTGGAGTCCGTGAGTGGGGACCTAAGCTGACTATCAGTCTGCTCCTACTTTGCAGCTAATCTGCCTCTCACGGTCACAGATTTCATCTACGTTCAAAAAAACTGGATTACAATCTCCGCCAAACCTTTCGGGTTGCATTGTAAGCTTTAAATGCTGGGGAAAAAAATGAGTCCACGTTTAAGATGAAGGGCTCGTGTACACCTAGATTTCAGAAACCACTTTAAAGTTTAAAAGTTTAAGGTTGCAAGGGAAATGCCAAACATGCTTCCCCTTCCGACTACCTATCCCTAAACCTGAAATCCTCATTTCAACACTTTTCTGGGTCTGGTATTTTCAAGCTACTCCTTTTTTTTTCCAATTTGTTTGAAAATACTGACACACTAATCCTAAAACGTAAGCCAAAAGAAAAGGCGTTTGCATCTTTTCGACCTCGAAATCTTGCTAAAAAACGATGAACTCGAGAAGCCAGGGAGGTGACTGCCCGAGGCAGAACCAGAAGGATGACGTCAGGATGACGTCAGGATGACGTCGGGACCAGGCGGGCTCAGCGGCTGAGGCAACGTCCGCCCCTCCCCCAGGGCCCACGGTCTCCTCCGCCTCTGGAACCACGAAAGGCAGATGGGAGACCACGTTTCACAGGGGAGCTTTGGACATCTCTCGGGAGAAAGGTTGAGGCTGCGTATCAGCAAGAGCCGTTCGCAAAACATCAAGGACACCACCCGCCATTGACAGAAACCCGGGAGACGCTGGAGAGACCCTGCTAACTGTGCCTGTCCCCTTCCCGTTAATTAAATGGCAGTCCTCCGAAATGTTCCTTCTAATTAAACACCTCAACGTGAACACGCTCTCCAGTCCACCGGCAGGGTACTTCCAGCCCCACTCTGAAGGGAACGTGCACCACAAGCCCCACAGCACACACCTCAGGAGCACCGGGTAGCGGGCTCCGCCCCGCAGCTGACGTGCAGCCTCAGGGCGGGACGCCGCCCTCCCCTCCCTTCCTGTGGACTCGGAGCCACTTCCTAACTGCCTGATTTTCTCCATCCTGGCCCCCATCGCCCTTTCCTCCCTTACCTCTTGAAGAGGTTAACCCACAATCACAGCAGACGGAGACGGAGCGAGTCGGCTCCGAGGGAAGGAGTGTCCGCGCGGCCAAGGCTTCCTCCCGTAGGCAGCTCGTCCGGCACTGCGGTGGGCAGCCTCAGAGGGACCCGGGGCCCTGCCGCGGGGAAGAGGGGGCCTCGGGTCCGAAGCTCCACGCGCTGATTGGTTGATCGGCGCCGCCGGGGAAGAACCCGGATGTGCCTGCTGGGCAGTCGCGTTGGCAGTCGGGGGCTCTGCGGTGCGGGCGCGCTGGGGTGCAGGCAGCGTGGGCGGATGGCGCAGGCCTGGGCCGGCTTCTCTGAGGAGGAGCTGAGGCGACTAAAGCAGAGTAAAGGTAACGGGACGTGCAGGACCTGCTGGGGACCTTGAGTTCTTGGGTCTGCTAGGGCAGGGGGCGGGGCTGCAGCTTTGGAGGGGAAGGGGGCGGGGAAGAGGGGAAGGTGTTGGCGTTGCGGACGGAGCCGCGAGTGGGGAGACAGAATGGGGGGCTCCCGAGGTGGACGCACTTGGAGCCGTGTTGGTAGGGGCCGTCCCGGGGGCTGGGACCAGCTCTGGGAAAAGAGAGTTCGGGGATCCCTTGCAGGGTTCCCCTTCTTCCCGTGAAAGGAATGGGGAGGAGGTGAGCCTGTACCCTGGCCGAGCATTGCAGTGTGGATCCGGGGTTGAAGGTTGGGGTCAGGGTGCAGGGAGGAGGGGCACCCACCACGTGAGCAGTGTGATGAGTTTACAGCAGCAGGCAGTGACCGGGAAAGGGAGAGCACGGGGTCCTCGCGCAGAACGTCGGTGCTTTTCGTAATACATCTGGAGCCTTGCGTTCGCTGCTGGTTGCCAGATGATTTTGGCAGCTCTTTCTAGCCCTTGAGAGTCAGTAAACCAAAGGGGCCTTTGAGAGGTTAGATGTGAAATAAGTAAGTATATATATACACACACTACTTTGGTATAATCCAGAAATCTTGTGTTTCACTCTCTGGCTTTATAGAGTAATCATCGAATGGACTTGTACTGTTTCGTTATCTTTTAATGAAGGAATTAAGTGTGTTGATACTTGGTGAGAAACTCCTGGTGATATAAAGTAGGCTTTGTGGATGCTTGAAACTTCAAAAACTTCTGTTCGGTGATCCCAGTAGTGCACACAGCTTATGTGAGTTTACTCGACTCTTGGTACCAAACTTATACTCTGTACATTTGGAGAAAATTAAATAAACCCTGGCATGCCTTTTCTTAGAGTTGGTGAGAATACTGCATATTGCTCAGGTAGGGCTGTGCATTTTTAGTGTGGATGTGAGGATAAGCTGGGGCTGACAAGTGAAAAAAAGAAGTAAATTAGAAATATGGGGCCAGTGTAGATTACATAGGTTGAGGAAATTTTGACTGGCCCAGAGGACTTTACAAATTAACATAAACGTTGTAATGCAATGTATAATTAACTGACTCTGTCTTGCTTGATGTTACCAAATTCTCTTGTTCTGTATTTTCAACATCCGTTCACTTAGATGTGAGTACAAGTGCCTCTGCTCCTTGTCCCACCTGAAGTTAAAGGTACCAGCTTCTGCAGCAGGGCTGCTAAGATGAACAAGGCCTCATCCTGCTTTCAGAGAGTTTGTGGTCTGCTAAGGAGACAAACTGTAATGGAATGTGATAGGAGATGCTCTACAAGACCTTGTTGCGAGTGAGCAGAAACCTCACTCTGGGGGGAGGGGCGCAGTTGGGTGGCCCTTGGGGAGATATCACAGAGATTATGTGTTGGCAGAGGTGAGTTTGCTGGGGGAAGAAGACTTCATGTCCGACTCTAAATTAAATAATAGATTGATTAGGTAGAAGTACATTTCTCATTTGGGATAGAGAGGGCGTGGAAGGACTTTAATTTCAAAGCCTGTCATTTCATAGCCAGACACTAGAGCACAGACACCCACTCACTAGTCTGAGGTCACCTTGAGGAAGAGGAAATGCCTTGGCATCATTGTAAACTCGTAGCCAAACACAGTGATTGCCATGTGGCTCATCCAGCTCTGCCTCTAAGTCTTTTTGTCTTGGAGTCCTCATTCGTGAAACTAGAAGTGTTGAGTCTTTATTTTTCAAGGCTCCTTCCAGCTCTTCTCCAACCATTAAAATATAAATCTATGAAAGTGAAATTGGTTACCAACAAAAATAAGGAAAATAACTAGAGAAACCCATATGTGCAATGGTGGAGAACAAGAAGGTTCTCAACACTATAATATTGAAAAGCTGGGAGTAAACCAAATGTTCGTTAACAAGGGGTGGATGAATAAGTTGTGGTATAACCACCCAGTGGGCTACTATACAGCCAGTGGGAATATGTGAACTGTAGCCACGTGAATTAACATGTGTAACTTTCCTAAAAACAATGTATGAAAAGGGCAAGTTGCAGGAGAATATATAGTCTGCTAACCTTTTAGAGAAGGTCAAAATCACACAGGCAGGTATGTTTTAGGAATGTAGAAAATCCATAAAGAAAATCTAGGGACCTAAACACAAAATTCAGGGGAAGCAGGGAGTGGCAAATACATAGGGAATTTCAAAGGTAGTGGTAATTATGAAATCAGGTTAAGCCAACTTAAGCTGCAATAACAAATAGCTCTAAAATATCGATTGTTTAAAATAATCCAGATTTACTTTACTCCAGCTTTGTGGCTAGCATGGGTTGGCAGGTAACTCTCTTCCACATGGTCGCTCCACACAATGCCCTGGTGCTGTCCTGTAGGAGGAGTCCACCACGGCAGGAGGAGGAGGAGAAAACTGAGAATTAAGCATTGGCAATAAAATACTTTCACCAGTAAATGGCAGTTGTCACTCCTAGTTCATTTGGCAAAAGCAGGTCATATGACTTTAGAAGACACGATACACAATTAGCTTGTGTATTTCAAATAAGTGGGTAATGTTCTATTCTTGAATGGCAGTTATATTTACTATAATCGTGTTTTATTTGCTAAACTGTATTGTTACTTCTTTATAATCCATACAGGGTAGATTGTGTGTGTGCGTGTGACATACATATTATTGGACATTTGACTGACTTATACTGAAAAATTGGAAATAAAAGAAGCAGTGCAGCTACGGTGCCTTATGTTTTCCAGTTGTTGATATACAAAAAATACAAGGAGCCGAAGAAAAAAATGACAAAAGACATGAGTAGACATTTCCTAGAGAAGGAGAGATGAAGAGACGCTTATCACCATCAATAAGCAGAGAATTGCAGATCAAGAACATACTGAAACCCTACTTCATCATACCCAGTCTGACTGACAGAAAGTCAAAAGTCTTTTATCAGATGTGTCTGTTGCAAATCATTTCCTCCCAGTCTGGCCAGTTGTCTTCTCACTCCCTGGACATTATCTTTTTCAGTGCAGAAGTTTTTAATTTTAATGAAGTTCAGCTTGCCAGTCTTCTTCATGAATAGTGCCCTTGGTATTGAAAGTCATTGCCATACCCAAGGCCATCTAAGTTTTCTTCTATATTCTAGGAATTTTGTAGTTTGGGGTTTTGCATTTAGGTCTATGATGTGTTTTGAGTTAATGCTTATTATGAAGGGTGCATGGTCTTTGTCTGAATTTTTTTTTTGCATGTGGATGTCTAATTCCATGACCATTTATTGAAAAGAACTTGCTCCATTGTATTGCCTTTGCTCCTTTGTCAAAGAGAAGTTGACAGTATTTATGTGAGCCTGTTTCTGGGCTCTCTGTTCTGTTCCACTGATCTGTCTGCCTGGCCTTTCACTAATGCCTGCTGTCTTGATTACTGTGGCTTCACAGTGAGGGTTGAAGTCAAATAGGGTCATTCCTCCAGCTTTGTTCTCCAGTATTGTATTGGCTGTTCTGGGTCTTTTGCCTCTTCACATAAATTTGAGAATCAGTTTATCAGTGTCCACAATATAATTTGCTGGGATTTTTATTGGGATTGCATTAAATCTATAAACGAAGTTGTGATGAACCGACATCTTCACAATATTGAGTCTTCCTACCCATGAACGTGGAATATCTCTCCTTTGTTTTTTGAGTTTCTTGATTTAGTTCATCAGAGTTTTGTAGTTTTCCTCATATAGCTCATGTACGTGTATTGTTAGATTTATATCTAAGTATTTTTTGAGTGCTAATGTAGATGGCATTTGTGATTTTAATTTCCAGTTCTACTTATTCATTGCTGGTACATAGAAAAGCAATTGACTTTGTCATATTTATTTTGTATTCTGCCACCTTGCTATAATAGCTTATTAGCTTCAGGAGGTTTGTTTGTTTGTTTGTCATGTGTTTTAAGTGGCCTGATTCGTTTATTGCTTGAGAGTTTAAAAATTAGTGTTGTAAATCTCATAGGTAGGTTCTGTGAGGATGCAAAGTAAAGTGGAAGCCGAAGGACAGGGTCTGAGTGGCACCACTAGTTCAGCCAGTAGAGACAGCTGGGAGGTGAGCGCGCTCAGCGACGTTTTCTCTGACGGTCTGCGTGCAGAAGCGCAGGCAAGAGTAATGAGCTCCTCTGCCAGGGCACAGGAGGCTGCTTTGTGCTTCTGGCCGCCATCAGCAGTAATAACACTTCACTTTAGACAGCCATCTATCTTTTAGAAATGTTTTCATTGCCCATCCCATTTCACCCGTATGCCAACTCTGTGAGTTAGGTGGAGCAGGTCATTTTCAACCAGTTTGACAGATGAGGAAACTGAGGTAAGGAATAATTAATTGACTTGCCCCAGGTTACCAAGCTGAACAAAAGCAACTCGAACTGTGACCCCAGAACCTTTAACTCTGCTTTGGAAAATTTAAATAACAAATTTGCACAGCTTCAAAGGTCAATATAAATAGTATTACTCAGTTTATAATTCTTTTTTAAAAAATTCTCAAGATCATTTTATCTTCCTCTGTTGCTTTGATCAGGCCACTGTTAAAGCTAGCTTGCACACATTGATTAAAAGCTCACTGGACTGTGGGGAGCACAGCCTTGGACTGCTCTGGAAGACGAAGGGGAACAGTTTAGGGTAAACTAACGTTCCTAGACGCCAGACACCTCATTCAGTAATACTTTGTGTATAGCGTTTTCCTGTGTATCAGATTGCCTTAAGATCTGTTAAAATTTAAGAAAGGTAAAGCTCATTTGAAATTTGTTTCAGGAGAGCAGACACAACCATAAATCAAATTTAAAACATATCAGAGAATTCAATTTGTCTACCTAGCTTGGTCAGATTAGTTGATACTTTTGATGATTGTCAAATCAAACTGAAAAAGATATTTTGCTCTGTATCCTAAGGTGTTGCTCACAGACAAATGGATTTCCTTGAAGATAAACTGAAAGCTAGGGCAGTTTTGGTTAAGTGTTAACAGTGTGATGGAGGGACTGTTGGAACTCTGTGGGAAGATGGCTGTTTTTCCTTGGGCTTTTAAGACAGAGAAGGGGCAAAAACCTTGTAGAATTATCAAAGTTTAGTATTAATCCTTTATTTTCTTAGAGAAATTATAATTACTTGCTATTCACACAGAGGAATTTTCCTCTTTTTCTTTTTTATATAGACCTCTTTGAACCGCAGAGGCGTCCCCCTGTGAAGAAAAGTCGACAACAACTTCAGCGAGAAAAAGCCCTTCAAGAGCAGAGCCAAAAACTGGGACTGCAAGATGGAGCAGCCACGTCGCCTCCAGAGCAGCTGCTTTTGGCACCACAACACAGACTTAAGAATCAAAAGCCACATTTTCCTCCCCTTACTGCTCCTAGTCCTCTCACGCCCACCTCTCCCGTTGGTGATGGGAGACCACAGGGTACTGAGAGTCAACCAAGGGAACTGGGACTTGAAAATTCCTGTGACGGTCATAGAAGTGCTGAGGTTCTACCTTCAGATAGCAAATCGGAGAAAAAGAAAGTGGAATTGTTAGTAAGTCTATATATCCATGAGATTTTTTTCCATTTTACCTTTTTATTCCCATTGGGCTTTGAAGAAATGTAGTTTTAACATTTTCTGTTTAATATTCTAACCTGGAAATGTGATAAATTGTCAGAAATATAGCTACCACCTAAATATATTATAAACCAGTAGGTGTTAGGCATTTTAAATATTTAATGCCATTTAGTTCATTGTTTTCATTTTACAGACAAGTTCTATTTTGGGCCTAGAACAGCCATTGTATTCCCAAAGCCAATACACAACTAATATGCAGTCGAGTTGGGACTCACAAAAAAGTCTGTCTGAATCCTAAGGCTACGACCTTTACGTTTCCCAGAAACACTTTTATGTATGTAGTACTCCTCTGCAGAGTGATGCATCTCCATGGGCCCAGAAGAGAGTACTTGTGAAGAGACACGTAGGGATGGTCAAAGGAGAGAGTGTAGGAAATTGAGGGTACTAATTAAATAATTCACTTGCACCATTAGATTTCTTTTTATTCTTAATTAAATTGTATTTAAATCACCTCCAGCATTTAGCCACATCCTTGTGAAAATTGCCATTCTGTGACTTGTAAATTCATACAATCAGATATTTTTTACTATATGACTTATGCTTTAATATCTGCTTAATATGTTATTTGTTTCCTGTGGGTTTATTGCTCATAGGGAAGAAAGGGTGGTATTTGTTTCTGTTTTCCATTTTCTGAGTCTGTCTTTTTATAGGATTTTTCTAATCTCAGCTATTTTTTTAACCTCTGATGATCCAGAGTCTGTCCTTTGACTTGACAGCACTTCCACCTGCCTGGGGTTTACAACCAAGAAATTATTTTGACAGGAGACACAAAGCTACATGACGCATGAGCTCAGTGTTGAACAAATGTGTCCATTTAAATGTCTTTAAGTACAATTTACCAGTAAAAGCCTGAGACAAGTGGGAGGTGGGTTTGCATTGAGCTGGGCAATTTAGATCGAATGTCACATGGAAAATTATTCTTAGGTACTTGGGAGAATTTCCACAGAAGACATGTAATCTCGGGAACTGTTGTTGAAAAGGAGAAATCCTGAGGCTGTAAGAGGGGGAAAGGAAAGCTGTGTTCCCAAGAATGCTCAGAGAGGACTTCTCACTTCTCTGGAAGAGGGAAGGGATAGGCCAGAGAAGAGCAAAGAATTAAGGAAGTGAAGGACTTAAAAGCAGGGGATCCCTGCCTAGCCAGTTCCCAGCAGTGGTGTGCCACCACACCCTCTGAAGGGAGAGACGCTGGTCAGAAAATGGGGAGAGAGAATCCTGGTGTCCGTGTTGCAGGACGTTTGGGAGCGGGTGCGTGGTGAGCTGGGGCTGAGGCACCTGGTGAGGAGGTGCGTGCAGAAGGAGAGATGAGAGAGGACCAGTGCCAGCCAGCACGAAGGTGCAGGCTGTAGGAATGGAGAGAAAAGGATCGTTTTAGAAGAGCTTACTAGGCTGGGAAAGAGATTTTTCATACAATGGCTGTAAGAAATGACAATATCTTTGAATGAAATATCTCTGTCATTAGCTTGTTTAATTTGAGTTGGCATCAAATTGATGAGTTTTCAGGACACTTTAATACAGTTCTTTCAGAATTTGACAGATTGGAAGACGATTCATGTTTTCAGATCTTTGAAGTTTTTCCTTAGCCTAGCATTCAACTCTTAGTTCCTAATGTTTCACTCTGTTTAAAAATATTTAAGAGCTGGAAAGAAGTGAGCAAATTGAAAGAAAATGAATGAACTAAAAGTTGGTTATTGTCCTAAGGATGTTACGTGGTGGAGACTTCCATTACAGAAAACTCGGAGTCACTTCTGGTCGAGATGTGGAGTCACGTATACGCTGTGCTCGCCTACTCCCGCCACTACATCAGACTTACAGCTAAAGTACAGAACAGTTACTTACCCTTGAGAACTACTTGAAAGTTAGTTGAACAGAACTCGTATAACTAAAGAGATAAAGAAAAAGACACAGTAGACTGGGAGGAGGGGCAGAGAAGCAGAACAGGCAGGTCCCACACTCATAGAGCAGCAGCTCAGGAGAATCAGGAGGGATATCCAGGCTGTGGAGGGGTCCCCACTGAGAGGTGAGGGGTCCCAACCCCACACCAGCTCTCCATCCCAGGCAGCAGTGCTGGGACGAGGAGCCCCCACAACTTCTTGCTTCGATAACCAGCAGGGAGGTACCCAAGTGAGACAGAGGGCTTCTGGAGTCTCAGGCTTTCTTGAGGAGTCTGTGCACGGGCTTGCTCACTCACAGGCTCACTTGCCCTAAGCCTGCAGGGGCAGCAGCTTGCAAAAGTGGCAGGACATGCAAGGAAAGAAGTAATTTCCCGGCTTCAGGTGAGGACTAGAGGAGCAGGGGGCAGCTCTCTCTGGGAACAAGCACTGGCAGGTGCCATTGTTCCTTCGTCAAGCATGGCACCTGCAGGCTCAACCATCTCCTGATAGAGTACCGTCCACCTGTTCTGGCGAACCTCTGAGACCTCACCTCACTCAGCTTACGTGCCTGGCCTGTGCAGCTCCCAGCAGCTTTGCCACACTAGCAGCCTGCCTCAGCTCAGGCTGTTGGCGTTCTTGAAACCTCAGATGTCCACAATCAATGAGCAGAAGCTGTCTTCAGCATGCCCTGTACACCCTGCTAAGTGGCCCAGGCCCTGCCTGGCAGAAGCTGCAACCAGTGTTGACTCAGAACATACTTTCAATCAAGCAGCCACAAACCCAGCACAAGTGGGGACTGAACTCGGCTCACATCATGGTGTCTTCCAAGGGGTCCCAAGTTTGGCACTAGTGGCAGTGGCGTCAGTTTGCAGCATAGACTCTTTATAGCACTTCCAAGCTGAGCACATCAACCAACTGCAGGTCACTTTGTAGCTTCGAACAGGTGGTCCCAAGCCAGGTACAAGTGGAGGCTGACCTTGGCCTAATGGTGCTCCTCCTAAGAGGCTTCAGAACCAACACAACCAGTGACTGACTTCAGACCACCAGAGCATTACCCAACCAACTCCACAAACGATACTCCTGAAGGTTGGACTTAGCTGGCACCACAGCCCAACCAGCCCTTGTAGCCAGTAAGCCTCAGAGTCAGAGGGTACACTGATGTGCCAGCAGCAGTCAAGGCTCAACTACGGCAGGAGAGCACACACTCCCACACAGAGACTATCCCTGGAGCACCCAGCTCGGATGAACAGGAAGACTGCACCACTGCGCCCCACAGGACACCCCCTACATAAGCTACCCTGCTGAGACTGGGAGATGTAGCAGCTCTACCTAATACGTAGAAACAAACACAGACAGGCAGGCAAATGAGACAAGCATGCTCCAGTGAAGGAGTAGGACAAAACCTCAGAAAAAGAACTTAACAAAATGGAGACAAGCAATTTACCAGATACAGAGTTCAAAACACTGGCTAAAGGGCGCTCAATGAACTTAAGAGAAGATTCGATGAACTCAGTGAGCATCTCACAAGTAAACAGAAACCATAAAAAAGAACCAGTCAGAAATGAAGAGTACATTAGAGGGAATCAATAGCTGATTATGTGAAGCAGAGGATCAAGTCAGCAATCTGGAAGAAAATGTAGCAGAAAACTCCCAAGTGGAATAGAAAAAAAAAATTTTTTAAAGCGAGGACAGTTTTAAGGGACCTATGGGACTACATCAGATGTGTCAATATTCACACCATATGGGTGTCAGAAGGAGAAAAGAGAGAGCAAGGGACTGAGAATCTATTTTTCTAACCTAATGAAGGAAATAGACAAGTCCAAGAAGCACAGAGAGTCCCAAACAAGATGAACCCAAAGAGGCCCACAGCAAGACACATCATAATTACAACCCCAAAAGTGAGAGACAAAGAATCATAAAAGGAGCAAGAGAAAAACAGTTATGTACCAGGGAACTCCTACAAGCTGTTGGGTGATTTCTCAACAGAAGTGTTGGCAGGCCAGAGAGATTGGCAGGAATATTCAAAGTGATGAAAGGCAAAGACCTACAACAAAGAATGCTCTACTCAGCAAGTCTCACTGAGAATCAAAGGAGAGAGAGAATTTCCCAGACCAAAAAAAGCTGAAGGAATTCACCATCACCAAACCAGTATTACGAGAAGTGTCCAAGGGACTTCTTTAAGTAGGAAAAAAATAAAAAAGATGAGTAAGAAAATATAGGAAAGAAATAAATTCTCACTGATAAAGGCAAACACTGAGCAGAAGCAGTGGGTCAGCCAACTATAAAGCTAGTTCAAAGGCTAAAAGGCAAAAGTAGAAAGAGCCTGTGTAATTACAATTACACATAAACACACAAAAAAAGTAAAAAAAAAAAATGACAATAACAGGAGGGGAGTAGAAGTTGTAGGGATTTTAGACTGTGTTACAGCTTTAGCAACCATCAACTTAAACTGCTATAAACATGCCTTGGTATATAAGAAGCATGAGGTAACCACAAAGCAAAATGTAAGGAATATACAAGAAAAAAGAGGAATCAGAACACAACACTATAGAAAGCCATCAACATACAAAATGAGAGCAAGAGAAAAAGGAACAGAGAAGAACTACAAAAACAATCAGAAGGCAAGAAAATGGCAATAACCACATACCTATCAATAATTACATGTAAATAGAATAAATGCCCCAATCAAAGGACACAGGGTGGCTGAATGGATAAAAGAACAGGACCCACACATGTACTGACTACAATAGACTCGCTTTGGATAGAAAGACATGCACAGACTGGAAGTGAAGGGATGGAAAAAGAACTTTGTGCACATAGAAATGAAGAAAACTTGGGGTAACAATAATTATATCAGACAAAATAGACTTTAAAACCAGGTGTGGAACAAGAGACAAAAAAGGACATCTCAATGATAAAGGAGTCCATCCGACAAGAGGATATAATTCTCATAAATACACCTAGGCACCCAACAGAGGAGAACCTAAGTATATAAAGCAAATATTGATGGACATAAAGGGAGAGATCAACAGAAATACAGTAATAGTAGGGGACTTTAACATACCACTGGTATCAGTGGATAGATCATCAAGGCAGAATATTAACAAGGAAACAGTGACCTTAAATGACGGCAGATGAGATGGATTTCATTGATATTTTGATCCAAAAGCTGCAGAATATACTTTTCAAGTGGATATGGAACATTATCCAGGATAGCGCCTGTGTTGGGCCACAAAACAAGTCTCAATAAATTTAAGATTGAAATCATACCGAGCATCTTCTCTGATTGCAATGATATGGAACTAGAAATTAATTACAAGAGTAAAACTGAAAAACACATGAAGGTTAAATAACAAGCTACTAAAGAATAGCCTTGGCTGGTGTGGCTCCATGGACTGAGTGTTGGCCTGTGAACTGAGGAGTTGCCAGTTCGATTCCTGGTTGGGGCACATGCCTGGGTTGCAGGCCATGCACCCAGTGAGGGGATGGGCTAGAGGAAACCACACATTGATGTTTCCCTCTCTCCCTCCTTTCCCCTCTCTCTAAAAGTATATTTTTTTAAAAAAGTAAGAATATACAATATAAAAAAGACAGTCTCTTCAATAAATGGTTTTGAGAAAACTGGACAAATACACATGCAAGAGAACGAAACTCAATCACTCCCCTACATCATGTACAAGAATAAACTCAAAATGGATTAAATTCTTCAATGTAAGACCCAATACCATAAAACTCCGAGAAGAGAACAGTCAATAAATTCTAGACTTTGCTCTTAGTAATACATCTTTTTGGATATGTCTTTTTGGGCAAGGAAAACGAGAAAAGAAAACAAATGAGACTACATCAAACAAAGTTTTTGCACAGTAAAGGAAACCATCAACAAAGAGCCAGCCTACTGAATAAGAGAAGCTATTTGCCAATGGTACATCCAATAAGGGGTTAATATCCAGTGTATATCAGTAACTCATACAATGTAATATTTTTTAAAAATTCGATTATAAAATTGGCAGAGGATCTGAGTAGACATTTCTCCAAAGAGGACATACAGAAGGCCGATGGACATGTGAAAAGATGTTTTAACATCACTAATCATCAGGGAAATGCAAATTAAGATCACAATGAAATAACACCTCACACCTGTTAGAATGGCTATTCTCAGTAAGACAACGGGTATTGGTGAAGATGTGGAGAAAAGTGAACCTGCGTGCAACTGTTGGTGGGATTGTAAATTGGTTCATCCACTATGGAAGAGGGGAGATTCCTCAGACCAATAAAAATAGAACTACAATATGGCCCAGCAATTCCATTCCCAAGTACTTAACCAAAGAAATCCAAGACTCTCATATGGAAAGACATGTGCACACCTACATTCACTGCAGCATTATTTATAGTACCCAAGGTATGGAAGCAACCTAAGTGTCCACCCGTGGAGTGGATAAAGAAGAGTGGTTCCTATGTACAGTAAGATGTTGCTCATCCATTTGCAACAATGTGGATGGACCTAGAAGGTATTATGCCAACTAAAATAAGACAGAAAAACAGATAACCATGTGATTTCACTTAAATGGGGAATCTCAAAAACAAATGAACAAACAGAAATAAACTCATAGATAACAGAAAATGAATTGATGGTTGCCAGATGGGAGGAGGTTTGAGGGAAGGGTGGAAAAGATGAAAGGATTCAGTACAAATTGGTGGTTATAAAAATAGGCCCAGGAATGTGGAGTACAGCATAGGGGATATTAGTCGATAACACTGTAATAACTATATATGATGTCAGATGGGTACTCAGTTTATCAGGGTGATGACTTTGTAAGTTATATAAATGTCTACTGCTATGCACCTGAAGTTAGTATTGTATTGTATGCCACCTGTAATTGAAAATCTTTTGTTAAAATTTAAAAATAAATGCATATTCAGTCTAGAGAAAAATAAAAAATTTCTGGGCATACAAAGAAGCAGGAAATTGTGTTACATAACCAGGAAGAAAGTCATCAAAAGAAACAGACCCACAAATGATGGGAATTATCAGGCAAAGAATATTTAAGCAGCTATTATAAATATGTTCCATGTGCCCAAGAATGGAGAATATAAAGTGATTTAATGATTAAATCATTAAAATGATTTTTAAAAGAACTTTGAAAGATATAACATGACATTAGCTACAGACCTATTTATTTTACTTCCCATTTTGCATATAATACATAATTAACTTACACAAGTTTCTTTGTACTTCTAAAAAATGCCACTCTATTCTGGCTTCCAGTTTGTGGGTTCCTAGGTTATATACATATAATGGATTTCAAAGGGCCAATTTATGTAAGCCTTCTTTACTTCAAATCATAGTCTTTGTTTCTATTAGAACAAAATAATGAGCTGCAGATGGGTTCCTTTTAACAGGACTTTAAAAAATATATACATAATCTGGCTGATTAAATTTTATATGGAGGGGACTGAGACTGGTAAGGTGTGGGGTGAGGTTTCAGAAACTCATTTTTACACTTTTTTGCTCCCTAGGCAAGAAAAGTCTCGCTGGGAAATCCTCCAACAAGAACAACGGCTAATGGAAGAGAAAAATAAACGTAAGAAAGCTCTTTTGGCTAAAGCTATTGCAGAAAGGTGAGGCACCTGAACCAGGAGAGGTGGTTTGCAATGTGCGGTCAGCTCTTACCATGTTTTATATTTTTATTTTCCCATGTCCATTCTAGTAGACTGACATTTTCTTGACAACCATTATTTTTCAGACTAAACAAATTATGCTTTATAAATCATACTGACATTCTGGTGTTAATTTAGTAAGGAGGACTTTTTAGCCATAGATCGTAACAGATTTATTGACACCGGTGCAATTGCAACCTAGGATCAGCACCCGTGTTTCCAGTTTTCACCATGTCCGCATCCATAGGGAGCAGTCAAGACTGTCAGTGCAGTGCGAGGAAATTCACCGCCAGTGCAGGTTTTCATTTTGATACTTAGGGGCCTTTGTCACCTAACATGGAAGAGGAAGATTGTTGCACATAAGTGACTTGTACTCCCCCAAGTCTTGTGTTTCCTAAGGACGTTTTTCTTAAATAACTCACCCTGCCCTCACTGGCAGAAGAGTACTCGATACAAGTTAACCTCTCAGCGATGACTCGGGTCGCTGGTGTGCACTGCCCTGTACTGGGCCGTTCTCGCCGCCCAGTGGCAGTGTGTCCGAGATCCCCTTCCCTTCCCTGCACTGCGCTGGCCCTGAACAGCACCATTCCCATTCGAACCACCGTCCCGTCCCCTCACCCACTCTTCCTGCAGGGGCCCAGGCAACCAAGCTTAGTCAGTGAAGCAGCGACAGACAACACCGAGGACTAAATGCAAGCAAGTATGCAGTGGCATTTTCTTCTTAGACTGCCAGAAAAGCCTGGCACAACAGCTGTGGAGTGGAACTGACATAGTGTCAGGGAGGGGAAGGAACACGGATGGAGGGACAGGCGGGCAGGTAGAAGAGCAATTCAACTACATACTGTACCTCTTTGGCAGACACAGTATGTATTGGAAAATGATTTTTTCCTCCTCCTGGTTTACCTTGGTCTTTCATGAAACTTAGGAAATACTACTACTTACTGAATTTATGTTTCAAGGGAGGAAAACCACGATTATTGAAAAGTGATTATTAGAAAGCATGTTAGCAGTCTTCAGTATGGAGCAAGTTCTAGAGGCTTTTACTGCGGATTTGACCCCAAAATTTACAGGCTTAGCATGTGTTTTGTACATGTTTTTCATGTGAGACAGCAAGCACTGATGTAAGCTGAGTAGATTACTAGTAAGTGGACAGTGAAGCCCAGCACTTGTAGTAAAAGAGCAACACTGTTAACTTCTATAGGCAGAAAACAAGGGTAAGTGCATAAATAGAGCGGAGATCTGTGAGTTGCAGTGTAGTGGTTTTATGTGGGAGTTTTATTCTCCTGTGAGAATGTGTGTGAAATTGTGAATGAGTGAAATCATGATTAAAGGTTGGCTTTTGCCTTTGTTTATTCTATTTCTAAGTGCCTAATATACTTGGGAGTGATGAGGGGACTGAGATGGTTATTGGATGTGCTTTTAAACAAACAAACAAAAAAGTGCTTGATTTTGAGCTCCATGACGAAGAATTTTGAGGACCTGTAGTTTTGCCTAAAGAACAGGAATCAAAGCAATAACAGTTTGGGGAAATGAGTCCCACGGAAGTTAAAGCCAAATAGATGTTTTTAGACATAAATGGTGTTTGATGTAGGCCTCTGTTCTTGGTATCCACTAGATATCAAACAAAGAAAAATGTTGGCTTAGAAGAATTTAAGACTAGAGATTTGGAAAGTTGTGTTCAGTGATGTTCCAATGTAAAGAAAATACAGATATATTCCTTTAGAGCTTATTCTTGTCCTTATGGAATGAATACAGACCTGTAAGTGAACTCTTTATTATTTTTAAATCTTTTCCCCTCATGTATGAAAATCATATATACTAATAGTAAACTTAAAATAATAAGGGAAGGAAGTGCAAATGCAGTCTTAGAGATATACCAAAATGTTACCAGCATTTGATTTCAATTTTTCTTGTTTTTTCTAATTAAAAAAAATTATACATTATATTCATATTGTATATACGGTAGCTTGCTTTTTCTCACTTACACCGACCGTATGGATACATGGTTTTAAAATGTTTTTCTTTCTCCATTCGTGTTGCTGCTCTTCCAGGTCTAAAAGGACCCAGGCAGAGACCCTGAAACTGAAGCGGGTCCAGAAGGAACTGCAGGCTTTGGACGACATGGTGTCAGCGGACATCGGAATCCTCAGGAACCGGATCGACCAGGCCAGTCTGGACTACTCCAACGCTCGGTGAGTTGGGGAAACTGGATTCTGGACAAGCAGTTCCATTGAATTAAAGTTCGTCGCTAGCTGGGTCAGCACCGTTTTTGTGTGTCATCGTTGCCACCTCATAACAAGCACATTAGGTGCTGTATTTACGCCTGTTATGGGAGTGGTGGCAAGTAATGGCAAGTGTGTCTGCTCTTCATGAGGCCTCCCTCCACGTTGCCGTACCGCTCATGTTCTCATTAGAGCGTCTCTGCATGATTTGTCTGCATCTGAGTCTTTCCTGCCAGGGCACCAGGTGTCTAACATTTGGGACCCTGCAAATATCTGGAAGACTTGCCCCCAAACCACAGTTCTAAGACCAAGTTTCTGCTCTTTCTGTTAAGAAATTTTGAATGTCTGAGATGCTCCTTAGTGATTAGCCTCATTCTCATTTCAGTTTTCATTAAAGAAAGATCTAGTTTATTTTTTTAAATCTATGAGTACTTTAAGGAAAATACCAATCTGTCTTGAAAGCTTTAAGTTTTTTCTTTTCGATTATATTCCGTGTAAATAGTTCACTATCACGTGTTTCCTTGGTTTCAGCCATTGGCATTTTTTAAGAGAAAAAATCATCATGGAGTAGTTTTTAAATGAACTAACACATGTAAAGAATTACATGAACTTTGCAAGCAGATAAAAAGGCAAAAAATTAAGTCCAATTTTCAGGGTTTTCAGTCCTTTCAACATTGCTTTAATCATCCTGGTTTGTCTTTTTTCACAAGGGAATGCTGTGTTAATGACTCGGTTTTGCATCTTTCTCTGTAACACTAGAAATCAATCAGAATGCCTCATTAGTCCAGGGTGAACCACAGCATCAGAATGTTTATATAACAATTTAATAAAGCGGAAATGCTTGATTGTGGTTTTTAATTCACTGTTTATTGTTTAAGAAAGAGTTTGTGGTGTCCTTGTGATTTTTGTAATTGTTGCTTGACCATATGCTGTTAGACTTAATGGGTTGCCTAAATTAATGCCATCAGTAGCTGATAACTAGAGGTTCCAGATTTCTACTAATAAGGTCATTAAGGAGGTGACCAAGATTTTATTAAGATTAAACTAAGTCTAGATGTTTAGCACATTTTATTCTCTGTAAGTTAAGGTTGCCAGAGGAACTTTTTTTTTTGCCGTTGTAGCCCTTCACATGAATAATTCATATTACTCTGGATACCTCAACAGAAACATCATCTGCTTGTTTTAATTCCATCCTACAGGAGGCTGGAGAAGGATGCCTTCGTCCATCGAATAATTATATGTTAAAAATGTCATAGTTTTAGCCTTCAGAGAACCACAGAGAAGGTGGAATTACTGGTTAAAGGAGAAAAGGTCCCATATTGTAGAAATACTTGTAATGGAATTTTAGTAAATTCTTTTTTTAAAAAAGATTTTATTTATTTTTAGAGAGGGAAGGGAGGGAGATAGAGAGAGAGAGAAACATCAATGTGCGGTTGCTGCAGGTCATGGCCTGCAACCCAGGCATGTACCCTGACTGGGAATCAAACCTGTGACACTTTGGTTCGAAGCCCACGCTCAATCCACTGAGCTATGCCAGCCAGGGATGTAAATTCTTACATAATAAAAAACTTACCATGTAAATTTTTTCACACCTCAAGCTGAAATGACAATTTGTCATGGTATTGATACTGACATCATGGTATGTGAGTATCTGTATTGCATGTGTGAGGCTATTTTTAAAAACCTCATAGACAGTTGTGGCTAGGACCAGCATTGTGTTTTGTTCATGCAAAAGATTAAATTTTCTAAATTTATATCTGTGGTTATTGAGAAATTATAGGTTGGTGATACAACATTCTGGTCTAGATTTCTTCTGATCCCCGGGATAGTCCATTTCTGTGGGAGATTTCCTTGATTTTTTTTTTTTAAGTACAGTTGTATAGGCCTGGGACAGTGCTGTGTCCACAGACATCCTGGAGTTCCCTGGAAAACAGGCTTCTGTAGATGCGTGTCGGGGCACACAGCCCCACGGAGACCAGCACTCGAGCGAGCCAGCTCCAGAGCTGCCGCCGCCGCCGCTGCTGTTGGCAGCGACGATGACAGTGCGGCCATATGCTGTGCAGACCAGCTTGTAAAACTCAGAGCGGCTGCATGTAGAACATTCCTTTAACCCTCCATGTACCGGGAAGAACAATTATCACTGCTTGCCATCCATGTTTAATAGACCCTGCCCCCCACACAAGCACATACACGTGCACACACAGGTATGTGCATACATACTCCAAGTCATTCTATGAATAATTCACAGAAGTAAGAACAAAAGGGATTGTGGGAAAATTGTAATGTGAACATAAGCATCGCAAACTGCTTTGTATCGAGTGCTGTTTGACTCCAGAACTTATAAAAGGCTGAAAGAATGTGGCAATACAAGACAGTCCAGATACTTGTAAAACACCGAGTGATTAACTAAGAAAATAACGTTTTCTTTTTATCCTCTCTTCACTGATTGATTCTTGAGTTGAGAAAATTCATCGTGGGTGTGTTTTTCTGACGGCTGGTGTGCCGAGCTCTCACTCACACGACCAGTGTCACTGTCGAGTCCGGACGGTGCGTGTCTGCCTTGGTGTTGGTTTCCCGCGGCCGCTGTAACAAGTTACCACAGACGGGGCTGGGGTGGGGGGGGGCGGGTCTTAGAACAGCAGAACTTGACGCTTGCGTTTCCCTGAAAGCAGTGTGCGACGTCCAGGGTCACTCTTCCTTCTGGGTGCCGGGGGCGAGGAAGCGAGGGTCTTTGGGGGTCATTTGTTAGCCCACCACATTTATCTTTTGATTTGTGTAATAACTGCGAAATGTTTTCATCTGTTCATTTTCTCTACTTTGCCATTAGGCAGAAAATATGTTAATTCTCAATTGTGTTCAGTGAAAGCTGAGAACAGATTGCAGATGGGGGTTTCCAGTCTTTCATACCTTTTTAAAAGGTGATGTGATACTTTGGACAACACAGCAAGAAAATTAATCGACAGTGATTTATTCCATTATATCATCATCCTTTTAGGTCATTTCATCGTTCCCCTTTTTCTTATTTTAATTTTTTAGCATAAATGGGAATAATTGGTGAGTAACAAGGAAATACTTCCTAGGGTGGTGAAATGGCAAAATGTGTCAAGATACACGAAAAATGCATCTCAGTGATTTGATAATGTGCCTTCGATTTATTTAAAAAATCCAGTGGACTCATGTAATAATTGCAAATTATGATTCGTTTCAGTCTACTTTTTAAAATATAAGTAAATTTTCTCTTTGTTCCCTGGAAGACTTCTGAGAAAGGATAAAACAAGCATGGCGTGTTGATCCTTACAGACAGTTACAGTTGCTCATAAAAGGAGCTGGAAAACTGAAAGTGGATCATGGAACCCAGTGGTGTGCCAAGGGTTAATGATTGAGTTTGTCGGGGGTTTTCGTTTGTTTTTGTTTTTGTTTTTTTTTAATTCCAGGGAAACCCAAACCAAGAGAGTTTCTAGAATCCTATAAATAACATTCATTAGGTCATTCAGTGTCCCTTTAAAATAACAAAATGATTCTTCAGCTACATTGCAGTTCAGTGTCTCTTGCTGTGTTGTGCATGAAGCGCTGCCTATTCTGTTCCAGACGGTGCCATCACACTGACTTGGTGCGCCCCCCGGCCCCCCAGCCCCCCGGCCCAGAGTGCAGTTTGTGAAACTAATCAATATTCTAAACATAAATCACTCTGTACAAGAATATATATGCATGTTTCTGGCTAGGAGGACTTAAATAAATAAACAAAATGCAGAATCTTCAGTGATTTATCCAGGGTGAAAGATCAGTGGAAACCTCGGGACCAATTTGCAAATCTTCATTTCAATTCAGCATTCATGAGCCCAGCCAGTAAATCTTCCCTACCTGACTCTGACGGGCTGAGGGAGGCCACATACGTGCAGAGAAGGGGGTTGGGGGTGGGGGTGAAAGGGGTACGTATTCACGCACCTACAGCGGCTGTTGCCAGAGCTCTTAAGCTTGATGCCAGAGCATTCACACGCGGGATGTGTTGCACGGCACGGGAACACGGGACCCAGCACCCAGCAGAGCTCCTCTAGAACAGTTCTCTTAACCTCCAGGGTCATGGGAAAACACCTAGCTTTCTCCTTCTTACACTTCCTAGATGACAGTCAGAAAAAGGAAATATGATAAATGAATGCTGTGTAAGAGTTCTCAAGTTTAAACACCAGACGCTTACATAATTTTAGCTTTAGAAACATGTTTAGCGATACACTGCTGGTGCTTTTTGATCCTGGCGCTCTGGAGGGGAAGTTCTGTTTCCTGAGGACCCGCCAGCACTGGGCCAGACACCCGCCCCAGTTACAGG
The DNA here is from genome assembly GCF_004126475.2 of Phyllostomus discolor. Classification (NCBI taxonomy): domain Eukaryota; kingdom Metazoa; phylum Chordata; class Mammalia; order Chiroptera; family Phyllostomidae; genus Phyllostomus; species Phyllostomus discolor. The sequence continues at coordinate 23,554,110 of NC_040916.2, read as the reverse complement.
ATACAATCCTTGATGCCCCGAGGAAGTGCTCTGCTCGCTGCCGTCCTGCAGGCAGATGAGCGCTCGGTTGAAGAAACTACTGGGGGTCACTGCACCGGTGTTTCAGTCGCTGCGGGCCTAGGCTCTGACCCCGTCCACGGGCACCCGGCTGCTCTGGTCTCCGATGGGAACGGAGATAAACTGCCAACTGCAGAGAACGTTTAACCTGCAGGCTAGCTGAGGGCTCACGGGGTGGCCCGGCACCGTGCACTCTGCGAAGAGCAGAGGTGCAGGCAAGTACAAACTGGGCCATTCTAGGCGACGAGAGGCAGCCCCACAGGCACATCATCACGTCAGAGACCGTCCTCACCCGTGCGCAGACGCGGAGGTTTCCGTAAAGCGCTGCGGCTCTCCCATCGTGCTGCGTCCAATGTGGCCGCCAGCTGTGGCTCCCCATCAGATCCCCCTGCCCCCCGGCTCCCCGCTCAGTGTTCTGACCCCCAGACCCCAGAGGTCACTGTCCTCATCCTTCTCCACAAGAGTTTTCCTTTTCTAGCCCATTAATTGAGAGAGAGAGCGATTTCTCAACAACAACAAACAAATGGAGCTAAAAATGAGCAGAGGACCTGAAGAGACACTTTTCCAAGAAGACATACAGATGGCCCACAGACATATGAAAAGATGCTCAGCCTCTCCAGTTACAAGAGAAATGCAAATCACACCACAGATACCACCTCACACCTGTTAAAGCGGCTCTTCTCAATAAGGCAGGAACAACAGGTGCTGGAGAAGATGTGAGGAAAAGGGGACCCTGTGCGCTCCTGGTGGGAGCACAGACTGGTGCGGCTGCTGCAGAGACCTCCACTCCGGGGGCTTCTCCGAACACGAGTAGAGCCACCTTATGACCCCCGCGCTCCCTTTGCTGGGTACCTGCCCCCACGTTTTTGAGAAAGCTCACTGGTAAAGCTCTGTGTCCCCCTGTGATCGTGCAGCTTCATTCACAATAGTCCAGACATGAAAACAACTCCAGTCGGATGATTAGATAAAGCAGATATGGTCCATACATGAATGGAATAGCACCCAGTCATAAAAAATATGAAATATTACCATATGCAACAACCTGAATGGATCTGGAAAGTATGCTAAGTGAAATAAGTCAGGCAGAAAAGACAAGAATCATGCGACTTCACTCTAGGGGGGTATAAAACAAAAAGCAACCAACAGACAAGCAAGACAAGAAAACTCAGCCGTAGACAGAACGCTGTTTTTACCAGCAGGGAAGAAGGATGGAGGGAGGCAGGTAGGGGGAGTGGCGGTCAAATACATGGTGACAGAAGGAGGCTGGACTTCCGGTGGGGAGCATGGGACACAAGTACACAGCTGTATTATATAATGTGATTATTAACCAACATCACCCCAATACATTTAACTTAAATGACAGAGATACTGATTTCTCTGCTTTCTCCGTCTCTTCCTGTCCCACCACTCGCAGATTTAACCAGGTGTGCGCCGGAGCTAGCTCCACTGGTTCCTGAGAGCAGATCTGGTGCGTCTTTTCCCAGTTCTGCATTCGGTCACATTGGTAGCTTGAAACCGGCCACGCGGTGGTATTGACACCACAGAAATCAACACACACTGCAAATGAGGGCGCTCCCCCTCAGAGCTTTCGTACCACTGGATTAACCCCCTTAGCCTGCTTTCATTTAAGCACCACCTCGGAAGGAGGAAATGAGTGCAGACGAACGTTGTTACACTAGGAGAGCCCAAGTGTGGATGGGGTGGAAGTTTTGGCAGCAACAGCCTAGTTTTAGTTTGTCTTAACGTGTAGCAAGAGTTCATAAAGCCTTTATGGCCAAATCTTCATCATATATTGTTTCTGAATTCTGGAGTTTAACTGTTGCTTCTCAGCCCTCCTTTCTGCAATGGAGAACTAATGGACCCTCTTTGTACCTGTCCCTACAGGAAGCGGTTTGACAGGGTGGAGGCGGAGTATGTTACAGCCAAGCTCGACCTGCAGCGCAAGACTGACATTAAGGAGCAGCTCACCGAGCACCTTTGTACGATCATACAGCAGAATGAGCTCCGCAAGGCCAAGAAGTTGGAGGAGCTGATGCAGCAGCTGGATGTCCAGGCCGATGAGGAGACTTTGGAGCTTGATGCGGAGGTAGAGAGACTGCTGCACGAACAGGAGGCAGAAGCAGGGAAACAGAAGGTCCGTGGAGAGAGACCATTGCAGCCTTCTGGGGAGAGTGTGGCTTTGGGGTCTGCTCAGAACACAAGGCATCAGGCACCAGCCGTTTCCCCAAAGGTGGATGGACAGAGTGAAAGTTCCCAGAGCGCTCCCCTGTGCGCTCCAGACCGCCCGAGTCAGGGGGCGAGAGCGACTGGAAACGACGACTCGGCTGCTCCGAGCACGTGAAGCAACGGTGTCTGTTTCTCCCCGCCGATGGACGCAGTGCTCGGTCAGCCCTCTGCTGTGGTTCTGCTGCGGCCTCTGGCGAAGAAGGCCTCTGTCAAACAGCGTTAATTTTTGAATCTGTGATTAGTTTTATGCTAACACGTTTGGCCATTCCAAAGACTCAGATGATGATAATTTTATACATAGGGGCATAGTTCACCCTAATGTTGGTCCATTTCCCTTAGCGTTCCCTTATTTTGGGTAAAATCAAGTGACTTAAAAGGGTAGAGGAAAAACTACATGGCCATGAGTGTTTCTAGACCAGGTAAATAAAGAGAAGTAAATTGAAAACTGATAACACCTCATGAAAATCATTTCACTTCTGGGAGAAGTGCTGAGACTGAGAACCCTATGTGTGTCATCAGTAAAGAGACGCAAAAATTAAACGTGAGAAAGAGAGCAAGAAACAGAAAACAAGTAGAAGTTGGATCTTACTAGATTATTACCTCTTTCGATCGTACTAGAGTTGGAAACACAGCTTCACGATTACTGGACAACTTGAGCCAACATTACTGTTGGGTTCAATTTGCCTCTTAAGTGGCTTTAGTTCACAACCTGAGTTTTGATTAGTAGACACACACGAACATACGCACATACAGATATGTCATGTGTATAATTTTACTGTTAACATATTGTCTCCTTTAATCACGTTGGTCAAATTAGTGAAAGCATTTCTGTGGTGAGGCTGAAAATCTTGCTACATTTTATTATGAAAAAAACACATTTTCTTTCTAATATTTCCTGTAAATGTGTGTTTTATATGTCATATATAAGTTATCCTGTCATAAAGCATTTAAATGATTAAAATGATGACTTTCTTACTGCTTTAGTAGTTTATCATCACTAATACTTGACCACTACATTGTGCTGTATGTGAATATGCAAATAAGTATTGCAACTTTGTCACAAAGTCTGTGAATATCACATTCAGTTCTGATTGATTAGAAATTCCAAACAGTAAAGTCATGCATTTTAAGTCTTAAAAAGAAATAAAAGAGGATAAAGACAAATATAATATTGTATCCATAGTAATCTCTGAAAAAGATTTTTTAAATGAGTTTAAGGATATTATTTTCTGGTAATGTGGATGGGCTCTGTATTTTTATATGATGTTATCGACCTAGAAATGTAGCTTTCCATCACTGACTTCTCTGAACAGAGGCATTTGTGTAGGTAGTGCTGTTTGTGTGTATGAGTGACATACGTAAACACCGAAAGCTTCATTGTCCAATATGCCCCTATTTTTCTAAGGAATAAACAAGTCTGATGCACTCATAATGTGGTCTGTCATTTACCTTTCAAAAAAATTCCACAGCTTAGTATGTATTCCTTTTTTTTTAAAGTGTATATTCTTGGGCAGTGTGTGGCAGTAACGCGTCCTGAATCGCCATGACCGTGTGCAGTCATCTATTTCTGCGTGAACCTCTGTTAGGGAAAATTCATCACTAAACAAGCTTCTGTAATACTGGCCAAATTCAGATAGGTTACAATCAAATAGTCAGTGTAAGACTTTAAGAAGTTACCAGCCCTGGCTGGTGTAGCTCAGTGGATTGAGCTCGGGCTACGAACCAAAGGGTTGCCAGTTCGATTCCCAGTCAGGACACATGCCCGGGTTGTGGGCCAGGTCCCCACTGGGGGCCACAAGTAAGATGAAACTACACATTGATATTGCTCTCTCTCTCTCTTCCTCCCTTCCCCTCTCTAAAAATAACTAAATAAAATCTTTTAAAAAAAAGTTATCACATAAGGGGTATGGGGAAGTGAGAACCAGGACATGAGTGACATGGATGGAACCTTGCAGGTCATCTGATGTAATCATCTTATTTTCTACATGAGGAATTTGATGGCTGACCAGCTCACTTTAAACTTAAAGTGATAGTAAAGTTGCAGTTCAAACCTTTTTATTAAAGCAAATCTCAGCTGCTTTTTTTCCCCTTCCCCTTCTTTCTACCATTACTCCCCTCCCGCCTCTGTTCCATGTTTCCATGCCTATGGTTCCGTTTTGTTTGTTAGTTTATTTTGTTCATTAGATTCCTCTTATAGGTGAGATTGTATGGTATTTGTTTTTCACCAACAGACTTAATTCACTTAGCATAATAGTCTCCAGTTCCATCCATGCTGTCGCAAAATTTCCTTTCTTTTGCTGTGTAATATTCCATTGTGTAAATGTACCACAGTTTTTTGATCCACTCATTTACTGATGGGCACTTGGGCTGTTTCCAGCACTTGGCAATTGTAAATAACACTGCTATGAACATAGGGGTGCATAAGTTCTTTTGAATTGGTGCCTTGGGATTGTTAGAGTATATTCCCAGCAGTGGAATTACTGGTTCAAAAGGCAGTTCCATTTTTAGTTTTTCCAGGAAATTCCATAACTGTTTTCCACAGTGGCTGCACCACTCTGCATTCCCACCAACAGTGCACTAGGGTTCATCATCAAAAAGAAAAGGGAACCAACCGTATGGGAAAACGCATTTGCCAATGATACATCGGACAAGGGTTTGATCTCCAAAATATACAAAGAATGCATATGACTCATCACCAGGAAGACAAACAACCCAATTAAAAAATGGGCAAAGGATCTGAACAGACACGTCTGCAAGAAGGACGTACCGAGGGCCCATAGACATATGAAAGGATGCTCAGCATCACCAGCCATCAGAGATGCAAATTAAAACCACAATAAGATATTACCTCACACCTGTCAGAATGGCCATCATTAATAAATCAACAAACAACAAGTGCAGTTCTAAACTCCTGATGTATCTTCCCTCTTGAAAATGTTGCTGTAGAACCCATGCAGGGGTTGTGTTTGCGCGTGGGAAATGCTTTCACATCGGTTGGTCCGTGGGCCACTGAAATCATTATTCTGGAAAACTTACCTTGCTTGGCTTTCCCGGGGTGGTACCCGAGGGTTCAGGTGATGATATAAGTGACGGAGTTCTGTTGCATCAGCGGTGTGCAAGGCAGCTGTAGCCCACGTGTGAGGGGCGCGGGCCAATGAAGGAGACATGGGGCTCCCATGGTATGAGCACCATATGCACTGGCTTCTCCAGGACAGCCCTGATGGCTTTCAAAATCGTAAAATACATTCAAGGGACTTTTGATATATGGGCTCACAAATCCACAGTAATTGTTAGTTTCTGCGAAGGAAATTATTGGTTCAGAATGGCGGCCATGAGTTTATTGGGCCACTTTGCAGAGCTGTCCTTAGAGTTAAATTCCGTTCTCTTCCAGTTCTCAGGGCGCTGGACAGTGAGGTTGGCAGGGCTCTCGATGTGCTCCGTAATTGTGGAGTTAACTACTTTATGTTTTCTCACCTGCTCTGCATAAAAGATGCTCTTTACCAAATTGTAGTAAGTTTTACTCGGGACTTTTAAAAAGCATACTCTGAAGAATATGCAGAATAAACTGAATTCCCAAGCGTAAGAGTTCCTCTACTTGGACTCCCTGCCCCTTTCTTGAAATCAGAGCCATTTTTATCAGTGTCAGAGAAGTAGGATTTCTTCAAACACAGTTTGTGTTGCATTTAAAATAAGGAGTTTTTCTCAAATTTTTCACCTCTGCATAATTCTGCTGACTGAATTATAGCAATTGCAGGTAGTAAATCTTCGTGCTCACTAAGAGCACAGCTGGTTTCCAAGTCAGATGATAAAAATCTGACTGGAATTCCTAGAGCCAGTTTCATTGCTGGACTGGCATTTGAATTGCAGAGTAAAGACTCAGCTGCAAACCGCTCCTGCTCTTTGTTTGTCTCTGGCAACACGGCGCGCTCCAGGAGCTTTATCTCGGCGTTCAGCAACTTCCTCTTCTGAGGCACTGGCACAAAGCGGACTCCAGTTATTCTGACCCGGGCCATTCCCCGTGACCTTTACAAATGATGTTTTGGGTTTTGTATTTCTAAGGAGCCAAGTCAGCGTTTCAAAAGGCCCTGATAGATATAACTCAGTCTGCCAGACAAGACCCGGGGCCGCTCTGGACCAGGGTAATTATACCCCTTCACAACATAGATCTACCCCAGGCCCGACTTGAACTACTCTCTGGAGGGAGGAAGCGGGACACTGATTTCCAGTCTGCCTTCACCTCAGTGTCAGGCCACTTTTGCAAGCTCCTAATCCCAAACAGCTGTCTTAAAAATGCAACATCATCCCTGTGCAATTGATCAAACAACGGGATATAGCGACATACATGGACAGAGCTCTGGAAGAGGTGGGTAGGATCTGTGCCTTTTGTCTCTAAGAAGCTTCTAGTCTACTTGAAGGACTAAGATTGACACTCTTAAAACAAATGCTTTATTAGTGAAGGGACAGAATAAACGGTAGGAACACTGAATATGGACACATCCTCCGGAAGTCCCGAAATTTTCCAACACTTTTAATTGTAAATATTCTGCCCAGTTGGTTTGCAATCTAAGACTGTACCTAGGACCTGCCAGGTCTTCCAGTTTGCTGTTAGCCCCGGGGGACAACACACTCAACCAAAACAACAACAACAAAACCTCTGTTAGACAATATGTCCAGATTTTGAGTTTTAAAAAAAACGTAGTCACCAGAGCAAGAGTCAATTGGAAAATGGGGAAGTTTTTGCACGTCACTGATTTGAAACAGTGGGCCCACCGGGATTTATCAGGGAAAAAACAAACAAAAAACAAACTTCAAATATTGGGAAAATTAACTTGAAGAACATGCCTTTCTGACAAAGGATTGATAGTATCTTCTTAGGTGCAGCCTACCGTAATTGTAAGGGCTCATTGCCATGATTCAAGGCGTTGCTGAACCAAGGGGCAATAATTACTGCCCAAGCCAGAACAAGATGGAAATGGAACAGATGGGTGTGAACTCAAGGATAACTCAACGTGGATGCATGTTCAAAGTCACACATAAGAGAGGTCTTGCCAAGCCAAATGGCTCTAGGAGCCTAAAATAGAGCCATAATTAAGCAATAAGACGTGACAGGGAGCACATTTCTCAGTGATTATAGCGTGCCTCAGGGATAAGTCACTAGGCCACAGGTTCACGTGAGGAGTGCAGCAACCCTGCAATGTACAGCATCACGATCATGCTGCTGGAGGGAGAAGGAGGCGGAGAGGAGGGATGGCAGTTAGCAGGGCCATTTCGTAAGCTATTCTTTCAGTTGTCGGGTAGCACTGCTTTGTGTGTATCGTGCGTGCCGCCGTGACTTGTACCCAGCCTCCGGAAGCTCCGTATCTGCAGCGAGCCTTCATTTAAGTTAAAACCCTGCGGAACTGTCTGTCTGCTCATGCTCTTAGCCTAGCGAAAACCGGGCAATAAAGACACAAACAAACTTGAGAGTGCACAGCCATGTATGTGGAACTGCCGTCTGGGGGAGTTATAATTGCAGTCGCTTACACCTGGCTTTTATAACTGCAAAGTAGTTGAATCAACCACACTGAGTCATTTTCGGTACTTGAGCTCATTTTTCTCCCGTGCACTTTCCTCAGGAACTACCAGTAGACATGGCTCTGTGTCCCTTAGGTCCAGAAACATCTGCAGCCTCCTGGTCTGAGCTTTCCCTTCGCAACCAGGGAGCTGCTGCTGGAAGCCGGGAAGCACTCTAGAGCTAGTGACCAGCTGCATCCCACACTGTGCGGGAGGCGGGCCTTTCCCCGGGATGACAGGTGAGAGTCCTAGCAGCTGTAAGGTGGGCTGGAAATCTCCAAACTCTGGGAGATGCCCTAGCCCTGCAGATAGAGGCAGCTGTCCCATGACCAGAGTCCTCTCCGTGTCCCTGTGGCTCTCGCCACTCTAGAAGTTAGCTAAAAATCCTCTGGGCCAAACTCAGATGGCAGATTGCTTGTGCTCCTTCATGTCTCCTGTGGCCCAGGCCCAGGCTGGACGTTGCTCTGGACAAATTTCTAGGCAAACAACGGGTTTTATCTTAGACAGCCCAGCCCATCTTATGGGTGATCTGCACTCACTTTTCAAATTTGCTCTTAAGAAAAAATCTGAAGGCAGTTGCTCTAGACTGGGAGTGTGTGTCCTCCCCAAATTCATATGCTGAAACCCAGCCTATGGGATGGTACGAGGGGCCGGTGGGGCCTTCGGCAAGTGTTCAGGTCATGAGGGTGGAGCCCTCACGAATGAGATTTGTGCTCTTATAAGAGACCTTACAAAACTCCCCTGTCCCTTTCACCATGTGAGAGCACAGGGCAGACGGTCCTCTGCCAGCGCTGTGAACTTGCACTTCCCAGCCTCCAGAACTGTGAGAAACAAATTTCTGTTTTCTTACAAGTCACCCAGTCTACAGTATCCCATAAGCGCGGTCCCATTAGACCAAGACCACAGCTCCTTACGTCTTGGGGAAACCTCAAGGCGGCAGGGTACTTCTCCCCGGCGTGCCTGCATGTTCATGTAATGGGCTATTTTAAAGTGATCTGTTTCACTGTGGAGCGCGGAAGCCTCAACCCCTCACTACAGGAATCCCAAGCATCAGACAGCAGGTGTGAGGAGGGGCTGAGAAGCCGAAATGGTGCCCAACTGGGCGAGCTGACAAGAGAGTCCCTGCAGGCTTGCCCGCACCCTCTCCTCTTTTTGAGAAAGATGACCCCAGCCTGTCCCTCCCCATCCCGACCCTGGCTTCCCATCGCTAGTGGAACATGTCGTTAGGGAAGTGAAACCGAGTTGCCATTGTAAACACACACACCCCCTATTGAGGGTTGCACAGGAAACCCTTCCGTAACTCAGTGTCTTAGATCAGGGAGCCCTTCTGTCTGCTGCCGATTCTGTGGGTCAGTCGGGGGGTCTAGGCCCCGCTGGAAGTCCTGCTGATCCCACCGGGGATCTCTGGGCACGCTGCTGGGCGTCCTGGGGCTGGGTGGTCTGAGACGGTCCCACCCATGCCCCGGCAGTTGGTGATGCCTGCCACCCGGGGCTTTGTCTCCATTCTGCCGCTCACCCTCCAGAGGGCTGGCTTGACCTTCTACTCATGGAGGTCCCCCCGGGGACGTCCGCGGTGACCGGCCTGAGAGCTGCAAGGCTCCTTGAGGCCCAGGCTCAGCAGTCACACATCAGTCACTTCTACCGCATCCCACCGCTCAAAGCAGGTCACGGGCCCAGCCCAGATTCAAGTGGTGGTGAAACGGACACCACATCTTGGTAGAAGGAGCCAGAAAGTCACGTTGCAATGGGACACTTACGTAGGAATGAGAGGAATGGTCATGCCCTCCTTGCAAACAATCTATCACAGTCAGAGCCCTCCTTGCTACAATAATTCACATACACCCCACATGCAAAATGCACTCACCTGCTCCCTCCGGAACCTCGGCATGGTTTTGAGTCCAGGACCTCACCACCTGATCAAGTCCAGATGTGAGTGAGGCTCCTCAGCCTCTCCACCGGGGCTCCTCTCAATACCTGTGAACAGAAATGTGAGGCTACCTGTGCTCACCACACCCCAACACAGAGCGCTGAGACAGCACGGACCGCGTCAGCAGACGCCCCCTTTCGAACGCGAGGAGCACGAGGCAAACCGCAGGCGTTCTGGGCACTGGTCCGGGCTGCGCTGGCGGGTCTCCCCTCTCGGGGCACCGAGTGTCACTGGGGCCCGGCTCTGCTTCCCGGGGCGCCCTATTTCCCTGCTCCCTGCTATTCTGGGCCCCGCATGTTGCAATATCTTTCCTTTTCCCTTAGAAACGCCCCGTGTTTGCAGCTGAGCGGCTCTCCGCATCTGCTTCCTGGACGCAGCCATGTGACGGTGCGCAGGCCTCGCTCTTCTGGGCAAGTCTGGGTCTCAGTTCAGACTGGCGGTGCTTTTGTCGGCTTCGTGGGTTTGCTTTAGGTCTTAGTGGGATTCCCGCAGAACTACGAAGTTACACGGCAGTTTTTTTTTTTTATGGAAACCACTCTTGACTTGGCATGTCAGGGAGCCATGACCAGTGTCCCTACTATGGACTGAACTGTGCCCCCTGCCAAACACATGCCAAAATAGGTTACAAGCCTAAGCTCTGGTGTGACTGCGTTTGGAGAGCTAGGGCTTATGAGCAGGGAACTAAGGTTACATGAGGTCCTAAGGGTCGGACCCTGACTCAACGGGATTAGTGTTCTCATTAGAGACAATAAAGATCTCTCCCCCGCCTTGGCGGTCCCTGTGTCTCCCCTCCATACGAGGACACAGCACGAATACGGACATCTACCAGCCAGGAGGAGAACTCTCACCAGAAACCAAATCGGCTGGGACACTGACCTTGCTTTTCCACGTACATTTCTGTTGCTTCAGCTTTCTCGCCTGTGGTATTTTATTGCGTGGTCTGAGCTGACTAATGCACGTTCCGGTAACAAGCAGTGGGGTGCTGCTGTAACGAACCCCTCCCAGGAGCTCCAGAGGCCTCGACTCATTCAAGCATCTGAAGTCTCAACCCCAAAGTCTCATCAAAATATCAGCTAAATAAGGTGTAGTCTTACATGAAGCTATACACCTGAAAAGCATGAATTTCACTCTGTATAAATCATGCCTCAAACAAGGCTTTGAGGGAAAAGTACTGACTTAAAACAACTAGTTTATTTCCTTATCATTCTGTGGGTCAGCAGTTTGGACTCAGACCAGATGGGCCATTCTTCAGCTGTTCTATACACAGAATCAAAAGCAAGTGAAATCGTTGTTGTTTTAAGGATTAAGTTTGGGGGTGCATCTGGGCAGCCACGGACCGTCAGTATGGCAGAGTATACAGGATCAGGGGCTCCTGCATGTCCCACAGTCAAGGGCATTCAAGCTGGCCATCAGGGAGGCAAACTGCCCTCAGAAAGATGGGCAGAAGCTCCATCCCATCTAAGGAGGCCTATGCCGTGTCTAAGTGGCGCCTAGCCCACCCGATCAGGCCTCCACCTGGGGACGATTGCAGAGCACATTTCCCAGAATTTCGGGTCAAGCTGCTCTGCCTTCCCAGAATTGCCCTTCCATGCCTCAGGGTCTAGTTCTTGGTCACTAACTCCCCAGGCTGGCACCCTCCAAGCTGTATACGGTACCACTGGTCCATGGTACTCAATCCATGCAGATTACATCCGCAGCATCCCTTGGACCAGGCTGCGGAACCCCTCCAGGTCTGGCTCTCTCCTGATCACTTCTGTACCTCTCTCGGGGCCCCCAGGGAGACCAGGCTCAGCTCTCTTACCACTGCAGGACCACGGAGAGAAGGCCACGCGTCCTCTCTTACGGCGGATGCGCCAGGCAGCTTCTCCGGCACAATGCTGGGTGGAGGGGGTCTCTCTGGGGACTGCCACCTTTTGGCTTCTAACCTGGAAATAGGACACAGTTCTCCTTGTTCTCGGGGTACGAAAGCCCCACACTCGTGCCAGCATTCAGCCGGCAGGCGGGGCACAAGTCCAGTGCAAGAGCCCCTTTCGGGGACCCAACGGCATCTAGCCCTCTTGCTTGGCTTGAGAGTAGTCTCTTGTCTCCCAGCCAGGGGAATTTTTATTTTACGTGGGCAGGAAAAAAAAATTGGCTCCAATTGATCAAATATTCTTCCAAATCTTTTTTGTCTGAAGCCTGAAGCTCAGCTTTTTAAACTCAAAAGCCAAGAATTTGTCTCTTTTGTTCTCTGGTTCTGCTGTGACAACCCTCCCTGGAGGCAGGGAATGACTCATGGTCTAGCTGCCCGGATGGGGGAGGGTCAGGGGTAACAGGAAATCACAGGAAAAACACATTTGTTAATACATCAAAATATTATCCTGCTACACTAGGATTTCTATCCTTTCTTATTCTTTGTTCAGTGGAGACCAACGGGCTCTCTCCTTTCCTACAAAGCCTTCTGCATTCGATAGGGTTCTTTGGCATGTAGGAAAGAGAAATCAGCTCATTCTTGCCCTGCCCCTCCCTGGCAGTGAAATGCAGGTGCAGGGAGGAGCAGTGGGAAGCACTGGAGGCTGAGGCGGAAATGTAACCATGCCTGAAGAAGGCACCCAAAGCCCGAATGTCCACCAAAACCATGTTTTCTGTGGCTCCTGCTCTTCTCCGCCTGTTGGCCATGTTCACTCTGTGACGTTCTCTGGCCCCTCTGTAGATGGGGCCTAAGTGGGAACAAGTCCTGCTACCTGCTGAGACTGCAGTCACTTGCTGGGGTATCTGAATTCTCAGGGAAGGGCTCCTGATCCCATGAGCGGGGTCCATGACCAGGTGACTGCAGCTGAGGGAAGGATAGAATCCCATTTTGCAAAAAGGCCGTGGCATGCCCACCATCGATGGAGGGGAGGAAAATTCTTGGAAAAGTAGAGGTTGGGCAGATAACCCCTAGATGTCTGAGTCCCTGCTCCCCAGGTGCAAGTGATTTCAGCTTTATTAAACTATCTGTACATAGCAAGTCTCCGTTATCGTGCTGCATGTTTTACAGATACTTATGGGTGTGTCTCTTGCTTCTAATCTGCCGCCAGCAGCGCGTGGCCCAGAACTCAGTTCCCCTCTGCACGAAGGCAGGTGCGGCGTGCTGCACACAGGACAGGAGGGCCAAACGAATCCGTGAGTGGGAACAAAGGATTTGGTTGGGTCAATCATTGCAAACACTCCATGGGGACGATAAGGGGACAAATACAAGGGATGTATCTTCAAGGTGTAATTTGGAGAAAATATCCAGATACTCTCTATCCTGGGCCGCACTTCTTCAGGCGGGGAAAGAGTTAAGCCATTTTGCACCGTGTTCACGCCGACTCCTGACGTGAACTAAAGCACTACGATTTTGGCTTTTCCATTTCAGCTGACATAGTTTAAGTTGATGAGTATTTTGATTTGTGCCAGTCTCGGGCAGTTTTAAGTGCTAGATCCCTGCAGGAGTCAAGAAGTCCAGTCATAATCGTAACAATCTGCTTGTCAGTCAAAAGCACCGGAAGGTTGCTTAGGTGCAACGAAAGCGTTTTCCCCTGAAAGGGAACAGGGCAATTGAAATCACCTACTTTTCAAGGCATTGAAGTCAAAACTGTTACCACCTTCCCGGTGTGAAAACCCAGGTCTCGGGCACCCCCTTGGTCAGACTCCACTATGTCCCCGGGCTATGCAGCCAAAGCACAAGGCACCGTCTGACGTTCAGAAGAAATCGGACGAAAGGGAAAGCGGGGCGACCGAGGCTGATTGCCGCATCATTATGCGCAGGTCACTGTTTCGGCAAGGAAGGAATGCCTAACGAGCTCCCCTCCACCTCTGCAGCCCAAGGGCCTTGGGATCGGCGCGCCCAGCCACCTGAACTCTGTGCAATTACAGCAGATCTGGGGGAAGAAAGCCATTTGAGCTGATTTTTTCCTGGGCAGACCAGGCAAATACTATTTGGTAGAATTGACCTCAAGGTTACACCAGAGGAACTAGTCGCATTACAGAGGCAAAATTCAAAAATCCTCAGAGTGTTGGGTCCATGAGCAAAAGGGAGAAAGCCAGAAACCAGTGTGGGGGAGAGAAAAGGGAAAGAAGGAAGAGCCTGGGGAGAAGTGCATTTCCAAATTGGAGGCAGCCCAGAGTTATTCATCGCTGGATATGCTGATGTCAGGACCTTCTTTTTTCAATGTTAGTGTGACCTTAACAATTCCAGCTGCTCAACAAATTCGCCCCGCCACGTCACCCCACCAGAGGACAATTAGAAAAACTAAGCTGGGACGCCCCTTCTCGTTTTATGGCGTCCATAGCGGCTCTTCCATGGGAATGAACTGGTTAAATAAAAAGTTACTGTACTAGCAAGAACACCTTTCACCCCTGAAGAATTCCATATACCCCATGCTGATATCAAAGGGCTCCTCATGGGAAAGAGCAATGTGGAAAGCAGAGGGGAACAAAAATCTGGAGTTCGGAGTCCGCTGGGAGCTTCAGACAAATGTGAAACAATGACTTCATGCAGTAGATACATTTCTCACATTCTTCCCCCAGTTTTATTAGCGAAATGCTCACGTATCCATCCCACTGTGTGAACGCCAAGCCTGCCCAAAGAAGAGTCTGAGTGGGTGTTGAAATACACGTATCCAGGGGGAGATCGAATCAAATGCTAGCCCTTTTGTCCCCCAGTCTGCCGGTGTTGGTCACTCAACTGAAAACATGTTTGCGATTATCCTCTGTGTCGCTGATAAGGAAAAGGTGACTCTGGAGGTAAAAGAGCTTCAGCGATGGCAGAGCAGGAGGACATTTACCGTCCTGTCTCCATCCCACCTCCGCGCTCTCTACTGTCCCAGGTGGCCCCACGAGGTCCAGCTTTCTGGGCACAACGCAGTGTATCCCAGACCCAACCCTTGGGCTCTGTCTCCTGCTTCTCTTCTGAGAGAATCCTTCTTGGCCCTGAAGCCATTTCTAGTCATCGTCTCACCGGACTGGGCACACATAGGCCTCCGCCCCCTCGGGCGCCTCTTCCCTCCCTTCCTCGTCCGAGCTCTGCCTCGCTATCCCTCAGAGCGGACGCCTCCACCAAACTCTCGGGGGCGGCTCCGGCCTTCGCCAGGTCCCTAGTCTGGATTCCTCTCCACTGGTGCTTGGCCCAGAGGGCCGCACCCTCTCCTATCTCTCCGGAGTTCATGAGTCCCCCAGGCCACGTGGGAGGGCCGGAAGGAGGTGGGCGTTGGAATCAGATAGGCTTGTTTGGAACCAGATAGGCTGTGGTAATTGAACCCCTCTGTGGCTGCATTTTCTCACATGTAAACTGGGAGTCACGATGTCCAGCTCACACGGTTCCTGGGAACCTCAAGCAAAGTCACACTACAAAGCGCCTCGTCCCCACGCCACAAAGGAAGTCGGAGCCTTGTCTCGCCCGTTCCCTGCTTTATCGTTGGCCCCTAGAAGCGTTCCTAATACAGAGTAGGTGTTCAGTTAATACTTATTAAACAAATTAATGAATATTCACTGTACTATTTTTTCCCTCCTAGCCTGTGATTTTTGCAGGGCAAGGTTCATGCACATTTTCTCTCCATACACTCAGTGTGAGGGGCTTTGATGAGTGTTTTCCCTGAGTCCTCGGTCTCCGTGTGATTAGATAGCTGTCCACGGCACACAAAGAGCCATTTACCAAGGCAGTGAGCCCTCTTGTCCGTGAACTTCAATGCTGTTCCCCACTAATGGAAGTGGTAAAAGTAATAATGATCCTGGGAAATAAATGAGGGAGCTAGAAGGCATTTGAGAAATATTGACCACTTTTAAACTTTTTGTACCTGTTCAACATACTGAGAAATACACCATAAAACTAAAAAATAAAGTACAAGCCGTCAATACTAAAGGTATGAAGAAGGAAAGAAGGGAATGAGAGAAGGAGGGGGAAGGGAAGAATGGAGGAAGGAAGGAAAGAAGGAAGAGAAAAAGGGAGCGTAAGTGGAAGCGAGGGAGGGAAGAAGACAGAGGGGAGAGAGGAAAAAATGAAGAAAAACAGAAGGAAAAAAAAAAGCCGCGAACATGTTGCTGTTGCCTCCAGGCTGCGTGTCTCACGTTTGTTCCCAGGCCTCTCGTGATCCTTCTGGGAACAGCCTCAGAGGACTTCTGAAATCCCAGAAGGATGGTGGAATTCCAAGCCCAGAAATGTCGCATCAGAGGCCGTGCCAAGCCAGCACGCATCAGCCTCTTCTCCGTGTCTTTCAGAAGAAGAAACTGGACCTCGGGCCCTACAGGATCCCCTCTAACCCGGGGACGGGCTTCTCCGTGACTTTTCAAATCAGCGTGGACTGTGGTGTCACACCCCGAGAGACACAATGTGGAGCGGCGAGGGCAGGTTCCCGCTGGCGTAATGGGAACCACGTGCGCCATTACGGATTTCCAATGCTCCGCCGAGGTGGGTGCGCGTTGCTTTGAAGAAAAGGAAGCCATTTTCAACCACATTTCTCCTGATTTATGCCTGAGCCGCAGAAGGTCCAGACAGGTTGGAAAAGGTTTGGTAACTGGAGAAGTGACGGGGTGAGAAAGTGTACTTTGTAAAAGCCTGCAAACTTGACTCTCACTTTAAATTCTTGCCTCGGGCAATGTGTGTATTTCAGAGCTTAAATCATGTTAGTAGTTTAAGTCAGATTGAGGGTGAAAGACTACACAGCTCTATGAATTAGGGCTGGATTGTTTTGGTAAAAACATTTTCCAAGTTGGCCAAACATAAATCAGCCCTAACAAGGCACCTGTGATTACAAGCAGGCAAGCAGGTCTAATGCTTTTACTACACATCCACCCATTCTTACTTTGTTTCTATTCGCTTTTTTTTCCAACCAAAAAAGCAGGAAGCAACGAGGAGTTTTAGAGACGTGCTGCCCCCGACCCCCCAAAAAAGAGTCCAGAATGAGACGAGTCCAGAGCGCAGGACACCGATGACCACGTGGGTCTTAGCAAGGAGACCAGGGCCAGGCAGAGCCCGATGGTGGACACACGGAGCTTCTCGCCAGGCAGCGGGCAGCGGGCAGCGGGGAACCGAAGTCCTAGAGTTACGGATGAATGTTCAAGAGCCAGGCACCCACTGTCACCGGGCACTGCCCACTTCCGTCCCAGCAGCCCCCACAACAACACAAGTGTGCCTCATCGTCCCTTCTCCGACTCCGACCGATGGGTCTTCTGGTCCAGGAAAGTCTAACTGCCTGTCTTTTCAGGTGACTCTGTGTCCACGGAAAATCTCCATAGTTGTTTTCTTATTAAACCTTGAGTTTTGGCTTTAGTATATTTCTTTATCATTGTGTTGTTATTCTGTATTGCTCTTGTGGAAAATGTTCTCACCTTAAAAATCACTGTTGTATTCCCATTAGCAAATGCTGTTCTTTAAATCCCATCAGAAATAGAACACTGATAGTGAAAAGAAAAAAAGACACCAGGGTTATTTTGCCCTTTTGCAGACCTTGTAAATGAACCGGTCAAGTAGGCTTGGAACTTTTTGTCCACCAAATCCAGCTGTTGGGAGAAAGCTCTGTGTGTGGCCATATCTAGTCTTACTGATTTTTAAAACTTGATTTAAATGGTGGGGCCTGGTGTTCTCTGCCACTCGTAAACATTTTTATGAGTAAAACCTCTTATTGTTTGTCACTCATCATGGGTGACTCCCTTTTTCGGTTGACTTATGCTGCTTTAATGTCCCCTATCAACTAGTGCTCGAGCCAGCTACGGAGTTCTGCGATCTGATGGAAGACAAGTATTCTGCCTGTGAGCGTCACGTGATCCAGGCATTGCTAATTGGTTGAAATTTCTCGGGTTCTCCTGGGTCTCGTCACCACTCAGAAAGTAGATTGTGGCCTCATCTTCAGGAAGTTAGTTAGTTTAGTCTGCATGATATAGTTTATACCGTGCATCAAAGCTTCCCTTTATTTTAATATGTACATGACAAAGTCCAATTTGTCAGACTCTTGAGCCAAAAATCCTCCACAAACGTCTGTTCATTTGAAATGATCACAATGTAAAACCAAGCTTACACGAACAAGGTATCCCAGTGCTGTGTCTAGCAGCAAGACGGCCTTCTAGTGCTATGCCCGCTCTAATAGGGATGGTTGGCCATGCTTTCAAATGAAGAGGAGAGGATCAGAAGAACCAAGAAGCCCATCCAAGATCATATACTCTGGTGCAGGGGACTTCGGATTTAAACTTACGTCTATCTGACTCTAGTGCCCTAGTATGTCCTAAACAGATTGTTCCCCGAATAATAATAATAACACTTTATAGCCAGTCATAAAGAACTCCAGAGTTCTCAAGTACCCATTTCATCTGGTTTTCCTATCAACAGGTATGATTGACAAAGCAATTGTTACTATTGGAGTCCGCGCTCTCCTGATTCCTACCACGGCACTTCTTTTCCAAGTGCATCCTACTGCTCGGTACCACCACTGGCTGGTCCCCTGCTTCTCTCTGGGGTTGTGTCAGCCCCCGGCAGGTGACGAAGATGGGGATGATCACATCAAGGATGAGGAAGGTAACGCCTTACCACACACACACACACACACACACAGTCCTGCATGCTTTTCCTATGAAAATTTGTGTAATTGCTCCCGTCACGCAGTCACGCATGTGGCCTCTTTTTTGCCTGATTAATGGGGATACACTCTTCTGGGTAGAGAAACAGAAAGAAAGAAGTTCTAGGTCTCAAAATCATGTGCTCCACCTGCCTAGGGTGTAGCCTCAGAGTACAGCCTGTTTGGATTTTTCAGGATGGAGGTGGTGTTGAGACCCAACCCACCAGAGCCATTGCCTTTGGTAAATTTCATTCCTTGCTCATATGTCTCTTGAATATCTACCACATGTCAAGCAGTATAATCCTGGAGACACAGCAAGGAAAATCAATACAGTCTGACCCCTGGGTGGAATAAAAAACTCTGTATTGACAGGGGGGGAGGGGATGAGAGAGGAGACAGTGAATGAACATATTCAGCACGTAGTTGAGTGCACAGCACGTATTTGTGACTTTTGTGTATGTGTAGTAATGTATACACAAATGTGTCACAATTGAATGCCAGTTAGAATAATGCAGTAGTCATCAATCTACCGGCAATTAAAAAAATAATCATCTCTCTACTCAAAGAAAGTATTAGGAGGAAAGCAAATCTTGAGATTCCCAAGCAGGGATTTCACAAGCGTAGCTGGTATGGACTTTTGAGCTATTTTGGCGAGTTTGGGGGGAATAGGTTTATGATTGCAATGATATTACGCAGACGCTTTTGCTATACAAGTGAACAGGCCCTTCAGTTGTCCTTGGATTTAGAAATTGTGACGCAGGTAGTCGAAGATTTAAGGGAAGAAGTTGCCAGTTTTGCCCTGGGTCTTACCTAACTGTTATATTATTTGTTCTTCCCTGTAGTCACTTTTTTAAAAAAAATTACCAGTAAATTCTCAAGCACCATTTGAGTGTGTCTGGAAGCTTTCACTATAAATAGAGGGCTCAGAATAAGGAGCCCAATGCTTAGAATATGTCTTTTCTCATGTCGAATTCTCTACCGCACTTGACTCAGTTATCGTCCGAGAAGAATTTAGCTTTGAGGATATAACTTGACATCCCAGGCCGAAAACTTGACATTGTGGCGTCGAGTGGTCACTTCCAAGGGAAACGGAGTATCTCATGGGTTGATTAACAGGATTAGGAGGCAGGCAGCAGAGCTGGCCCTGGCCCGTCCCATCAGTCAGCGGGCCTCAGGGCTGTCACTCTGCCCCGCGGACACAGCGCTGCGGCTGCCCGGTGCACAACGCTGTTAGTCACTGTAACTCAACGACTGCATTGTAACAGCTGGCTTCGGTCCAGAGTGTGTTTCAGAACCTTCAACCTTCCCTCAGTTCCCCGCTTTTCCCAAATTTCCAAATAATCCTAATACCTCCGAGAAGGACTTCACAAGTTCTTCTGAGCAAGTTCTCTTGAACCTGATGCACCCCCACCCCACTTGCTCCTCCCCTGTTGCCCTCTAGGGGTTCTCCTGTGGCGACTCTTCATCACAACCACTGTGGCTGGGCCGCTTCTCCCCACGGGTGGCTCAGGGCCACTCTGCACCCACGCTGTCCTGCGGAACTGCCACCCTGAGGAGCAGAGAGCCCCTCTGCCCCTGGCCCTCCCCGTGGATGTGTATTCGGGCCCCCTCTGTGCTTGGGATTCTGGCGGAGGTCTGCCCAGCATTCCCAGCTCCTCAGGGGGGGTCAGCCCTTGTACCCTCTTTTCCTAAGATTCGGACAGCAGTCCATGAGGGTTGTCGAGAAGGCTCACTTATCGGGAGACTTCTTGTGTTCTCCTGTCTTAGCTGAGGCCCCTTGGGAGACGGATCCCGAGGCGAGGGTTGACTGCCGATGCTTTATTCGGGAGATCAGAGGGAGTGAGGAGGTAGGAAACGAGAACGGGAAGGAGGAGGAGGAAGCCGTCTGGCACTGGCCAGTTGTCAGCGGGGACAGTGAGGACGCCGCTCTGGCGGCGAAGCAGGCACACCCGGGAGGAACCTGTCCCCGTGGGCTCTGTTGAAAAAGGATGTGGAGAGTGGTCCATGGACGTGAGGAAGGATAGGGGGTTTACTGGCCAGTTCCCACCCGTGTCTTCTTCCCCATCGGCTGAAGGTTGCCTCGCGGGGCGGGGCTCCCCACCCTTCTGGACCCCATCGTCTGGGGGGCCACTGTAATGCTGGACCCTGCGGCACGTATGCGCTGTGTGTAGTGTGCCTGCAGCGTGCTTTGGATCCAAGTCTGGCTGAGGGAAGGACTTGGCATTTGCAAGCCAGAAACTGCTCACCCCAGCAGGGGCCCGCAGAGCAAGGGGCGAGGGCCGGAAAGTGAGAGGCCTGGGGGTAGTCTTGGGAAATGCTTAGGATATGTCAGATCACCCCCAAGACCCTCGCCTCACACCTCCGCCCACTCTCCCCAGAGTCTTGAGGTTTGTGCTGTGTAAACATGGGCAGTGACATTCTGACAAAGTGTCAGGTATGAATCAGTTGCAAGGCCGCTGACCGTCTCTTGTTAGCAAAACCGAAGGACTAATTGACTCGGATTTCCCAGGGAGTTGTCACACGCTTTCTTTAAAGAGGAAAAAAGGAAGAGCCCGACACCTGACATCCTCACCGAGACGGCATAGTGAGCACTGCCGATGTAAGTAACCTAGAACAGCGGCTCTCCGTCCGCGAGACACCGCAGACTCTTGTGAAGAAAGGCAAAATGAGTTCCTAAATGTAAATAAACTAAAATAAAAACCAATACACCCTGAGGGATGGTTTGTTTTGCTCACAAGTGGAATGAAAAGTGGTTTTCGTTTGTTTGGCTCTTTTTCGTTTGTTTTATTGTTACGGTTTTAAGTTCGCCATGGTTAGGGCTCAAGTAATTTTCTTCTTTCCTATGATATGTTGCTGGCGGGCTGGTAGAGATTTGGTTTCATGCTAATGTTTGGAGAAAATGATCTTCCTCTTCCGTGCTCAGAGATAAAAATATCTCCCAGCGAAGGGGACTGTCAATGTCCAGGCCAGGTTCCTTTTCAGGAATTTCCTCCCTGAACTTGGCCCTTCAACTTCCGAAATAACAACGGTTTTTCAGCTTTTCTGAAATCAAAATATTTACCACCAGGGTTTAGTTTTGTGGCATCGCATCCCCTTCTCTGGCCTGCAGTGATGTGGCATGAGACGGGCTGACGCTGAGCAGGGAGAAGCCAGAGGAAGCTCACCCGGGCGAAGAAGGCGGGAAGGGGAGAGTAAGCAAGAGAGGGCAACTGGCCTGGCTATTGGACAGTCTGCACCGGAATTTCAGAACAGAACACAAGGCCCAGTATTGAAATGGGGAGGGAAGGTGTATCAGACCAAGCACCCACACTCAGCTCTTTCTGAGCACGTGATTCCTTTTGGCAAAAACCCTCGCCCGACACACAGACTGCCTTGTCCCCCACCAACAGGACGGAACCACAGCAACAGCACCCATACCCTCCAATGGGAAAACAGTGCGGGGAGCCGTGCATCCCGTCTCCTTCTGGCTTGGTTCCATCTTTGAAAAGATTTTGGCAAAAGAGCTAAACGCTTCTGTCTACCTCCCTCCGCCTCATCCACAAACCCTACGCCTCGTGATACTCTAATGCCTGGTAACGTCAGAGGACTGGCTAGACACCGAGGGGGAGCACCTCAGTTTCACGGACACGTAGGGCAGAAGTATCCCGTCGGGGGTACCTCCTGGCTCAGTCTGCACCGCGTCGGCGGTCGCGCTGAGTCATGCTGGAGCTGGGGATGGTGTTGGGATGAGGTCAGGTGGCTGTGGGGTCGGGGAGATGACATCATTTCAATATGTTTTGTTCCAGCACGCGCGTGACATCCTTCAGGGGGCAGAAGGCACAGCCCAGACCCACAGCGGCGGCGCCCTTCGGGGCACAAGGCAGTTCACAACCGGGAGCGTCTTCGCCTTCGGACCGGCCTCCGGGACAGTCTGACAGTTGTCAGAGCTTCCTTCTCTTTTGAAACTCTCCTTACGTGCGAAGGATGATCATGTAAGGAACCAGCCAGGCGAAGCTTACATCCTTAAAAAGCCCGTTATATGCCAGGCACTGTGCTAGATGCTTTGCAAATATAATTTCTTTAGGCTTCGTGATAACTCTTTGCCTTGTTCCGTTATTATCCCCAGGTTGGGAATGAGGCAAGTGCAGGTTAGGAAGCACAAAAATGATCCTGCCCGAGGTCACCCAGATGGGAGAGGAGAAACTCCAAGAGCCACGAGGAGAGACCCCGCATTAGCTCTGCAGAGAGGACTGAGGCGCGCGCCCAGGGGCCCTTTCGGGGCTGCCCGGGGCTCGCCAGCAGTTCTCTCCTGCAGGAGCTGCCCCGGCCCTCGGCTAAGGCGTGCCCTCCTCTGGGAGACAGCCTGCCACCGAAGACTGGAAGTTGGGGTTCGAGGGACTGGCCCCCTTGCCTCAGTTGGGTAGAACCGGAAACCTGGCCGAGGATAGCCTTCTAGAATGCACATTTATAACAAAACAAAACAAAACAAAAAACCAAAAGCAATCTCACTGCCAGGACACAGGAAGAACCAAAAAGCCAGCAAATGAACCACCACCTGCCTCATCGTTTCGGAATGGCGGCTCCAGTGTGCCGCGCAGGGAAACCCGGAGGTGACGCTTTCATCCAGGTGGAGTTTCATAAATCACAGCAGTTTACTCTTTTTAGAACCAAAATAAATATTAAGAAGGCTTTCTCTGCCATCCCACCCCCATCCACCATCATATTACAATTTTAAAAATAAAGGAGGCTTTGAAAAAGTACCTGACTCGTCCAAGGTCATCCAGCTGTCTGATAGATTAGGACCCAGTGCTGAAGCCAAGATACCACTCACTCCATAAAACACGACCAAGGCCACATTCTACTTTTGGTTTGATTAAATTAAGATGATTTTGTGAAGCATATCACGCGCAAGAGCATACTTAGAAATGGTAGGTTCTTTCACCCCAGTTTTAAAGTTACTAACACATAACTATGTCTTTAAAATATAACAAAGTGACTTTATATCAGGAAGGCAAATACTATTTATCCTCCGCTTTAACTTACTTCAACCAACTGGTATCTTCGGTACCTTCAGTTTAAATGGTTATAATTCACACAGCTCCAAACGATGCATTTTCCCTCTCTCTGCCCTCCTCTACTAATGTTAATTTAAATGTCACCATGTTACACGATAAATGGTTTCTTTTCCATAAAAGGGACAATGTCAAGTGTGCCTCCCCGAGTTCGGGAGCTCCTTCTCCCTTCAACAACCGAGGTTACAAGCGGGGGTCTTGGAAACCCAGAGAAGATTCCGTTGCG
This sequence comes from Phyllostomus discolor, assembly GCF_004126475.2. Lineage (NCBI taxonomy): Eukaryota > Metazoa > Chordata > Mammalia > Chiroptera > Phyllostomidae > Phyllostomus > Phyllostomus discolor. The sequence goes on along the minus strand of NC_040916.2, from coordinate 23,530,521 downwards.
GAAGGGAAAGGAAAACTTGCCCTTTCATGACTGTCCTCCAGCCCCTCCCCATGTACACACGTGCACGCACCCACGCACGCACCGCCCATGGCCCCCTCGGAGAGGCTGGGGACCACGGCCTGTCGCTCATGGGGTGGATTAGCATTGCTGGGTTGCTAGGAAGGAGAAAAGACTTTCCAAGCTGCAACACGCCGGACGTGTTGAGAGTGCACGGTTATGTAACACCATATTTTTTAATACAACTGACAGTCTGTCTTGAGATTTAAGTGTTTTTTGACAGTTTTTATGCACCTGTTAATTCAAAGCTCTTAACATATGCCAGTTAAAAAAAGCCAGGCACTAAAACATCTAGCTTTAGAGGCTAAATACGGCTCAGCTGCAATCCCAGGCGGGCGGGCGGGAGGCAGGCAGGCTGTCGGACAGGAACTGCTCCTTCCTTCGAGATGGAAATCAGCTGTAGCCTCCTCTCCGCGACCCGAACACACAGGTCTAGGTGTTTGCGGGGAGGGGGTGCACACGCCATTTGACTCTCCAGGCACGGTTCTCAGAGCCCACTCAAGTCTCCCACGGGGCCGGTGACCCTGGATACCGTTCTGCCGTGCCCGGGTGGAGAACTTGGGATCTGGGCACAGCTCTGTGTTCCTCGCGGATGCACAGGGCGGTCCATGAGCACTGTTGGGCCCAGAGTCTGTTTCATGGAGCTCTCGGTCCGCCTGTCCTCTGCCCCCTACCCACCACCCCTGCGCAGCAGACCTGGGGAGGAATGCCCGAATTTTTCCAATGCCGACTTCATGGTGTTCAAGGGACAAGGCCACACATTCCCCTGTGACACAAAGAGCAGTACTTCTGGGGCAAAGAAGGAAATCGTTCCGTCAGCCTCCAACAAGGATGGTGAAGGGGCGTGCACTTTAGCGGTAGCCACACGTCAAGCTCAGCAGCCTCTCTGAGCCTGCGAAGGGCCTGGCTCTCCCAGCACTCACGCGGCCCAGGGTAGAGGACGCAGAAGTGCTTGCCTCTCTCATTGTCCTGCACTGGGTGAGACAAGGTATGCGTTACCACATTCTGAACATCTGGTGCCTTCCATCCTTGAGGGTGCAGACCCATGCTGTCCAGCAGAAACACAACTCGAGCTGCGTATTACGTATGTATATATGCAACTGAAACTTTCCTAGTAGCCATATTTTCTTAAAAGAATTAGGTCAGAGTAATTTTAATAATGTATTTATTTAATGCTTACTCAAAATACTATCATTTCAACGTGTAGTCAATTATGAAGGGATTTATATCCTTTTTTTTATCGATGAAGCCTTCGAAATCCGGTGTCCGTTGTGCCCGCGGAGCACACCTCGGTTTGGACTGGCCGCACATCACGTTCTCAACAGCCACGTGTGGCGAGCACCGTTCCGGCCACGCAGAGGCTCCAACAAAGGCAGACCGGCACTGGTGGCCCTGGGGGAGGGCGCTGGAAAGGGAAGCATGGCCGGGGCACCTGCGAGGCACACAGAACCATCTTCTCCGTTCCGCCCCTTACAACACATGTCTTCTCAGATGCCTGTTTAAATGTCCCTCTCGGCTTCACGACGACAACCGTCAGACCCAAAGTGAAGAAATGCAGAGAGACAGAACTCGCAAACAGTGGAACGAGCTACCCAGATGGTCGAGCGAATGCCTGTCATCAGAGCGTTGGGCAGGGTCACCTGTGGTGGTGCTGTGGTGGCATCCTGTCCTATTTGGCCTAATAGAGCGTAAGGCAGGATACACGGGGTAAAGAGGCTGAGATTCAGAGCCAAAGAGAACTGGGTTTGAGTCTCCTCTCCACCATTTGTGCGGCAGAAAGCATGTTTACCATTCTGAGCTTCAATGCCCTCATTTGTAAAAGAGGAATGGCTACCCGATAAAATCGTGATGTGCAATAAGTGAAATACCTACCGCTCTCGCCACAATGCCCACACAGGTGTTAAGACTATGATTATTACAGCCTAAGAAAACTGCCTGTGACTATTTGGTACTAAAGGCAGGTTACCAAGCAAGCACATTCAGCACTTCAGACACTGTTCATCAGCCTCCTCCAACCTCTACGACGACACTAACCTGTCAGAGTAGAGTGAGGTCGTCCGTTACTAAAGAGAGATAACAACTAGACTTAGGAATGATTTGCAACAAAAGGGTTCACTTCAAAAATCACTGTTTTGTTTTATTTTTAGGTGAGGAGGAAGAACTAACCTTCACTGAGTGATGAGGACTTTTTTGTTTTGTTGTTGTGGTTGGTTTGTTTCTGTAACATACTGAGCACTTTCCACATCCTATGACCCTGGAGATGGTGTTGATTGTAGGGGTGAGGGTCCTGACGACCAGGGCAGTCAATAGGCACACAGTTAACATGCATGTAGATCATATGTGCATCCAGACCTGTCTGACTTGAAGATCATGCTATTTCCAGGGCATGGGCGTGGCCAGACAATGTTCACTTACCCGAAACCTTCCATCAACAGTAGAAATTGATAGAAGTAGTATTTCGATCAATACTAAGACACCAACGTTCTGGCTCCTTGTTTCACTGGGGTTAAAGTTTATGTCCCTAGCTGCCATCATCTACCCCGGAAAGGAGGTTACTACTCTACTAAGAGCAGGCCACCCCGATTAGCCACATCGGTCTTTTTACTGCACTACTGAAAGGTTCATCCCTTTGAGGAGCTCACTTCTGATGTGGAAAATACTAGAAATGCAGACACATAAGACGGAACACGTATTTCAGGAGACTTCTCTCATATGCACAGGAACTTGCCGGCTACACAAGTGTTCTCGAGGCGACAGTGGCAGCCACGCTAGAGGTGGGAGCTACTGACACACTTCCCCAGAGGGACGTTCCAGGTGGTCTGTTCCCACACAGCTTGGTGAGGGTTGGGGGCGGAGTGGGGGTGCGGCAGTGGAGTGGCAAGGGAGAAGCACAGAAAACAGATGCTCAAATGCTGTTCTTCCGGATGGTGCCTGGAAACCATGTCTGTCTCGGAAGAAAACAAAGTTCCCGGCAGCTGTTCTGCGAGTCTCGCCCCGTCCAGCCTAGCCTTGCACAGTGAGGTCCAGCTAAGAATGTGCCCCCTGCTGCCCCAGTGCTTGGAGAAGCCAGAGATCACAGGACAGGGAGGAATAATCCAGCTCAAACTGCACTTGCATTTCCTATCTGAAGAGTATTCAACCGAGTTTAAACAAATGTCCGTGTTCCCCTTGGGTTTTCCCACTCCCAAAGAACTGTTTCCACACGTTGTATATAATCACCCCTGCTGGTCAGAGGTGGGGGAAATGAGCATCACACTGGCACAGTCTCTCTCCGGGCGTCCCCCTCCCCCCTCACACAGCCCCTCCGGGGATCTGAGCGCGTGAAGCTTCCATCCGTGAGCAGGAAAGCGCAACAGAGGCCATGAGGACAGCATTAAAACTTCTAGCCGTAGAGGAGCATTCAGACATTCATTAGCACACAAGCCATCAGTGGATTAGCTCTAATAAACCAAGTACTTGCAGACCTCAGCCCTGGGGCTGCTTAGACTATTGAAAGTAATGCAGGATGAAAATGGGCCCGAGCTGCACCCTGTCTTCTTTTGAAACAAGCCAGTGGTCCTCTGTCTCCTCCTGGGGGGATGCTAGAGTCTAAGGGGCTGGCAACACAGTAGCCCCAGATACGTGGGTCTCAGTGCTCTAGCTGGTTCGAGGCAGTAGGAGGTGATGTAGTGATTCAGCACGAGCATAAGAAAGCACTTTAAAAACTGCATTAAGTTGGAGGAGACAGAGTTTTCTGAAGGGAGATGGGGTTGGGGGTCTCTCTACTACAGTAGAAGAAGGAAAAGAACTCATCTTTTTTAGTAAAAAGAAAATTGCAAAATATTCTTCTAGAAAGTAAAATGAAAACCCACACACACACATTTCTGAGCTAGATGCTGAGTCCTACTCTGAAACCATGTGAATTTTTCTCTCATGCATTTGTCTGCCTGACGCCAAACCATTTTATTCTTTCCTCATTTCTCGTCCTTGTTCAGTCTGTTTTTAGTTAGTTGCTTCTTGGCATGGCTTCCATTGGAGCTGAGAGGGCCTGCTCTTTCTCCTCCCTCCCCCTTCCTTTTCTTTTCTTTAAAAACTTTTTAAGTGGTCTTCCTTCTGGGCTCTGCAGTGACTCTGCAAAAACTGCCAAGACCTGAGGGAACGGCAGGCACGTCTCGAGCCCACCATGTCCACCTCCACCCTGCCTCCAGGAGGCCTGGAAAGAGCGGGCTCAGGGAGCGCCACAGACGTGTTCACGAATGCAGATGCATGCTTCCTGTCACCATGACTGTGACCGCTTCTCTGCGAGAGTCTGCGGCGCCCCACACCTTCCCTGGTGAGCGCCTTGCTCAGCGCCGCCATTTTGTGTGGAGGGCTTCCTCTGGGAGAACTCACCCAGTTGCTTTTGAGAACTAGTCTTTCGAGACCCAGAAAGTAGGGTTTACTAGACTCATTTCTTTAGAGGACTCCATTACATTTTATTGGATCTTTTTTTTTTTACCTGACTTTGTCACAATGTGGTTCAAGTTGTGGAATAATGAAAAATAGGATCATACAAGCCATGTACCCACATACGGACCTGAAAAGAAGATGGCCATTTTCATCTAAATTTGAACAAACAAGTTTGGGAAGGATATGGAGTCAATTTTAAAGAGCATCCTGAGTGCTTAGACTATAAAGTGAAGCACACCATCAGGAGCATCTTTGTCCACATTCTTTTTGTTTGGGGAGCTGTTGTGGATTTAGCTGGCATTATTGTTTTCGCCAATGTGTGATCAGACTTTGAAAGAAGCACTTTGACATCAAAACCCACTCATAAGTGTGCTTCAGATCAAGAATGTAAAAAAAAAAGTGAAGTCAACCCCTTTAACAAGCTGAGAGTTGCTTAAACTTGAATTAGCTGGGTAGTCTAATGGGACAGTAGAAATTGAAATCTTTGCTCCTGTTTAGACCCTATCCAAGTTCATGGGCATTCTACTTCTTTGAACGCCCACTCTGTCTTCAGGTAGAAGTTGAAATAAGAAGTTTTTCCCCTCTCTGTCAGGAGATCCATTTTTCAAAGTGACATAGAAACATAGTCATTTGTTGATGGCACACATAGGATTTACGAACAACATTGAAATTTCCATTATATAGAGAAGTTTTAGAAACAGTTAATTCCAAGAAACAAAAATAAGGGACTTAACACACACGCGTGCAAAGACTGACGTGGCCTGAGAGCTGAGGGAGAGGTGAGTAGGGATGGTGCAGCTTGACCACCTGCAGGAGAAGATGTCCACGCCTTCCCCCCTGAAGTGCGCGGCCTGGGGAACGTCACTGCAATCCCTTATGCAGCTGCTCTGCCGAGTCCTTGTGAAATATCCCGTACAGGTGACAAGGACCCTCAGCAGGGAGGGACCAGAGCCTGTGGCCAAGTGTAAATGCTACCAAACACCTGGGTAAAAACTAAAACAACTCACGCCAGTACCTCAATGATTTTCAGACACTCAGAGCTTTGGCATTATAAAGAGAAACAAATTAGCCCTGGCCAGGGAGGCTCAGTTGGTTGGAGCATCGTCCCAAAACCTTTTGGTTGCTAGTTCAATTCCCAGGCAGGGCACATAGCTAGGTTGCGGGTTTGATTCCTGATTCAGGCACATATGGGAGGCAACCAATCAGTGCTTCTCTCTCACATTGAGGTTTCCCTCTCTCCCTTCCTTTCTCTCGAAAAGCAGTGAAAAAATGTCCTTGGGTGAAGATAAAAATAATAGTAATTTAAAAATAAAGAGAAACAATTTAGTTTTCATCCTGATAGTTGTCATTGTGTAGCTATAGTCAATGGCTAGATTAAGTGTATGTTTTTCCTATCAAAAGAGGTTAAGAATTTATATATTTGACAGGTAATTCAAGAAAAGTTATAAAGAAGATACACAAAATGAACAGCTACAGCCTGGTGCCAGGGTCACCTATGTGTCCTTATTGTACACAAACACATTAACACACACACACACACACACACACCCCCTCGAGCACCCATTTTTTTAAAAAAAATCCAGTTAAGCTCGATTTCCTACCTTTAGCTGTTTGATGCGATATTATCTTGATCTTACTTGTCCATAAGCCAGACAAGTCCTCTGAGACCGAAACCCTGCAGAAGTACATGATTTCCCTTTGTAAATCTGCAAACCATTTTTTTCTATTACTTGAAATATTATCACTGCGGTTTCAGTTATGTGCAGAGTATATTTTAAAGGCACTGCTCAAGTTCCGAATGCTCTGAACCTCTGTTTTTTTTTAGCGATCATATGGTTGCCAAAATAATTTTGGCAACCATATGATCCCTAGAAGTTGCAAAAAAAATTTCCAACTTTAGTTTCAAAAATAGGGTTCCCATGTTTTTCAACAGAAATGAAACTTTCCCTCAACAAACACGTGATTAATAATCTGAAACTAATGGAGCCAAAATCAAGATGATGAGAATAAATATTTTGTATTTTGGTAGCACAGTATATGTGCCAACAGAATTACCTTCATGTATATTAATTAGGAGATGGAGAAATGAGGGAATGCATTTAAAGTAGAGACCACTTTACAGTTAATTTACTTAAAATGGACTTTTAATGATTTATAAAATATTTTCTAAAGTCAATGGCAAGGGAAATGTTTAAACTATCTGGTAAAAGTTTCTTTCAGGAGGCACATCGTGCACCACAGACCCTGTCTCTGAGCCGGGTGCTCTCCGGAAGGCCCTGGTGGGGAGGCACCGTCAGAACCCCCAGACCAGTGGGGACACAGTTGTCACATTCAGCCTCTCGCTATTTCCTCAGTTGTTCATTTCACAGGAATAATTTCCCCACTCCTGTCTCTTCAATTGTTAAACACAATCCCCTCTGGGTGATAGATGCATAAAATCTCATTCACATCCAAAATAGTAAATGTCATAACTGAGGTCAGTTCAAGATGAGAAAGAATCAGTGCTTTCAAGACAATGCACTTGAGTTACCTATGAAGAGACATAGATGGGCTTAAATAAGGTTGGGATTGCATAAGATTATAAAATTGTAAATTACAGTGTTTGAGAAGCACTTGAAAGTGGGCCCCGGGACACCATATAATTAAATAAAAATTGAAAGCCTTTGAACATGTCCAGGTTAGTGAACATGCATTCACAAACATGGATTTCATGTTTTCATTTTAATTGCAATAAAGTATTTTGTTTACATGCATTCACTTTCATACTGCACGTAAAAGCACGGCAGCTACAGCATTTTATGCACATGTTTACCATCCAGCTAAAGACCGATTTTAATGAACCACGACTGGAAATCCACAAAGGTCTGCATGTCAACACTGGTTACGTTATAGAAAATATTTTCTTTTCTCTATTTCATTTCTAAAAACGTGAAATGGTTGCCGACTATGGAGGATAAGAAGGGAAAAGTGCCTTTACTAAGTATGTACAGATTTTGAAGGTAGGTCTTTCTTTTGCTCTTTTTTAAATCCTTCCTATTGAAAACAAGAGTAAGGAGAGTTGCATGAAGGCGGAATTATACAAAGGTTGAGAGGTAGGGTGCAATGTCACTGCAGCAGTAACGTGGGGGTGCCGTTAGCGTGTCTGTCGCTTAGGGGAACATCCTCAACCTATTTGCTGTGTCAGATAACCTCTTGAAGATCACTATTTGTCTGTGTGTCAAAACTTCCAGTCTTAGAGCTCTGTAATTTTGAACAAGGAAATTTAAAGTGTTTGCAAACCAAATATTATAGAAAACACACACACACACACACATACACAAACCCTGAAAGAGAGAGAGAGGGAGAGGGAGAGAGAGAATATGAAAGAGAAAGAAAAAGAAAGAGAGAGAAAGGAAGGAAGAAAAGTAGGGGAGAAGAGTGTGGAAATGCGGAGGTAACTTGGGGGAAAGCAAGGAGGACAGAGTCGGCAGTCAGAACGGGAAGGGCCCCATAAAAGAATCGAAGGTAACTGAAAAGTATGGGGGCAGAGAGTAAACATCGCAAATAGGCCCTTAACAAACTCCAGTTCTGCAGGCTTTTCTGCTGCCACACGAGAGTGTATTTTTCAAGAAAATTGGTTACAGCAGTTACCGTGCCTTCGGAGAGCAGCGAGGAGAAGTAAGGCAGTGTGTCTGCAGGGACTCGCCAGAGCCGCACTCTCTCCACCTTCGCGGGCCGGCGCTCCCCTCTGCGCCCGAGCATATGGAATCCATCTCCTCCAAGGACGCAGAGGAGGAGAGGGGCCTGCGCAACCGGGGCTGCTGCTGGCTGTTGGAATGGCATGCCGCAGGAAAGTTTTATTTCCAATTGATTGGTTACAAATCAGATAAATATCGCTTCTAATGAAAGCAGCTTTGAACGGCTGGAAATGTTATCTATAGGAGTCTGGGGTTTATCAAAAGTCAAATGCAGCTTTAATCACATCAACATGCTAATTACAGGCAAACAATAAAAGCTTTAAGAAATGATTGTGCCGGTTTTATTACTATTGACAGTCACCAAGGTATATTTATTTCGGGAGGTAATTGTCAGAAGACTTTCTCCAGAAAGACTTGTTTGTATAATTAAGTGCGTGTTATGCAAGCTTATCTGCTGATCGGCTCCTGCTAGTTAGGTAGCCCCCCGCCAATGCCTCAGAATGCACACGCAATTAAAAAGAAAGGCTCAAAGAGATGGTTTTTCAGTAGTTCATTTGTGGTAGATTTTAAAAAAAATAAAGACCTAATGTGCTCTGAAAAAAAAAATACTGGAGAAATGGCGACCAGTTGATAAAAAGTAAATAAATGAATGAATAAATAAAACAATCACGGTAAGTAGAAAACTCTTCCTGTTCAGTGATGTAGAAACAGAAAAAATTAGAATGCAGTGTGTACATTTTATTTAGAATAGAAGTCAGGGGCAGGAATTTTCCCTTTTGTATTCAAAATATTGTTTCAGTGGGGTTCTCCAACCTAAAAATATATGTGATGAGAACGAGAAAAAGTGGAAAATAAAAATAAATGGCTACATAGACCCAGCTCCACTGGTTTTGTGATTTTATAGTGGATTTATTACATTTCCAAAACTACCTAATTTAAAATTAAAAATGTGATAACATCATTTCACATCTACACAACCACACATTCTTTTCCATTCGAATAAACAACAAAGGCAAATCTACCACCCGAAGAATGTTTTTTTCAGGCTCAAACACCTGAAACACATATACTTTTAAAATTTCCATCTTATTTTTAATGACAAACTGACTGCATTGTGACTGGAGTAGAAAGAAAAAAACAAACCTTTCAAACTATTTTTGTGCCAGAAAGAATCACTCAACTCTAAAAGGGGGAAAAAACCCTAATTTAAAAAATATCATTATTATATCAAAAGGTGTTGGACCGGATTTCATTCTTTCCATTCCCAAATATTGGCCTCTGTTCAGTTTCCATATCATTCAAAGCAATTAAGAAAGTGGCAAATCCTTGATCAATTTTTTACCCTTAAACAGGGTCAGTTCTAAAGTTGTTGTCACATTTTAATGGGTTCAGAGTCGGTTTATGCAAGAGACAATCAAATGGCTTGCTTTTAAAAGCCCTATAAAAAGTAAGAGCTTTTAACCTTTTGAATGCATTAATAAAATGTTAATGACATCATGGCCAAGGCCACATTTGGAGGTCCCCCAAAACCCCAAATGACTGTTGTGAAAAGAAAACAAAAATTTAATCAAATGATCTGTTATTTTAATGGCCACTTACAAAACAGGAGATTTATTGAGAAGCATAAAGTTTGTTTGCGTGAGTGAAGGCAAAGCTTTTAAGAATTACCTTCTTCTGGGTCCTCCCCCCGCCAATTCCTTGCAACATAATACTTGCAAATATTTGTGAATTGTGACTCAAGTCTGCAGTCTTATTTCTAGCAGAAAATAAAAGCGGCTGGAGAAGGGGGGTGGGGACGTGGTGCCAATTTGTCTGCCCCAGCTCTGATTATTGGATGCAGAATTTTTTTCCTTCTTTCTGGGGAGGATTTGGTGGGAACATTTCTCCCTTCAGGGTGAGATATCCGATATCCATCCTGAGACCAATCACAAGGCCATGCTTCCATACAGAATGGCACAAGAGGGAAAAAATAAGTCTTTGGGTAAAATTCTCATCTAAACTTGCAGCAGGCCTCCAGTTTCCGCTGGGCAACAGTGGCTCCTCTTACCGTTGCTGATGGCAAAACGCATTGATTTTCCCCCCAAACGTTATTTCTGATAAATTGAGGACCTTCGACACCTAGGCCCCTCCCCCACCTTTCCTTCCTTCCCCCGTGGATCTCTGTTCCTCATTCCTGTCTCTCCAGAAGTGCTATCCAGTGACCCCTGGTGCTGATTAAAGTTTCTCAGGTGACCCCTGAATGCATTTTATTACACTGGCTGGTCATAAAACCTGCTCAAACTGCTGGCTAATCCAAACTCCTGCATCTTCTGCGGAAAGCCCCGCAGTCAGCCCGACCTCAGGCAGGGAAAATGCAGACGAGCAAACCAAGTAGCACAGAGGGCTGGAAACGCCTGGCAGAGGGGAGGGGAGCGCTCAGAATGAAGCCAGACGCCCCCCAGGGTTCTGGAGGGAGTCCACCTAACACGCGTGTAGGTGGGGTGCAGAGATGCAGAAATGGAAGGAAAGAGGGGGGAGGAAACCTTTCGGTGTTTTGTTCTCGTCTTTTCCTGAAACGATGCCATGACACTGAGATGGCTCGCACTGTGACAGCAAGGCACAAGCATTTTTAATTTCTTGTTCCCAGCTACTGACCATGGCTAGAGCGTGGCCCACAGAGGAGGATGCTTGGAAGGAGGCACAGAGCACACGAAGCCCGAGGAAGCCCATCACAACAGTTTAGCACTTTACAGATGTAAACTGCTTACTTCTCACTGCAACCCGCTACACCCACACCGTCCTTCCCAGTTCGCAGGTGAGGGCGTCTGGCTTACAGCAATTAGGAGGCCGCTGAAGCGCCCGCCCGTAGCTAGAGATAGAGTCAGGAATTTAACCCGGGACAACGTGACCCCCTGCCCTGCATTCAGGTTCCAGGGCATTCCTTAACCAACAGAGCTGAATCCACTTTGCCAAGTCCCAGTCAGGGCACACAGAAAGAAAAGAGCTCAGACAATAAACAGAGGGACATTTGATTGCTTACTGGTATCTTATTTTCCTCGATGTGTCAGGTTCAGGATATACGCATATGAAGCCACACTCAAGGTGGTTCTCTCCCTGAAGACTTCCTGGGTAAACGTCCCAGCTTCTTCCCTGCTCAATACACTTATTTCCTATGCCTCCTTTTCTGGGTGGAATCTAACCTTCTTTTAGAGTCTAGATATTTTAGTTGACTACATATAGTATGTCCCTTCAAAGAAGTGATACATTTTTCTCTAAATAGTGGACAGTTTAATCATTATTTTTCAAAGGCTTGTTCTGTGCCTTCAGACAGAGGTTCTAAGATGGGAAAGTGGGTGTCAGATGTGCCAGCATACCAGAGAAGCTGGGGTTCAAGGTGAAGCAGGGAAACAGAAGGTGGGTGGGATGAAAGCAATGGTCAGCCCTCATGGGTTTGACCCCAAAGATGGTGAGCAGGTGAAACTGGGGTGACAGAATCTAGGGAGTTAAGACAGGAAGTAACCCAACGCAGTTCTTGGAATCTAACCTAGACAAATAATTTTGATGAGGGAAAGATTATACTCAGGAAGATACAATAGCAAAATTTTGAGAACCTTGAAATAGCCCAAAATTAGAAAAATGAATAATTAAATTCTGACAGGCACACTGTGAAATATTACTACAGCTACTAAATGTGCTAATCTAAAGTAAGTAAAAATGTCTTTACACTGTCATTACTCTAGGTGAAATGTTGATGCAGATGAATAAAGACTGGTAAGGAATGCATAGAAACTTTCAAAGTTACTTTCACAGGAGTATTGATCTAGGAATATCTTTCCTTCAACTGTCAAAGGTTACGTGGCCTTGCTCTATAGGGTGTTTATTGTACAATGCGATGTGCACAATATAACAACAACAATACATTTACATGCATGGTGATGGGCGCTTATGTTGCTTAGAATCATTTGGGGTTTTTCTCTCAAGTTTCTGCAGTCCCATTACTATTTTAAAATAATAGTTAATGTATGTATTTCTTGCCTAATACTACTTCTTGCCTCCCAGTGTAATTTGTCTCATATTAATATAACCACTCCTCTTTCATATAATTATGATTAGCCTGATATATTTTTCTATGTCTTAATTTCAACTATGAGTCTAAGGAATGTCTCTTTGAGGCAAGAAATATTTTTTATCCAATCTGACAATTTCAGCATTTTGATTGGATTTATATCATTCACGTTTAATGTATCTTTCCTGATTAAAAAAAAATCTATCATTCTTATATTTGTTCCCCTTAATGCATTTTTGCGTGGCATTGTTTATAAGAATTTCCTGTTTATTACTGTTTTTAAGCAATTCGATTAAAATGTTCCTTGTTTATTTCCTGTTTATTATTGTTTTTAAGCAATTTGATTAAAATGTTCATTATCTTCACTTTTTGGTTGTGTGGTTGTTTTTTGGAATGCTTGAGCTCTGGGAGCTATGGGTTTATAGTTTTCATCAAATTTGAAATTGTTTTGGCCATTATTTCAGCATCATTTCTTCAAAATTGTTTCTGTTCTTCCCCATCTGTCCTCCAGGGACTAGAATTATGTGTGTGGTCACACCACAACTCAGTGAAGCTGGTGGGCCTTTTTGTTTTGTTTTGTTTTAACCCGGCACCTTTTATTTCTCTCTGTGATTCATTTGGGGTAGTTTCTATTGCTATGTCTTCAAGTTCACTAATCATTTCCCCTGCAATGTCTAATATGCCATTAATCCTATCCAGTGTATTTTTTTATTTTTGACATTGTAGTTTTCATTTTGTAGAGGTTAGATTTGGTTCTCTTTTATATCTTCCATGTCTCTACTTAACACATTCAATCTTTCCTATAGCTTCTTAACATATAGAATAAAGTTATAATTGTTTTAATGTCCTTGCCTATTAATTCTACTTCAGTGCCATTGTGGTTTGACTTTGACTAACTGATTGTTTCCATATTATCAATCACATTGATTGCATGCTTGATATTTTTTTGTTGGATGCCAGACATTGTGAATTTCTCCTGTTGGCAGCTAGGAAGCTTTTGTTTGCTTGTTTGTTTGTCTTTTGTATTCCTAGAAGTATTCTTGAGCTTTATTCTGGGACACTGTGATACTACTTAGAAACAGTTTGATCCTTGGGTCTCGCTTCAACATTTGGTTAGCCTAGAACACAGCAGCACCGAGCCGGGGACCCATTTTTCCTTGCCCTGAGATAAAATCCTTCTGAGCACTGTAAGCAGCACTCCATGGGTTGTGAGGGTTTCCCCTCTGGTTGGTGGGCTTGTTCCCTCTGTTCCATTCAGGGGGCTTCTTCCTCAGTCTTGGGTTTTTCCTCCCGTGCATGCGCTGATTGCCATCCAGCCGAATACTTGAGATGAGCCCTCTGCAGATGTCTAGAATTTTCTCTGTGCAGCTCTCTTCTCGCTGGTACTCTGCCTGCAAAATCTAGCCCCGCTGTCACCCCCAGGCTCCCAGCTCTGTCTCCCCAACTCAGGGAGACTGCCGCGCTCCTGCACCCCCTCCTGAGCCCTGACCAGGAGCATTCTCCGGGCTGTGAGCTTAAATAACAGCAGGGCTCACCTTGTTTCTCTCCCATCTCTCAAGGATCCTTCACTGCCTGTGCCTGATGTAAAAAAATTATTTTTTACATATTTTCTCTGTTGTTTTAGTTGTTTCTGTAGGGTGGTAATCCATTTTGACGGGATATAGCTGTCTCCAACTCTTGAACAAAATCTCATGATGGTCTAAGCTACTAGTTTGTTTGACGATGTAGTTCCTTAAAATCTCGGTGGGCTCCACACTGAAAAAGGTAGTGGGCTTCTCATCTGCGTGCTCCGAGCCGCATGCCAGGAACCACACCCCAAACCGTTGTGAAGCCCCATGTTTGGGTCTGCTTTGTACCTTTGCTTTCTTACCTCTACACTCGTCTTTCTCCACTTAATGGTAGCCACCTGGAAGCTTTTAGGCTTAAAGGTGAGAGATCAAGATGTGATTGTTTTAGCCACAGGAGGTTTGATGGGACATTTACCCTTGCATTTGCTTTTGCTGTTGTTACTATTTCATACTTTCTGAGATAAACAATCAGTTTTTCCAGCCCTCTATGATCCCAAATGTCTCTTTTTTTCTGTAGTTAAAAAAATTCTGCTTGCAAATTGGCCCATTTTTTCCTGAGCTTATTACTTCCTTCTAATATTTTGACAGAAGCAATCAGCAATAGCCAATATTTACTTCTAATTGTTATCTTTTCTAATCTCTTCTGCTATGCATGTGGTCTGGCCTAATGCCCAAGTGACCATAAGTGGTGGTTTCTCTCTCTCTCGCTCTCTCAGCCATTAAGTAACAGCAATTTCATTCTTTCTTTCCTCTGATGTCAATTTTATTGCTGCTTGCTTCACATGAATACAAGGCATATAACATAGGTATTTAATTTCAGCAATACCTCATTGCAAAATATTAATCTCTAGATTAGGATAATGTAGCTGACATAAGAGAAAATGCCAAAATCTCAAAGGCTTAACAAAATAAGTTTAATTTTCCTGATGCAAAGTTTAATGTAGATTGGCAGTCTTCCTCAAACTTGTAGCGATAACATCTGGAACTTTTCACCTCCAAGTTTTCCAAGGCAGGTAATAGAGAAATGCAGAAAGCACATTATTTCTGAACTACCTCATTTGACTCGCAGTCCATTGGCCAGAACTTGTCACATGGCCCCCACCTAACTGCAGAGATAGTTGGGAAATATTGGGAGACACAAGGAAGAAAACGGGAAAACAAGGAAGACAGAATGATTGCCTGTCACACAATGCTAATAACTTAGTGCACTGCTGGTCACATCCTCTGTACAGAAATGTATAGGCTCAGAGATACCACGCACTCCATTTTATAAAACAATAGCAAGATGCCATGGAATTCTGCCTATAAAATAACTGCTTATTCTTCTATATCACAAGTATTTATTTGCTTATATTTTATATGGATTTTTTGGCATCATTGTCTGTAGGTGAGATGGGCCTTTACTTTTCCTCATTTGCACTATTTTGTTCCATTTTAAAATGAAAGCCATGCGGGCTTTGAAGGCTAACTTTCTATGGCCTGGAAGAGTGAAACCAACATCGGAATTACCTATTTTTAAATGGGTAGGTGAAATCAGTCCTGAGTTCAACCATTTCTGGTACTATTTTAATGGCAAATCTTTAATCATTTGACAGTCTCTTCTGTGATAATCTATCCATGCTGCTTTCCTGTGTCATCTTTGGTCATTTTATTTTGCTAGCAAATTATTCCTTTTCGACTTCAAATTTCTTGTCAAAAGTTGTACTACAAACTCCTATAATTCTTTTCATATTTTATGAATCTTTCAAAAGTCCTGATTATTATCTATTTTTGCTTTATTTTTTTCCTTTAGCCCTTTTGTAAAAAAAATCATATTACTGTTTATTTCTTTCAAAAATAGTCTTTGTTTATGTCTTTTCTTACCAGTCCTTTTTTATTTGCAGATTGGACCTTTATTTGAGCTTGAGAAAAATCTTCTATTATTTTCTTTTTATTGCTTCACCTCCTTTTGTGCCTTCTTCCAGAATTTCCATCACTCACATGCAGACTCCTACTCTCCCGTCGTGTGTGTGTATGTGTGTGTGTGTGTGTGTGTGTGTTTCGGACGGGGACTGTGATAAACGGTGCACTCGATTCAATTGTGGCCCCTGGGAAGGAAGAACCTGTGTGGCAGAGCTTCTCATTTATGAAGAGAATTCATAAATTCAGAATTTTATGTTGCCATTGTGAAATATTGATGACTTGTTACACAATGTTTGTTTAATGCATTGTTTTGCAACAAGGTCAGGGTCACCAGGCTCGGGTCTCTGGAGCCGATGGGACTCCGGGTGATAGACGGTCACCTCTAACGCGTGAGTCCCGCGCCCGGGAGGGAAAGCAGCATGCCTTCCCATTAGACAAGCTCCTGGGAGGCAGAGCCACACTCCCCACTTGCCTTTGCATTCCCCAGGCTTCCAAGTGTGGTGCAAGCAGACAAGGACAGTCAGTGTCTGCGCGTACTTACGGAATGAAGAGGGACAGCCCGCGGTGCCACTGTCAGACTGGGGGGTCATTGGTCTGGTGTCTGTGGATGTAAACCTGAATGTAGTGAAGGAGGCTGCGCTGAAATGTGGGGGGGAGGAAGCGTGGTGTCTTCAAAACAAAAAATTCCCTAAAATGCCTTGCAGCGGGGGTCAGTAGGCTGTACCATTGAGTTTTCTACAAAACCAGAAACTTTTCAACCTCTCAACTGCTCACCTTTTCTGTAGCAAAGAGTTAGCCGAAACACAAACACTGCTCAACGAGGAAGACAGGAAGGTTTGTCCCGGCCACGTGGATGGGAAGGTTTCAGTTTAACAGCCACATGAACGCAAAGCCTTGGCTGATGAGGCAGAGTCTGAGGGTGAACACAGAGTATGGCTTTCGCATTTTTCTACTTGCCACGTTTCTCTAGGAGACTTTACAGGGAAAGGAAAACAAAGAAAGCATTGTCCTGTAGCTTACCGGCATGCAGTCTGAACATTGCTATGCTGAAGAAATGACTGTCTGAGAGGAGAACGCGAACACGATTTCAACTTTTGAGGGAGAAAGGCCAAAAATCCAGGTTTTGAATTGCAGACCGACTTAATCCTTGATTGGACTCCGACGGTCTGTTCACTGCAGCGCGGCCTGTATTAACCTGAGCCTGTCCCTAATTACAGCCTGCTTTCGCCGTTCCCAGATGACATCAAGATGTGTGGGGAGCACAGACAGGACCAGGCACACTGCGTGGCAGTTGCGGCAAAACGCGCCGTCCCCTCGAAGGCGTGGAGAGAGAGAGCCTTCCTGGGTCAGAGTGGTGATGGCTAGACTTTCGAGGCCACTGGTGTTGTTCTGGGGGAAATGCATCACTCTGTGGACTCAGTGGACTGTCCCGCACTCACCACTGAACCCATCTCATTTTACTCTCTAACTGTACATTTCTTTGTTATTAAGTTTCCCTCTCAGAGAAGTTGAAACATGAGTTTCAAAACAGACTATTATCAACCTCAGAAAAGACCCACTTCTCCGTGACAGAAATATAGAGTGGATAATAACACTGCACATTTATTTATAATCAGTCTACTTTCAGAGAGAGGATTTGAGGTGCGCTAGTCAGAGTCAATGAGAGAGATTCCGTCAGCGCTCTGTCTGGGAACTTGAGAATCCAAGTACCTAAAGAAGGCCAAATATAGCAATTTTCTCCAGGACTGTCACCTCGCCCCACTTCCAAGGGATACAGCACCCAAAGAGTTCACAGCTGCGCTGTCATCACCAGCTTTAGTTTGACACGGGCGATACCCTAACCATGGAAAATAATTGTTTAAACCTATCCCAGGCGAGGTTTTGGATTACATAAACTGTCACAAGGAAGTGAGCTCCGCAGAGTAGGATGGAGAGGACTGGCATTAAAGGACACGCCATTATGTCACTTATCCTCCGCGCAGTGAATGAACCCATGAACTAAGTACCACTATCCTCACTCCAAACACGGGCAACCGAGGGCTCGAGGAGGCGGAGCACCCTCCCCAGGATCTCTCAGCCAGGGAGAGACAGACGAGGACCGGGATGGCACAGGCTGCCTGCTTCCGAAGCGGGTACTCTCTCCGTGGAACCGGAATGTCTGGGATTCCGGCGAAGTTCTGTTTGGCCCGGAGGAAGGACCTGCTCTGTGGCATCTCTCAGGAATTGAATGAAATAAAGGCTAATGAAAATGGCCGACTCGCCCCCCTGACACTGCAGAGCACCCCACAGCTGGGAGGAGAGGGCCTTGTACCAGAATAAAAATCATGCTGGGACGGAAGCTCTCTCCTTGGCCATTCTGCTCATCGGTGCCATGGTTTCTGAAAGTCTGTTCTGAGTGTTCCTTCCTTATACCCTCTTCAAAAAAGTAAAATAAAAACAAAACCTGGCTGGTGTAGCTCAGTGGATTGAGCGCGGGCTGGGAACCAAAGTGTCCCAGGTTCGATTCCCAGCCAGGGTACATTCCTGGGTTGCAGGCCATAACCCCCAGCAACCACACATTGATGTTTCTCTCTCTCTCTATCTCCCTCCCTTCCCTCTCTAAAAAAATAAATAAATAAAATATTTAAAAAAAAATAAAAGACATCTCCGGAAGACAGGAAAGGTTTACACATGAAATAAATTCACACTCTGGCACTTTGTGACTACTCAAAGATGCCTTCATATGAGAGGAGAGAAAAGGCAAGTGACACATTTCTGGAGTGTGGAAGGCAGCGGGGCTGAAGAGAATGGCCATCCAGAAATGAGAGGACCTATTTCATCTCCTGCAGAGGCCAAACCTCAGCCACAGTAGCTGGGGAAAAAGGAGAAAAGAGACGCTGGTGTATTTCTGGGGCGGTAGTGGAGAAGCCTGCAACGGCCGTACTTTGCAGCCACGTTCTTCACTTGAAGGAAGTTAGCCTGGAGATAATCACATTTTTTTAATCTATTCTCATGGTCACTGATGATTTGGCACTAATCACCAGATATTGGCACTAAGGGCTCAGGGACAGAGTCAGACTTCAAAGCGGTGCAATAGGCCAGATATTGGCACTAAGGTCTTTCCTGAATTGCTTTTGTAATTTTCATAATCCTACACGCCAAAGGCACACTTTGAAAACTCAGGAGGAGATTTCTTCCACTCATCCTGGTGAATTTGACCTTTGAACTATCATTAAGTTTGAAGCCCAAATTATGGACTTGCCTATGACCAGTACTAGACAGCAAATTGTGCAAAACCACAGGGGAAAATATTTAGTGATTCTGTTTCATCTATTTTTCTGCTCCATCAAACACTAGAAAGTGTGATGTAACTAAAAGTAGACCGTGCCACAGACCCTAAGGGTTAAAAAGCCAAATTCCAAGTACCACCCATAGCTGGCAAAACACACAAAGTTACATTTTGAAACAATTTTTTTCAAGGCTGCTAAAAATTTACTCTGCTGGCCCAGGCCAGGTAGCTCAGTTGGTTGGAGAGTCGTCCTGTGCACCGAAAGGCTGCGGGTTCGATCCCCAGTCAGTGTACATACATGAGGCAACCAACGGAGGCTTCTCTCTCACATCAGTGTTTCTCTCTCTCCCTCTCCCCCTACCTCTTTCTCAAAGATCAGTAAACATATCCTCAGGTGAGGATTTAAAAAAATCACACTGCTTTTCAGGAAGCGCTGGCAAGCCCCGTGGCGAGGACGCAAGCCTAAGGACTTGGCAGCCACCTTGCGTCTGGCTCTGAGCCAACCAAAGTGATCAATACTGCATTCTGAAAGCACCAATGGGCCCTTTGTCCCAGCACTCAAGCCTCCGGGAGACATGCCAGAAGACCCCCGTGTGCACACATGTGCGCACACGCAGGGACGGGACGGTCCAGGAAACCCAGTCATATGGAAGATCAGAAGCACAGCGGGATACTGGCACTGGTCAGCAGCACTTCAACGTCCCCGTCCAAATGCGAAGGCGGCTCAGAGAGTCCGCAGATGGAGGATAAAGAGAAACCCGAACAAACGGACCCAGGCAGCTGACGCGTCTCCCGTGGCCCTCTCGCCTACCACGAGCAGCCCTGGTGTGCTGTCAGTCACGCCCCCACACCGCTTTGAAGTCTGACTCCGTCCCTGGGCCCTGCGGAGTGGATGCCAGCCCGGCCTGGGCTCACCTCTCTCAGCCTCCTGCCCTCCAGCGCACTCACAAGTGTTTGGAGCGTACTTCGGGGATGGAGGGGAACGTGATCCCAGGCCCAAGCCCAGACGGCCACTAGGACGTGTCATGTGCCTGGCACCGAACACGATCGCATTGCCAATTTAAAACCAACGCAACGACCACAGTTTTCCTGGGAAAGAAAAAAGAATGACCATGAGCCTGATGAGAGGACAATGAAAAGATATCTTGCTCGTGCACATGCACACACACACACACACAAAGATCATTTGTCTGAAAATCAAGGCCACAGTTGGGGTTAAAATATATATATTCGGTGGATGGCATTAACAGAAGGACCTAATGAGGCACTCTCACTACTGGTGTCCTTACGCATAAGTTTTAAGGACTCGCTGAGCCAGGGAGGAAATGAATATTCAATTTAGAACTTTTTCATACACTTTATATCTGCCTCTCCTGTGATGTTTGCGATTTTTACAGTCTTTGTTATGAATAGCTTCTCATCACATTTCTATGGGGGAGATCATCATAATTACAACCTTATGTTATGGGAGAGCAGGAAGAAGTGACTTGGCAAAGGTCATGTGGCAATGCAATGTCCTAGACAGGAAGGGAACCGATAGATCTGGAAACCATTGTGAGCCGCGCATTCCAGCGGACCTGGCAGAAAGCGAGGCTCGGGCCGCCCCAGCCAAAGCTTCGGGCTTATTCAGAAACATGAGTGCTCGCTTGATGTGGGTGTGATGTCACCAAGAAGAAGAAATTAAATTTGAGTAATGACTTGAGCAAAATCTTATTGGAAGCAATTTCCAAAATTATTGGTGCTATTGTGAGTGTTAGGAGTGGGACAGAGTAAGGACAAACTGACTTGACTACGGGGACATTTGATTTGGCATTTAAACTGCTGCAGACTCCTAGCTAACATCCTGGCCTTCACGGAATCATTACATAAAGCCATGCTAGGGCGGTAGCTCTGCATGATGCTGCAGGGGCTGCCTCCCCGTGTTTGTGCATGCTCTTGTACAGTCCACGTGGCCACGGGATGAACCCACGCTTCTATTCTGGGATGCTGCCTTCCTGTAGGGACTAGACGTTCAAATAATTTTAGAAATGAAATATCATGCAGTCCATGATTTCTGAACAATGAGAGCCTTTTTTCAGATCTTACCAAAACTGAGAGCTGTTCTTTTTCCCACCAAAAAAAAAAGTTAAAGAATTAAAAACCTGTACTTCCTGCATGAACTTTGAAATATGTGAGGTGGAGAAACCAAGAATTTTCTGTAATTAATATTAAAATCCTGATGTATGCAAGTAAATATTTACATTATAAGGTACAGGACAAAACCTTCATCGGATACAGCAGAAGGGGCCCGGACGGAAACAGACGCATCTCCCTCCACCTGATCTGAACCAGGACAGGAGTGAGGAAGACTTCGAAGCAAGAAGGAAGCAGAGGGAAAGCGGATGTTCGATGTGTTGAAAGGAAAGACCTACGAATCCAGAATTCTTTATTCAGTGAAATGACCCTTCGAAAGGTCTGCCCCTCCGGGCTCCTTAGAACGCAGAACGTTTAGAATGAGGGTTTTAGTTGGGTGAAGACCTGGCCTCACGCGACTCGTCACACGGCGGACCCTAGAAGATGAGAGCGAGGAGAACCACGCCCCATGCATCAGGAGTGTCTCTTGGAGGAGCCCCAGCCCCACCGCACAGCTCAGACGGCCCTCACACCTATGACACTGATGATGGGCTGCTTACAGATTGTTACCATGCAAGCTCAGAGGCCTTATTACACACCCAGAAGAAACAAACACTGTGCACCTGCTCCTCTGTCCTTACGTAAGAGAAGGGAGAGCTGTGAGTCAGTCTGTTTTGTGGTTTCTTTGGCCTCCATCTGCCCCAGAGAAAACAAATACACACACAGCTGTTACAGCACTTGCCTTCTGCTCCAGAAGAGGGTGGGCATGGAACAGAAGCCATGGGTGCCTGCAGACACGGTCGAATAACTAAACAGGGACCAGCGCAGCGGGTCTCCCCTGCTTACCAGGGGGGAGGCAGTCATTCGCTCCAAAGGCACTTCTGCACCTGCAGCGGCAGCCACCCCACGCTCATCTGTGTGCCAGAGGCTCCCTTTGCAGAGCTGCATGAGGGCGGGGGGCTGGATGGAAGCAGATGACACAAGGAAGATCCCAAAACCGAAAAGAGAAAAGGCGCCCAGTCCCACTGGGATAGAGCAAGTTTCCGAGGCTCGGTCCTACAAGGGCCAAGGATGCTTCCAGTTCAGAGGTGCTGAGCAGAGACTGTCAGCGCAGTTCGTTTTTAATGAGACACAAGCCACAGCTTGGGGAATTCCAGACAGTGCCCAGTTTGAATCCTTTCAAAGGGCCATGCAGCTGCCGCCCAGTGCGGTGCTTGGCTGAGGTTGGCCAATGAGATTCACCTTTCCTTCCAGTGCTGTTTCTTGTTACAGTGACTGGTGGTATTAGTCATTGACCATGTGATACAAGGGGGATTTTTTTTTTAATAAATCCTACTGATTAGAGAGACACGGATTGTCCTTCAAACTTTCCTCTGGGAAGCTCTTGTCTTCTCGTCCTGCAATAAATTAAGTACTCCAGTGGTGGTTTTTCATAGAAGTCATTTGGAATGGAATGAAGTTATCAGTTACAAATGCTATGAAGCATTTAAAAGAAACTCGTTTATTCATTTCTCCAACCAGCTCCAAATGATCGCTGAGGGTCAGCTATGTGTTGTGCTCAACTCGGGGAGGGGAGAGACGAGGACGAGTGAGGACCAACCCCTGCCCAGCAGGAGCTTCCGTTCTAGCAGGGGAAACGTCCCGCGAACTAATGAAAGCAACAGAATGCCACAGGTCCTGTGACGGGAGGGTGAACTATGCCCCCCCAGGGCCCGCAGCTAAGGGCGGTCACCCCTCCAACCTTGCGAGAGGCAGCAGTGCTTGAGCTGAGTCAGGACACAGGACCAGAGAGTCACCGGACTTCCCAGAGAAGGCTCCAGACAGGAAACGGAACATGCGAAGGCAGAGACTGAAAGAGCTGCACACAGTCAGAGGCCTGGAGCTCGCTGCAGTCGGAAAAGGGGCACCGTCTTAGACACACTCGTGAAACAAATTCCTTAGAATAGTGAACAAGATGCGTTCAGTCCGCACGAGCATGAAGACTACTTTATAGTGATGGAAGCAGATTTTGTAAGTACCGTGTAAACAGATGTATAAGGTAATTACAAATGCTGAGTGCTTATAAAGAGAAAAGGCGATGGCGGAGACCCGGATAGGCGAAGAGGAGGGCGGGAGGGGAGGTCGGCGCAGGGAACGGACGGGAGTGCAGGCGTTGCTCTGAAGGTGTTCATCCTCGCTCCTCCTCCGCAATAAGGAACCACTGCCTCGCGTTTAGAGAGACGAATGTGGTCTCGGCAGAGTAGAGGGGTGTTAACCGCGCGGTTAGAAGCTGCTGGTCTAGGCCGTGGACAGAGGGCTGATACAAGTGATAGCAAGAAAGGAAAACTGAGAGGACTAACATTCTTATAGCTACAGAATGATTTCTTTTTATTTGCCACATTTGAGTGTTATTTATTGTTTATAATACAAGAAATGCATGAATTTTGGAAGACATAAACAACCACCAAACAAAATATAAGACAATACCCCTAAAAATTCCACCCCTTAAAGATGACTCTTCAGTATTTTGTGTGCACGCTTCTAGACCCCTTCCTACGCAAATACATCCCTTATAAATAGTTTTGCCTAATTTTTCACAAAGCACCTACATTGTGAACAGTTTCCAAACTAGTATATGCCAATGACTTCATTATTTTAATAGCTGTATTGTGTTTAGTTATATTAATAATTTATTTGATCATTACCCTATTATCTTTTTTTGTACTTTTGCATTATAAGAATGTGGTTATGAATATTATGGTAAGATCATTGTGCTCTTGTATGATTATGTTTTAGGGAGATGGTCTTCAAAGATGAATTATGATGTCAAAGCAGACAATTTTTTAAAGTGTACTTCAGATACAATGCATCAGAATACTATTTCAAAAATTGAATTCTCCTTGTACCTTTGTTGTTCTAGCTAAACTCTGAAACGATTTTTGGCAAATTGCAAAAAAAAATTTCATTAGGACTACATTAAGCTTACTGATTAAATTAGGGCAAATGACATTTGTAACATATTGAGTATTTTTATCGGGGATGTGCTATGTTTCTTCACATCAAAGCAAGTTTCTCTCATTAGTGGTTTGTACTGATAGTATGCATTTCCATAAGCCCTACGAATCCTTTTTCATTTTGTCATTAGGTATTTGACATTTTATTACTATTATGATTGGAGTATTTATTTAACATTATATATTCTGACTATATTTGAAATCTAGGACAACTATGGAACTTTTGATATTTATTTTGTAACTGGCTACATTATTGAACTCATTAGTTCTAAGGGCTTTTTTCTATTGATTTTCTCAGGCTATCCAGGTGGAAAAATCATACCATTTTTTACCATTTAATAAATTTGCTTTCTCTTTTTCAATATTTTTAAACCATTACATAGTCTTCCTATTTAGTTGTGCTGTTGGCATTTCTGAGCAGTCTTACGCAATCTTTGCACTCACAGGCCGCTCTCCCTGTTCCAGACGTTAATGGAAATTTCTGCAGGGTTACATCATGGGGCACGATACTGTTCAATTATCTTAGGCTATGCATCTTACATATTGAAAAATCACTCTCTAGTCCTATTTTTACAAGCCTGATTGAGAATAGGTCCTGAATTCTATTAAATGCCTCTTCAGCATCTCTTCTGGTGCTTGTTCTTTGATGAAACACGGTAATACATATCCTAATATCAAAAACCTCATTTCTTCCTAGAACAAATCCTATTTGGTCATTGTAGCTTAGTCTTTTAATAAATACTTTGGGTTCTTCAGTTATTTTGGTTAGGAAATGGTGATTACTTTGGTTTTTGTGCTATCTCTCTCAGATTTTGGTATTAAGGTTGTGTTGGCTGTCCATATATATAAGGAAACTGGAAACACTCCCTCTTTCTCTATGTTCTGGAACAATTCAAATAGCCTGGAATGAGATGCTCCCTAAATGTTTGAATGAATACACCCATAAAACTACTCGGCTCTAGTTTCTTTTGATGGAACAGGTATTTATAAATTTCTTTGAATTTTCTTGCATGAATTTTGATCTAGCAAATATTACTACCTCTTCTAGGCTCAATATATTTTCTCTTTACTTTTCTGAAATATTGTCTACTTGTTTTCTAGTCATTAAAATAGAATTGTTGGGTGCATTCTCTAATTTTTTTTACATTTTTCTATCAATAATTATAACTTCTTTTGATGGTCCCTTTTTTCTGAAATAAAAGTAGTTAGCATTTTATTTTTTTATTCTTCAAAGACATTAATTTCTGGATTTATTTATTAACTCTGTGTTCTGAATTATTGTTTTGCTTTTATTTTTGTAGTTCTTACCTTTTGTATTCCTTAGCTATGTTAGATTTTGTTTTTCTAGCTTCTTGCTGGCAACTGACTATCATTCTTCCTAATTTAGTGACAAACATATTTAAAATTATAGATTTGTTCTGAATACAGCTTTGGCTGCATCTCCAGGTGAGATCTGTATAAAAAACTATACATGATTAACATATAAACTATATAATATTGCATATATTATATACCTATATCTATATTTACATCTGGCACATAGAATGTATTCTTTAAGTGTACCTGCTACTACTACTTTATTAAATAGTGTATTTATTATTGTATTCTTTACTTTTTCTTCTTTCATGGCTAAAAAAATAAATCTTTGTTTCTTGTTCCATGACAATTTTTTCCTTCCTTCCATAAGGCAATGACTATTATGAATTTGATGTGAACCAGTAATTTCTACTCTTTTAAATCTTACAAATCTACCAATTCATGAATAATATGCAGTATTGTTTTATGTTTTTAATATGTTTATTGATTTTAGAGAGAAACATTGATGTGAGAGAGAAACATTGATTGGCTGCCTCCCATTCGCAGCCTGACCAGGGAACAAACCCGCAACCTAGGTATGTGCCCTGACCAGAAATCAAACTTCCAACCTTTTTTTTTTTTGTATATAGTAGGACAATACTCCAACAAACTACACCACACTGGCCAGGGCTTACACATTTTTAAAGCACATAAATACTAACATACTGATGTATACTTCTACATTTTTTATGTTAAATATGTTTTTTAAAACTATGCTAATGGACCTATGGATTGATTGATATATTTATACACATTAATATGGAGGGATCATTTGTTTTTAGCTCCTGTATAGTATTGTATCATGTGATTAAACCAGAGTTTATTTAATCCCTCCTTTATTAATATTTCCATTCTCTTCATTTTTCAGTCATTAGGTATAATTTATTTTTTAATTGAGACGTAACTGATATAACAATATGTAAGTTTTAGGTATACAATGTAATGATTTGATACATGTATATATTGCATATATTATTGCATATGTATATTATGTATATACGTATACATATACATATGTGTATTATGTAATATATGTACATTATTGTGAATAGTTACCACAATAAGTTTAGTTAATATCCGTCACTATACTTATTATAATGTGTTTCTTGTAGTAAGAACTTTTAGGATCAACTCTCTCAGCAACTTTCGAATATAAAACACAACACTGTTAGCTATAGTTGCCAGGCTGCACAGTAATTACATCCCTGGGATTTATTTCTCTTATTGGTGTCATTGACTTCATGTGTTTTCTGTTGGTATCGTACCACTGGATTTTCCCTTTAAATATTGTATGGCCAATTCTCACTTTTAATGATGAGTGTCATCTGTTTGCAATATTGTGAGTACTAATATACTTAGGTTTGTAATTTATATTTATCATGCTCATCTAGATAGTCTATATTTTCTTATATTTTACGTTCTACTGATTTTATTGAATTTTCTTAATTCTTTATTTTTTTCCTAGTGGTTTTGAAATTATATATTCTATTTATATTCATTAGTGGTTAACCTCAAATTTGTAACATATAAACTTAATTTAACTTTATTTAGCAAAGTCTGAAGTTAATCATTATCTATATATATCCCCCTGCCAACAATGTAAAAGCCTTATAATGATTTAACTCCACATTCTTATTTTCCATGCCATTTTTTTAGATTTTTGATCAAGCTTGGTTTTTAATTATACCAGTTTAGTGATTATTTTTATAGTTACTCATAAAAAATCAGAAACAGCAAAAATGAATAAAGCACCTCGAAGGAAAGTTAATGGATCCAGAAATGGGAAACATTTTACCTTCAAAGAATAATACAGGCGGGGAGGGTTCTGGCCAATACGGCAGTATAGGTAAACATGGCACTCAAGTACTCCCACGACCATATCAGAATGACAACTAAACTACAGAGCAACCATCATTCGGGCTGCCTAAAATCTACCTGAGTAGAAGTACAGAAGCCCTACAATTGACGACATAAAGAAGCAGCCACATCTAGACTGATAGGAGGGGCAGAGGTGTGGAATGGGCAGGTTCCACACAGCATATGGCCGATAAAAATCAGGAGGGACATCTTGATGGCAGAGGTGCCCCTGAGGAGCGAGGGGTCCCGGCCCCACATCAGGCAGCCCAGCCTGGGGCCCCAGTGCCGGGGAGAGAAGTTCCCATAACTTGCAGCTGTAAAAGCCAGTGGAGACTGTGCCTGAGGGAGACAGAGGCTGATATGGAGCCTCAGATGATCCCTGCATGGATGTGCCCACTGAAGGACTCACCCCCTCTGAGCGCCAGTGCTGGGAGAGCAGCTCAAAAGGCCCCAGGGACGTACAGAATGGAACTGAACAGTCTGGCGTCAGAGCAAGAACTGGGAGGGGGGCAGATTTCTCCCAGACAGAAGTGCTAGCAGAGGCCATTGTTCCTTTTCTGAGCCCTCTGCTCACACAGCCAGCAACAACCTGGTTACACTGTAGGCCCTACCCACCCAAATTGCCAGCCCTCCCAAGCTGTCTCCAGTGGCTTTTTCATATGAAAAGCCTGTCTTGGCTCATGCTTTGGAAGTTCCTAAAATCTCTGAAAAAAGGAGCATCTGGTCTTAGTGTGCCCCATACCTCTCACTAGGTGGACCAGGCCTGAAACTAGCAGCAGCTGCCTCTGTTCACAGCTTTGCCTCCCTAGAGCACCTCCAAGCCCAGTACAAGTAACAGCTGCCTGCAGATCACTCTGTAGCACATGCCAGATGGCCCTGGACAGGGTACAGGTGGTAGCAGACCTTGGCCTGAACCTCCTGAAAAACCCCAGAGCCAGTGCAGCCAGTGGACAGCTTATGACCAAGTCAAAGCTCCACCTAACCCCCTCCACAAGCAACACAGTCAAGGGGAGGATTCAGCAGGCATCAGAGCAAATAAGTCCTGCTCTGTGGGGTAGACCCCACACAGTGATCATCCACAGTGGTCACAGCCAGTCCTTGCAGGTAATCGGCCCAGGGGTAAATCCCTCCCATTGATGTGCCAAGAGCAATGAAGGTTCAACTACAACAGGGGGTATATACAGCCCACATGGCGGTGCACCTCGAGTACCCAGCTGTACCACTGGACCCTACAGAACACCTACTACATAAGGCCACTCTACCAAGACTGGGAGACATAGCAGCTCTACCTAATACATTAAAACAAGAACAGGGAGGCAGCCAAAATGAGGAGACAAAGAAACTAGTCTAAAATTAAAGAATACAACAAAACTCCAGAAAAAGAGCTAAAAAAAGGACATAAGCAGTCTACTAAATACAGAGTTCAAAACACTGACTATAAGGATGCTCAGTGAATTCAGGGGAAGAGTAGGTGAACTTACTGGGAACTTCACCAAAGAGATAGGAAACAAAAACTGAGATAGAAAGCATAAAAATGATCAGTCAGAAATGAAGAATACACTACAGGGTATCAACAGTGGATTACATGAAGCAAAGGATCAAATGAGAGATTTGGAAGATAAGGAAGTAGAAAACACCCAATGAGAACACCAAAGAAACAAAAGAAAAAATAAATGATAGTATAGGAGCCTCTGGGACAACTTTAAGTGTACCAACATTTGCATCAACACAGTGCCAGAATGAGATGAAAGAGAGCAAGGAATTGAAAATCTTTGTGAAAAAAATGCCAGAAAACTTCTCTAACCTGGGGAAGAAAATAAGTGTGCAAGTCAAGGAAGCACAGAGAGTCCCAAACAAGATGTACCAAAGAGGCCCACACCAAGACACATCATAATTCAAACGCCAAAGGTTAAAACAAAGAGAATCTTAAAAGCAGCAAGGGAAAAGCAGTTATCTACAAGGGAGCTCCCATAAGACTGTCAGCTGATTTCTCAACAAAAAGTTTTCAGGCCAGAAAGAATTGGCATGAACTATTCAAAGTGATGAAAAGCAAGGACCTACAATCAAGATTACTCTACCTAGCAAAGTTATCATTTAGAATCAAAGGACATACAAAGAGCTTCCCAGACAAGAAAAAGCAAAAAGGAGTTTATCACTACCAAATCAGTATTACAAGAAATGTTAGAGGGTCTTCCTTAAGAAGAAGAAGGGGAAAAAAGATAAAAAATATGAATAGTAAAATGGCAATAAATATATATGTATCAACAATTACCTTATGTTTTTAACAATTACTTTAAATGTAACTGGATTAGTGTTCTAATCAAAAAACATTTGGTGGCTGAATGGAAAACAAAACAAGACCCTTACATATGCTGTCTACCAGAGACTCACTTTAGATCAAAAGACACACACAAAGTAAAGGGATAGAAAAAGATATTTCATAAAAATGGAAACAAATGAAAAAGAGCTGGGGTAGCAATATTTATACCAGACAAAACAGACTTTAACACAAAGGCTATGTAACAAGAGACAAGGAAGGACCCAGCAATTCTATTTCTGGGTATTTATCTGAAGAAACCCAAAATACTAAATCAAAAGGATATATACATCCATATGTTCACTGCAGCATATTTACAATAGCCAGGATATGGAAGCAGCCTAAGTGTCCACCAATAGATGGATAAAGAAGAAGTGGTACATCTACACAATGGAATATGTGTATATGCCTTAAAAAGAATGGATGGACTCTTGCCATCTGCAGTAATGTGAATGAAGCTAGAGGGTATTGTGCTGAGTGAAATGAGTCGGAGGAAGACAAATGCCATAAGAGTTCACTTATATGCAGAATCTAAAAAACAAAATAAGTGAACAAGCCAAACAGACTTACAGATACAGAGAACATTTTGACAGTTGCCAGATGGGAGGGAGGTTGAAGGAATGGATGAAAAGGGCGAAGGGGATACGAATTACAAATTAGTAGTTACAGAATAGTCACAGGGATGTAAAGTACAGCATAGGGAATATGGACAATACTATTGTAATACCTATATATAGTGTGAGATGGGTACCAGTTTTATTGGGGAGATCACTTAGTAAGTGATACAAATATCTAATCACCGGATTGTACACCTAAAACTAACATAATATTGTCTGTCAACTACAATTGAAAAACAAAAAAATTTATTTAAAGTTTAAAAAGATAATAAAGCAACATGAAAACATTAAGTAGATATGTTCAAAGCATTAAAAAATAAAAGGTTTTATTATACAAATCATTAGGCAAGAAAAGGAGAGAGTAGGGGTGGGGGATGAGTGGAGGTGGAAGAGGGTATGGGGGATAAATGGTAATGGAAAAATACAATAAAAATGAAGTATTAAAAAAGAACAGAAGAGTGTAAAAGAGAATCAGTTAAGGTATATAGTCACTGAAATAAAGTAACTTAATAGATGGGTTGAAAACTACACCAGGTCCTGGTCAAGAGAGAACTAATAAGTTGGAAAATAGATCTGAGGAAGCCATTCAAAACTCAACACAGAGAGATTAAGAGGCGATATACAGAGAAGCTAGAAAACATAAAGGATGGAGTCAGCAATTCCCATACATATCTAAAAGAAATTCCAGAATGAGGACACAGAGACAATGGGGGAAAGACAGTTATGGTAGAGACAGTAACTGAGGATTTTTCAGGTTGAAAAAAACACGACAAGGAAGATATCCAATCCTTAGTAGGTGCATAAAACAAGCTCACACTAAGAAAATTTTTTAAAAGTAAAAAAAAAAAAATTAAGGTGAGGAGAACATTTTAAAAAAAGGAAACTAATGGAAGTTCTAGTGGTAACAAACTCCCTCAACTTTTATTTCCCTGTGAATGTCTTAATTTCTCCCTCACTCTTGAAGGGAAGTTATGCTATCCAGGGAAGTTATGCTAGGATTCTTGATCCTACTTTATTTTTCTTTGAGCAATTGGAATATATCAGCCCACTGCCTTCTGACCTCTAAAGTTTCTGATGAAAACAAACCTGCTGATAATTTTATGGAGGATTTCTTGTATGTGATGAGTCTCTTCTCTCTTTCTGCTTTCAAGATTCTATCTTTGGCTTTTGAAAGTTTGATTATAATGCTGTAGGTCTCTTTGAGCTTATCTGGGAGTTAGTTGATTGTTGTGGACATTTATAGACATGTCTTTTATCAAATTTGGGAAATTTTCTGCCACGATTTGTTCACATGGTCTCTCTGCTCCTCACTCTTCTGCTTGTCCTTCTGGGACTCTGCACAGATGCTCTGCTTGATGCTGTCCCACTGATCACCCAGGATCTGTTTCCTTTTCTTCAGTCTTTTTCCTTTCTGGTCCTCACACTTGAGAATTTCCATTATCATATATCATATATTCAAATTTGCTGATTCTTTCTTCCTCCTGCTCAAATCTGCCTTTGAATCCCTCTAGTGCATTTTTATTTTAATTATTGCACTTTTCAGCTCCAGAGGTTTTCTTTTTAACTTTTCTATCTCTTTATTGATTTTTCCATTTTGTACACACATTCTTTCATTGACTTTCTCCACATCTTCCTTAAGTTCTTTGGCACCTTCAAGGCACTTGTTTTAACATCTTTGTCTATTTATTTCTTACTCTGAATAGGCCATACTTTTCTGTTCCTTTGTATGCCTTGTGGTTTTTTTGTTGAAAGTTGGACATTCACATCTAATAATGTGGTAACTCTGGAAATCAGTTTCTCCCCCTTTCCTGGTGTTCATTGGTTTTCATAATTGTTTTTGCATTTTGGATTGTTGCAGACTGTCTCTATTCCAAGGACCAGCCTGAGGTATAAACTTAAGATCTTCTCAGTTCTTTTCTGAGCCTGCACCTTTCCCTGGGCATGCACGGTCACCTTCTAATTGTCCCTGTATATGCAATTGCTTTAGAATGTTCCAGTCTTTAATGGGTCTTCAAAATGGGGGAAAAGATTAAAATGAAGGGGAAGGTAGGGTGCTGACCATTTAAAACCCACTTTAACTTGAGAGGAGGGGCTTGCAGCAATGGGGGGTGGGGAGGAGTAACAATAATTGCCACCGTCCTCTTGCCTCACCTCTGTGCGGTCAGAGCCCAGATCCCTGACAGTTGCAGGGTAGGGTCCTCTTTTCCCACTCTGGCTCCCACAAGCTGTTCCAGAAACATGTGCGCAGCTGCCTGCCATGGGGCTGAGGGTGGAGGATGGGTTGCTGCTACTGTGCTAAGAGCTAAATTGACCAAAATTAACCTCAATTTACTGTCCAAGCCTTTCCCTGGAAGTTGCAAGCCTTCAATAGACTCCAGAGTTTTAAATTAATTACATCAGACAAATTCTGCCAGTGCAATTGTTGTCTAGGTAAGAAGACAGTTTCCTGGTGCTTCCTACTCCTCTGTCTTCCCAGAATCCTCTCTACTTCCCATTGTTGTTTCCCCTCCATACTTCAGTGTGGATATTTTCTTCTGATCTATTTTCAAGCTTACTAATCGCCTCCTGAGCTGTTCCAGGTATCCAGTTAAACCCATCTATTGTGTCCTTAAGTTCAGTTGTTCTATTTTTCAGTTCTAGAAATTCCATTTGATTTTTGTCCTTTCAAAGTTGAAATTCTCATCATATATTACTTTGGTTATGTTAATTATTGCTATTATTTAAGTCCACGTCTGCCACTTCTAGTATCTGGGACACCTATTTCTGTGGTGTATTACTTCTTTTGGTCTTATTCTTAATATGTATGGTTTTTAAATCAAGTGCTTGATATTCTGTATGAAAATTATAGTGGCCCTGAATGTTATATTCCTCCAGACAGGATTCAGACTACTGTAGGAGGCAACAGAGAGGCAAGTCAGGTCAGTTCAACCTGGGACTGAACTCAATACGTTTCGGTCCACATCTATTTTTGCTTGCATTCTTTGGGTATAGATTCTTAGATTTCCTAAAGGAGAGCCTGAAGTGTTTCTTGTGGATTCTCCTCTAGATACATCATGAACTTCGATTTTGGTCTCCCAGGTCCTGTCAGGTTGCCCAAGTCTCTGACTGTTTTTTAATCACTGTATGCTCTTCTACTTATCCTTTTACCATGTGTGGCTTAATTGGTCAATACCTTGAGGGGGAAACCTGGTACAAACATTGGTCTAATTTGTCTCCTCCTGCCTTCTCCATAAAATCTCAGTCATTCCCAAACCTTGATTTGCCCTCCTACCAGGCCATACAACTGTACAAAGCTGGGCCAAACTCTCTGCTTCTTAGTGATTATTCTCTCCATTTTCCAGTTCTTGCTCTCTGCCAGAATGTGGTGGGTAACCTAAGGAGAAAGGGGAAATGGAGAAAGTTTGGTGCACCTCAAAGTGTGTGTCCTTCTTTAGACCACGATTTGTCGAGTCCTGGTTGCCCTGGAAGCCCTCTGATATTTGGGTTGAGGAGATACGGCAGTTGAGATGTGCCAGCTGCCCCTGGAGGGAGCACTGTTGGCCTGCTGCAAACCACTGCGTTGTAGCCCAGCACGGAAACTCTGAACTAACCTGTACTGATCATTTTCTGTTTGCCAGGCACTCTCTGAGATCCTTACCTCGGTCAACTTACATTCTTCAGTAGCACTTTATTTTTTGAGACGCTGAGGTTTAGAGAGTGAGGCTCAGAGGGACTAAGTAACTTGCTTGAAGATTTTAAAATGCAGAGTCAAGGAATTGACTTCTAAGGCCTCTGAAGCTTCTACTTTTTCCATGATACCTGGCTTCAAGTGGTACATAATAGACTACGTATTTGGTAGTGATTAAAGATTGATGGTGAACTCCTCCTTTATGTCACTGGGTCAAAAATAACATAAAATTGGATATCTGAGATCCTGTCTCATCATTGTTTAATGGACAAAGTGAGACACCCAGCAATAATGAACATTAGAGCAATGACTAAACCTCACCCTTCAAATCTGGAAGGAAATCATTCAGACTGCCGCTTTAAAGGAGAAGATGCTCAAGAGAAAAACTCCAGAAAGTGGAAAGGCTGAAGCAGCAAGTGAGGTTATTTTCTTTTAAAGCACGTATGTTGGAGAGAGGTGGCTCTGGTGCTTTATGTGCAGAACTGGACGGCAGGTTCACGACAAGCAAAGGTGCATGTCGTACAAAAGAGGGAACAGCAGTTTTACCAAGTGTTGACGTAACAGGCGCCATGACCTGCAACGTGTTGAAATAAGACGTTAGTTTAGACTTTTTAAAAAATCAGGTTTCTAAATTCCATTATGTAAATCCTTCCCTCTTCTCCGCAGTGATGAAAAGCAAGCGAAGAGTGACAGGAAAATATGACAACGGGAGGTGACACTCACTGCAGCTGCTCTTTTCGACAGTCACACCCAGACTCACAGCGTCCTTTTTGAGACGAGCAAGAAATTTGCTGTTGAAATTTGTTACCACTATTTAATATGGAGCAAAACTCAAAACAAGACAGATCCAGGTGATAAGAACAGGGGGGATATGGGGTAAATGATGGACTAACCAACCGTGTGACTGGACAGCAGAAGATGCAGCCAGCTCGGTTGTTTACCTGTGACCGGGGATTCTAGGGAAAGGGGAGAACTGGGAGGAGAGGAGAGAGAGACGCCTGTTTAGAGAATGAGAGCTTCACGCACGGACTCCGGAGAGGAAGGCAGGAGGAGAACGGGTTGTGCTCGGCTGCAGACTTGTGAGAGCAGCCAGCCCGGGAGGGGTGCCCAGAATAGCCCACCCACCCACGGGTTTGCTGTACCTAACCGTTGAAGCCAGCCGAGGCACCTCCTGAGCTTCAAACTAGCCAACTCACCCAGGCCCAGAGCATTCTGTACCTATTGTTAGAATTACATCACACTTCGGTGGGCCTAGAAACAGAGCTCCAGGGCCCCAAAGTTGGGGGGATTGCAGAGGCAGCACCCAGCCCATGACCTTAGTCCAGATAGCTCACGTGGGGCCAAGAATCCAGGGAGCTTCAGGTTCTCGAATTCTCAGAGTGCAACACACTGGTCTGCTGGGCTTGAGCTCCTCCAACACAGGGCCGAAGGGTCAGCGGCAGTTTTCCCAGCAGCCCTGGGGGCGGCCACTTGCCTAGAACCATTCCCACCCTGAGCTTCTTAGTCACATGCATATGTCCATCCCTAAAGGATTTTTCTGAAATTGGACGGATAGCAAGAATTTAGCCTCCTGTTCTTCCGCGGAGCCCAGAGGCACCTGTAACCTGAGTGCAGGCGGAAGGACAGAGGAAGGGAATTCACATTTGTGGCATACTGGCGGTGGAAAGGCATTGCACACCAAGGTGGGGTCCCTCTGAGCGTGCCTGGTGAGCAAGGCTTCAGCTCCTCAGGAGGGAGAAGGTGTGACGCACACACATGCATGGGTCCTCCGAGGGCTTCCGGTTGTCATCGTCATTATAGGATGTGAGCACACTAACACCACAGCTACACGCTCACATGCACTGTTTGCTGCCCCGTCATTTGCTCCAGTGTTACTGAGTCTTCCGTTCCAATTCGACGAGCACTTGTGGACTGTTTAACTAGAGGCCGTGCTGACTAGATAAAATAGGCAGACCTTAGTGATGGCCTAGGCAAGCTGGAGGTAGTGTCGGAGAGGCAGGAAGTTGGGGTGATGCCTAATTTCCTATGGGGAGAAGGAGCAGCATGGGGGAGATGGGCGAGTTCAGTTTGGGGCCCGCTGAGTTGAAAGTCCTCAATGAATGTGCGAGTCCAGCAAGAAGACAGCTGTCTCCCTCACCACCACCGCCCCCCTGGGCCTTACCGTGTGCTAAGCACTGTGTTGAACGACTTGCATACATTCTGATTTAATTCTCAGAAAGGTACATGGTGGGGGCCATGATCAGCCTTATTGGAAAGACGAGTACACTGAGGCTCAGAGAAGTAAGTAACGTGCCCAGTTTGCCCAAGGCGATGTAGATTTTAGGCTCATTGTCACACACACGGTAGTTAAACCATGAAAATGTATGAGACTCCCTAACAATAAACAAGCTTTTGTTGGAAAGAACAGTGAGGATGCAGGAAAGAACTCGGGAGAGCTGCAATAGTTGAGGAGTGAGCCCAGGGAAAGGAATAGCCTCTGAACACCAAGAAGTGACGAGAGAAATAGAGGAGCAGAAGAAATTTCAAAAAGAGTGTTTGATGTCAATTGCAGCAGAGACGTTCAGCACGATAAGGTCTGAGAGTATTCGCTGCTTTTGCCAATGTGCAGGTCACCGGAGTCGAGCTAACGCTGGCTCAGGGGTGGATGCAAAGCCAATGTCCAGCAGTCCGAAGAGCAGGGAGCCCCAGAGGCCTACTCACTAGGTCCCAAGTGAATAGGGTGGGTTTCCCAGCCTGTTACAGCATGGCACCAGTGCCAGCTCATGACGTGGAAATACACTTTTAGTACTATATCATTTGTTGAAAAATATCAAAATGAATCAGTTGGGCTATTGGAAGGAGACAGGGGTGGGTGGAGGGCATTCACCCATGGACCGTGGGGGACGTTCCTAAAATTCCAAGAACCACCAGTGGAAGGGCAAGGAGAGTTTCTTTCCAACTCCAGCATATAGTCTCCTAAAACTATGAAAACACGGCAACCCTGCAGAATGCACCTCGCATTTTGCCCCTCTCAGCCATGAGGGGAAGTGCATTTCTACCCCCACAGCAAGTTACGCGTATGAGGGTGGTGGTGTCTTGTTGTTGTGGCATGAAACAATGACCCGTCACATTTGATCATCGTGTCAGCTTATTCACATGTCAGAGAGCAATTCCTGGCTTCCACCTCGGAGGGTAACCTGTTTAGGGTGGGGGACACTCTGCTAGCCAGATGGGGCAGAGTCCTGCCAGCTCCCAGTGCCAGGGAAACCCTGGGCAGTAATCGATACCAAACCTGCCTGCACAGAGGACCACCCAAAGGCCCGTGGCTGGGAACCAAACCTCCCTCCTACCTTGGTCTGATCTCTTGGCAAGTTTCCTTCCTAGTCCCAGCTTTGTTCCCACTTACTTGGGGAGCAATCCAAAAACAGGAGTTATTTTGAAGAGGGTGAGGCAGCAAGAAGGGTTGGACAGCCAATGGCAGATGCTGAAAGGGTGGTGGGGAAGAGGGCTCTACTTAGTGACATCACCCAGGGCTTCCCATTTCTAATAAATACTGATTGATGGATGGATGGAAGTGGAGGCAAATGCCAAGGAAAGACCTCCACGTGTTCAGAGATTCTGAGTTAGAAATGCTCTCCTTCCAGCTCTTCCCAAAAGGAAGTCGTTCGGGGAACACAGCGGAGTTCGGTGATTCAGGAACTAAACAGGCCGCGGGGCGGCGGGGCCTTCTGAGCTCTCCCAGGCCGGGCCTGCCGGGAGAGGGGCCTGTGGCCCAGGCGCGGCGTCTTCTCTCCTGACGTCTCTCTGCCACATCATCCTTCTTGAATTCTGGAAGTGCTTGGCCCTCCCGGTCCCTGCAGCCGGAGCAGGGCCTGGGACGCGGGTGGAGGGAAAGGCCAGTGGCCGGGACTCTCCGCAGCGGGAGAAGGAGTCCCGGCCGCCTCTGAGTACATCCGCTGGAGCCTGGGCGCCGCTGGCTCCAGGTTCGGAGAGAGCCTTCGCCATCCCGGCCCGCGGGGCCAGCTGGCAGCGCACCGCCTTTCGCCCTTTACCACGTGAATGCGCCCCCTGCCCAGTCTTAAATCTCCCTATTCCTAGGGTCATCCGATGGTTTTTGAATTGCAATCCAAGAATCTCAACAAATTACAAGTGTGGTGTGGAAACATAATCAGGGTGTGGAAACATAACCCACTCGTAAGTGTTAATTTTTAAAATGGAAAGGAAAAAACACTGCAGACAAATCCTGCAGGGTCTGCGCCTGGAGTTTCTGCTTCCTTGGGACCCTCCCCTCGGGCATCCGCCGCTCCCCCGCCTCAGCGAGTCCTGCTGTGATCTCCCGCGGGAGGCCGGGGCTTGTCCCTGCAGCTGAGGCCTAAGGGACAGCCTGGGAAGGAGACGCCTCCCGGAAGGGCGACGACCCCTGGGACACTTCGGCGCTCCCGGGGTCCTGCCTCCTGCGGACACCCTGTCCCACCACGGGCCCTTCTCTTCCCCTGAGCGCCCTCGGGGTGCGCTCCCAGGTCCCAGCTTCTGGGCTTGGACAACACACTGGCCCTCGGCCCCGCAGTCCTCAAAGTCCACCCCGGTTCCTGCGGGGGGCTCGGGGACCCCAGGTTCCCCAGGGGCGGCGGGTGCGTGCTGCCCGGGCTGGACTAGCCTCACACAGCCGCTGGTGTTTGAGCATTGGGCCCAGAGAAATTTGGGGAAGACACTGTGCACAGACATTTATAGATCACGTGTCGACATGTACCTATCTGGTCGACAGTTGTTAGGCAGCTGCGTCTGCCGTTTTTGTCCAGGCTAGCATCCCAGGTGGCGATGGGGAGACCAGGTTGCGTGGCTGCAAGGACAAGCGGGTCCCTCTGGAGAACCGGCGCAGTCTAAGGGGCGATGTCTGGTTGTGTTTGCGGCTCAGACCTGCCTTCCCTGGCGCTACCTCTCGGTCACCTACCTGGTTGACGGCACACCCAGAACAGGGCCATCCCCCCGCAACCGGGAAGGTCGCTGGATCTGCGAGGGGGGCAGCGCGCTCCGGGTGTCAGAAGCCCGTTTCCTTACCCAGACCTTTGTCACGAAGGGCGCTGGGTCGGCGTTAGGGACGAAAAGAAACGTTACCACACAACTGTGTGCAGAAGGTGGGAGAGGCTAGGGCCTGCTGGGCTTCTGGGGACAGACCCAGCGGCGCCTCGTGCGCGCGAGGGGAGAGAGAAGGGGCCCCCTCGGCCTTCCACCTTGGGCTCACCCAGCAGGACGCCCCGCGAAAACCTCTCCGCAGGATTAAGTCGAGTCCCTTGGAGCCGGTGGCACTGACACGAGTGACGCTGGACTTGGGCTCCGTGGTGGAAATGCCCTCGGAAGCGCCCCCCGCCCAACGTTCCCACTCGGCGCGGGCCCACCCGGTGCGCATCCGCCTCCCACCGGCATCCCGCTCGCGGGCCCCGCGGCGGACAGATGTTTATTGCTCGGAGCCCGACCGCTGCGGAGACGCAGGGACCGGCGCGGATCGGCGCACCCGGCGGCGCTGGCGGGACTCTGGGCTCCCGATCGGGGGTGCGAGCAAGGGGGGGGGGGGCGAGGGGATGGAAAGAGGAGGGGGAGTGGGTGGACTAATGATGAAAAAGTCTCCTCCATCCCGGCTCCTTAATTAAATGCATGGAAAGAACCGAGGCGAGCACATCTGGTTTCAATCTGCAGCCCTTTGATGGCATCAAATGTGCTTTTCCCAGATCGGGGCTGGAAGTTCTGGGCTCACTATGGCCGTTTGGAGCCCAGAGACCATTTCCACACACTCGGACCCTTCTTTCTCCCCAGCAGAGCCTCCCGGCTATAGGGGAGAGAGAAAGAAAGAAAAGTCTAGTAATCAAGGGAGCGAGGGGGTATGTATGCATGTGTGTGTACACGTTTAAAGAACATAAAACGCCACCAATAAGCACTTAATATTTTACTTACTCGTCATATAGTAACTCATTTCTAATGAGACTATTAAAGCTGTTACCAAATTCCAACAGGTCATGAAAAAATCGCTCAGCACCTCCCCGTCCTCTGTCAAGTCAGGGCTCAGCAGACAGACGACAGAGCATTATCCGTAGACTTAGGTGGGGGCCCCGCTCCCCTCCCCCACGCCCCGCGGCGCCCGGAGGGACCCCGCGCCGCGCAGGAGCCTCGCCCCCGCGCGCCCCGCCTGCTCCGCATCTGGGCACCGCGACCCTCTCGGCTCCTCGTCCCCCGCCTGGGGAAGCGACGTTGGCCGCACCAAAAAGGTTACGAAATTGGTCAGATTGGGGTTTGTGGGGCGGGGTGGGGGAAGAGGAGCAGTCAGGATAGACTCCTAGAGTCCTCTCCTCCAGCTAAGTAAATACGTGAATTTCCTAGCGCCGCAGCCGGGGGTTCCTAATGCGCGCGGAGAGACTCGAATCCACTGGACGCCTCCTAGATCGCCCCCCGTCTGCCCCAGTCCGCGGAACGAGCGTGGGAGAGACCCATTAGGGTCGCTCCTGTTACTTTATTGCATTGTTTAATAGGCTGTCTCTGCTGAGCCAAACGCAGCCTTCCTCTGCTTTGCTCTCTCCCGCGTTCCCTCTCAGGCGCCCCTCCGCCCCCCACCCCAAAAACTGTTCGACCAGCAGGAAACGTTAAAAAAAAGATGTAAAGACAGAGGGAGAAGAAAATTTGATTGAGATAGTTGTGGGCTTTCTCCAACAAGTTTCCCCGCAGCTGTTATCAAAACATGCAAATGAGATTTCCAACGGGATCTTCAACAAATCTGGAGGAGTTAACGCCGAGGCGAAATAATCAGCCCGTTTGAAGTGACTGTGGGTTTCAGTTTGTCTTTTCTCCCCGCGATACTGCGGCAGGGGAACGGTAATTAGACCTCACTTAGAAAATCCGAAGGGGCTCTCTGCTCTCCCTGCCCTCCCTCCCTGCTCCCCCTCCCTCTCTCCCTCTCTGGCTCCCTCCCTCCCTCTCTCTCTCCCTCTCTCTCTCTCTCTTTCTCCCTTGCTCAGATGTTGGCAAAGGGGGTTTTCTTAATCAGACTGTTTTTCGGTCCGAGGGAAAGGAGGAAGAAGGAGATTGTGATGGAGAAAGGGGGTCTGTAAAACGTCAGGCACCGCACAAAGGCTTTGCCACGTAATTACAGACTCCTATTAAGTCGAGCGCTGCCCTCCCAGGGGTCTCCAATTTTCTTGTATTCCCTACAAAGCCTCCTCTGCATGCCAGTTTGTGCCTTTTGAAGTGCCAGAGAGCTTCTTGATCCAACTGAGAAGGAAAAGGAGTCTCGCAAGAAGAGGGGGAGAGAGAGAAGGGGAAGGGGGGAAACCCACCGCCGCCACCCTCCTCCGGACTCCTGAAGCCCTTTTTTTTCCTCCTCACGAAAAGTAAAGTGAGAATCCTGCTCTCCAGTACATCTGCAAGACATCACCCTCTCCTCCTGAAACCTTAGTCACTCCTGAGAATCCGCAGGAGTGCGGAGAGGGGGAACGCGTTTTCTTGAAGATGTTTTAAAGCTGGAACAAGCCTTCTTCTGTTGGTGCTTGAACTCTTGCCTGGGAATAACTTTTTTAACCTTAAAAAAAACCCACTTTGATTCTTCTCTCCCACCCCTTCTTCTCTCTTCTTGTGTTTGCCTAACTCCCCCGCCCCGCTGGCCTCCCCTTCTCCGCTCTCCCCCTTACTATTATTTTTAGTGTGTGCGTGTGGACGCTTTTGGAGAGGTGGAAGGAATTTTTTTCTCCTGACTCGAACGTAGGGTGACTTTTTGATTTGATTTTTTGGTGTGGATTATCTCTTTGGATCGCGCCGGACTTGGCCTCAGGAAAGCAGCCGGGGCTGTCAAAGGCTGGTGGCGGCGGGGAACGCTCTGCTCCGCGCGAGGGTCCCCCGCCCTCTTTCCACTATTTCTGTGTGTGTGCTCCCTCTCCTTCCTCTCTCTCTCTCTCTCTCTCTCCCTCTCTCCCCCTCTCTCTCTCTCTCTCTCTCTCTCTCTCTCTCTCTCTCTCTCTCTCCACTCCCCCCTCTCTCTTCCCCACTCGACTCCTCTCCCCCCTCGCGCCCACAGCGTTTGGTGTTGATTCG
Organism: Phyllostomus discolor; assembly: GCF_004126475.2. Taxonomy (NCBI): domain Eukaryota; kingdom Metazoa; phylum Chordata; class Mammalia; order Chiroptera; family Phyllostomidae; genus Phyllostomus; species Phyllostomus discolor. The sequence goes on along the minus strand of NC_040916.2, from coordinate 23,488,605 downwards.
AGCGGGAAGAGGGGGGTGGGTGGGATCGGAGGGGGAGACCATGACCTCCAGCTACGGGCACGTTCTGGAGCGGCAACCGGCGCTGGGTAGCCGCTTGGACAGCCCCGGCAACCTCGACACTCTGCAGGCGAAAAAGAACTTCTCCGTCAGTCACCTGCTAGACCTGGAGGAAGCCGGGGACATGGTGGCGGCGCAGGCGGACGAGAGCGTGGGCGAGGCGGGCCGGAGCCTGCTGGAGTCGCCCGGACTCACCAGCGGCAGCGACACCCCGCAGCAGGACAGTGAGTGAGGGGCGCATGCCCCCGGGGCCGCGCGTCCGGAACCGAGGGTGGGGGCCTTGGCTGGGCGGCCGGAGCCCGCCCGGGGCCACGGGGAGAAAGTAGGGGACGAGGGGAGGTGGCGGCAGTGGCCGGAAGAAGGGCCGGTCACAGACGGGAAGGGGGGTGCGAAAAGGAGGGCTCCGCCGAGGGCGTCGCCGGGCGGACTCTGGAGGGAGACTCCGGGGCCCCGCGGTCCGGGTCCGGGACGCTGCCCGCCGCGGACTCTCGCCGAAGCCGCGGGGGCTGCCCCTCAGTCCGGGGCGGGCGCAGCGGCCGGATCTCCCCGCATGGAGGCGGCGGGGCTGGGAAGGAGGCTTAGAGGCACGCGGATTCGAGGAGCCCGCCCGGATTGGGGAGGCAGCGGGTTAAAGACGCTGAGTCAGGGCGGCGTGTGTGGGTTCGGGGACAGCAGCGACAGAGGCGGCGAAGGGCGCCGCGCACAGGAAGCGGGGCCGACACAGCTCCGGCGGCCCAGGGCGCCCGGGCTCCGAGGCCTGGCGTGCCGCACGGGCTTCGCGGGAGCGCCGGGCCAGCCTCGCGAGCTGCCCTCTGCCCCCTGCTGTTGCCTCCGCCTGCGAATGGGCGGGAGACCCTGGCCGAGCCAAAGGCCCGAGTCGCTCCTGCGGGGTGAAGCCCAGCTACCGACCCGCATGAACCCGCACCGTGAAGACGCGCAGGGCAAGTGTGGGCTCCCCTGTCGAGCCCGGCGTCACTTGGGACGGGCTTTCCCTGGTGGCCCCCAAACCTCCAGAAAACTCCACCCACGGTCTCCCTTTGCGGTCCTCCCGGACTAGCATCGGGCCCTCGGGGATGTCGCCCAGTCAGTAACCACGCTTTTAAACCACGGCTCCAAGGGCACCCACACTCCCCGAGTCTGTAACAGACCTGTCACCCAGTCGCCCCAGGTGCCACGGCGGGGGTGCGCAGTTCCTCCTTGGAGTCTGCAAGAGCCTGAACTTGGCCAGAACTTTTAAATGAGGCTGATCTCTCTTCCTGTCACTATTTGCCAAATGCTCTTTTGTCTTCAAATTTGGAACTTGTGGAATCAGGTATTCTGTGATTAACACAAAACAAAACAAAACAAAACAAAGCACACCCGCTGTCAGACTCCCGGAAAACAGAGCAACCGGACTCGGACGCGGCCGGGATCAAGGCGGACAGGCCTGGGCTGGGTGGTGGGAGCCCCGGCTGCCCTGGAGCCGACAGCGGGGAGAGAACCCTCTCCCCGGCCCTCGCCCCCCTCCTCCGTCCAGGCCTGGGCTCCTCTCGGTGTGTTGCAACCAGAATCAAACTGGGACCGACACACCCTACCTGCGTTCAGAGGCAGAGGGCGATGGGGAGTCTGGCCTGGCCTGTCGCTCTGAGGAAGTAGGACCCGGCATCCCCGGGTGTTGGAAAGGGCTCCGCACACCACACCCGGCAGGGGCTTTCTTGCGGCGAGAACGGGGGCTGCGCGCGCTGGCGGCACTGTTTGCGCGGACACTTTTAGCTCCAAGAAAATGCACTGCAAAATGGTACCGTGGTTTTTAAAAGGTTTTGCTAGGGAACATGTAAACGTACGAAGAGCGGGGAGAATAGTACTCCACACTGCCACGCGCCTGCTGCCCAGCTCCACCAGTTCTGCGCACTCTGTCCTTGGGTCCCCACGGCGAATGATCGGTTGTAACATATATCACAGTTCTGAGCCCCGGAGGCTGGCCCCACAGCAGAAAACAGCCGTAAAGAAATTGCTCTGTAGAAGAGCTGGGTGGGACAGGCAAGACCAGCCAGCTCCAAGAGCTCGCAGAGGGCACCGAAGAGCAGGCCCAAGGCCCAGGGCGGCAGCACGCTCAGGGACCAGGCAGGCTGTGGTGGGCGCAGGGTGCTACAGGGCTGAAGAGACACTCGACATTCCTCTGGTTTGGCTCCCAGTGGGCGCCATCAGAAGGGAGCCCAGGTTGAGGGTGGCCTTCTAGGGGGTGCTGACTGAGCTAGCATGGGCAGAGGGGGCTGGCTGGGGAGTGCTCCCAAGCCAAGGTGGAGGCCAGCACGCCTGTGGTTTCAGGAGGCAGCCTGGGGGAAAGCTCCTGAGACGTAGCCCTGGTGTAGCCCAGGCTTCGCTGTGCATGTGGCATCTGCCTGCGGCGAGGCTCTCCAGGACACGCCAAGGGCAGCAGCGGGTAGAGTTGGGGACAGGGAAAGGGATAAGACCCTCGAGAACCTGCCAGTGTTATCACTGAGCACATCTCAGAGTTTCAAGGAGTAACAAGGCCTAGTGGGGAGCAGACCCCGGAAAGGAAAGGGGGGTTCAGAGGCTGCTGAGGAAGGATGGTCAACAGTTATGGAAGGGGGTCGCAGGATGCAGAGCTAGGTGGTGGGGACAAAGTGACCGTCACCAGGGGCTGGGAAAGTAGCCGAGAAAGCACACACACACACACACACACACAGATGGCAAGGGGCCTATTCTAACAAATAGTTGTTGCTTTTAGAAACAAGGTTCCCTCCGCCTCCTCCTCCCCCATCTCTGGAAGGGAGAATAGGAGGGTCTGGTAAGTTGCAGGATAGCAAACGTCCAGGAGAACCTTTGTCCTTGGTCCTTGTCCTCCACCAGCGGTTGCCCAGGAAGCTGTGGTGGGCTACTTGGAAGGCAAGACTGGCGGGGCCTGCCGTCTGCTGGGGACACTGAATCAGAGAAGAAAGGACTCTCCCCGCGGAGGACAGAGGACGAGGGCTGGGCTCCCAGCCCGCCAGGGGCAGAGCCCCGCAGAGTCAGGCGCTCCTGCTCCTCGCAGCCTGCTGGGCGTCCACGCCGGAGTGGGGGATGGAATCTCTTTCGGAGAGATGGGGAACCTTCTGAGACGACTCTTACTCTCCCAACTACATGGATACGTGTCCTTCCTAATTTTTCTCTCAGGCTGAAATTAGTTAAAACAGGCTCCATTTACACTTGCAATTTTAAGTCAGTCGTGCTGCAGGTTTTTCCGATCACAACCTGGGTCAACCTTGGCAAAGAAAAGCCGTGTATCCTGTCCCAGGTGAGGGCTTCCCGCTGATCTCCCGCAGCCTCGGCCAGAAATTCCGTTTCCCGCGACGGTTGAGGTTCACTCCACTTCTCTGTAGAACGACTTCTTTCCTGTGTCCTGATTCTCCCACCCCGTAAATTTCTCCAACTTCTAGGTTCAACTACCTTAAGGGTTTAAAGCAGAGGTTCTTTAACACTGTCAGGAATGCTAGTTGGGGAGTGTGGAGTTTGTGGGGGGGAGGGTGTGAGGTGGGGGCAGCTGTCCCGGAGAGGGAAGAGGAACAGGTCATAAACCAGGCAGACCTGCTCCGCCGAGAAGGACGGTGCATCGCGCTGTCATTTCTTAATCTGAACTTCTGCAAACTCTTAAAAAAAAAAAAAAAAGCCTGCCTTCCACGTTCCCAGCCTCTAAATTAGTGAAACCAGATTGTCCTAATAAGACCTTTTGTTGGAAACACATGTAGTCATAAAAAGGTAGACGGAAAGTCAATTAGACACGCGCGCGCACGCACACACTCACAGGCCGCGCTAAGCGTGCACCGGGCGCAGCTGCGGCCGGCAGGGACGGGATGCAAACGCGGCACGGAGGCCCAGGAAATTGACTTGTCACAAAGGCAGAGGTGTAAACTGGGCGCAAAGGAATTGCCCGCCAATGCCTCCGCCAGACACCCAGGCCCGCCTTCACTTACTGCTCCTAGAGCAATAGACACGGGGGGCGGGGGGGGGGGGGGTCGGGAACATTCTCTGGGAGCTCCCCAGTTGGAATTCGGGTCAGAATATCAATTTCCCTGGAGTTTCAGCATTTGCAACACCTTCCGCGCCAGAAATTTTCTTATGAAGCACCACCCCCGGAACCTGGAGCCGGTGCGGGCACTCTGAATTTGGGCCTTTGTTATCTCAATTCAAGGGTGGGGGGTCAGGAAAATATATTGTTCTAACGGTAGCCTGGCGAGAGGATCTCTTTAGAGGAGGCAGGGAAACCCAGGATGAAGGAGGGTCACTGAGCCCCCGAGGTCCAAAATGAAGTTCAGAGGAGAGGTGGTGAACCCTGTTTATCTTACATGCCGGGGCAAGGACTGGACGGCCTCCATCTCTTAATCAATGTCGGAGAAACTGACAGTCCTGTGCTTCCCACGGCTCCGGGGCCGAGGGCCACTTGGAGTTTCAAGCGTGAGGAAGGCGGGCCTGTAACGCCCGCGACCCCAGGCTGCCGTACTGCCGGCACCAGGCCCCCCAACTCTAAAAGACGGTCACCGCCGCCGCCTTCATTCCCCCGCGGAGGCCGGGTGCAGGGCTCTGGGGCGCCTCTCCCGTGGCTTAGACGGCGCCCGAAGCCGGCACCGCGGTCCCGCGACCTCAGCCTTCCGGGCACGCTCAGGTCAGAGCCGAGCGGCGTCAGGCGGGCAGCGGTGGGTCACACACCGGTCCCTGCCGTGTCTTCATCTTCCCAGGGCCTCATTTTAGATTTTACAACCGCAGTGAATAAATCATCTCCAAACCAACAAGATGTCACCCACCCACCCTCCCCCTCCCCGCGCGAAACTCCCCCCGGCAACTTCAGAGCCGACGCTGCCTTCCTACCCCTCTGGCTCCGAACCGAGTTGTGAACGCAGTTCTCCGCCAGCGGCCACTTCCTTTTTCACATTTCAGTGGCATCAGTTGATTTTCAACCAGGCGGATTCCTAGACCAATTTGATTGCTACTTTAAAAAACGCGTTCCTCTTACAATTCTTCGCCTCCTTCGGCGCGCCACCAGAGCGGACCCCCAGCTCCCAGGGAACCTCCGCCGCAGAGGCGCGCGAGCCGCGGGCACCGCCACGCTGCAAGTCGGGGCGCGCGCGGCGACCCGCGCCTGGCAGTACGGTTCGCAAAATACGCATTTCTTTTTTACCCTTTCGGAGAGATGGAGAGAGCAGAAGCCTTAGGAGGTACAACGTTTAGAAACCCAGGGAATCTTTGTAGAGAAGGAGATAAGCCTTGCTTTTTGCTTGTTTCTTTTCCCGCCCCTGCAAGGGGAGATGAGGGTTTGGGGAAAGAAATCTCCCCAGAAGAAAAAGTGAAACAGGGGACCGGCATCCTCCATCCAAGTCTTTCTTAAATTCACTAACAGCGCCCTTGGGCAGAATTCCTCTGAGCCAGAGATCGGGCATTTACAGGAACTATTTGATAAGGGGACAACGCCTTGTGGCCTCTTGGTGTCGGAACACTTGTGCGCGCAAGCGGCTGTGATCGCCGGGCGCTCTCTGCCTCCAATTCCGCGTTTTAATGTGATGCGGGCGAGCACCACTCGCACAGCGTGGGTGTCCTTTGCCTCCCTTCTCCACGGTACTGGGAGGATGCTTATGTCAACAGCACCATTATTTGTCCTCAAGGACTTGGATTCTTGTAAAATCAAATAGCTTGGTGAGCGAGCTAACAGACACCCCAAAACCAACAGACTCAAACGGCAGTAACGTTGTTAACGCAGTGCCAGGAGCTCCTTCCCTCCACACGTGCTGTTTCTTATTAAATCAATCCATGCGGGGACTCGCTGATGAGCCACCTAAGGAGGGACAGTCGGTGGTGCTCAGGGTCAGCGGTCTGTTTCCCTCAGGTAGTTTTTGAGCAAGAAGTCTCCACGATAGTGTGAATCTTAGTTGATTCTTGGTGTCATTTGTCTAATTTAGCGAGGCCGCCACAAGGAAGTAGTCGAACAGAGAATTATGGGCGGTCCATGTTAGGTTTAAGACTCTAAAAAAATCACTACATTTCACTTGTCCTAGAACCACTTTTCTTGGTGAAAAAAAAAATATCTGGGAAGCCGATTACAGGGGCAATGGCCACTCAGGGGACAGGAGGGGGACAACGGCATGAAGGATGGCTGTGGCAGGAAACTTTGTGGAAGAAAATAAAGAAAACATGTCAGAACAGGTCGATATCACACACACTCACACACACACGAGTGGCTTCTCAGAAGAGTCTGAGGACAGTCAGGCCCCAGCACTCTGTTCTCAGGGTTCCCACACGCAGCAGCGAGGGCCTGAGCTGCGCCCAGAACCCAGAACGAGGCCCTCCCAGGATGCTCCGGCCCCTTTGCTGCCACAAGCGAGGAGGGAGCTGCAACTCCCAAGAACAGTGGGGCTTAATGTGCCATTAGTGATTTCCCCAGACTCCATTCCAAATGAGAAACAAATTTGAAAAATGTGTGTTCGTTGCATCCCCAAGATCTGAGTTATGAGAAAGAGCAAGGACAGGCCCTATTTTGTCTGCTTCGGTGGAGTTATTTGCAAGTGATTGGAAATTTTCTCAGGAGTGCTGAGCAGCAAGGGGAGAGACTCCAGGGGTCTCCGGTGGTCATGGAGGGCCCCAGGACAGGAACCGTGGGTGCTCTCTGAGTCTCACCTTTTGGGAAGTGGGCTAAGGGAGGAGTAACAGGGCGAGGGAAAATTAATTCAATAATTTAGAGAATTTAACTTTTAAAACAGAGCTCACAGTATCTTAGATTTGAATGATCTCCATGTAGGGGCGGGAAAAGACACAAACACCCCCAGCTCAGGTCTGTCCTTGGCCCTCAGCCTCCCAGTTCCAAGAGCTCTGAGGCCCAGCTCTAGGGCAGGATGCCGGTGACATGGCCAGGAACGCCGAGCCTTACCTTCTCCCACCTAAAGGGGGCGCATTTCTCCCAGGCTGGGCTGGGACCTACCCTACCTTCTAATACCCTTGGACTGCTGTAGGAGAGAGAGAGGCATGCTAGAAGACCCCTCTACACCAGCAGCAAAAGATGGGAAATATGAATATTGTGAAGACACTCAGGCATAAATGAACTCCACAGAGACACAGAGATAGCTGGTAGGCAGTCTGCCTTCCTCTTTGAATGAGGGTGGCCAGCTTTGCAGGGTGAGCTGGAAGGAACGGGAAGGGAGTGGCATTAAGTGCCCCCAGGTCCGTGGGCACTAGAACGGGTGTCTGGTTCCATATGGAAAGAGAGGGTTTGTCTCCGAGGAGGTGGGTGAGACCTTCTGCACATGAACTCCCAGTGGCTAGGAAAGGGAGGCGGATTTGGGAGATGCGGAGCTGGCAGTATCAGGGAGATGCTGCCAGGCTGCCACAGAAACCCTCGAGGTCCCTGCAGTCTCGGATAGGTGGAGTGCCAGCCCCACCCCACCCCCTAGCGATAAGCCTGGGGGGGTTAGGGTGAACCCCTTTCCCTCAAAGGAAGGACAATAACTGCCCCAAGTCTTGGGTGTGCCTGCAACTTGGGCACCCAAAGCTAGTCCCAAACCCCAGATCTGACTCCTGGCCTCCACTGATCCCCCCTTTTGGAGGAAGAGTTTCAAAAGCCCCAAAGGACATACAAGGGTAAATTCTTAACCCCTCTCTGTAAATTTTGGAATTTTCTGCTTCTCTCCTTACCACCCCTGGACATTGGAGGTCAGAAAGACAAGGCACTTCTGGGAGCAGCATAGGGGCAGAGTGAAAATCGTGTCTTCTTGGTGTAGGTGGTGGTAACACATACCTTCCAAAATAATCTGAACTTGGGTGCTCACTAAAAACAGAAGCACAAGGCCAGGAAATTGCCTTCCCACAAACATTTGTCTGGGAGTGAAAACATTCGCCCCATTCACTTAATTTCTCATCATTAGTCATGTCATTATATTTTAAAGTCCCTCACAGTGCTGGAAGGTGGTGGAGTTATAAATAAGCATAAAAACAGACTGGCACTCTCCCAGTACTCTAAATATACATGGGGAGGCCAAATCTTCTCAAAGAGGATTCAGATATACAGCTTCAAGGCTAAGGGGCCCAAGTCAATCAAAATTTGAGCCAGAATATGCTAAGTTTAATCAGCTTGACTATGGGCAATGTGAAGGCCTAGCCAGCACTTCTGATAGCGAGAGAGAACCACATTTTCTCAAGTTTCCATTGTACTTGTCCACATAAATTCATGCTAGTCTGCAAAGGGCTTGAGAGAATGGGCTTGGGCACGGCAAATGGTAGGGAACTCGGTGTCCCGGCCTCCTGTCCTTTTCTTCTTTGCATTCCCTGTGCCCCACCTGGCTGTCCAAGACCTCTGTGTTGCAGAGCGATGGGCACCTGGAGGCCGCAGGAGCCCCCTAATGCCGTCCTGCAGGACTGTCCAAAGAGGACAGGGCTGTTGAGCTCAATGACACGTCGGTACCATTTTTTTGTGTACTTCCCTCTCTGAATTCATTTTATCATAGCCTGGAGTGACTTCTTAGGAATTGAGGTTTGGGGACCTGTTTGCCATTCTATTTGTCTTCTAGGTAACTCATAAATCTATGAAGTTGAACATTCCAATCTTTATACCTGGACACTGACAAAAATCGCCACTAATCCAGCCTGGAGGGGACATCAAATAACTGCGCATTGTGGCTTTTCTTTCCCCTTTTACCAGTGCTGTTTCCCTAAACCCTGGTCTGGATCACCGCAGTCACCTCCCACTGGGACGGCGGCCAACCTGTCGTCTGTGCTCAGGCCCTGCTCACCTAGCGAAGGAATGAGCTCCTCTCTTCAGTGGATCCCCTTCCCCAGCTGGCCTAGGTTCCAGGCCCCTCCCCTCCCCTTCCCACTCTATACCCCTTGCCTTGGACCTCTCTGGGCCACCCATTTCACTCACCATCTCCACAGTGAGGCTGCCAGGGCATGGCTTCAAGGTCCTCTTAGAACTGCAGGCTTGCTATGCAGCTGCCTCCCCACATGGCATTTCTGTGTGAGCACCCTAAAAGTGCTTTGACATCAAAGGCAAGAAAATGTGCCACGAATGAGCTCCCTTTCCCCAGCCTGATCCGCTAGAGCTTCTCCTGCACAGCGACACGTGGGCGTTAAGCTCACATTTCACCCTCGGCTGCTTCCTTCACGCTGCTGTCCAATCCATCCCCTGGCCCCACGTGTACTTGCTACGATCACTCGAATCCACCTCCTTTTTGCCCCTCCACGGTAGCTCACCTGCACTGCTGCCCCAGCCTCCTAACCAGCTGGGCCTCCCCGCACCTGTGCCCGCCCTCCTCTGTGGGCGGGTAAGGAGCCGGGCAGAAGAGGATTTGCAGAATGAATGAATGATGAATGCCAGTGTGTTCTTGCACACTCACTTAAAAAAGTCCATGGCTCTCCCCTTCTTTAGAACTCATGGTTGCTTTTTGTTTTGTTTTGTTTTTTCTATATCAAAGCCAAACTGTTTATCCTGGTTTTTTTTTCTTATCACCCTTTATCATCTGTATCTCCATCCCTGCCCCAGTACCTGCCTATCACACACACTGCAGACCCCACTATTTTCCTAGCATGTGGGGTGCTGCGGGGGGTCTCGAGTCTCCTTTCTGCTTGTCTAACTTCGGGTCTGAAATGCCCTTGCTCCCTGCCCCTCTGCAAACGTACCCCAAACACCCCTCGGTGTGAACACCTTCCTCAACTGCTTCGTCTCAGGCCACGCGAGGCCCCTTCCCAGTGCTCTCTGCAGAAGCAGTCAACACCCTGACAAGTATTGCTTAGTGCTTCTCTAGATGTTTAGAGTTATTGATTTGTCTTGAGAATTTTAGATTAGAGACTTCTGCTGGGGAGGGCCACCCCACAGTGTCAACAGCAGAGCTGCAGCAAGCAAACAGACAACTTTGGGGTATAACCTGGCTGTGCTGTTCTTAAACTATCCAGCAGAAGTAATTTTTTAATATAAAAGTAATTTCCAAGTGTAATACTGCTCATTTTAGGAATATTTGTATGTTTTTTTGCATGGCAAAGTTAAAATAGGAAAGTAAAGCCGTCTGTATTTCAACTGTGGTAGACACAGTTAATAGTTTGGTGCTAAAATATTTCCTCTTGATTTCTGCCAATTTTTTGTATTAACATTGTTTATTACTGTTTTTTCTTTAATCAGTGGGGGAACTTTTAATCCCATATTCAGAGGTTATGCTTCCCCCAAACTAAGAAAACAAACATTTAACTGCACGTTTTTCTCTGCTCCCGGGAGGGTGATGACCGGGGGGACGATGACGGAGTCCAGGGTACAGAAGCGTGTTTTCACAGAGGAAGGGGCACCCCTCAAACTCAGAAACAGTGCGTTGACCCAGAGGCAGAAGTCTGCAGCACCCCAGCCCTTAGGTAGCACGGTAATTACAGAGAAGATACGAATTGTTGTTATGAAGCCTATTTAAAAATCATTCTCTGGCAAGTTGAGGTTAAAACATTTGCCTGATGAACACAAATATTTTCTTTAGGGGAAAGTATTAACAAGTGATAGGAAATCTTGTAGAAAAAAATGTTAAACGATGAATTAGGTGTATTGTCATAATGCCTCTTCCCCTGCTCGTGAGCAAGGGGGAGCAGAGAAAGTGATGATCACTTCTGGGGGTTCAGAACCACCGTTGCCCAGTCCCAGCGCCTGCCCGTGGGTCCCCACAGTGCCTGCGTCTAAGGGAAGAGGGCAGGACCGCGCAGCCAAGCTCCCTGCTTACAGCCAGATGTGCCGTTCAGCACCTCTAATCCTCAAGTTCAAGTTCAAGGAAAGACCACAGGGTGAATCCTCAACACATTCGAGAAATAAAACGTAATTTAGTTCATTAATAACGAAAACCGAAACCCGCGGTTTCGCTGCACACATTTCAAAGGCTGGCTCCCTCCTGACAAGAGGAGCGGGACAGCCTCGCTGCAGGCTCGCCTGTGAGTGCCCGTTCCCAGCATCCCTCGGGGAGGAGGCTTTTCCGGGTGTGGTCATTTTTACTCAGAATATGTGGAAACGCTATTTAAGTTTATATTGTTTTTCCTCGTTCCTTTATTCCAACGTTCTTCTTTCCCAGGGTGGTGAGAATGTGCTGTCTGTACTTTCTGTTTTCTTGGTTTGGAGATTCAGGGCTACCTGGAGTGGCCGGGAAACCGCAGCGGTGTCCGGGTGGGCCGTAAGCTACAGTCATTTTAGCTGAGTTAATACACTCACTGCTGGTTTCTTCCGTTCTTCTCCCTGATTCTTTTGGTATAAATGGCTGCATTACTTTGTCTTAAAGGATTAATAATAATAATAATGACAAAGTAAGATTAAATATGAAACTGCTTCACAAATTTTAAGAACATCTACCAATGGCATTGTGTTTTAACAAACCAATTTTAAGAAGCGAGTAGGAATGGAGAGTGATTATTTTCACTTTACAGATAAGAACACTGTGGCTTGGAGAATTATACGGGGCTCCTGTTAGGTGACGTGACTCTTTCTGCCCTGAGTCCGTTTTCACTTTTCTGATTGCTCCCCATGACCTTTGATGCCAGCCCTGTTCTCCGAGGTGCCTCGTGGTCCAGCAGAACCATGCTCAGTTAAGAAGGGGGAGCCCAGCCTGCCCCTTCGCAGCACACGAACAACCCTGCCAGTCTTTCCCTCCCTCTGGCTTGCACTCTCCCTCATACAGTGCCGCGCTGCAGCTCTGCCTAGCACGGGAATGCAGGGAGCTGAAAGGATAGTGCACTGGTGAAAATCTTTCAGAAATAAGGGGTTAGAATTTGGGTACATAGTACACAGACCCAAATGAAGACCTTTCTAGGTTATCATATAAAGCTCAAAATCTAAGAATACATTTCAATCTATGGATGCCCAGCCCTCCAAAAGCAAGACTTTTTAGTTTAGACTTAAGGACATTAGGCGTTTCACAGCATTTCACTTTCTAGTCAGAGAATTCTGTATGTTCAGTTACATCTGTATAATATACAGTGGACTGCCTTATCTGCAGATTCAATTTTAATTTCAGTTCACTGTGGTCAACTGTGGTCTGAAAATGTTAAATGGAAAATCCCAGAAATAAACAATTCGTGCCTTTTATATCACACGCCGTACTGAGTAGCAGGACGAAATCTCACGGGCCCTGCTCTGTGCCCTGCGACGTGAATTGTCCCTTTGTCCAGCATCCCCAGTGCTGATGTCACTGTTAGTCACCGAGCAGCTGTCCAGGTGATCTGACCCACTGCCTGCGTATCACAGGGCTTGTGTGCAGGTCACCCTGGTTTCACTTAACGGTGGCCCTGAAGTACAAGAATCCTGCTGCTGGCGATTCAGACACGCCAGGGAGAAGCCAGAAAGTGCCTCCTTTAAGTGGAAAGGCGTGTGTGTACAGAAAGACAGAGTTTCTATCAGGTTCAGTAGTGTCTGTGGCTTCAGGCACCCACGGGGGGTCTTGGGACGTATCCCCCGTGGATAAGGGGGGCCTGCTGTACTTGCCGGCTGACGTCAGACAAATCCGTTGTTTGGAATAGTGAGGCCGTGCAAACAAAGACCTCAGAACCCTGCTTCCCTCCCCTCCAAAGGCGTTCAGACACATGTGTGCTCTTGGCCCACCCTCGCTGCCACAACGTCTTGACAAGGGCCGCTTATTCCAGGCTTGGGTATATATTCAATGCAGTTTCCCCACCGATGTTTAATGTCGCTACAGCTGGGACTGTTCCCCTACTCCAGAAGTCATACCTTTGTGGCATGCCTCTCCCTGGCTGCGTGAGCAGACAGCCAGTGAGACCCGCAGGCCTTGTGACGGTCAGTGACACTTGTAAGGCCACCCCTCAGTGCCTGGCAGAGCCGGGAGTCTGGCCCAGAGGTTCCTGGCTGTGACCCCCTCTCTCGGGTCTCTCTCCCCCTCATTAGCATAAAAAGCAAGTGACACAAATCTATTTAAACTTTGAGATGGCACCAACCTTCCCTATTTCCATGTCACCCATCACCACGGACTTGACAGTGACTGACGACAACTGGCCTCCCCCAAGTGAGCCACGGGCCTGAGTGCAGACGGTGTGGCCTGTGCTCAGACCCCCAGGTGCCGGGACTTCTTACCGCACACCCGACACAGTGGTTGGCCAGTCGGTCTCCGGGAGACCGGCCCGTTCAGTTTCCTCTGCAGCAGAGTCTCGCTATCACAGCGCTGTCATACCACCCGCGGGGATTTCTGTGTGGTTCACTTCATTTTTATACGTGAAAAATACTCGCCATGTGAACTGTGATTATACAGAAAGTCGCCATTGTTTTGCCAACTTAGATTTCCTAACCAGTTGAGTAAGATAAACATTCTGTCCTCAGTTTAACATGTGACCTGCTTGGTTATGTATGGCTTTGAAATCTGATAAACCTGGAAGACATACAGACTGCATTTTATTATCATGAAGCTTCCAGGACTCTTTATGATGATCATTTTGTTGCCAAGCAATGAGCATCTAAACCCTACTGCTGGCACTCTTCAGCAACAGGGCGGCATGCCTAGCACTTGCGGTGCACGTGAAGGGAATGGGCCACGTGGGCGGCGCGCTCAGACACCGGTCTACGGCACCACCACAGGCGCTCACGTCTAGGGAAGCAGTTTACTGCGGTCTTCTGTGCCTTATGCAAGAGAGAGGAGCCAGGTCCTCTCCGAAACACGATCCCCGGATGCAGTCAGAGATGAGGAGCGCAGCTCTGCGGGGGAGATGAGTTCTCATGTCTGGAAAAGTGTGCGTTTGCTAAAAATGCTGCGTGTGCTTTGGGGCATGAGTCCCTGAGTTGGGGGTGGAGACAACTCCAGTTCCTCTTCTTTACGGAGCCTGGAGTCCTTTCCTCATCCGGGAAAAGTCTACCATGGTCCTTAGTGCCTTCATTTCTGTCTCCTCTGTCTCTCCCACATCTGGTTCATTCTTAACGATTAAGAAAAAATGGATAAAAAATGACACGTAAGCTGACTCTCTAATGTGCGTACAATCTGATCTTGTGTATCTTAAAGTGTAATGCCTCGCTTCCCTGCACCGGCAGGAACCGAAGTGTCTTAAAATGCAGAGTCCAGAGTCCCCCACCCACACGCAGTGAACTGGGGTCCCCTGAGCACCCGTGCATGTTGAACATCCCAGACAATTTTTACATACTGAAAAGCTGGAAAACATTCGCACAGACCATGTTCTCGCATGGTGATTGGTACGAAGGGATGCATCTGCGTGGGCCCTCCGCCAGTGCCTTGTGCGGTCGGTCAGTCCATCGTTAACTCCCCCACAAGCATTCACCTTTTCAGCCAGATGCATGCGCTTTTGAAGGCCAGGGCAGAGAGACAGATATTTGATACTTCAGAGTGCTTATCACGGTGCTATTTATGTCGCAGACGGCTCAAGAAGCAGTTCTCGGATAAACGAATGCATGAACACGCATGAGGGAGACAGAACCAGACCCTGCACGAAGCCCTTAACTAGGTGCTGGGCCCTGTTTTCAGTTTTCCACATAAAACAGAAAAAGATTGAGGCAGTTATCGGGGGTTGTAAAAATCTTAGGTCTAATTTTAGGTAATCATGATCTCAGCTCTTATTCTTGGGAGAAAAAGCGTGTGTCAAAGTAGGAGCGATCTATCACACAGGCACGAATCTTTGCAACTGAACTTGAGTGTTTAGTAAGCTTTCAGATGAAAGTCTGCTGCATTTAGGAAGCTATAGTTCAATATTTTGTATGGTCCTTTCTTACAAAGTCCTTCCTTACTTCCTGGTGGCTGATACAGCAGCTTTTCTAGTATTTCTGCAATTTGGTTGATTCACATTCTACGTGGCCTGAAAAAGCCAAGTTTTCATTTCCCCCCTTTTCAGATTGACGGCGGGGGGGGGGGGGGAGGTTCTATTTGAAATCTCAACCTAACTTTTCCATGTTGGCCCTATTTCAAGACGCATTTATTCCACAAGTGGGGTACTAGGCTTGGCCCACGCTGAAGTTCCATCGCAAATATCTCCTTTTAAGGTATGTTCCAGGGGTTTTGTGCTAACTGGATTTTCTATTAAATATCAGGCTTCTTTTTTCCAAATGAAATATATGCAGTTCCTAGATTGCTGTCCCAAGAGTGCATGAGGCTGGGGCTGGGCTGGCCTCTTCAGTACGGACCATTAACCGACTCCAGAGGAACCCCATTAAGAAAGCAGGGTAGTGTGATTCTGGCAAGCCCGGAGGGGGAGGACAAGAAAGGAGGGCTGTGCTGGCACGAGAAGGGGCCGAGGCTGAGGGAGACGCTTTGCCGGAGCCATGCCTGCAGCAGAGTGCACAGCCAAGTTCAGGCCTCCAGGTCCACCTGGGATCCTTTCATGACACGATCTTTGCTCATGTGGTTTATGACATCACCGGAAGCCCCTTGGTGGAATTACAACCTCATAATTCACAGTTAGCGATTGTTTATTTTGTACATAACCATCTGTGGAGCGCACCGGCCGCGTCCCCAGGGGAGCTATGTGGTTATGCTCCTGCAAATCTTGTCGCAAAACTGAGTGCATCAGTAGTAATTCACCGAGTGTCATAACAGCCCACATTCGGGCCTTGAAGATGCTGGCCTTGGTTGGGATGGTCCCACAGTCATCCCCACTGACTCCCCTTCTCAATGAGTTTGCCTTTGAAGGGACATTTACCAAGAGAGCGGGCCCCAGGGTTGAAATACGGTTTTCTGAGTAGCAAGCACAGCGCTTCCTTAGAAACATCATTCCCCAGGTGGTATTGACTTCCATGATATTACTATGAAGTATGAACCCAAAGGAGTGCCAAAAATATATCAGGGAGGTAACAAAGAAGGTTTCCGGGTTAGCAAAGGGACCTGGGATTAGTCTCTCTGGTTTTTTGTGTCTGGCCCTGAAGCTCAAAGACGCCCACGCCTACTTCCCCAGTGCCCCTGAGTCTTTCAATGGGGGGAGGCCACTCAGGAAGGAAGTTAAGACGTATTGAGCACCTGTCACACCCAGGTGCTGTGCTGGGTGATTTATACTACTTGTGCAGTCTAGATTTTCACAGTAATGCTCAGGGAGGGGGGTCCTGTTTACCTCCGCCCCAGTTACAAACTGGGCTTGGACACTCAGAGGAGGCTCAGTTAGCACCTTGCCCCAAGCCTTGGAGTTGGCCCCGGCACCTTCTGTCACCCTCTGGCTGACCCGCCGGTGGCAGGAAAATCGGAAGGAGGTGACTGAGTGAAATGGCTTTTCTGCGATGTTCACTCGGTGGAACACGGAGCTCCTGCAACTGCAGTGCTTGGATTACACAAATGAAAAATGGCAAATAATCTTTCAGGAAATTACACCTTCACCAAGAAAAGCCCAGACGGCACTGGCTACTTTGATGACGGCCAAGTAGCAGTGTTGAGGCTAATTACGGGGCTCGGTGGACTTGAACGAGTGAGTTAGAAGACAGTCCTGGAGAAGAGACTGGGTGAGCCAGTGGATTCCTGAAGCTGAGCAGTTGCTTTTGATCATGGCTCTGACCTTGAGCATGCCAGCCAGCCAGCTCCCTACTCAATATTCCTATGGAACTGGAAAAATAGCCATGTATTTTTGACAAGTCTATGGAAGATTAAACCAGACAGTCTGATCCGGCTCTTTGGAACCGGATGTTCATCTTCCCCAGTGCGAAGTTACACGCGGTGATTAAGGTCCCAGGAAGCCTCCGAAAGACTATTACACGTGTGATCTACATGAACTCTGGTGACAGTGGAGGTGGCCCGAGTGCTACAGCCCAGAGTGGCTTTGGTGGCTCGGCCGTGAGGAGAGCAGGGGTGTGTTGCCCCCTTCATTAGCACAGGGCCAGGGCTGGGGACACTGAGAACCAGACGAACTCGGTCTCCTGAGAGCCTTCTTCAACGCCCACCCCCGGCCACCTGGCACTCCTCCCGCGTGTTCTCACGTCCCTTTGTGGCATGGCCACGTGGTGTGGTTTTTCAGGGATGCCAGAGGTTCTGGTGCCTTAAGCATCCTTCTCAGCCCACTTCCTAGAGGTCCCAGGGAGGAAGACGAGTGCCAAGAACAAGAGCTGAGTAGAAAACAGGGTGCAGGACAGCCATCACCTGGGCAAACACTCAATAACCCTGGGCCCCCACGGCCCCCCTTCTGGGATTGGCTGATACCACACAGTTGGAGACTTAGGTCTAAGTCCATTCTGATCAGGAACAGACCCCATCCCGCTCCCTTTCTCTCACTCATTTCTTCACATTTGACAAATAGGCACCGAGTACCTGTGTGCCAGCTACTACCCTTGCTTCTGTGCAAACACCAATGGCTTCTTCCCACCAACCCTCCGTTCTCTGGGAAAGAGAGACCATCGATGAGAAAAAATACCAACAACTCGATAGACAGTTCAATGAGGAACAATGACGAGTTCCAGCTGGGAAATGAAACAGGCTCCTTTGAGCAGGGATACGAATGCAAAGAAGGAGCACAGGGCCAGGGCCTCTCTAGGCAGCAGCAAGAGCAGCAAGTGCAAAGGCCCTGGGGCAGGAACAAAGATGCTGTGTCCAAGAGAGAAGGGCAGTGCAGCTGGAAGATAGCAGTTTGGGAGATGAGGTAAGAGAGGCCCGGCGACAGGGACCTTGCAGGTCCCAGGGCGGAGCTGCACTTATATTCTAAGGGCCCAGATGGCCGAGGGGAGGAGCCCGCTGGGCTACGAGAGGAAAAGGCCTAGCCTGGAGGGCCAGCCCAGGACCCTGAGTCTTCTGGGCCTCATCTCCTTCAGGCTCCCATGCCCAGGTTTTCTCTCAAACTCACAGCCTCTCCATGCCTGTCCCGGTCCCTGGAAGCAGCTGCCATAGAGGAGAGGGAGCGGGGTGGATATAGCGGGGTGTGAATGGGAGCAATTTTTTTCCTGGAGTTTGTTATTTGAGAAGATAGAGCCTGTAATTCAGGTACTGCCTATAATTTGCCCAGAAAGGAATGGCTCTGTTTTAAGTTCTGCAAAAGTGGCCTCTTTGTAATTTAGCAAAACATCAGAAGGCAGCATTGCTACCAACCACAATTCAGCTCTGTGAAGACTTGGGTGACTGAGAGGCCTCGAGCGGTGACAGTCTGTTCCCCAGGTCACAGCACCTCCTATCTGTGCGTCTGTAGGACACGGCCAAGCAATGAAATAGTCATCAAACCTCTAATGAGCTGAAATGAGAACGTTTTACCGACCACCGGCCACTGGATGAACAAACACTGTTTACAGCGCGTGCCACACGTGCTAGAGGACGCCAAAGCAGCACAAAGAGCCAATCACGGAATTGGTGACAGGAGTCCAATCCGGCCCACACAGAGCCCCCCTTCGAAGTGATTTCAACATGCCCGATTCTGAGATCATTGACCCTCCCAGCCTGTCATCAGTGGTGCCTCAAGCTACAGGTGGGACCAGCTCAAAATGGTAACAGTGACCTCAACCCATCCCGTCTTCCCTTCTGCCACCCCTCTGTCTCACGGGAGCTGGGTCAGGCCTGTCCTTGTAGCTCCTCCCAGGGGTAACTTTCTGTGACCCAAAGGGGATTCCAGGCTGCAGGAAGAATTTCTAACCTGTGAGAAGCCACTAGTTGGACAACTATCAGGAAACTCTTTGAATAGGTACCTCTTGCTTTTAAAGGAGATTTCAAGCCCCAAATTCCTGAAGCTTGAGGTACCGTAAGAGTTAAGAAATTCCTTACTGGCTCATCTAACCTTCCAACATTTTCCATGATAGTTCAAGTGATGTGGCGAGTGACAATTGAGAGTCAGCATACACTGAGAATTATGCAACTGATTAAGCAGATCATACAGAAAACTTCAGTATTCCACAAGAAAAACTGGACTTCATATAAACCAAATCTTGGACCAAGAGGACAGTCTCCTGACTGTCATACGCCAAGTCAGAGGCAATCAGTTTATCACTTTCTTAGCACAGGGAATTTATTCAATGTTCTCCCTGAAGCTGAAACACTGGCTCTATAATAGGACTTACTTGAGGTTTTATCAGGCTTACTTCTCTCTTCTTCTGAGCTTCCACTGATGTCTTCTTTAAGGATCTGAAAAAAGCGCAGAGGAATCGGGTCAGGACCAGGATAAACCGGTTTACACCAGCTGTGGCTGGAGCCACCAGCTCACAGCACGTCCTGACTGAGGGGACACAGAGGCGGTGCGGCCCGTCAAGGTCGGCTCAGGCTTGGGGGGCCTGTCGCAGCGCGACTCCCACCTGGAGCAGCTGTGGACTGGGGCGCAGCACAGCAGCCAAGCCAAGCCAGGGGAGCCGTGCGGACGTGTTTGAGGGGAAGCTGGTTTGGGGATCACAGTGCTGGGACCCAGACTAGGACATTTAAAAAACAGTTGTTCTCACAGATGGAGAATAAAAGAAGCTGGAATTCAGAATCAGAACCCCACGGCTTTCCATTCAGTACCTATTTCTGCCTGTGTGTGCCGCCCTGGCCTCTGGCCCCTGTCTGTAGAGTGGAACAACATTGCCTTCCCAGTTGTCTTTTTATCTCAGAGGCCGGGCGGGGTACAATACAGAAAAAGGATGTTTGAGGTCTGAGCACCACAGCCTTAAAACTCTGCAAGACAGTAGTAATACAACCGTGGGGACTCAGAGTGGAGAGTTTTCATCCTGAGTGGAAGAGACGAGGAAAGGCTCTGTGGAAGAGGCTGCCGTTCGGCGAGACCTGACCTTTTTTTTTATGAGTCAGAATATTGTGAGCTGATAATGACAACAGGAACAGTAAGCCAGCAAACATCCCATGGGCGCGTACCTGCCCAGCCCCACGAGAGCCCTCCCAAGCAGGAGGGGGGGCCTGCGGACTGCCGTGGCCACACCTGACTTTGCTTCACTCAGTGACAGTTACAAACACAGACCTCCACGTCCGGGCTGAAAACCTGGCACCTTTCACCACCATTAAACTCACTTAAAAATGATTTGAAACAACATGACATATTTAAAAAAAACTGGTACACTTTCAGTCAAGCAAAGGTACAAAAAAACAAGTTGCAGTCCGTGTTCCAGATATTTTTTAAAAATACGGTCTGGTGAGTGGAGAATGGCAGCTTGGAAGAAAATGCCGGCTTGGGGGACCGAAGTCCAAGGGGGTGAAACAGGCCAAGCTGTGCTTTGTAGCCCGGCTTTCCTCTCAGAGGGGCCGTGGTGGCGGTGACGTGGCTGGGGTGGGGGTGGGGGCCAGAAGGGAAGGAAGAGAACCCCTCCTTCAAACGATCCCATGGTTTTCAGCAGGGTCAAAAGTCCGCGAGCTCTGCGGTGCCTTGGGGAGAGGACTAAGGAAAATGTGACTTGCCAAGGTCAGCGATTTCTGACACTCGCTGGGATTCTAGCCTTAGGGGCGTAGCTCTCTGATGAGAACAGAGGCAGAGGTGGCCTGAGCAGATGACATTTAACATCGGGAGGGGCAGGGGGGCAGGGGGATAGGGGGATGGGGGGACTGTGGCTGCAGCAGCTCGTGCAGTTCATTTCATGGGAGACATTTGCAGAACAAACAGAGTCACCTCTTAATTGCCTGCATGTGGATGTCCCACTTGGTGGATTCTTTCAAAGTCTGCAGTTGACGCGTCTGACTCGCACACCCCCTCGCTCTCTCACTCCCCGGTCAGACGCCTTTGGGAATCCAAAGTCACCCGGAAGGCGGCCTAGGTAGAACTCGTCTATCTCCCGGGGAAGGGCGAGCAAAGGCACGGTGCGGCAGTTTCCCAGCGTAAACACAGAAGGCTGTTGACTGTCTGTGTTTGGGGGAATGGGACGGGCGTTCACTGAGCACCTAGAAACGGTCAGGGCTGGCTCCTTTCCATCAGCCAGAACAAGCAAGAGTTGGTTGGACCCTCCCCCGTCCAAGCCCCGGATGCAAGCCATTGACGTTTTCTCATTACTAACTAGTAGCCTCTCCTCTGAGTAACGGCACCATTAAACGAAAGCATGATTTCTGTGCTATTAAGAGCTTTCTGTAGAAAAAGGTCACCTTGACCATGGAGAGTATTGTGAGTGAGGAACAGCACAAACACTACACAGGCCAATGTCAAACCCCGTGTGTGAAAGCCGGTTTCTCAGTGGCGAGAACACTCTGGCATGGGACATTCCAGTCCGTTGAAGTAATCCTGGGTGAGACCGCACACACACGTCCCTGTGCAGCCTCTCAGAGGGAGTTTCTCCGGATGCTCAGGGGCGCCTCACGGCGTCGGTGAGCTCCTTCCTCTCCCGACTGTTCTCAGCCAACACTGAAGAGCCGGGCTCTGCGTTAGCGTCAGGGCCCAGGGACTGAGAACGTGGGCTTGGCACAGCTGCCCCTCCCCCCTTGCTTGTCCTGGGAAGCCTGGCCTTCCTTTTCTTTAAAACGGGGGTCACAGGACCGGCCCCCCAGGGTTGCTGTGAGCCTTCGGTGAGATGATGTATCCAACGTGGTTAGCCCTGGGCCTGGCGTGTAGTGAATTTCAAGTGGAAGTTATTTTCTAATAAGTGCTTGATCCTTATTTTACAATGGACCAGACACTGTGGAGTCCTTTATCACTCAGCCATAAAAGCTGGATGGCTGTATCCCTGAAATATTTGTAAACATCTGGAAGCGATTTAGTCTGAGGACACTTTAGGTAACTAAAGGGACTCATTCTTAAAATGAATATATAGTCTCGGGAGACACTGGGGTCAAAGAGCAAGTGACCGAATACTTCTACTCAATCCAGAAAGCTTTGTGGTGAGAGACAGGGAAAGGGAAGGGGGAAAAAGAGAAGGGGCAAGAAAAAGGTTTTGCTTAAAGTTAAAGGCTATTTTGTTTGAGAAGCAACATGTTGCAGAACTTATACGGTTGAGAAGTCAGAGCATGTACTTGTGGAGTGACCTCTAGATTAATTGTGATACCTCTCTAAAAAGTATTCATTATAATTTAATAATAATCATTAAATTTATTAACCTAGAGATCTTGAGAGATAAAACCTAAAACCCCCGACTGACTTTGGACCTAGAAAACAGGGTAAATTAGGAATTAAAGGAAACACTAAAACTCACAGTACAATACGGGTCAGAAAAATGTAATGTTACCCAGTGTTGATAGATATTTCTGGAACTGGGCTACTCCTGTGGCAAAATTAAGGTATCTGATTTTTTTTTCTATTTTTCTTAAAAGTTACCTTTATTTAACCAATCCAATTGAAAAAGTAATTGGGTTTTGAAATTTGATCTTAAAGATAACATAAAGTCAGGTATGTTTCAAGGATTTCCAATGTGAGCCCTTCAAAATGAACCTCAGGGCCATGCTCAGGGCTGTCCAGACTTCAGACACGTGTTTGCTAGGAAACATTTATTTAAAAAATCTGGGCGCCCTCATTTATGTAGTCAGGGAAGGATACTTAAAGAAACATCCTACTGTTTTCTGACTATACCATCTCATAAAAGAAAGGACACTACAGCATCAAAATAATAGAAGGACTGTCGTCTCAAATTAACCAAGTGGGTGCATTTGCCTCATGAAAACCTCACTGTGTTACACTCCTTTCTCCTCGTGTTGTTCTGAAACCCTGAAAGCTTTGGCTGTGCCTTGAGGACCATGGACTGAGAGTCTCTAATCCAGGTCGTTCTGCCTCCTGCATCTTCCCTGTATTGTTGCTGATTTTGCTACTCAAACTATTCTGCTGGCCTTGTGGTGACTCAAGTTAAAGTAAAACCCGTAGTATTCGCTAGCTTTGCAGCTCTGAGGTCTTACTCCTATGACCATCGGCATACAGTAACAGCCAAAAGCACATTTAAAACCAGACGAACAGTACTCTGAGCCAAATGTAGTCATTTGAGAGCTTTGATAGGGAGCCCTTCCTAATTTTCTGTTATTTCAAAAGTCTAATGAAAATATAAATTTACTGTCTGCAGACAACGAAACTTTAAAACATTTTGATTGAGTTGATATTAATGCAGGGTGACGCTGGAGCTCGTAGGACACAGGTGGAACTCATTAAAGAGCAGGATGAACGCACCAATGAGTAATGCCATTCCTGGCTGTCAGAGACTGAATGGTACCACAGGCTGACAATGCTGAGTTTACTTAATGCAAATGGAAGACATAGTTTATTTGGTAGAAAAGGTGGGTTTTTTTTGTCTTTTTGTGGGTTGTTTTTTTAGAGAGAGAGACAGGAACATCAATTTGTTGTTCTACTTATGTGTGCATTCATTGGTTGATTCTTATGCATGTATGTGGTGCCCTGACCAGGAATCAAACCCTCAACCTTGGTGTATCAGGATGACGCTCTAACCAACTGAGCTACTCAGCCAACGTTGTAGAAAAGGTCTTAAAAATGGAGTCTGTTGGGGAAGGCGGTCCATGAAGCTATGAAGATTGAGGACATTGCCAAGATGTGAGGGGGAAAAAAGGCTGTGCTTTGAGGAAGGTTTGTACATTTCATCTTCATGTTTGTGACCACAAATCTATGCCAAGAACCAAGAGATTAAAAAAAACTTTCAGTATATGATTCTAGGGTCCTGATATTTATTGGCCTAAAAAGGTAAAGGGAGGAAACAGTACACATTGGCAGCTATAAAATAGTCACGGGGAGTACAGTACAGTATAGGGAACATAGGCAATCACATCGAAATAACGACACATGGTGCCAGCTGGGTACTGGACTTACCGGGGTGATCGCTTCATAGGTTATGTAAGTGTCTAATCACTATGCACACACCTGAAACCAATATAGTATTGTATGTCGACTGTAACTAAACTATTTTAAAAATAAAGAAAAAAACCATTTTCACTTCCTAGGTACTTTTCTTGCTTTTGGACACCAGGTGGCGATATGGGGTGAGGTGTAGGGAGCTTGGGGCGCTGAGGTTGGATCACATCCCAGAGGAGGAACCTGTGGAAAGCTGGAGAGCAAAGGGATCAGATAGATGTGATATTGTCTGTGTGTGAGAGAGAGAAAAAGACAAACCCGAAGAGGGGACGCTGTGGTGACATCTGGCTGAGAAAGAGCAGGCGACGTTCATCACCTGCATGAAACACTTGTCTTCATCAGATTCCAGATAGTATTTCACTTGGGAAATTCAGGAGCAACTAGAAGTTCTCTAACTCCTGCTAGCCATTGCTGGTTAGTATTTCACTGTATATAACATTCTCCCACTGCCCATCCCCTCCATTCATTCAACATTTGCAGGAAACCTAGGGTTCTAAGTACTGTAATAAGGCCCAGAAATATGGTTGTCATTTAAAGTCTGGTCCCTGTCCCCTACAGGCCTGAGGTTTAGAAGAGGCAGACTTGTGAACCCTAAATCGGCAGCGTGTCATGGGTCCCCGAATGGAGTCATGATTAGGGCAAGACGATGGAGAGTCACAAAGGGTAGAGTTGTCACGCCAATGGAAGCCATGAACTTGGAGCTGAACAGTGAAAGATGAAGAGCCATTCGTCACTGAGAATATACTGTAAAAGGGGAATTATTACAATAGTAGCTTTGACACCAAGGACAGTTCAAGTGCCCGTGGTATGGATGAGAAAGGCCAGTTGGGTCTCAGCTTTTATTTATAGGCAGCCATAATCCAAAGCCCAATCAATAGTTACTATTTGTAGCCTAGTGTACTTGAATGCAAAAATGCGAGAGAATATCCATTTGGCAAAACTCGACTTCCTCCCTGCTCCTTATATATAAGAATTTGCATGATGAGTAATGGTAATATAAATTCGACTTCAGATATGCCAATGCTTTTACTGGGTCCAGATTAGATATGGGCCACCTGGTCATGTTTCCGAGAGGTCCTAGCAGTGTGACTCTGGGACGAGTATGAATAAAATAATATTTAGAAACTATTCAGAGAGATGGACATTTCAGAAAGTGTTAAGAGCCCAGTGGGGGAGGACAGAAGGCCGGCTGGACGCAGGTCTGGCCCCTGGCCTTGGAACAAGGGGCGACGTGAGAGCGTCAGAGCTTGTCCCTCGGCAAAGCCTTGGCTTCCGGGAGAAGGGGCTGATGGTCTGGTTCAGGCCAACGGTCTACAGGGGATAACACGGTGAGGAGGGGCTGGCTCGCCAAATCGGGGGGGGGGGGGTGGATGGCAGCGCTGGTTTGGTGTTCCGGTGGCTCTGGAGAGAGGAGGGTAAGGCCTTACTGTGAGAGGTGTTGTGTGGGGTGCTGTCTTTCTAGCGCCCGTCACGAATCTGGAAAGCTGTTGCTCACAAAGCATTTGTGGAATGACTGCATGAAATAAAGCGGATGGGCTGGGTGCTAGCCAGCCAGCAAAAACTGGGTTAAAATGTTTATTAGCCAACCTAGGGATGAAATATAAGGTAATGTCTTTTAGGGGATGCTGAGAGATTTAATCAGCCAAACTCACATACATCGTGAGAACCAATTAGTTTTCATACAGCTGCCCCTCAAGTGGATTCTGACGTCACCGAGAAAACTCTCCCTCCCTTCCTTCCTTCCTTCCTTCCTTCCTTCCTTCCTTCCTTCCTCCCTTCCTTCCCCCCTTCCTTCCTCCTTTTGCATGTTTTTGTTTTTATTTCAGGAACATGGAGTCATGGTGTTTTCCTCTTTGCCCTTCTTTCCCTCTTCTCTCCCTTCCCTCCTTCCCCCTCTCTTTTTCCTCCTCCTCTCTCCCCTTTTTTTCCTCCCCTATGTTTGTGTGGGTGATAAACATAGTCCCAAGGGGTCAGTGTAAAGTGGGAAACTAAAGCCCTTGTTCTCTGGGTGGCAGGCAGAGTTCCCGCAGCAGCAGCAGCAGCAGCAGCAGCAGCAGGATCAGGAGACTCTGGCACCTTGTGCTGGGGTGGGGGCCTGGAGGCTGCTTTATTGCAACATTTATTCAGCATGTGTGTGCGATATTGTGTCAAGTACTCTAATAGACACAAATTTCCCTGTCGTCCAAGAAAGGTGGAGTTCACCGATGGGTCTGGACTCTGGACTCTAGATGGGATATGCACACAAATGAATATAATGCCAAGTGGAAAGTGATGCTGCAACAGAGGACCAGAGTAAAGGATGCAGGCATTATTGTTGCCTTGGCAGTTCCAGATTGGAGTAGGATCTACTCAGCTTTACATTTCCAGGAAAGATTATGCATTTATATCAACGACTGTCCAGGATCAGGAAGTCCTTCCTAATCACTAGCATTAACCCTTGTAAATTAAGAATCTATTCCTTATTTTTCCATAGTTTTAATAACTTTAAATAAATTTATCGAGACCTGGCTGGTGTGGCTCAGTGGATTGTCAGCCTACAAATCAAAAGGTCACAGGTTTGATTCCTGGTTGGGGCACATGCCCGGGTTGCAGGCCAGGTCCCCAGTAGGGGACACATGAGAGGCACCCACACACTGATGTTTCTCTCCCTCTCTTCTCTCTCCCTTCCCCTCTCTCTAAAAATAAAATCTTTAAAAAATATAGATTTATTGAAGTGATGTTGATTAATAGGATCATATAGGTTTCAAGTGTACATTTCTATGCTACATGATCTGTATATTGCATTGTGTGCCTAATTTAATCAACAATTTTGACTAAATTCTTAATTTGAAAGGTTTCACTCAAGAGAAGAACCTTAAAAATTCCAATAAATGGGGTTAGTAAGCCTGTTGGCAATCCTTCCTTCATTCACTATTAAGTTAAATATTAGAATTCAGCAGCCTTTCTAGAATGGGGTTAAAGGGTAACCTTCCACTGCTATTAAGTATAACATTACATTTTCATAAGCACTATAACCTAACATTAGTATTAAATTGCTGTGTTACATGTATTTGATGAAAAATTAAAGCTTTTTTTAATCAGGTCACTAGTATTCTCTTATTAAAGAGTCAGATTTGTCTTAGTTGTAGAATCATTTTTTTCAAGATAAGAAATTATAATGTACAATTACTGAGGATTGAAATGGGCCCAATAGACAACCTTCATGGAACTTCTCTCTCTTTCTTTCCCCCTCCCCACCCCCACACCCTATCTATCTTGCATTTTTCTGCATCTGGGGCTATTGGAATTTTTTTATCATCAGAAAGGCTTACCTTCTGCAGAAAGCCCTTGACCCTGAGGCACCTTGGAAAATTTTAGGAGCTGGCCTAATCCCATATATATTCCAGGCGAATTCTGACAGCCTTATTGCTTTTCATCATTAAGCAATCCTGGAACTTTTCCTGAATAGCCAGGCATATTAACACCGGCATCTTGGTTCAGGTCCAACCCAGCCTTCAATTTACCCCACTTAGCTAGTCACCGCATTCTTCCCTCCTCCTTCCGTGACCTGGGTCGGGCCGGGACACCGCTGTGTGCTGTTAATAATTGTAGCGTTCTCAAGAGACAGAAGCTACAGAAAAGCCAAATACCATGGTTTTGTTATTATTACTAATCACAGGGCTCTCCCTCAAAGGAATAAAGGTGAGAAGAGATGAATTAGCATTGATAAATGACTTGCAAAATAGAATATGCTGTAGAAAGGTCCTAAATATTACTAAAAAAAAAGTGGAGACAGCATGCAAATGTGATTAAGAAGGTGGGGTGAGAGGGCAAAGCTGGAATACGGACGCACCTAGGGTCGGTGTGGACGTGGTCCGCCGTGGCGTAATTTCCTGAGCACGCTGACCTCGGAGGTGAGCTGTCAGGAAGCGGGATATTCGATATGGTGGAGCTGCCTTCCCTGCGAAGGGGCCTGGGAAAGGCCAGGAGAGACCAACAGTGGGCTTTCTTGCTGGGCTGCAATCCCCTCTTCCCCTGCCTCCAACGCCCACCCAACCCCACGTTCACCGTCGCAAACAACATGAACATCTGCATGGCCAGGTAAAACCTGATCAGCCAGACTTGCAAAAGGAAAACTTAGAGGAATGAGAAATGTGACGCCGCACGTAGTAGGACGGAGGAGGGGCAGCGGGGTTGACGGGGCCATTTGTTACTTGCGATTTCTTGGAAATTGAAGAAAAATGATGAGGAACTCAAATCCCAAATTGGACTAAATGTGGAGATGAGACCAGGGATCAAGGAAAATCAATTCTCTCAGAAATATGATGTTATTGGAGGAAGGCAGGAGTTAGTAACTAAGCAGTGAGTCTACAGCAGTATAAAACTCTGGTGGGCCCTGGCCGGGTGGCTCAGCTGGTTAAAGCATCATCCAGTACACCAAAAGGCTATGGGCTCGATCCCCATTCAGGGCATGTACCTAGGTTGCGAGTTCAATACCCTTATTGGGGTACATATGGGAGGCAACTGATTGATTTCTCTTTCTCTCTCTCTCTAATCAATAAACATGTTGTCAGGTAAGGATTAAAAAAAAACTCAGGTGGGGTTTTGCCCACCAAGTTAAATGGTTGGGAGAAATCAGTCCATCTTATGCACAAACAGCAGATGGCTAATTTTCCTGTGTCTGCCAATGGGAAGTGCGGACAGTGTTGCTCACCACACAGAGGTTCCACAAGGCGGGGTTTGGCTCTCCAAAGCACTGGGAGTTCTCTAGCAGAACGGTCACTGCCCTGAAGGACTCTGTTACCACTGAACTTGGTTTCCAGGTGCGAGTGTGTCCGACTCCCAGGTGCAAACATATCGCATTGTCAGCGCCCCAAACCTTCTAACGTGTCACTCTGTTTCTCTTTTCTGTTGGCTCAAGTACCTGCCAACACGTGAAACAGTAAAAATGTTGAGTCAATTTTTTAATGAATTTAGGAAAAACACAGTAGCCTATAGCATCGTTGCATTCAGAGTTGAAAGACAGCTTCTCAGTGGTTGCCTCAAACCTGTCCTGGGATCTGGGATTCCTTCTCCCTCATTCCCGGCAGATGGAACCCAGGCTGGCCGAGAGATGCTCACACACAGGGAGCGCGCTGTCTCACAGAACAGCTGCTTCTCTCGCAGGGTGGACGTTGTCTTTATAAAATGTAGCTGGAAATTCTGTGTACGTGTATGCTAATGTGCGTGCTGGATACACATGCCCGTTAGGAGAGGCCTAGCCCCCGTGTAATTGCATTTTCTCACTCAAAAGCTAGTCACGTGAGCTAGGAGGAGTGTGTAGACTTATGGAGAAAATAAGAACTTTGGAATAGTACTTAAAATCTGGGAAATGAGCCCGCCATATTTGCCACTGTATTATGAAAGCATATTTATGCTTTTAGTGCCAAGCCCACCTTGTTATTGGTTCAGGGACTTCTTCTATTTCACCATGCAAGCTGACTGTAAATAAAACTTTACTCATTTTTGTTCCCTTTTCCTGTAGTCCTGGAGTCTAATGAGTAACAGCTGTGCTTGATGTAGTCCCACAGATACACATTAAAGTGTGATAGCATCTGAGGATTTTTCACTGTAAGCATAACAATGCCCGCAGGAACCAAGGGGCAGCTGAAGGCGTCAGCCCTTCCACCTGGTCATTCAGCCTCTTCGTGCAGTACATTAGGGAACTGGCAGAATCCTGGCTTTGGGGGCACCGCCCAGATGCTCTGACCTCGCATGTAGTTGTAAGAACTTGAGGTGGAGGGTCCAGTTCACACAACGGGTTGTCCCTGGGGGTCTGATTTGCCCCGTATCTGATATTAGAATGACTCAATGTGATAACTGCACCTGATGGACAATTAGAGCTGGTAGGGGCTAGAGGGGGTGTCCTTTGGAACCTCATATTTGCAAAATGAGGAAACTGAGGCAATTTGCACAAGACCGGCCATCTGGTTGCACACCAGCGACGAGAACCTGAGCTCCAGTCGCATACCCGGTGCTGTTCACCTGCAGCTCACTCACCCCTGCACCGTGGTGGCCACCGCCCACCTTGAGATGCTGCATAAACACTACGCACCTAACAGTCAGTCAGCCGCTCTCCCTCCGCCCCCTTCTTTTTAGCAAAACCTGTATGGAATACATCTGATGCTCACGTCACCTGTCTGTTCGCACATCCTGAGAGGACATTCTTTCACCCTGGGACTCTGCACACATGTGACATTCGTGGCCACAGCTGGACAGAGGCGGGCCTTGTCTTCTTCAGAGTCAGGACCAAGCCTTTATTCTGCCGGCTGTGCTTGAGTTCTCTGCACTTGGACATGCCAACCCATCACTTACACTTCCCAGTTGTTCACATCACTTCTCGGTCAACGAGAGACGTACAAAAGTCATGAACACCCTCTTTCCCTGACCTACCCACCCCATCCTCTCTTTCACCCCTGGCTTTCTGAGTGTACTCTTTTTGGCTCTGTCCTCCAGGGCCTTTGCTGGAACCTCCGTTGAAGTAGCAGCACAGCCTAGAGCAATGAGCTAGGATGAGTTTTCTGGGACCTCCCAGGTGTTCAGTGTCAGGAAATAAAACACAGACACACTTGCCTCTAGTCTGGGGCACTTGAGTTGCCTCTCGCTGCCGTGGTGTCCAAAACCCAGTACGAAAGAGACACAGAGAGGACCGACAGCTCGCCCCTGCTCTGGTCGCTCACCCAGAGCGCCAGGCAGGCAGGGGCCAAGGGCAGAGTGACGCATGAAACCCCAGGGTCCAGGGCAGGAAGACATGCTTGTCTGTGGCTCTGAAAACTCGGCGGGGGTTACTCCCACGCTCAAGGGGTGGTGGTAAATGTGTCATTAGCCATGACTGGTGGTGACATGTCACAGAAAAAGAGGCCCCGAGAGGGATCTCAGATTCATGTTTCATACCTTGCGTCACCTGCCTCCCAGCGCGCAGCGCCTGGAGAGAGACGTAGTGCCATGTGGCAACGGGTAGGAAAAGAGAGCGTGAGGGGAGTGGGCAGGCCGAAGGGACGTGGCGAGGATTTGCAGAGCTATTAGGAGTCCTTTATAAGGAGAATGACCTCACCCGGTGACTCTAAGGAATCCACATTTTCCAGTTAAAAAAAGAGCAAAGAGCACATTTTACTATTTGCACCCGAGATTAGTATCTCTTTACTTAAATGCAAATTACTTTAAAAGCTAGGAAAACCTATAAAATTTTTAAATGTTCCACACTGGGGAATTAAACTGAGAGTCTTTGTCAAATAAAGTGAATTCTGGGAGATCTGCGTCTCGGACTTCCCTTGCATCTCGGCACAGCCTCCGCCCGAGGAAGGAAGCTGTAAAGTTCTCGCGGGGAGAGAGCGGCCCCTGCTCTGTGAAACTGCCCGGGCCTGGCGGCGGGCACGCTCCGATTGAGCTCGGCTCACTCCTCCACGAGCTAATTTGGAGCGCCAGTAAAAGGAGATTATTTTTGGACTGAGAATCTGCCTGGCACATTCTTTGAACCTAAGAGAGCTAAATAAAGCTTTGCCAGCTCCTGTAACTTCTGGAGGAGGTCACCCACAAGTGATAGCCCTGTGAACCCGGCAGACCCAATGTGCTGGAACATTCTCCAATTTGGAGAGATGGGTGCCTCCTCCGTGAATAGACCCCCCCTACAAGCGCATGAATGCACATGGGCATGCACACACATGCGCACACTCATCGGCGAGCATGGAGGCAAAGCACAGAGGCCCAGAAGTTCAATACACTGTGCCTTCCTGAAACCCGCGTGATTTTGTTAACCGGTGTCGCCCCCATCAATTCGATAAAAAGACAAGAAAGAGGCTGTGTCTTGGTCTGGGCCATAGCACGCCAACTCGGTTCCCGTCCCGTCACTTGATCTCTCTGAACTTCAGTGACTTTCTTGGAAAGTGGGAACGCCTGTCTCCCCCCACTGGGTTATCGCATTGGAAGGGAGAAAGCTTACATATTCAAAATCACCTTCCAAGTACAATAGTGTAGTTTTGATTTTTTTCCTTGCTTGTGCATTTTCTATTTTTTGTTCTCAGAAATAATGTAAGACAAGCTCATCAGAGAAAGTTAGAAAAGCATCTAGAAAAGACAGTGAGGGGAGAATCCTCCGTCCTTGCATCCCTCACAGACGAACACTCCTACCACTTTGATTCACTTCCTTCAGGTCTTTCCCTGCCCACTCTTGTTTAATATAGTTAAGAATATACCGTGTGTATAACTCGCAGTCATATATATGGAAATATATATTCACGAGTATTCTTTCATATCACTAAAAAGCTTTTATAAAACATAACTTTTAATAACACCTCTCTCCCCTATCGTCTTTACCAACACTACAGCCAGAGTCACCATCATTGTTCACTGACACTACAGAGGTGGTACATAGGAGTGGTATTCACGGGTTTGTTATTTTGCTTCGTTCTCATGAAAGATGTTTGTACACAGTCGGGAAAGCCAAAATGTTGACGAGACTAATCATATTCACCTGTGGGCCTCTGAGGGACACTCCAGGGCCATTCGCACTAATTTAACTGGAAACAAGGTGGCAGTCAAACAGATAATGACCTCTGACTTCTTTGAAAAGCTAAAGCTAAATATGTACATACACATACATGTATGTGTGTATGTATATGTGTATACATACACATATATGTGTATACATACACACATACATATATAGAGAGAGAGAGAGAGCATGCTCATCACTTACATGATCACTTTAAAATACGTTTCTAAAATGTTACTTTAATGTCTGGAAAACAAAGCCCCTCTTTGTGTCTCTGCTCCGGAGGACCGAAACCACTTAAAGACGGGCTGGGCCTCGGAGGCGCGCGCAGAGGCTCCTCCCAGAGCACAAGGCGCCATTCAGGGCCCGGACGGGTGTTCTGCAATCACGGGAGAGGCCTTTGGCTTGTTAAAATCACTACTTTTTTCTGACCATTCAGCCTCTAAATGAAGCAGCTGAGAGGAATAACGCCATACTATTTCTTCAGCTTTCAGAAATCAATCTTGTCATTTCCATTTTCATCCACAGAACACATTCAGAGCAGAACTGGGGGCACAGTTGCCACGGACTGGACGTGGCCAAGGATCCTTAAGCAACGGCTCTCACAGCCAGGGCCTCTTCCTGGGGAAAGCTGCCGGCCTCCCAGCCGCAGCGAGCCCAGGTGGACGGAGGGAGGGTACTGGCGACGGAAGGGTCGGGTCGGCCTGCACAGGGGAAGAGGGTGGGCAAAGAAGAATGGAGGGGGTCCCTGAGAAGGGGCTCCAGGCTGTTAGCTTTCTAATCCTCCCTCCAGAGAGGCCCGCTGGCCGCCAAGGCGGTTGTTATCCTGTGCGCGGCGTGGATGGTCTGTAATCCTTTGTCAGAGTAATTGACGGTGAAGTCTGAACTTTTGCAGCTAATGATAAATAGGGCTTTTAAAGGTTGTAATTTCTTGTTTAACCGATGCCAGTTGCAAATACTTTGTGCTGAGGAATAATTCCTCGGTGCCAAATAAAATACAGTGGAAGTCTGTGGTGTGTTTTTCAGCGTATTGTTAGTCACAGCTTGCCTGACAGAGCACTTTCTGTGCAGGAGATAAATGCTAAGGCCGCCCGGCTGCCAAGTTTGCTACAGAAAGGACTTTTCTGGTGGAAAAAGCTTGCCTGTTTCTCCAGCAAACATTAATACAATTTTTTTTATGTTGTACTCAGAATTTTTATTCTTTCACAAGACTCTCAAAGAGGTCCATGTTTAGTGCCTTGACGTGCAAGGTGGGTTTTGAGTTTTTAAAGGCCTCCCTTCCTTCTCTATTTCATTCTGGGGCTCCGGTCCCGGGGAAACGCCGCGAAGGGGGACCCTGGTCAGTCCACAGAAAGCTGTGCCGAGAGCAGTGGGGCTGGGGAAGGAGGTCAGGAGGCTCTGCCCACTTTCAGCCTGAAAGGAACATTATATGGAGGGGCTGGAGGGGGCCAGCGGGGAGAGATGAGGGTGCCTGCAGGCTCTGAGAGCGGCAGGCTGCCTGGACCCGAGCCGGGATGGCTGCCTGTAAGAGTGCAACAAGGCGACAGGGAAATACAATGGGAAGTACCAGCTGGGCTCAGAGTCCAAATGGCTGCGTTTCTGGAGGTTTTGTATGTAGGTAATTATACTTTAAATGTAGCAGCAGAGTCAGCAATTTAAAAATATCCTAAGGTTAGTTTTTGGCCCTGGCTAGTATTATGTTTTTGGAAATTTTCATTTTCTACGAATCAGGTTGGTTAAAGTGAGGCTCCCCAGCGCCGGGGAAGTTCAGTCAAGAGCCTTTGGCAGGTGGGTGACTAACTGCAGGTTCCGGACAGAGGGGTGCGTGGGCTTCTTGGATGCATATTTGACCCACTTGGCACATCCTTCAGAGCTCTCCCATACACTAAACATAGTTTCCTTTTCCATGTGCTGAGTTTGCACTTTGTATCTTTAGTTCCCTGGATACACAGATACTTCATAGATTGAAAGAAAGATGACCGGGAGGGTTAAAAACAGGCCCAGACAGGGGAGAGAGTGGGAGATGATGAACAAGAGATACCACGGGGGAGTAGAAGCATCTGAGAGGCCCCAGGCATCCTGACCATTAAAAGTAGCAGGCAGGGCCACATTTTTAGCACTGACCTTCCAAGTCTAAGCATTGAAGTTTGTCTCATGCCCAGCCAAAAACCAAGCTCCGTGCAATTACTGGGGTGCTATCTGAAAGGCAAAACTGCTCTCAGCACCCACGCCCCCACCGAAAAAAGTCATTCCTGACTCCCCTGCATGCAAGGATGAAGTCCAAGTGCATGCTGTAAGAGGCCCTTCACCATCTGGCCCTGCTTCCCCCACGGCTTCGTCTTGCCTCTCCTCTCAAAGCTCCCAAATGCTCGGCTGTGGCAACACAGGAGAGTCGAGATCATATCACTGAGCAGCCCTATGTTCTCGAGTCATCTACGTCTCCGAACCTTTAAAATTAGCAGGATGGCGTGCTCCTACAGCGCTGGAGGGAGGAATACATACGGTGAAAATCCCCCCTCCTAGCAAAAAGTCATCCTGCTTTCTATCACTCTACTCCATCCATCACAAACAATC
Source organism: Phyllostomus discolor (assembly GCF_004126475.2). NCBI lineage: Eukaryota > Metazoa > Chordata > Mammalia > Chiroptera > Phyllostomidae > Phyllostomus > Phyllostomus discolor. The sequence goes on along the minus strand of NC_040916.2, from coordinate 23,453,849 downwards.
TTTTCCCCTGGTCAAAATATATGATTTTGTCCTTCAAGACCCAGTACAATGAGGTCTTCCTTTTCTGTGACTCTTTTCTGCCATATTAAAATACAACTGATCCTTCCTTTATGCCACGATTTTACAATGTTTGCCCTCATTACTTTACTTAGCTCATTTTGTTGGAAGCTACTTATTCATATACCTGGTTTTCTCACTGAATGGTGAGCTCCTGGGGAAGGTGGAGACCACCGCCCTTTCGTGCCCCCCCACCTGTAGGTGTCCAACAAACCTGTTATACAAAAGGAAAGAAAACACAAGACAAGACCCGAACTGATTTGTCATTGCAACTTCATTTGCAGTCCATGGTTTAAAGGCTCATACAAGCCTTGGGTATGAACTCAGTTAATCTGTGGGCATCTGACTAGGCCTTGTCAACTCAGGCTAAATGCTTTGCTTGCTGCGTTCAAGGATTACACATTTGGCCCTGGCTGGTGGTGGCTCAGTGGATTGAGCGCTGGCCTATGAACCAAAGGGTCGCTGGTTCAATTCCCAGTCTAGAGCACATGCGTGGGTTGCAGGCCAGGTCCCCGGTAGGGGGTGCATGATAAGCAACCAGACATTAGTGTTTCTCTCCTTCTCTTTCTCCCTCCCATCCCCTCTGTAAAAATAAATAAATACAATCTTGAAAAAAAGAGAATTACACATTTGTCAGATCCCCCCATGGAGCTGGGTGTGTGTGAAGAGCAGGCGCACATTTCTGCTAACAAATGTAATCTCCATCACAAAAGGACTAAAAACAAGAACCGCTCAACTTAATTTCTTAATGAGACTAACCAGTTCCTTACATTGAGGCGCTGGCCCATGTTCACATCACAGGGAGCAAGTTCTGACTTGTTTCCTCGTATTTTCCATTGTTCTATCATTTAAGCACCCTCTGAAGGACAAACACCTGAATTTAAATTCCATTCTGATAGCACTTGAGGCAAAGACAGTATAACATGGCTCTTCCACATGAAGAGTGTTTTAAACAGCTTGGGGATTCCAGAGAGCCGGGGCTGTGGCAGCTCAGTGACCTACGAGGCTGAGCGTGTCGGGCAGGCCCTGCATCTACACGGCCCTCCTGTTCCCGCCAGCCTGGTGCATCATCAGATTTGTGTCCCCGCCCTTCCGGGAGCCCTTGATAACTCATTGATCCGGAGAAGAACAGAAATGTCTTGCAGGCTGTTAAGTCCAAGTCTCAATATTTTTTTTGCCAAATCAGATGCTCAGAAGCATTTTTCTGAACGAACACCTGTCGTGAAAATTCCATGAATGCAATTCCATCATATCGAGGACTTGGTCTAGTTACCTATTTCAATATCTGAGTTAAAATGATACCCAACATGCTCCCACAAATTCCTATTCACGTCTTAAAAGTTCTTTCATTCTTTAACAGTTTTAGGAAGGAAAGGTCACGACCTCTGCACCTTCTCAACCCCTGGCTCTCTGAAAGGCAAAAGAGTAAAGCTCTGCAGAATTTGGGCTCAGTGGCCCCGCGTCGGCTGCAGGCCTCAGCCAGGCTGCTCAGCCTCAGCCTCGGTGTCTTCATCTGCATCACAGGGGTGGTAACCACATGGCCTCGTACGACAGTGAAACACGAAATAAATACCCAACACTGGGTCCTGGCAGATAGTAAGTACACGGAAATTATCTGTTTTACTAAGAAACATTTGTGAAGAACTTACTTGGGAAATCACATCGACTTAACGTCACATTGGAAGGAAAGTATTAGGAAAGGTACAAAATATTGTCTCTGCCTTCACAGAGCTATGACATTATATAACAATTACATAACCGCATAATTAAAATTATATAACAGAAGTCTAGAATCATTATCTAATAATGCCTTATTTATATGAATAGTGTTTTAGCAAATCATCTTATCTGTAGTTCACAACAATCCTATAAAACACTTACGCCTTTTTTTCCCATTTGTTAGTAAAGAAACTAGCACTTAGGAAGGATGTGTGAGTCCGCTGACGGTGAGTGACAGAGAGGGGACTCTCCAGGGCTCTGTCGCCTGCTTAGTTCATGTCCCATTCCCACCAGCCTCTCTCCCTCCGAGCCGCTACTGAGACAGGAACACATAGAAAACAGAGGTGACACCATGACCACATAAAACAACGTGCTCAGCTGTGTAACTCAAGCACTTGAGGAGATTAGAGTTAAGAGAATAATTAATATGGTCTAGAGAAGTTGGGAAAAGTAAAGTAAAATTTTCATGAAAAGTAAAATGCTACTAAACACTGGTTTCCCCATATGTTAAATTAGATAAATGTTGCCTCCCTTATTTTGCTGAACTGTATTACATTATTAATACTTTTTGGTTAAAATGATATTAAGTGTTCTTTTTGTCCTCCACAAGGACATTTGGGATATAAATGAAATCGCATATGTGAGGTGTTTTATGATCTCTGGAAGAAAGGCACCACAGAAATGCAAGCTCCCAGCCCTCAGAAGTTATGAACTCAATTACATTGTCTCTGACTAATGGAATTCAGTTCCCTCCATCTGCACTGAGAATAAAGCAGGGAACATGGGTTTCTCGTGCTTTTCCTGAGCTTCAAAAATGTCTAGGCTGTAGTTAATGTTTGGCTTGAAACCACTAAAAACACACACCAAATATTCATCATATCCAAAGGTTAAGTAGGGTCCGCAAGATGTCATTGATGGATTGGCCCTTGGTCACTGCCGTCATTATACGGGACTGGATGCTACCCTGCCTTCTCGGCTGTGCTGTCTCCTTCAAGGAGCCTCGGGACGCAGGATGGACTCTGGGAAGCCGGGGCATACATCTTCCTGCCTCCTGTCCTGCGCTCCCACGGGGATGATCTTGGAGAAGCCCCGCTCTGTGATGTCTTTGTTGAAACGAATGGTAGACAGACTCGCCCCAGCACATCCGTGGCCTGTGTCTGATAGACTCTCCACCAAACTTTTCTTAATCTGTGATATTAAGACTTGCTCTCTCCGTCTGGGGAATAAATTGTTTTTCTGGATGCTCTCCTCTTGGAGGAGGCCTCCACTTGGACTCTAACTCACAGGCTTAGACTCTGTTGTTACTGGATCCTTGGCAACATGGTTTTTCCAGGCCTGACAAGAAGCTGCTTTTGTGGATGGACCCATAAAACTCACCCAGCAGCTCTGCTCTGGACTCTGAGACGTGAACTACAATGGTTCCAGTATCTTGCATATCACTTCAGTCCTAGCGGGATGGTGGCAACGTATGAGCACTCAGAGTTTAACGGAAAACCATCCTTAGTGGTCCATCTTTAATGCCCCCCCTTTCCTTTTTGGCCACTTTTCCTCCTCCATGTCTGCACTGTGCTGCCATTTAAGACCTCAGTGATGCAGCACTTGGTTGTACCAACCAGCACAGCTTGGCAACTGGCTTCACTTGGATCCTTACACTCTGGGCCTTGGTTTATTTAAATGTTAAACATCTGAAGTATCTATTTAAAATACTTTTTTTGTGTTGACACTTGAGTCCAGCTGGCACTGATACGCCATGAGCCATTGTCTGGGAGCTCCTACCTAGAAACTAATGTGTCAAAGTGAGTTACCAGATACAGCTGGCACGGGCCTAGGTGCTGATGATGCCTCCTAGCACTCTGAGTGGGCTCCAGAGAACACCCAGACAAGCACACTGTTTCCCAACACCACAGGTCGGTCTTTTCCCCTGCGGGCAGCTCGATCTGCTTCTAGTCCCCATGTTTACCCCGGGTTGGACTGCAGCACTGTTGCAGTCCAACCCAGGGTTCTCCGAGCTGAGTCACGCAGACACCCACATCTACACCCATACCCGCGTGCACGCTCGCGCACACGGACATTTTAGGGGGAATATGTCCCCCATCTTTACATGTTAGATTACTTTAAAATTCCAGAACTTTGTAAAAGTGTTTCATCTGTACTGTCTTGTCCATTGTTTGAATACCTGCTAAGTCTCAACATTTTCTTTAAAAATTATCTAAAAGAAAATAAGCACCCATGCAACATAGAAATAACCTTGATATCCACAAAGATAGTTGGTAATGTTATTTCAAACATCAAGAACACTGCAGATTTGATGACAGAAATAACCATGGGATTACCTAATATCTACTTAACCCACTGTTAAATCCATATATTCCAAAATTAGAAATAATGAGTAGGTAAATATATTATTTTTTACTATATCCCTCTTTGAGTGCACAAATTTATTCATTGGTCAAGTATTTAAAGAGGATTTTATGACCTAAAATCAGAAAAAGTTATTAGAAACAGTCCAATACCATGCCCCATTTGACAGCACTAGAAATGAAAATCCAGGTTGGCAGAGTTATATTCTCGAGATGAAATGACATTACTGGGGGGCGGGGGGGGAATCCCATGACTCTTTAGGGCCAGACAGGGTGAGAACCCAGGTTGTTTGACTATTAATTCACTGGAGTTTGTTTTTCTCCCCACCATTAAATAAAGTCTTTGTAATAAAATTCTATGAAACAATTTTTATAAACATTGGATTGCTGCAGACATGGGAAAGGGAATAAAATCACTATTACGTAAATCTGATCTGTAGCCTCTGACAAATTAGAGATAATCTTCTATATAAAATATGTGTTCCCCCAGGTCAAGGTGTTGAGCATACTGATACCACTTGGTGACCTCCCAGGCTCCGTGGCCACCAAAGCTAAGTGCCCTGTTGGCTTTTGGAGGAGCTGGCGGCGGTGCTAAAGTGGGAAGTCTCCAGGGAAGAAAATCATAACCACCGTCTAGCCAAGGAGACTCCCCCCAGACCAACGGATCTGTAGTAGAAAAAGAAGTTTGCCCATGCTATGCTATCCGGGGGAAGGTTTGCCTGCTACCCCTAGAAAACCTTCGCACGGAAATAGCCAAAGACACAAAGTGAAGGACCCTGCCAGGGGTCTTCCAAATGTGTCTGCATAGCTCCAAGGGGGCAGATTTCCTTCGAGGTAATTCTCTCTTTGGTGAGATGCAAAATTTGTAAGCCCCAGATTATCACATCCCCACTTTTGCCCAAATCAGTTACCATCTACTTTCTTTAACAGGTTCATGGCAACACTGTGTTTATAAAATCTGACTACCTCTTCTACCTACACACCAAATCCATATGCTTTTCACGAGTCCCCTGAGTTTGCAAAGTCTCTCACGTATCCCTAGGACACTTTGCTTAAAGGTGCTGACTGCCGGAGAGTTAGCCAGACCACCGGACCCCGGGCCCCTCTGCACGGAGCCGTGGAGGGAGAGGGGGAGTGAGAAGGCTGGCAACGGAGAGCCCTCCCAGGGGCCGGGGGACGTGGGTGGTGGAGTCACACACTGGCCCAGCCCAGGGTGCTCTTCCTCCCTGCTCAACACATTACCACCAACGCCCCTTCTTGAAAGTGATTTAGAAGTTGGGGAAAGTTTAAAATAGTGGACATCTGAGAAAAGACGCAAGAATGTGGAGGGAGGAACACTTGGACTGGCACTGGAGGCAAGTGAAGAAACAGATGCGAAGGAAAAGAATGATTTAGGTAGTGACTGAAAGTCCTTGTTCCTATCTTTAGTTAGCTTTTGTAGTTCAATCCTCTTTTTCATCAATAAAACTTGTTAGGTCTTTCCTCCATCCTGCCTTCTTCCTGTTATGATTGGAGCAGGATGAGGTCTTCTTGCCAAGTTTCAGATGACAGGGAGTTGGAAGCGGTGGCCACGGCGGGCGTCTCGGTGACACATAGATTACTCACAGGTTCCCATTGCAGTCAGACAGAGTCACCTACTAACAAGGAGCCCTTTAGGGCTGCTCAGCAACAGCGGGCATGATTCAGTGGAATAAGATGATTATTCCACACGGATTTTGGGGTGTTTTGCCAAAAAACATTTTTTTCATGTAACCTTAGTGCATCATCTTCCTTACTATTTAAAACAGTCACATATCCCTGGAGAGGAAATCACCATATAATTAAGGTTTAGGTGGGGCTGACAGCCTGTAATGCTCCCGTACGTCAGAGAATGGATTCGCCAGGCTTTTGCCTGAGCCCCTTTGCCAGTGAAAGGGGCTAGAAGACACAGAGACTAGAGATGACTAACTAGAACAAAATACAACCTGAAGCTAAACATGTAATTTCGGAACATAAATAACTGTACTAGGTCACGTCTAAACTGTCGCTAATGCCACGTGTGTCATCATTATCAAGGTCAAAGATGCCTTGCGTGCTACTAAGATGAACAGAGATCTGTTGCACGTTCGTAGTTCGCCTGCCTTCTAGGCTGACCTTCTCTCCGGGTGAAATGACTGATGCAAAGTGGTACGCAAGGAGAGGGCATGCAAGCCCTGGGTACCACCTGCGCCTGGAGCCTGCGTGCCTCAGAAAGACCGAAGGAGGTCTCTATGGCAGGAACGCCTGTGGGCCCAGACTTTGCGAGAAGGCAGCCCTAAAAGGACCGCCGGGTTTGGCGGCTGAGTGTGAGCTGACCAGGGTGGGGACCACAGGCGTTCCCCCTACGCACAGTTAACACGTTCGTTTCGCCCTTCACAGAAAGGTGCCTGGAGTAGGCCAGGCACTGGTGCTAGATGCTGGATGCCACTGTTAACAGGTCAGAAAAGGTACCTGCCCTCACGAAGTGCACGCTCTAGTGTGAGGCAGTGTGAACAACTACAGATTCGCACGTGTTATCAAGCAGGGGTTCAGCTGCTGGGAGGAGAACAGTGAGGGGAAGGCTACTTCTGGTTGGAGATCGAAAAAGGTCCCCATGAGGAGCTGACGGGCCAGCTGATCAAAGCAGGGGAAGGAGCCATCAGCCTAAGGGGTCTGTGGATGGGGTGAGGCCTAGGGTGTGCCGCACGGCAAAAAGAGACAAGAACACAGAGGAATATAAGTGAAAGATGAGGAAAACATGTTTTTGTCACCACCACCAGTAGCACAAGGGGATAGGGGGGTTAGAGCAACAAGTCACAGTGCAGCTGAGAAATGGATGCTGAGCTTCAAGTAAGACAGAGAGGCGCCTGCTGACCATGACTTCCAACCTAACACTCACTGTGGCATCTCTGACCCCCCTCTTGCCCACTGCTGCTCTGAGGGCCACCACCTCTACCGGAATGTCTCTTCTCTGTCACTACATTGCTTCCCCAGTGCTTGTGACTTCATCCCCCAAATCAGAGATAAAGTCCCCTGAAGGTGGACTGCAAGTACGGTTTCTCTGTGTTCCTCTGAGCACCCACCTGCTCGGCATGTAGAAGATGCTCAACAGACATCTGTTCAAATGAATGAATAAGGTGTTAGAGAGAAGGCATGAAGCTCAAGATTGGGTGTGACCTTTGTTTGTGGCACCAGTTTGGGGATTAGCCTACAAGGGTTGACACAAACAAGGCCACTGTCACTCAGCCCATGGTCAGCAGGTCAAGGCCAGTAGAAAAAGGAAAAGAAAGGGCAGTTATTTATTCCCATTTCTGTTTAGGACATTTAAAAGTTAGAATGACTGTCTCTTAGAAACCTCCCTGGCATCCTCCTTCTTTGGATTGTGCTTTAGGTAAACTAATTTAAAATAAGGATTCACATTAATTTCTACTTGGAGACATCCCTGCAGAGCGCTCTGGGCATGGGGCAGCAGGCCACTCACCAAACTGTCTCCGGGCCTGTGTCATTAGGGTGCAGTTCTCATCGGATGTATTTTCTAGCCAAAGACTTTCCAGGACAAAGACAAAAACAAAACAAAGCAAAACCAAAAACATAACAACGGAAGGGCATGATTCAGTCATTTCATTAAACAAATAATGATTGAAAGTTTTCTCCCCCAAACGATAAAGCAATCCCCATGCCCACGGTGCTGGGTTTGAAAGGGATCTCAGTCCCTTACCCTAGCCCAGCCTATCACTTCCGCCAGTCAGTCCACAGCGGCTTAACCTCACCGATTCGGTCCGTAATCTTTCTGAATCGGAACCTGAGCGTCCTGATGGCCAACCAAGGCTCTTTCCACCATTGTTCCTCCATAGAATTTAAAGTAAAATATAAGAAGACATGTATGCCCAGTCACTACACCTCTCAAACCATGTATCGTATTTATCCTAGAGCACACCGTTTTACAGACAAGAGAGTTGGAACCTGGAGATGGTACAGGGTGGCAAGTCCCCAAACATGTCCAGCTTCCAACCACTGCTGACACTTCCGCTTTCCTTATTCTTGAAAGAGAACTTAAATTTCCTTTCACTGAAACATTATTTCAAAAGACCAAGCTTCTTATGTTGATTGTTTTAGCACATTCCTGTTTTCTTTTTTTTTTTTAAGATTTGATTTATTTATTTTTAGAAAAAAGGGAAGGGAGGGAGAAAGAGGAGAGAAACATCTACGAGAGAGAGAAACATCAATCAGCTGCGTCTCATATGCACCCCAACCAGGGACCAAACCTGCAACCCAGGCATGTGCCCTGACTGGGAACCTAACCAGCAACCTTTTGCTTTGCAAGACAATGGCCCAGCCTACTGAGCCGCACCAGCCAGGGCACATTTCTGGCTCCGTATCAGTTTGCTATAGAAGACTGGAGAAACAGCTGAGAGGGTCTTAAAGTTCCTCTTTACCCTCCTCATCTACTCCACATGGTGTTACAGAATTACCCTCAGCCCCACCTCTCCTTGTGATAAAAAGCTAATTTTCTGCTTTTTATCCCCTGTTGAATTCTCTACTTTTTGTCCCCTGTCACATTCTCTGCTACAGACATCTTGTCCTCTTCACTCGAGATGAAGAAGTCTAAGGACGGGTGGTCCTGCTTCTGTTCTCAAGTGTTCTGATGCCTGCTTGTCCCCAAGTTCAAGCAGGAGAGTCTGGTTCCGTCACTACCAGCCTTCCCATTAGCGAGGAAGCTGAGCTTCCTCATTAATGACGTCATCTCCTTTGTTGCTATCTGCTTTCAGTTTTGTTTTTTTGTTTTAATCTGGTTTTTATCAGATTTTTCCTGAGAACATTAACATTTATTGCTTAGAAGATGAATCATTAAAAATGACTGAGGGCGGTTTTCTCCTATGAAGACAGTGATTTCCACTGCGAATGTCGAGACTGATGTTACGCCCTCACAGAACGACAACAGCCTCACTACAAAGGAACGCCGCCACCGAAGAAGACAGCCCAGATGGCTCGTCCAGAGCTCGGTGTGCAGCCTTAGTCAAAGCCCAGGCCCTTCCGAGCCGACCACACACCTGGAATACGGCACGTTTAGAAAGCTTTTAAACTCTCGGTCAGAACACATTTTTCCCAGAACTTTGCCTTCCTGGGTTTCTTTTTATCCCTTTGGAATGCATCAAAGCACTCTGACATTGAGGGGAAAAAAAAACAACTCACCGAGCAAATATTGAGTAATATGACCCAACTTTTGTATTTTTTCAGACATGTGGCAACCAAATTAGTCAGCCCAAGGCAAATAGGCTGAAAAATCATTGAGTTTTCATTGCCTGGATTTAGCCCTTGGCCTTCTTTCTTTTTCCTGCCTTAAAAAACAACAACAACAACTTATTTCTCATGAGATTAATTGTTCAAGGCACCAAGTGCTTACCTGTTTTCAAGTGCTAGAATCTGCCTGATTTCTGAACGTTTCTTTTCAAAACCTAAACTGAGAAAGGAAAACTGGCTTGTCAGAAAGCCAGGAATTGACTAGCAGCAGGAAAGTGTCCCAAATGGGGCCTTTTGGACAAATTTCCAGGCATAATTTCCATGTGCAATTTTCCACGTCTCAGTTCTCAATTTTAAAGCCTTTTTTTTTTTCATTTTTAAGCTCCCCCGATATCAGTTATGCTCTCCATCAAAACTAAGTCACACCAACACATTTGAATGGCCATCCTACTTTCCCCTGGCTATGCTGTGGTAGAAATCTTACCAAACACTTAAACACCAACACTTTACATCGAAAGACAAGGAACAATGGACTTGACCCGTACACGTCCAAGGGGAAATTCTAGCGCCACTGACCAGATGCCCACGACAACGTAGCAGGCATGTGTTCACCAAATTCTCAAATGCTGCTGTTGCAAAAGTAGAGGCTCAGAGAAGGGAAGCGCCTTACCCCAGACCCCACAGCAAAGCAGGCAGCAGGGGCTGCAGGCCAACACGGCTGTTCTGATTTCGAAGCCAGTTAAAACTTTCCACTCTGTTCCACTGTGCCCCCCTCCCCAGTTACAGTTCAGCTGGGTCTGATGAAAACATTCTTATTTTCCACTTTTTTGGACATCCAGAAGTGAATTGAAAAATGAGTCAATAAGTGATTCAGCCACAGAGAAATTGGGAGGAGGTTACATATCTAAAGCCAGAATTTTGTTTATCAAAATGAGAGGGTATTCTGTTCAGTCACTGAACTCCTATAATAATCATCTCAATATATGAACATTTCTGATTTTTTAAGGCTTTATTTTTGGAGAGAGGGAAAGGGAAGGAGAAGGAGAGGGAGAGAAACATAGCTGTGTGAGAAATACATCAACTGGTTGCCTTTTGCATGCCCCGAACTGGGGACCTGGCCTGCAACCCAGGCATGTGCCTAGACTGGGAATCAAACTGGTGACCTTTTGGTTTGCAGCCTGCGCTCAACCCACTGAGCCACACCAGCCAGAGATGAACATTTCTGACTATTAATTCGTATTTCCTGAGCATTGCCAAGAGCTTCGTTAAATTCAAACATAAACTTTGTCTCTGGCATTACTGTCTCAGATAGACCCAGAGTCCCATGGAAAACGCCAGCAGGGGGAAGACGGTCAGCACAGCCCCAGAAGAGAGCCCGGGCTCCTGCCTGCAGGGGACCGAGGGAGAGGCGCACTGGGTGTGCTGGATGGCCTGCGGGTTCTGGCCAGGGATCCCTCCAGAAAAGTGTCTCACGAGTGTTAAAGGGGCTACGGTGACATGGGTTGTGTTGACATGTTGGGTCTGTGGAATTCGTGGGTCCTGGAGACGTGGCAGGAGATGCGAGGGGAAGTCAAAGAGGAACCTGACTGCAGTCTGCCACCTCACATGCCTCCGCGTCTCCTGTTCCGGAGGAGGGGCGGCTACGCCGGGGTCCCCTTAGAGAGGCGTCTGCACAAACGTGCTCCAGCTTTCCACATCTTTCTGGTCGAAACCATTCGACACACTGTTGTTGCACGCTTTTTAGAGCACTGTGTTCTCCTAAGAAAATATGCCCCCAAATTGCCTTTCAGGTGTTGTAATGCTATTTCATAAGGTGGAGAACCGATACTTGACTAAAAATAAACCATGTCTAGGCAAAGCTGACAGTAAAAAGAAGAAAAAACATACGCACATCAAAGACCATCCCCGAGCAGGGCCTGGCAGCTATAACATGACCACATACCCCAGGGTGACAAGAGCCGCACAGTTGGGCATTTGTACAGGTGGGGACCTGGCCCCTTTCTGACAGATGCTAGGGTCCAGTGGTGCAGGATGCCGGGTACGCTGCAGAGAAGGTGTGGGCGTGCCGCTCACCTGGGCTGTGTGCATTGTGACGCACTGAGCTTGGTCTGTGCTGCAAGTCGGCCCCGTTCAGTGACCCTGTGCCACTCACTGGGGCCCCTATTAAAGGGACGCTGTTCTCATTGTAATTGGAACTCAGTGTAACCGAAGGAACGCCAGTGGCTGCCACAGCTCCATCTCGCTGCTTTTCATAGGCCTTGCAATAAAAGCTAAAACAGTTTTTAGTGGCTTTTGCAATTATACCTCCCTTCAATTTTCTTAAGGTTACAGGGCCTGAACCACACAAATCCCATTAAAGTAAGTAGTTGTTGTGCAATGTAGGGCCTTTGAAAACATTCTTCCAAGCCCATAAAACGATCAGCGGGCTGCCCTTCAGATCCGCTTGCCTTCCATGTTTCCAACCAAAATGCAGGCAACCAGCTTTGATGTGGCGGTTGGTTTCTGCTACTGAAGCTGGCGTTTTACCTTCTTGCATCAGAATTCTGCCCAAATTGATGTGACTTGGGCACGCAAAACACATTTCTCTTCAGATTTCATTCCTAAAATATGTTTTTGCTGTACCTTGAAATTACACTTGGCGTCTGGATGTGGACTAGCCAAGGCCCCTCCCACAGAGCCGAGAGCAGGGGAGGGCCAGTGTCGGGGCATTAAGGGATGCCCGCAGGCGAGTGCTGTTAGGTTTCTGAGCAGGGATCACGGCTTGCTGCCCGGTCCTCCATCCGCAGGATGGTGCTGTCTTCTCCAACACCGACGGCCCCAGGTGGAGTCCAGAGGGAGCCAAGGTCAGGGCTGGTGCCCTCTTCCACCTGTAATCGAAGGCACCGTGGCACCTTTCCCAGGACACAGGGATTCTTCCCTGGGGAAGTGCCTCATGCGCATACTCGAACCCTGGTCCACTGAACAGCGTCCCTTTCTCATGGGCGTTCCTATTTGCTTCAACCCATCCTTGATCGAGAGCTGCTTTTCTGGGAAGGAATAAAAATAAAGGACCGATTCCTGCACTTGCAAAGGGATCAGAACCACCAGTTTCATGCATCTCTAGGTCGGATGACTAATGTATTTGAAAAAAGAAACATGGTAAAAGGTGTTCCCCCTCTCCCCACCAAGGTAAAATTATCCACATACAAGAGATAATGTTAGCCTAATTATTTGCTATACATTGTTAAAAAGAATGACTGGAATTTAGAAATTATTCAGATGAATCACCAAGGTTTATAGGAATACCTGACTGCACTGAGGTGACAAGACATTTACACGGAAAGAACTGAACCATCATTTTAACCATGTGTTTGATTCTCTATTAAAATATATACAGAAATTTACAGAACGGAGTTACCAGCAAGTTTTTAGAGCGGAGGTAAGATCTGAGAAGTGTCACGGGAAACAGACTTTGAACTGGGTGCTGAAATTAAAGGAGGCGCCCGAAGGGGCGTGGGGAGAAGGTGGGCTGTGCAGCTGTGCGGGGAAGCCCCCCACACACTCGGCGGCCGTTGGAAAGGGAAATTCAAGGACATCCAGGTCAAAGTAGCTGTTCTAGATGACCGTGGCTGCGTTTTTTAAATGGCTCTTCTCGTAGGAACGACAACATGTGATACACATGGACTCTCTTTCTTAGACACTTTATATAACTCTGACGGGAAAACCTGTCTTTCCCGTAAAATCTCCCCAGGGTAGCGTTTTCTGTTCACATCCCTGACGCCCCACTGCCCTCTCATGCACGGCACGTACGCTGCCACCTGCTCCTGACAGTGGCAGGGCATTAGGGGTCCTTCCTCAGCCACGCCTTGTGTTGTTATTTGGCCAAATCACTGTATTCTTCTAGGTCTCATTCACTGCATCCATCAAATAACAGAGTTAGATTTGCCAATTTTTCTGGTTTCATTTGGTGCTAATCTTTTATAACCATGATCCCACCTGGTTAATTAAGGTCATTGTGCTTGTTTTTATTGGAATGTTTGTTGGTAATGTCAGACAGAATTCCTTGTCATCCAAGAAGTCCGTAAGCACCCTGGATTGGGAGCACTGCAATCTTGGTAAAACCGCGTCCATGTCCCCATGCTTACCCTGCGGCTCGGTGACTCCCTCCCACCTCAGGACCCCAAAGGACGAGACGCTTCCTGATGTCCCGCTGGACGTCAGTATGCTAGAAATGCATGTCCCCAAATCAGCCTTCACTGTAGCCACTTTCACAAAAGAAGATTACCTTCTGGCAATAACAACAATACACTGCTCTGTCTCCCTTTTATTCAGTCTAGAATCGGATGCGTTTATCACAGGTCCTTCTGGTACCCCCATCCGTGAGCTGCTACAGTGTGTCCGTCTCCCCTCCTGCGGCAGAGACGGTGCTGGGCCTGTGCTTGTGTGTTCATGGGGGAAACTTCGGGCTCACACTTGGTGATTGTGAGCAAAGACAGACGCACCGAGGGCTGCCACTCAAGCTGTGGCTGTTCCTTCCTGCCTCTTTCTGTTACACTCACTCTTTGAAGAACACTGGCCAGACCCAGCCTCCCCAGACCCCTGTCCCTCGTGCATCTCTTCTCGCCTTCAGCATGATCTGGGCTGGTGTTTTCATTTGTTAAAAACAACAAGAGCGTTCACTGGGAAACTCTTGCCGCAATGGTCTCAGGTCACAGCTATTTGTTCTCTGTCAGAAACTGTAATTCTCCATTTCCCTGACTCCCACGTCAGGGGAGCCTGTGGGTGGCGGTGGACAGGCAGAGGGACTCGAGTGAACAGTGGGAGATGTCAAAGAACTGCCGAGAGATTCTGTAGTGAGTTGTAGGTTGTAGAACTGAGAACAGAACATGCAATACTCTTGTTCACGGCCAGTTAGGCAGCCCACAAAGAACTGGGCTTACACAACAGCACAGAGGGTCAAGACTTTGTGGTTAGTCCGGAGAAAGCAAATCATGACATTGACTTAATAAGGGATTTCTTTTATATGATTAAAAATAATAGCCTACTGTCTGACTGTTCTCAGGCTGGGGGAGGTATGGAAGCTAAGGATGTTGTACAGACTTCCGTCTAATGGGAGCATGAAATGGTGTTGACGTTAAGGCCTGGATGGCCCAGAGGGGCCTGAAGAAGAAGACATACAGAGCTGTAGACACGAAATTTGGGAAAGAGAATGGAAATACCAGGGATGACTTCAAACATGCAAATAGGTACTCAGAGGTGATGGGTCCCAGGTGCTTGCCTTCTAGCGCTGGTGTTGTTGTGAACGAATTTCACTAATAACTAAATGGTGGCATAATCAGGGATGCCTTGGCCTGACTGTTCCAGGCCTTGAGAGATCCCAGAAAGCATGATAATCAAATTGGCTCCATTCTCAAGACACCATAGATCTGACCCTGTTGTGGAGAGTCACGGTGGTGCCTTTGAAACTGAGCCCCTGGTGGAGGCACCACAGAGCCAGGCGGGGATGGGCCCCAACCCGCCAAGGAGCTAAGCGAGTAGCCGCTGAGGGCTTCTGAGCTCTCAGATGTGGTTGAGATCATACAGGTTTTTGTTTCTACAGAAACAGTGTTTAAAGACAAGAAATGTTACCCATTTTCCCTGAAAACAAATTCAACCAGCACTTAGATATCTAGATGCTTTAAGGAATGGGCCATCTCTAGTCCAAGTTCCAAGGGTGTCCTGGTGAGGCAGCCCCTTGGAGAAACAGGTCTGTCATCAAAAAGACCTAGAAGCCCCCGCTGTTGGGCATGGAAAGGCCTGGGCGAGGAGCTCCTTGGTTTCAGCTGCACTGGGAAGGCACACCTGGATCTAGAACATGCTCTTGACCTGCAATAAGGATGACGTTAGGGCCCAGGTGGTGTCACTCGTGTTAGGACCTCGTGATTGGTGCTTGTGGAGTGCTTGAGTGTGTCGTGCTCACGGTCAGAGAGGACCAGAAGATGTCCCATGTTGGAAAAGTAGCCGAGAGCTGCTTGTTGATGTGGAGCAAATGGCCATCTCTCCTTCCTCTCTCACCCCTCGTATTTCTCTTTGGGCCGGTGTCTTCAGGGAGAGAGAGATGCTAGAAGTGTACATCCAGGTCACCAGGCTGGGCATGTGACTTGGGCCTCCGCAGCTGGTGCTGTAAATCTCTGCCACTCGGGCTCGGCGGCGGTGTGGGCTTCAGGGGACAGAGTGACGGGGTGTCAGCAGAGCTGGTGTTCCGCTCAGTTCAGGCATCTACCATTCCTGGGCTGAGTGGGCATGGCAGGCCCCTCTGACTGCTGTGGATGGGCTGCATAACCAGCTGGCCAGCTGTACTTTTCAGGGAAATTCAGAGAAAATCAGGGAGAGAAGTGGACAGGTAAAAACTTGGGGTCATGGTTCTCCGGGTGGCCCTAAGGTCTCCATGCCCTGGAACTCATTGTTGGGCCGAAGCCATGCCAGAGGTCTTGTTCCCTGTTCTGGAGTTCTCACAGGGTGACAGGGTGCGTCCCAGGCCATGGTGGGCGGTGCTACAAGTACAGCCCCGATCCGGGCTGAGGCCCGGGCATCAGCACGGGGCCTCCAGCAAATGCAGGAGAACGCCCGCACTACTGCCATCCCTCCAAGCGGTGTGGGGTGCTTTCCCTCCACGGGTCTGCATCGGTGTCTGGGTGGGTTTGTTGAGGAAAGGGAGCGAGGGGACAGCTGGTGTCCTCGGTTGTGAAGCAAATGAACGAACATAATCTTGTCTGAGACAAATAAGGTCCAAAGCCACGCACTCTTCCTCCCCCAGCTCTGGAGAAGCCCAGAGAGCGTGGGTGGCAGTAAAATTGTCCTTCAGCCTCCTGGACAAAACAGCCTCCACAGCGCACACAGGAAATGTCCCCTGGATGGCTCAGGTCTGGCCCCAGATTCCAAACCACCGCCAAGCACCAGACCTGCTGGGGTGCTTGGCATGTGGACTTCTGAGCACCTCTGCCCACACTTGCACCCCGAAAGTGGTGCTTGGCTATGGCTAGCACTTTGGTAAAGGTGTGAGCAAAGGAAACAATACCTCGTGGTAGACATGCGGTGAAGACGTACGGATGGGGACCCCCAAAATGACCTTAGCTCCTTATCATCAGTGTCTTCCATTCCAGATGACCAGCTGAACTCAGAGGAGAAGAAGAAGAGGAAGCAGCGGAGGAACCGGACCACCTTCAACAGCAGCCAGCTGCAGGCCCTGGAGCGCGTCTTTGAGCGGACCCACTACCCCGATGCTTTCGTGCGAGAGGACCTGGCCCGCCGCGTGAACCTCACCGAAGCCAGAGTGCAGGTAACCCCAGTCCCCCTCTCAGAGGCACGGCTCTGAGGACTATTTAAAACAGGGTTGGAGGTGCTAGCTGGAGCTCCTGCTAATTAATTGGAATTATAAATGGACGACTTGAGGACAGAATCAATTTCTCTTTGTGTTTGTTCTTTTAAATCACTTTATTGTAATTTTTTTCATCACAAGTTGTCCCGCCTATACCCTCTTCTACCTCTACCCACCCCCCGCCGACCCATCACCACACTGCCGTGCCCACTAGTGCCTTTTGTTTTTCACTCAAACCCTGCATCCCCCTGAGCAGCGCCGCCCCAGGCTGTCAGCCTGCTCTCTGAGTCTGTCTCTAGTTTGCTTGTTAGATTATTAAGTTCTTTAGATCCCACATATGAATGAGATCACATGGCATTTGTCTTTCTCTGACTGGTTTATTTCACTTAGCATAATGCTCTCCAGGTCCATCCATGCTGTGGAAAAAGGTAAATTTTTTCTTTTTTTTATGGCTGAGTAGAATTCCATTATGTAAATGTCCCACAGTTGTTTTATCCATTCATCTACTGATGGACACAGGGCTGCTTCCAAACCCTGACTATTGTACATAACGCTGTGATGGACATAGGGGTGCACACATCCTTTTGAATTAGTGTTTTGGATTTCTTCGGATAAATTTCCAGAAGTGGAATTGCTGGATCATAAGACAGTTCCATTTCTAATTTTTTGAGGTGTCTCCATACTGCTCTCCACAGTGGCTGCACCAATCCGCATGCCCTGAACAGTGCAAAAGTGTTCCCCTTTCTCCACACTCTCACCAGCTCTTATCATTTGTTGATTTATTGATGAGAGCCCTTCTGACCGGTGTGAGATGATACTTCATTGTGGTTTTAATTTGTATTTCTCTGATATTAGTAATGTTAAGTATATATTCCTGTGTCTCTTGGCCACCTGTATGTCTTCTTTGGATCTCTGTGTTTCCTTAGGCAGCAAAGTATTTTAAAACGTGAAGCTGAATGCCTTTAAGGTGGGGAGGGGGAGACTACCCCCTCCTCCCCGTGTCCCAGCCTTTCAGACTCATGATACAAACACTGTCCAGCTCAGCCCTTGACTCTGCACGCCCCAGATTTCAATCTGAGCTTCCAGGCGGGCGAGGATATGACCTCTCTGCCCCACCTCAGTTTTCCTCCCCCGATCTTGGAATGCGCAGACCTTCGGAAACCTGTTATGGGCACACGTGGTTGTGGACGCTGAGGGAATGGGGGATGAACACATTAAGAGCACGCACTTAGGAACCTGCATGAAGAGCGCATTCAAGTGGAGGCTCTGGGGTTTCTGTGGGGTGAAGAAGGGTGAGGGCGTGTCAAACAGGGAAAGAGAGAACGACTCTAACATTAATTCCATGACATACCCGCGACAAGCAACGGCACAGCCCGTGACGAGCACTAGTCACGGTCACGGAACTCACACTACTTGAGCCCTCCCACGCCAAGTCCTGTTCTCAGTTCCCTACCAAGCAAATCTGTTCAACCCTCACGCCAGCTCGATGAGGCAGCTAGTGTTCTTCATCTGACAGAGGAAGTGTCACAGAGGCACAGAGCAGCGCAAGTGTTCTGCCCAGCGTCACACGGCTAGGAAGAAGCTGAACCGGGGCCTGAACACAGACGCACAGATGCAGAATTCCTGCTGTGAAGCGCTACGCCAGACTCGGAATGTGTGTCCAGGTACCTCCCTGCTCCCTCTGAGAACGCCACCGTCTCGTCATCATCTGTGTTGCCAGCGGCCAGCTGCAGTTTTGCTCAGGGCGGTGGGCCCGGGCTGTCTTCCCTTCCTGAAGAATTACTGTGTGCACATCCATGTTCAGTTGGGCCGGGAGGACCGCTCTCTGCAGGTAACCTCCCTCCGGCCCGCCGGGGCCTGGAGTGGCCCTGCGGGCCTTGAGGCAGGAGCCTGTCTGTGCCGTGACCGTGGGGTGCCGGGAGAGACACTGGTGAGGTGAGGGAGAGGCCCTGGGGCCCCTCAGACCAAGAAACAGCACGTAAGAGCTGTCCCCATGGGAAAAGGAACCTCACCTGGAAGTGCTCTCCTGGAGATGAACAGTGTCGATGACCGGAGAGGAAAGGTGCCTGGGCACCATGGTGGCCCCAAGGACAGGTGAGGGGAGGCGTGACCATTACCGCTCAGGGATCCCTCGCTCAGGTGGGAGTGCTCATGGGGACAAAACCCTGTGTTTGTGTTTCCACTCTCCCGCCCAAAGCAGAACTCTGAGCTGAGCCCTCCCCCCCCACCCTTACCGCAGCTCTCTACCCACACTCTGGTTCTACTCTTAAACCCCTTCTCGCCTCCAATCCCCGACATCTTTTATGGCCCCAGTGCGGCCTGCAGTGTGTAATGAATAACTTTAGCCCAACAGTCCCCCAATAACATTTTTTAGCAATGAATAACTTTCACCCACAGCACCTGAAAGTACCACTTGCACTGGGGTGACCTGAACTGCCAATGAAGAAAGCTGGCCAGGGCAATGTTAGAAATGGGAGAGAATGTGAAAGAACAATGCTGGGGCTGGCAGCTACTTGGCCCCCTCAAAACCATCACTAAATGGCTTTCTTCTCTGTTGAAACCATCCTCTCTTCCTCCTTTCTCACCCTCCCATGTCCCCGTGGGTTTCGGAGCTGTGAACACCTCCTGTGTGGAAAGGCCGGAGTGCTCCCCCTTCGACCTGATTCCTCCTCAGTGAAGTCCCACCCCTTCCTGTCCGAGCCACGCCCTTCCCAGTCTGGTCTCTGTATGAGCAGCGTTCATCACGGCGGGACAAGCATCACATGGAGCTGTATGTGGGCCAGCTTCCCCCACTGGACTGTGAAGTTCTCTTGGCTGGAAGCCGTATCTTATCATCTTTACACAATTCATCTCTTTCCCTCTGCTTTCCCCCGCCTCAAACATTTATCAAGCACCTATTATGCTATTGGAACTGTCTCTGTGTGTCCGGGGATGGCTGAGCCGCTGCCCTCCCTGAGGGATGTCACAGACTGGGGCAGACAAGACAGATGCGCATATCATGCTGCTGTGATGTAGTAAGATAATTCCTATGCCAAAGGAATGTTCGAGAACTAGTGATGAAATAAATAGTGAAACAGAACAAAAGAATCAGTGACAGAGCAGAGGAAGGAAGGCTCAAATCCACCTGGGAAAAAAGAGTCCGCACTCAGTCAGTGCTGAAATGGTGCCAACTGTCACAGCAACCCTGCGAGTGGGTACTAGTATCTTCATTTGACTGGGGGACAAAGGATTAGAGAAATTAAATACATGTCCAAGGACACATCTTTAAAGTCTTGTAGCCAAGTGGAATTCTATGCGGCAAAAAGAAAGAAGGAGCTCCTACCCTTTGCGACAACATGGATGGAGCTGGAGAGCATTATGCTAAGTCAAATAAGCCAGGCGGTGAAAGGCAAATACCATATGATCACACCTTTAACAGGAACCTAATCAACAAAACAAACAAACAAGCAAAATATAACCAAAGACACTGAAATTGAGAACAGGCCGACAGTGACCAGAGAGGAGAGAGGAGGGAATTGCTGGGGAAAAGGGGGGAAAGGGGAAGGGTTTGTAGGAACAAGTATAAAGGACACATGGACAAAAACTAGGGATGGGGTAGAAATGGGAGAGAGGTGGGGAGGGCTGGGGGGTGGGCTGGGATGGGAGTAAAAGACAAAACTGTACTTGAACAACAATTAAAATAAAATAAAAATAAAAATAAATTTAAAAATTAAAAATAAAGTCTCCTAGCGAATATTTTCATCCAACTCTGCTAGACTTTTAAGTCCTGTTCTTTCTGTGGCATTTCACAAAGGAGGCAATGTTGCAGCTGAAACTTGAAAGGTATGTCTTTTGGCACCTGGACAAAAGGGACGAATGTCAGAGACAGAAGGAGCACCAGGTGTGAACACACACAGATGGGAAACAACCAGCCATGTCGATAGGCTCGAGCCCGGGCAGGAACTGGAAAGATGGGGGGCCAGGTGCATGGGGTCTGAGCTGTACAGGATGCAGTGGGCCTGGTGGACAGAGAGCTCATTCCTGAACAGTCTTTGTTCTATGGAAAGGCATTTTGATTTGATTCTATGAGTGATGGGGAGCCAGTGGATGAGATCTAGCAGGTTCTTTCAGGGTGATATTTGCATTTAAAGTGATAACTCTATTAGCAATGTGAAGGGCACATTCACACAAAAGGGCCGGGAGCCTGCAGAACCAGGAAAGATGTGTCCAGATTGTCTTTACTTACCCCCATGGGGCACCAGTCTCAGGGTACTTTCTGTGAATGCTGCTCACTAGAGTCGTACAAACATCCCACTCTGTGACATAGGATTTCTCTCTGCCATACCTTGTCATGCATTTCTATAATTGTACCTAAAACGCTTGTTTTGCATATTTCAAATTTACATGTCTGTCTTCTAATAGGCTGTGAGCTGCCTAGGAGCAAGCAGAGCCTAAGTCTCATCTCTGTGTCCCCAGCACTTAACGCAGTCTGCAACACAGCAGGCCCTCCATAAGGGACTCTTGAATGAGTAGATGAATGAATGAAATTCCATGGTCATCTGCAGAGTTGTTGGATCAGGAGTCAGATGTCCTTGAGCTCCAACACTCAGCCATTTCTTATATCTGTGAACTTCAGCAGATTGCTTAATCCCACTGAACCTGTCTCCTCGACTCGGAAACAGCAATAAGAAAGCCTGATACATGGACTTGTCCTGATAACTAGAAGTGATGGGTGCAAGGTGCTTATATAGGTTCCTCACCCTCACAGCACTTAGTAAATAACAGGCTGATCACAATGCTGTCAGCACCGGCCATTTCCCTCCAGCCCCACAATCGAATGCAGTCCATTGAACTTCCAGCCTTTGGTATCTTCTTTCCTGTTTCACAAGTTTCTCTCTGGAAGGTCGGGTGCTGCCCTGTCTGTGTCCAGCATGTCAGAAGTGCTGGAACGTTAAGAAGCCACGAGGACAGGAGAAAATCCTTAGTTCTCGTGCCCCTTGGCGGCAGTGCGTGCCCCTCGGAGGGAGGCTGGGGCTGTGTCAGCCCCCACCGTCCCGGGGGACTGAGCGCACTCTCCTCAGTGGCTGCTCCCCTTCTCTGCTGCTTCTTCGCCCCGCAAACCCTTCCTTCTCAAAGCCTTGTCACAGGGTCCACTTCGGGGCCGATGAGGAACTTTCTTTAAAGAGCCCATAAGTATTATGAAGTTTTTGCATTTTGAAGGAACTTGAAAGATGTCCTCATCTCTGTGGCAGTCATGCGATGGGATTTTTCTCTCTCTCTTGACTGTAATTACGACAGGGGTCCTAAGCCCTGCTTTGCTAGCTCGAGGGTTAGTCATGGACCTCACCCCTGGCACCCTGAGAGCCAGAAGCCCCTCGGGGTCCTGCGGTACTGAGTGCCCCCCCTTCGGGGCTCTGACACAGCCCACCAGGGCGGGCTCCGGCACGTTTCTGTTCTCGGGGCAGTGCCAGGCCGACTCGGCGTCTTCCTCAGGAGGGCGTCGTCTAGTGACATCGACCAGGACCTCCCCGGTGTAACCTGCTCTTCTTCTTTCTCCCTCCTGTGCCCTTCTCTCCTCCCGACCGCCTTCCAGGTGTGGTTTCAGAACCGAAGAGCCAAGTTCCGCAGGAACGAGAGAGCCATGCTGGCCAACAAAAACGCTTCCCTGCTCAAATCCTACTCAGGAGACGTGACTGCCGTGGAACAGCCCATCGTACCTCGTCCTGCTCCGCGGCCCACTGATTATTTCTCCTGGGGGACGGCCTCTCCGTACAGGTGAATGACTGGCCCACTCCCCCTTGCTCCACTGCCACACGTTTCTCAGCACTCGGGCACGGTCGAGGCTGCTCGGGCAGCTGGCTGCCGTTTCTTACTGGGTTAACCTCTTCAGAGACATTCAACTTGCTGACATCCCCAGATTTCCGCAGGAGATTACTAGTTGCCCCCAGGAGCGGGGTCTGGGGCAGAAGAGAGGGGGCAGGCCACCTGCAATCTCCTCTTGGACTCAGGAACTCTTGCAAAGGTTTCAAAGATGGGGAAGAATCTAAAAGAAAAGTCACTAAAGCTATGCTCAGAGTCCCTCTTGCAACCATTCTGGAACAGAACTTTACTCCATTTCCAAATTTAAGATAGATCCATTTTGCCATGCTCAAGTAGGAATTGCATTTGTAGGGCTCTATGTATAGGTCCAAGGGCGAACTTCACGGTAATACTGATTTTGAATTAAGATGGGTGGATGGATGGAAGGAAGGAAGGAAGGAAGGTAGGAAGGTTGGGAGGGAGGGAGGGAAAGGGAAAAAGGTAGTGGAGGGACCGAGAGAGAAGGAAAGAAAATCAAAAATCGTTTTGATAGCCACAGTTCTTTGTTAGTAGGTGGGGTGTCTTATGATCCAAAATACCTTCCTATTCTATTGCTAACTCTTATCTACTTATCTGAGGTTCTTTGGGGGTCAGTTTGTGTGGGCTTTTAAAAGTATAAAAACAATGTATAATTTACACTAAACTTTTATATTAAAAAGGTGAATATTTTTAAAGAAGCAAGTACCAGAGTACTATTTCAATGTCTCAGAGAGGCTTTAAGCTCCATTTACTACGCTCTTCAGAGCTATAGGTTGATGCCAGAGGCAAGGTGAGACACAGGTGCCTAGCACACTGTCATCAATACAGGTGCCTTTCTTTGAACCTGAACCTGGATGCTCTCAGAAACCAGATCAGGCTGATGGCAGTGGAGAAAGAATTATTTACAAATTCATTTATTATGCTTTGGTTACCTTTTTATCGTGAAAGCTAACTAGTGGTTTAAGGAGATGTTTTAAATTAATTATAGGAGATTATCCCCCAGGTGATGTTGAACTCCTGGTGTAAAATGCCACACTTGTGAAATGCAAATATTTTTCAAAAGTTAATTGCTCTAATCAAAGCAAAAGGCCTCACCTAAACATTCTTTCTATCCCAAATCAGTTCCTTGAAAGGAACACCATAAATGCATTTGGAAATCTCTTCTAAATACCAGCCTTGTGAAATTAGCCTGAATTGCTTTGGTCTAAGTGCATAGAGACCTCCCCGCACAGGAAACTGGAAATTCTTGCTCTCAGACATGGTACACCTTGCTAATTTCAAACGATTAGTCATATCTTTATGTCCCATTTAAAATTTAAGACTCCTCTCCCACAGAATTACTAGAAACACACTTTGAAGACCATTGTGAAATCACCCACTCTAGTGTTGCAAGTGCAGGAAGACGGCTTTGTCCCTCTGATAAACATCGATAGCGCATACATAGGCTCACTAAGTGGCTTGGGAAATGGATGCGGTCCCAAGCTTGATGTTTCAAGGTCTCTGGTTTGAATTTGGTCACAACCAGGAATTCCTGCTCCCTTTTCTGCCTAGGTCCTACATAGGAACTTTTCACACCAGCTCTAAACAATCCAGGTGGCTGGCCAGTGGTCCCTACCAGTGCGAGGCTGAGGGCAGTCCGCTGCGTGAGCAGGGATGAAAGCCGACCTGAATTTGTGTCGGTTAGATGCCTGGACCTCAGCAGAAGTTCCAGCCCCCGGGCCGGCACCACATGTGTTGTGTATATGGGCATCTCACTGAAATTATTAACATGCAACTTATCTGTGCCTTTTTGGGAAGTGTTCTATTTTAATTTGAAAGATTATGTAGAAACATTAGATACATTTAAAAAATACTCATAATTCCACCATCTTGACATAACTAGTTTGCTTACTTTTGCAATTAGAGTTCAATATTTTATATAGTGTAGACTTAGTGTACATATTATTTTGTATTCTACTCTTTTCATTTAAAATTATATAACCTAGTACTTTTTGCTCATTTCACGGTATACTTTTATATCATTTCTATTTTAGATACAGAGTTTGTAAAAAAAAATAATTCATTAAAAAGTTCATAGAATCTGATTGTTCATATTCTGTATGAAGAGTAAATTAATCTCCAGATATTAGTGGAAAAAATGATGGTTTGAAACAATAATTTAATCAATAATAATGTTTTTGACCCAATGTTGACTGAAGTGTTTCTATTTTGATTAATTTCTAAAAGTGGCAAAAAGCTATTCTGTTCCTCGGAGATTTTTCTGCTACGTTTAGACCCAAAATACTTTATGATCTCACACTTTGAAGCTTGATAGGAAATATAAGCCTTGTTAGGGAACTATACAAGAAAAACAAGCGGTGCAAAGCAAAAGGAAATGATAGAGCTTTTGTGTCATGGAAAATTAGCTCACTACTCCTGTCAGTACTGTTACGGCAAGCTAGTCACCTCAGCTGTGACATGCATTAAAAGTCATCTCTCTTGGTCACCCCCGGGAACACTCCTGTGTGTGAGCTCTGTCCTCACTGTGGTTCCAAAGAAGAGACTGAACAGCTGCTCAAGTGTCAGCCTTCGGCAAGCAGAATTAGACCCAGTGTTCGGGATCCCTGTTTCTGTCCCACAGACAAGGACACCCGGCCAGATTTTGGTTTAAATGACACCTGACATAATGCTGAAACTAGTGAAAAGGAGAAGACTGGGAAACTATGGAAACGTGCCCTTTTGAGTCAGGGTCTGTCTCTGATGAGTGAGGCATGCCTGTAGCACGGTCCACCTTCTGAAGTGCGTGGACGTCCATCCCCTTGGGATGATGCGTGGGGCTTGGCCACACCACCCAGGGACAGCAAGCGGATGACTTTGCCAGGCAGGACAGTTTTCCGGCTCCCATGGCTCTCCTCTGGAGAAGAGAGGAGAAAACCAAGACTCAAACAAAGCACTTGAGTGCATATGGTCAGGATTATGGGATGGGAAATAGCCAACACATATTTTTCTGGGTCTAGAGTGGTGGCCATATAATTTATCATCCAAACTGCGATGCTTTTGAGAGGGAAAGGGGAGTGCTATTAGTAATAACACTAGGACAACAGGCATGGAACTGGGATTGTCCCTGGCAAACTGGGACAGAGGGTCCACACTATTTTAGCATATCATGGCCTTGTTCATTCCCTTGAGCTTGTGAGAGGTGATGCAGTCAGGCAGGCAACTGAGTCCCCAGAGGGAGCCGAGCACGACCTCACGCCAGCACTCTGTCCCAGCAGGTGTCTTCCTTATCTTCCTGCGGCCAGGCGGAGAAAGCTTGTTCCAGGCACACGTGCCCACTGTTGAGCTCAGCACTGCTTTCCTCGGGTGCAGATCACACCAGTGCCAGTGTCACGAACGCTCACTCTCCTGTGGGGGCTGGCCTCTGGGGTGGCCCTCAGGGACCACGTCCAGGACCTTGGACCCTTGTTGTAGAGGCAGGCATCTAGCACCTTTCCCCAGAGACCCCCTGTCCTACGAGAGGCAGAGAATGGCCTGGCTCGGCAGTCTGGGTCTACAGGACCCTGTCCAGAGGGCGGGCTGGGC
Source organism: Phyllostomus discolor (assembly GCF_004126475.2). Classification (NCBI taxonomy): domain Eukaryota; kingdom Metazoa; phylum Chordata; class Mammalia; order Chiroptera; family Phyllostomidae; genus Phyllostomus; species Phyllostomus discolor. The sequence continues at coordinate 23,427,761 of NC_040916.2, read as the reverse complement.
TTCCAGGAGAACTAAGGACCAATGAGAGGGAGGTTAGCTTTCCTCACCCACAGTTTCCCTCCTCTACCCTCCTCCTCCTCCCCTCCTTTGGTCGTGGTCACCGACATCTGCTGAACGCATTTGGCTCATTTCTCCCTTTCACACTTTCAAAAATAGATCCTCGTCCCTCCCAAGATGTTGTTTACACGAGGGACTTCATAACGGATTCTAACGGAAGACACTGAAAAGGTAACTTGTCAGAGGGGGGAGGGGGCGGCTGCTGGGGGCAGGGTTTAAGTGGGAAATAAGTGTACGAGAAGGTGGGGCTCGCACTCCTAGCAATGAAAGCAGGGAGGTCCTTAAGTGGGGAATACCTTTGGAAACCAACTGCAGCTGCAAGAAAACGTGGCCAGAGCTAAGGGAATTCTGCAAGCCTAGAGCAGGGCTCGTCAAAAATTACTGCATGTATGGATTGCCAGGGACCATGTTAAAATGCAGCCCCGCTTCTGCGGCTCTGACATGGGCTCATGGGATGCCGCACTGTGGACACTTGGGACATACTTGGAAGAGCGAGGCTTTACATGGCCGTAGGGGCAGAGGTCAGAAGAACGATGGTCTTGTCCTCAGGCCAGTTGGATCATCTATTTCTTACACAATCTAAGATTGAGCCACTCAAGTTTTCCTATTAACTGTCTCCCCAGGATGTATAGAATGGATAGGTAAGCAATGTGGATTTCAAAAAGGATGTAGGAAAATCACTGAGACAAGGGATGGATGCGAGGCTTCAGACAGAACGCCCCAGTAGAAAGAAAAGTTAAAAATGGCAAAAGGACCCCTGAACTCCAGGGCAAAGGAGGATTACCAATGAAATGGGGTCTGAGTGTGTCTACTTTGAGAGCTGAATATACATTTTTAAAAGTCGATTTTTTTAATTTTAAAGCTCTGAATTTTAAAAACAATTATTTAAATCACAAAAGGTCACTTCCAAAAGGATTTCTGGGGTGCCTCTCTGAGAGTCAATTTCCCCGGGGAAACCCCCACTGAACTGTCTTAGATGGAGCCAGTGTGCCTCCGGTTCTCGCCTGACAAATGGCCGGGACTGGGGATGGTCTCCAACCTCCACACGCCACAGGCGGAGCCGTGCAAACCTCCAGCTCTGCAGCCTTTGGGAAAATCCTGAGCTGGGAAACACTAGGATCTCGGAAAGCACACAGATGTCTCGGGCTAACAGATCTGTCTTGGAGGTGGAATTCTCAGCAGCTTGTCATCATTTGTCCAAAGGGGCCAAGGAGAACAACACAATTAGAGCTGAAAACCGAGTCGGGTGTTCCTGTTCCCCGCACTGAACTCAGTTATTTTGTGACCAGATCGGGAAGCAGAGAGGCAGAGTCCCAGCTTTAAAACTATCGTGTATGGTAACTCCCGTACTTCCTTCGTGTGTAGCAGCCATTGTAACACGTTCTTCCTCGTGACGACCTTTCAGGGTAGGCTGAAATCATCAAAAATGGTTTGTTCCCGGTGAAAGCAGAACTCTGCCCCTGCTGGTGGCTAGCCCGCTGCCGTGTGTGGCTGAGCTCCGTCTGTTCGGCATCTCCAAATAAGGGGTGGGGGATGTCCCAGCTCACTTCCGCGGGTCTGCTCTGTGTGAGGCTCTGTGTGAGGCTCTGTGGGAGGCCCCGTGTGAGGCCCCGTGTGGACTTGCTCAGCCAACAGACAGGATATGAGCATTTCTTTTTCATGTCTAATTCTTTGGTGTACTTGATTCGGCCTCATAGTTTCTTGGTTGTGGACACAAAAAACTTGACGTTCCTAACAACTAAATGGAAATGTTGGCACATCCTGCTGGAGGAGCACGTGCTCCTGACTCATAGAGCTAAGACCAGGGCATTGGGCCTCTGCGCGTTGGGCGGCAGGCCCTTGGTGTGGTTGTGTGCCTAATCAAGGCAAATCATTGAGTTCCCATTTCATCTTTTTGTCCCAGGAAGCTTGATCCTATATAGGGAGGAGTGGCCCCTTTATGTGGTTTGAATGGTCCTAGAAATTCAGCTGCAAACAGCCTGTCACCCTCCTTGGTTTCTGTCCTGTGAGAAAACATTCCAGGGTTTCGTTTCTTTGCCTAACACAGAGCAGCAGAAGTTCTGACGACATGGAAACAGGTGGTCGTGAACAGTCCGACTGGCAGCCACTCCAGCTCTGTGGCACCTGTTGTCCTTTGGTGAGCGTGTCCCTCCCATCTCGCTTCTGATGCCGTGTTTAAAGCATGACTAAACTGCACCCGGAGGACCCACTCACTGGCCCTGTCTTCGCCGAGCTGGAACAAGTCCTGCTGGTCACTAGCACATCAAAGGACTGCTCCCTGCTTGCCTCCCAGGCATTTTTAGTTCGAGCTAAGAAACAAAAACCATGTCTAAGTACTCAGGGGACACCGACTCGGGATTCTGTAGTATGTGCACAAAATCTCACCGCGGTCTCTACGTGTACAGTTTGATATTCAAAACACTTGATAAGAGGTGGTGAATTAAGACTCTCTTAGTTTATTTCTTATGGCTATGCAATGCTGGAATAATTTAGGTCAATTTTTTTAAAGTTTCCAGCTTCCCTGAACATCTGTCAAAGGAAAATGGTGTCACTTGCCAAGCTCCAAGCGAACTACAAAACTCACTCATGAATATCAACCCTTTTTCGCCCTGTGGTCCTGCTAGTTTAGGCCTCACTAAGCCGGCGGTGTCCCGCAAGCAGCCCGCAGTACAAGTACACGCAGCACGCTGTTCCCGGCTCTGCTAACAGGCTGGCGTGTAAGGGAAAGTATCTCAGCGAAAATCCAGTCTCCTGCGCAAGGGAGAACCCTGACATCCACTCGCCCGGTTTCAGATGGGAAGTGGGTCAGCATTCGTCTCATTTGGATTGTGAATATCTGGCCTGCGCTAGTGAGGGAATTTCAGTGTTTCCAAGACACCTGTTACCACACTGAGTCTTGAGACTAGAATGTCACACGATATTCATAAACTATGCAGAAACTGCTGCAACACTAGTGCTGTCACAGATAAAACTGAAACTACAACCGTAGTGATTTCAGTGTTATCAGTGCTCTCCCAAGAAGTTTTAGTCTTCTGTTCTAGGGAGCCATCCAGTTTCCTTCTTGGTGCTTAACGACTGATACAGGCAACTCGCAACCCCAGCCTCTCTCCCGTGCACTCCAACAGCTCCGTGCATTTCAGGGCTTCCCTCTCACACGGAGGCCTGGCTGAGAGCGCCTGACTTGGCTGACTTTGTGATCTACGATGTGGGCGCATTTCCCAAATCCAATGATCTCTTTTCTGACCAACTCAGATCTTTGATTGCTTTGAAAACTTAGACTTTAGTGTATCCTAGGGCTTCCTTGAGTGGAAGACGTATAGATTTGCATATATTTCTGTCAGGTGCTTGAATGGAAGCATGTAATTCATATAGGAATTAAATGATTATTAATGTATGTGAGTTTGGAAAATAAGTGGAATTTCTTGGTATATTGTAAAGAAAAAACAAACCCATTCAATTTTAATGGGTTGTTCTGAGCACTTAGCTTACTGCTAATCGAAACCTATCCTAACTGGGGTCTCTTTTTCTGCCTCTGACTTTGGTAGACAGTGGTAGAGGTGACAGTCTGTTCTGCAAGTCTAACCTGCATTCATATTTGTTCAATTTTTTTACTTTAAAAGCTATCGTTGATGGCTCTAAGGCCATGCAACCACCAGTGCCTGTTTTTGTCATGTCCTTTCTGATTTTGTGCATTCTATTAAGACAGCAAAATTAACAGGGAGGAATTGCTCCTAAGGATAAAAGCATATTATGAAATATTTTTAGAAACCATTACTCACAGCAGGATGACAGAGAAAAATGACACTGAGCTGGAATCAGTTTAATCATACCGTAGGTAGACATTTCTTAGTCATTCATCTACTCATTAAACGCGTTATTAAACGCCGAGTATGTGGTGGACAGGAAGTTAGCTCTACCTGGGGAGGCAGCGTGAACAAGGCACATACGACGTCAGATCTGTGGCGCTTGCAGCTGAGGAACTGAAATAAGTGCCGAAAGGAAAAGTGCAGGGAGCTATCGGAGAACCCAACTTTGTGCAGATAGTTAAGTTCATCAATCCAGAGATGGGTAAGACTGAAGCAGGCAAAAAGGAAATACAAGAACGTAAGGACCTTTTATAACTCTTCTGAACCTTCTTCCTTCTGCCATAACACACACACACCAGTGCTATAAGGATTTTTAATTAAGAATGTATATTCCCTGAAAGACCTAATGATCTGGGACTAATTATATTTCTTCGAGCTAATGTTCCTGGGTTAATTGCCAGTAACTGAGCTGAAATAGGCTACTGTGGGTCTTGACCACAAGTCTTGATGGTGCGGTGTCCCAAATAAGTATTAATGACAGAGTTTCTCTATATGTGCAGTAGCTTTAGCGTTCCGCCTTTCTGCTCTGTCACCTGATCCCCCGAACCACAGACTCCTGTGCGGCCGACAAAACTGCACTGGAATGCAGGCAATGGAAGGCTGCACGTCATTCCATTTGTAAGTCTATCTCAGTTGAAAGGGATTTTGCTAATCTTAGAAACAAGTAGAAACACCTTCACTTAATTAAAATGAGTTCCCTTTTAACTGTTTATATAAAGTAATGAGTAATTTGCATCCAAGTCTAAGAAGCCACTACTTTTTCCTTTAAAAGAAATGTGTGGATGCAAGTAACAGAAAACCACCAATTACAAACTTCTTCCCAGTGGTATTCCTAGGTCTTAATTACCATCTCTGACAGCGGAACGCAAAACTCCAGGTTTTCCTCAGCCATACGGACAGCGAGACGCAGGCCGGGAATCCTGAAACTGCAGCCTTCGCTAGTTTATCTAGGAGGCTGGAACGTTGCAAAGTTCCTGACCCAAAGGCAGTGCCCAGAGCTACTCCAGTCCTCTTGAGAAGTTAGCAAATCAAGGCCAGTTGGGACGGGAACCTCTGGATTTGGTGATGCTTGCTTGGTACTATCAACTGGGGAATCAAGAGTGGCAGAGAAGTTACCTTGGGCTGTTGAACTGATTCTCTAAGCACGGTATTTCAGAGGGTATTTATTGATCATCTAAAATGTGTTAGAATGAAAGCTTCCTAGAGTGAGGAAGGCAAAGTGCCCTTTTTCAAATGCTGCCTTTTCTCCCTTATTGCTCCTGCAGGCTAGGGACGGAGGCAGGAAGAAGGATTAAACAGTTTTAATTGGTCAGCTGATCACACACCTGCCATTCAACATAAGCTGCTCTCTCCTCTCACCCCAGAAATAAATCATGACTCACTGTATCCAACACAGCGAATGCCCCTCCCCAGCCCATCCCTTGGTCCAGTCCCCACTGCTTTCCCCACCCCCCACCCTTCCAAACACAGCCACCGCTGCCCAAGGGCCCTAGACTATGGAAACCTGGGGCTGTGAGGGACCTCGGAGCTCACCTAGTCCAACCCGCCTGCCCTGCTGGCCCCCGTCCTGAGAGTTGCACCCACCTGGGGCACAGACTTGCCGCTTCGTGAAACTAATGCCTGTTGTTCTCCCTGCTCTCTCCTTTGTCCCTACAGTGCCATGGCTACTTATTCTGCCACATGTGCCAACAATAGCCCTGCACAGGGCATCAACATGGCCAACAGCATTGCCAACCTGAGACTGAAGGCCAAGGAATATAGTTTACAGAGGAACCAGGTGCCAACAGTCAACTGAGGAAAAAAATAATTAAACAGGCCTAAGAAGAAATCCAAAAAACCATAAGACACCTATCCTGTTCTGTCATTTCTTCATCTGCTGGAAAAAAAATAATAAAAACAAACAAACCAAAAAACAGAACTAAAATATTGGGACCATGGCAGAGAAGAGCAGGAGAGGAGACAAATGCAAATTAGTTCACAGTCACTCCTCCCCCCGGGAGTCCGGCACCTCTCGTTCCTGGGTGTGTTCGTTCTGTCTGTCCTTCTGTCCGTGCTTTGCTTCATATACTCCGAGCTTCTTCAGCGGGGTTCAGCCCACCCGCCCCCATGAGTGTATGGGTTTTTAAAAAGTCTACAGCAGCCAAAGAAACCATCTATATATATATATTCTGAATAACTGCCTATAGTCTCCTCATTGATGTGTTTAAACCTCGGTGCCTTAACCCGCCCCTCTTCCCACTTTCCCATACAGAGAAGCTCTAGGAACTTCCGAAAAGCCAGAGCCTTTCTAAAGAACCCGTGCCACACACAAGTCCCCTCCTCCCTGTGTCCCCCTCTGCGGGCCGTGGTAAGGCGTGTCCATCGGCTGCTGGGGCAGAGGAAAGCAATCCTGTGCAGCAGCCGGCCGCCGGCCTGTCCGGCTGGTCCTAAGCAACAAGCTCTAGACCGAGTCTCTAGATTTAAGCTCTAAGCTATCGATAATATCACCATGGCCCCCATCCTGAAAGTCAGCCTTCCTCAGTTAAAGATATTTGTTGCTTTTCAAAGATTTGCTGTCACGGGCTATTTGCTAGAAGAAGTGTTTTTCATTTGAATGAGGGAGAGAAGTGTCTCTCAGAAAACCAAGACCAAGTTGTGAAAGGCATGGCCTCTATCTCCTTGGTGCCTTCGGGTCATTGGGCGCACACCTATGTATACGCTGTATATATTTATATATTTTATATCTATATAAAACATTCTCTCGGGCTGAGTTTGCAGTCTCTCAGACACAGCAGAGCGTGACTTCCCACCGTCAGCGCTGTCACTAGCTCTATAGCATGAGACGGTTGGTGGGGATCTCGTTTCCTTTCTTCCTCTCCACAGCATTCTCCCGAAGGCCACGGAGCATGGCCAGGGCAGCTGTTGGAGAGGGGTCTCATGTTCGCATTAGGGCTCTCCATTAATGAGAAGCGATGTGAGGCTGTAAGCATGTTCTTGAGCTTGCTGCCTGAACTTGGGTGCAATGCTGATACATCCTGATCGCTCATGGGAATTGCGTGGTGGGGGTGGCCAGGAAAGCCGTTTGGCCAGCTGCCCTGTTATGACTCGACAGGAATCTGAAAGACACATGTGGAAGTGGAATACTTCAAGGTTTGTCTAAGTTTCAAAAAAGACAATTGTGGGCTCTTTTTCTTTTCTAATTTTTTTCAAATAGAGTGTAGTGGCTAGGGCTGGGAGCCAGGACTGACCTCTGTGTTTCTTTCCCTTTGTTTCCAGCTGGGCTTTTGTAACTTGTCAGGTGGACTTGACCAAACCATATTATCATGCGGTGCCTCAGTTTACCTTTTTGTAAAATGGGTTTAACAATACTTACCTACCTCACAGGGATGTTGTGAGGCCCTATTCATTTGCTCCTGCATTCTTTCCTATATTCTCTGCATGTCCAGCACTTCGTAGCCATGGGAGGAAGGGGACTATAAAAGTATTCAAGGCTCATGGAAGGGTACGGTACTCAGAGGCCTTGTTTTCTAGCAAGGAAATGCTGCCGTGCTATAAATACTTAGAAGTTTTGCATTTGGAAATGAGAAATAGGTTTATATTTATAGACCTCTCAGAAATCACATCATCTGACCAAAGAATAATTTAAGACACAAAGAGCAGACACATTTTTTACTTATATTTTCTTCCTGACCAGCTTGGTTCTAATAATTTTAGTTGTCAGTAATTAAAAAACTTGAGATCAGTTTTGGCCAAGTGTATCAACTTTGAGTGGCAGGCAAGGAACTTGCGGTTTGAGATGCACTGCGAGTGCGTATTTGTTATGTGCCTTGGCACAGCAGGTTGCGTTAGCAGTAGTAGTTTTTTTCAGTCAAATAGCCACCAATCTGAAAATGTATTTCAAATGTCGATTCTGTACTTTTTTCTATAAGAAGGAAGCCCATTTTGCTCGTCAACCGATTCCCTGTTCTTTTCACCTACTATTCAAACATTTCTTACCGAACGGTTCATGTAGGCTGTCTGCACAACACACGTGACATGCTTCCCAAAGGGTCCCCAGGCTAATTCTTTTTTCCCATCATCTGCTGTAAATCATCAAATTTCAAAGGTACGGTGCATCCTAACAGATTAAAATGTTCTTTGCGAAATCAGTGCAACCCAAGAACTTGGTGAACTTTTGGAGTCTGGGGAGAACACCTAAAGGGGATTTGTATTAGAGTGCAGGGAACGGAAATCACACGTCAAAAAATTTTCCTTGGGGGGTGGGCAGTCTTAGAGGAGGGAGTCAAGAGATGGAGGGTCATGCGAACCAAATTGACTTGAAACCTCTATCTTGACATCCATTTCCGAGGTGAACCAAAAGCCTGACCCCAATGCAAAGTGAAGTTGGGCGGTTCTATCCGCGGCCTGGGCAAGTGATGTCTGGGAGTGCCGTGGAGGACCCAGTGCTGGGCGCCCAGAGGAACGGGCACTGGAGGTGAATGTACACCACAGGCTTCTATTACCTAGGCACTTGATGGAGAAGTCTGCCCAGGGTAGAAGCACTCAGTGTCACTCATTGACCACTGCCTTGCTGCAGGCAGAGGTTTCATATGTGATCTGGAGGAGTAGCCTTCTGGCTCCTGAGCCAGGCATCAGCAGAGGGCGTCAGGGCCACAGAGTTCAAAGGCAAACCCCTGTCACTCACCATCATTATACGCAGATAAAAAAGCATACAAACAATCTGTATGTGTCCCCAGTCCCTCCCAAACAAGATGCTGATTTCTGGGGTACATGGCAGGTTAAATGGAACCAGATGAGGTGACCGAATAAAAAAGGGAATGACATTTTAGGGTATAAAGATCTCATAAGAAATGTAATATGTAAATTATATCTTGCTTTATGATGTAAAATATACATTGTTTGCGCTAGAATAGAAATGATTCCTTTTCAATAAAAAGAAAGAAGGATACCACATGTTGTCTTTTGTTACATACAGTTGAGTTTGCCTTTTCTCTTTGAACTTCAGAAACAGATCGGTCAGAATCTAAAGTTACATTCAGAGAAAAGTGAAGGTGACAGAGACTTATAAGTGAGATAACTTTTTATCAGAGTGTAACATTATCTCCTAAAAAGGAAAATAATCTATTGTTCCTAAAAAGCAAAGACAATGGACGGAGGGAGAGGACGCATGTGTTAGTGTAACAGGGAGGTACAGAGAGAAACTTGTGAGTGTTTAGCTATTTTCCACTAACATCTTTATCGTTCACAATACCAACATCATATGGCAAAACAGACTTCAGAATAAAGAAATAACAAAGCGAAATTTCTTAAGCCCCTTATCATACGTAGCACTGGGTGTGTGGGGATGCGGGGAGTGGGAAACCCAAAGTGGGAGGCACGGATTCTGTTCTCATGCCAACTAAAGTCTGTATCAAAGGTAACTCTGGCATGAACAAATGTGTACCATAGCTCAGGACAGTCCATGTGTTAAATACCACAGCCGGGTGCAGATGAGGAAGGGAGGAAGCGCTGTGGGCTGGCGTGGGCACAGGGACTTGAACTTCATCCACCAGGATCCAGACAGGAGAAGAGGAGGGTGTGGCCTTTAGGTGGGAAAGTGGGGAAGAAGGGATGCAGGCAGAGATACAGAAATGGGGAGTTTGCGTTCGGGAGCCACGGCTGACAGTGTGAAGAGCAAACTCTGAAGCAGAGTGGACGAAACCCTGGAAACTGAGGTAGAGGCTTCATCCTTCACGGACTGGGTGTCAGGCAGGCAAAGAAGTGTGGACCTTTCCTTAAGCCATAGAGACCCACTGAAAATTACTGAGCAGGAAAACAGAAGTCACGCAAAAAATAATTTTAGCAGAATTATTATAGTCAAAGAATGAAGATCAATTAGACCAGAACAGGGATTATACGCAGAAGAACACAGGAGGGGCACAGAAAACAAAGGCTGAGGGAGGAACATCCCGCAAAGAAAGAACCACTGAGACTGCACGGCAGGAAAAGGAGAACAGAGTCCAAGCACCACTGGTTCGGAACCTGGGGCCTAGGAGGATGAATCACTCACAAAAGTGACAACAATCAACAAAAACGGGAGAGACTCAGTTACAGGGGGTGATAATTTCAGTCTCAGATGTATTGTTGAATTTGAAAACCAAAATGGAAATATCCAATAAGCGAAGATACGCAAGTCAGGCTTGGAACCAAGGTTAAGGAGGGAGATAGAAGTCTAGGATTCATCTTCAAGGAGGTGACAACAAGAAGGTATGAGTTCTTCCAGAAGAGAGCGTTGTTGTGACTCAGGCGATGTATCTGACAAGTGGCTTTTGGATGCAGTTTCCACCCCGGGAGGAAGACTGGGGACAGAAGGACACCTGCAGTTGGGAACGGGGCTGCCAAAGGCACTGGGCAAGGGGCTGTTTGAAACCCAGGAGCAGGGTCATTTTGTTTGTCATCCCAGAGTTAAGACAAGAAGAGTTTTCAAAAAGATGGGGAAGTTGACTATACCCAGTGCTGTCGAGTAGACCCCTGACTACCTGGGGACGGAGGAGAGGCCATTGGTCCCGTGATTTTCCTACAGAATTCTCCACCAGAGTGCCGGGGGGCCAATTTTAGGCAGTGCTGGCAAGAAAAAGTGCTTTCAAACTGGAAGCACTGACTACAGACCACTTGCCCGAGACTTTGGGCACTGAAGGCTTTTTAGTAAGGAATCTTTCAGCTATAGGTGGCAGAGATCTACCAAACTGGTTCCAGTCACAAGGAGCTGCATTGAAAGGACACAAGGACACCCCTCTGGGGGTCCCACACCCTGGAATGCGGCCAACACCCTCAGAACAGGCAAGGTGCACGCACACCCTGCCCTGGGTCCCACCCGCACTCCCCTGACTGTGCCCCTCCCCTGAGCAAAGAGTCCCCAAGGCCAGCTGGCTGTGCCCGTCTGGGACCTGCACCCTCCATTGCAGACAGTCTTTCAGCTACTTGAGATTTGGAATTCCTTGTCCAAATGAACCAGAGTCTACTTTGGGCGCCCATACAGACCTCTTTTCCTGAGGCCACTGTGTGTGCAGGTCACAGATGTAAAGGGACCTGCGCATGATGCAGTTGCCACCTGCGCATGCTCCTCTGGTGCAGGGTGTGGCTGGGGGGAGACACGTGCGGGCCACCGGCTTGGGGTAGAGGGCAGACCCTGGAGGGCTCGGGGCAGACCCTCCTGCACTGTTGTGTTCTGCAAAGGGACTCCGAAGCGTCTGAGAATTCTGCGTCATGCTGACCTTTCAGGCCCTTACAAAGGCACACGCATTAAGGGAGGAGGGTAGGCCATGACTGGGTTAGCAGCTGTGAACTCGATTTACACGGGAACGCACGGACGAAACTGCTGTCACCGGTACCGCCGCCCAGGCACTGGTTCGGCCTCTCGGTACCTGGGCAACATACACCCCCTAGACAACCTGGCTTGGCTGCCTCTGACTCCATTTCTGGCGATCCTGTTAACCAGAATCCAACGCCAGAAATCTTGTCGAGTCACACTTCCTGGATCTGAATCCACCTGGCCCCGTTTTTCTCTTAGAAACGGGACTCGCAGCTCGGCTCCTCCCTGGGAGTTTCGTGCAAAGGCTCCCTCCAGCCTCCCACCCAGGACGGGCGACGGAAGAGTTCTGAGCAGAGTTAACCTGTCCTCAATCCCAGGCTGCACCTCCGTGCGTTGTGATTTACAGTAGGTGAGGGTTGGACACCTCACACCGGGCCTGTGGGGAGAGGGCACAGCAGGGAGGTGGAGAAGGGCTGAGAAAGGAGGCTTGTACTCCTGTCTCTAGGTGCTCTCAAGCCCCAGCACGTTCCACTGTGTTTCAAATTCCCTGGCTTTGCCTAGGGAAACCCTTAGCAAAGGGAAGCCCTTTTACGTCTGACAGCGTTTGCTACTGCCTGACCCCCAGAAGTCTGGAGATCTGGCACTGGGTTGAGATCCTCTGGATTCGCAAAACACCTCTGGTCACCTCGTTCTAGATTTGAAGGCCTATGATAAATAACACTCTTATCTATCGAGTTCTGTATGTCTACACTGCCAGGTACATTGCAGTGGCAACTAGCAGAAACTCAGCCAAATTCGGTTGAGATGGTTAATTAAAGGGGACATATTAGGTGGGCGGGAGGTGGGTCACAGCACGAGAAGAGGAGCTGTTGCAGTCAGGGCAGCTCAAGAACCTTGGGTGCTGAAGACCCGGTCCCAGCAGAATGCTCTGCCGGTCTCTCGGGTCTGTGGGCGGGTCTTCTCCGCACAGACTCACATCCATTCGGCTCGGAAGAGAGAGCTGAGAAACAAGCTCCTGCCACAGAAACGCTGGGAAGGCACTCCAGCGTCCTGGCTCGGCTGGCGCGTACCAGCGACCCCAGCACTGTGTCCTGGGGGTGGATGGGGCCTGAGCAGCCAGGCCAGGGCTGCCCGCCTGTGTCAGGCACCCCTTGAGCACAAATGCCACTCCTCTGGTCCCCACCCCTGGCTCTAGTCACTACGGCAGCACTCGGTCCTCAGGCTATTTCCCCCAGCCTGGCAGACAGAGCCCCAGCGAACCAATGGATAAAGGCTCCCCACTCCCATCTACAGATACGACACTGCAGTCCCCACAGCAGGGTGTCCATCTTGATAACACACCTTGGGTCGGCCTCCCCTTTCTACCTTATTACTCCCCTGGCTCCTCATTCCTCTTCCGTGGGATCATTACCCCGATAACCTACCCGCGTGTCGGGCATTACCACCAACCATGCTTTCTGTGGGGCCTGCCTAAGATAAAGCTCTATTCTCTCTTGCCAGGGGCTTCCTCACCAAAACTATGTGGACTGAGTAGTGGGGACCTCTTCTTCCCAGGAGTAGAAGAAGGAGAAATGAAGGCAGACAAAGATAGCACAAATACTACAGAGCAAGCAGGAGGAGAGAAAGCATTTTTAACTGTAAACCGTTTTCCATCTCAATGGTATCGACTGTTTTTTTCTTACAAATGCTGGCTGCAAATACTTCAATTAAAACCATACCAACTCCTTTCCCCCTTCCTGTGGAAGAGAGAACTAGCATTTGGACAAAGCCCGTGTACACTCTCCTGTGCACACAGGTATACTTCAGTGCCCAGCACCCCCTACAGTGTGGGAGATGTGGTCTTCTGACTCGTTTCCGGCCAATGGAATGCAGGCAGAAGTGGCCGTTGATCATGTCAGCCCTGGTCCCGGCCCCCATGGGGACTCCTCCTGGTTTCTTGCGTCTGCCTGACTGATCTGACAACCTCTGATCTGCTCTGGCAGCCACACGCTAAGGACGGAGAAGTGGCAGACAACCCCGGACCCTGAAAAGTGACTACAGAAAGCAAAGCTGCAACCCTTGGTGTCCTGGAAACACCTCTGAGTGTCAGATGACAGAAATAAAATTCTATTCTGATGAACCATTGCATGACAACGTCTCTACGTTACTGCAGCTCAGCCCAACCTAACTAATATGCCTCCTTTTCTTCTCTCTTTTCTCTTCTTTGTTCCTTCCCTCCCTCCCTCTGTCTCCTTTCCCTCCCTCCCTCCCTCCCTCGCTCTCTTCTTTCCTTCCATCCACACTACTTGCATTTCAAGATCCTTGTTGCAGTTCATGGACTTACAGCTCTTGGGGATCACACATTCTTATTTTCCCACATTGAACATTTAAATATTATAATATATAGTTAATTGGCATCGCGTGCCCTTTAGATGTTATAATTGAATGTTGTAATCAATAAATAACACTAATATTTTCAATAAATTAACACCTGACACCCTAGAGTTCCTGCAAAGTAGCTCAAAATGTTATTCTAGTTATAAAAAGAGAAATCTTAAAACAAAGACAGCAAGGTCATCTACAAGTTGAAGGCACCTGAAAACTATTTTGTGTGGTCACGTGTTTCTCTGCTTCGCACCACCCAGCGCAGCAGAGGTGCAGCGAGGAGAGCGGAACCCGACGGCCGAGATGCTCAGGCCCGTGCACAGGGAGGCGCGACCGGAAGTGCTGGGCGCAGGGTGCTGTGCAATGACGAAACAGGGGAAGCCAGCGGAACGTCCATCAGCTGGAGGACCAACGAACTGGGGTACAGGCATACAGTGGAAAACGATTCAGGAGTTTTAAAAATGAATAAATGGCCGCAGACATGCCCTTTGGTATCTCTCAGAAACATAACTTTGAAGGGGGAGGGGGGAATAAACAAGTTACAAAAGGATATATGCCACTTCATATAAAATGTAAAAATGCACACTGATATATAGTATTTGTAAACATATTTGTATGGGGTACAAATATAAAAAAGATGCATAGGAATGAAAACAGTCTCAGAATAATAATTTCAGGAAAAGCAATTTCTGAGTGAGGAAGTGGGGATAGGGTGGAGGGGGGGCACACTGGGTGCTTCAAATACATCTGAAGTGCTTCTTAAAAAAGAAAGCAAGGACAACAAACATTTGGCAAAAGCTGGGTGGGAGGCACAGCATGCTCCTGATAACCATCTGTGTACTTTCCTATGCTGATCATGTTTCAAAGTTCATTAAATGTGGGGAGAAGGCCGGGCATGCACATCTCACAACCTTCGCAGAGGGAGATGGGAGGCTGTAGTCAGGCAGGGAGGAAGTATGGGAAATTCATTTCTGAAAGGACTGAGAAGTAACAGAATCCTGCATACATCCTGACTCAGCCAAAGGAGCTCCAAGGCAGAGAAGAGGCAACTCTCTGGCGAACGTCTGCCCAGCATCGCCCACAGTGAGCCGCTGCACCAGAATCCCTGCCTTCGCAGTGCTTCACTCCGACCCGGGATGATGCAGGATCTTAGGGTGCGGGAATGTGCCCTTCCGGCTGTCCTGGGAAATGTGCTGTGCATCCTGGCAGCACTACTTTCCTTAAGGATCCTTCAGAAAAGTGGGCCCAGCTCGATTCACTGAGGCCACGTCTGGGGTTTCGGGGTCAGTCCAAGCCCTGCTGAAATGCACTAAGTCCTCGGTGACTTTTCCTCCCAGAAAGCTGTTGAATGGATGCTTTTGGAGGAGAGAGAGAGAGAGAGAGAGAAAGAGAGAGAGAGAGAGAGAGAACATGGCCCTAAGAGGATAGGATGTGTTCATTATGCCTTTTTAAATTATCAGGACGAACAAACTGGTGGATTAGAATATTCTAAAGTACTTATTCATCTTCTTCTTTGGAAGCCTTTTACAAATCAGGAAACTCACAATGACAGGACCCCTGTGCTCTACTGTACTCTACTGTACTCGATGTTTCATCCTCAGGTGGGTAGCTAGAACACTGAAAATGTCCAAGAGGACATTCGAGTACATTCCTCATTTCCCAACAGAAAAAAAAGTAGTGGAATCTGAGCTATATAACGATATAATATCATTGGATTGGTTTCTGACTGGCTGAATAACCAGAGCCAAGGACTGTCTGTCTTCATGCATACTGCAGGACTTTGTGGTAGGTCCGCTTTGCTCAGTGGTTGAATCAATTACTTGTACAACAGTAAAGAAAAAAAAAACTGTATGCTTGACAGAATTTCAAATGACCCAGGCCTTGAGAGAAAAGCTAATGTTCTTGGTGATGCACTTACATTTCACGTGAATGCAAAGCTTTGTGTCAAGTAAGGTCTCACTTTATACCCCAGAATGACAACTGTGAGGAAACCTGTGGTCTCACATTAAAACAATGCAAGTGCAAGAGGACAGTTATCATCCCATAGCATATGAAGGCTAGAATATAATGTCCATAGGACTATAGACTAATGATTCTGCTAAAACGTTCTCTGCTCAGAGGTCCAGGCTGGGGGCAGGGCCAAGCCTAGAACAGGGAGACTGGGACCTTCACTCTTGTCAGATGGAGGCTCACTGATTTGCGTGACAGAGAAGTGATGTCTACTTTCCATTCTGAACTTGAATTAGATATCTCTATGAGGTTAATATCTAAATACACGTTCCCCACGGTCCTGATGTATTTTCAGCGCCTGCGTGTCTGGCGCCACTACGAGTGAGAGGCCAGCTTCCGGCTAGCTGGCTGTTCTCTTGCTACATACACTGTGCAGTGTGCTAGCTCTCAAGTTCCTCTGAGTCTCCAAGCACAGAGTGGCAAAATCAGACAAAAGAAAACCCAGTATATTTTGCTTGTGGGCATTACTATCACATAGGTTTCAGAAGAAACCTGTCAGTGTTGGTGAGTTTTCCTAATTACCCCGCAGGCCCTGACACACTGACAGCGGCTTCGCGTTGCGCTGCCCGGCCTGACCTCTAAAAGCCGTCCAGCTGCTAAACCAAACACGCTCCGGAGCGCCAAGGAAAATAACCCATTGGCCCATTTCCTGTGCTCCATCGGGGCACAGCACATAAAAGGAGCCAAAAGTCCTCCACAGTGGGCTTGCAGTCTTAAGGAGATCATTATTTTCTATGCAGACAGTCAAATATTTTTTCCAGAACCAATTTTCTTGCTGACCACATTGAACGTTGAGAAATCAGTGAGAGCCTTCTTGGGAAAAGCTGAACCGGAGGAGGAATTTGGCTTCGGAACACAGGAAGTGGGTTTCGGTGCTGAGCCCGGCCAGGAGAGAGCGGCGTTCCGGGCCGCGCCGCTCAAGGTGGGCGAGCGACCTCTGAGACAGTGGCCGCGCCTCGGGGTTATCGGAACCAGCGCGAGACTCCTCCACTGCTCCTCACGCCGGGCCAAGCTAGGACAATGCCCACGGACGTGCGTGCCTGCCTTTTCAGGGAAGAGGGGATCACGTTGGGAAAGGCCCATTCAACACTTTTAAGAAACCTTCAGTACAAACATATTTCATCCATTAGGGTAATGTTTTCCTCAGCCTTGTCCAGGAATAAATCCCAACCTTCTCCCCTTAAGATCCCAAAGACACAGCTGATTTGTTTTCAGTTGGGGCAATGAAATGTTTAAATGGGAAACACATGTCCGTTTGGTCAGGGGAGGACAGGCTAGGAAGCTTCTTGTTTATGAGTGGGCACTCAGCAGCAATCTGACAGCCACAGAAAGACTAAACAAGCAACTAGCAATTAACTCCTAAATAACAGTCCTTCCTGGGAAGACAGTGAATTTAAATCCGTGTAGAATACTCATTACCTAATAGAGGGTTTAAAAGGCTCTTTATTTCAAAAAGGAGGAAGTTAAAAACCTCCCTTAGTCGTTTCTCCTCTCTTTGCTGGGACACAAATAATCCGACCTGACTGCCCCCTCCAAGTGCTCACCACCCAGCACCGCCACCTGTCCTAGCTGGCGTCGCCACACAGAAATCTCTTCCCAGCACTCCTGCGACCTTTGTGCCCTCTTCCAATCCTGAATCCCAAGCAAAATAGGCTGAGACACCAGGCAATTGGGAAGAAAAGTATGATCTCCTGAGAGAACTAAAATGAACAGACAACACAGAGAGGAACTGAGTCAGAAGAACCGTGCAGTGCGGGAGGTCAAGGCTGGCCTGTTGGGACCAGGACAGGAGCACACAGGAGAGGCCGCCGCCTCACCGGCGCTGCTGGCCGCCGTTTCCAAGCCAAGCGCGTGCTCGTGGCCTGTGTGCTGCTGCGAGTGAGTCATTCTTGTAGATAAAATAAATAATAGCAACTCTCATCACATGGAGTCATACAAACTGGTCACTCTATGACCGGGGTTTCTAAAAATAACAGACTTGGGGAGCAAAATAAGCCTTCAAATTGATAATATTGACATGTGATTTCTGTGCATTGCTGTTAACCTTGTTAGAAGATCTAAATGTTACATTATTTAAATATTATCCAATTATGTGTTTTCTGGTATTGTCCAGTGTTGGGATATTTGCCATAGGCTACAGTTCTTCTTAGTACAACCAAACTTAATATCTATTACTTGTTAATAGTAAACATTAATATACCCAATTAGGTTTTGTGGTATTTTCCAGTTGAAATATTTGCCATAGGCTTTCCTCTTAGTACTATCACACTTAATATCTATTATTTTAATAATAAACTCATAATTGACAATAGGTATATTTATTAAATACTTTTTAGACATCCATAATGAGTAAAGGGCAAAAATAATGTTGAAAATACTTTAAGAATAACATGACTTTGGGAATTCCCAAGATTTCCCAGGAATTCTGATTTCTTGTTTCTAATTCCCTAAGATGAATACCTGCAGGAATTTGGAGCACTAGTTCTGGGTGAGCTTAGTAGAAACATCATTCTAGGATGATTAATGGGGCCCTGGTGTTCAGCGTCCTAGCGAAGAATGGTGAAAATATTTTGAGCTTGGGAACGAGAAGAGCTAGGTATAAGCCTCCCTTCTAGGACTTGCCTTGCCCTGTAGGTGCTCTTGGTAGAGCCACTTGGCCATGTGAATATACTAATACTTTATTGGATTGTCGATGAAATCAAGTACAGTTAGGAATTTCACTTTGTATCATTTAGATTTTCAAGAGTGGCATAAATGCAGGCAATTACTTCAAAGAACCTTTGCTGAATTTCACCTGTATGTATATAAAGCTGCGGTGGAGGGCTTACTGGGACGTGGGCGGCAAGAGCTTTGTGGCCAGTTCCGAGTATTCTGCTCCTTGTCAAGAGTCTTCCCATCTGCAAGACAGCGAGGAGAGGGGGCGGTGCACAACTGACGGACTCGGAGGTCCTGCAGATTTCTGGTGGCTGCCTGCCCTAGGCCGGAGATTCAGTGGCCTTTCCTTTTCAATCTTAAAAAAATCCTACCAGCCCAATGGCAAACACAGAAAAAGGGATCAGCTGGAACAGAAGAGCAAAGGTCAGAGGTGGCCCACGAATGCCTCGCCAACGCTGAGCGCCCCTGGGCCACGGGGAGCACCCGGTTTCCCCACTGTTCCCAAACTTCAGGGCTCCCAGCACCACGTTACACTTCCTGCAGCATCTGCATACCATTTGTACTCTTGTTTCCTTACTACCTTTCTTTAACTCAGTCCACTTCTTAACTTAGCCCTGTCCCAAACAATAATAAACATGAAATTATTGACTGATGTGCAGATTCTATTTCCCTGGAGCACATCTGCATAACCATTACACAGATCATAACACACTGGTAGGTAACCACGACACTAAACAAACGCGCCATCTGAAGTCGCCTCAACTCCTGCCAGACCACCCTTCGGGAAAGACTTCCAAAGATCGTGTCCACTGAGTCTACCGACAAAGCCCAAAGGAAAGCCATCTTGTCTTCACGGCGTGGAGGGAACAGACCCGGGCAGTTGGACATACTGGGGACACCCCCCGACCGCCTCTCAGCAACGCCCCCAGCTTGGTTTAACGCTCTACTATCACCTTGATAATTTTTAATAATTTTTGGACAGAAGCCCCATGTTTTCATTTTGCACCAGGTGCTGCAAATTATACATCCTGTCCTGAAGGGGAAAAGGCGCATAATAGGGTTGGCATCTGGACAGGGTGCTGTTGTCACCCTGGAGTTTGTTTTTCATTAACCACTTTTTGCAGTGAGTTGTTAAGCAGTTATTATTAGCAAAACCACCACCCCAAAACTATGTAAGACATTCATGGAAGAGAAAAACATGTTAGACGTTTATCTTTTCTTGGAGCTGGTAGCCAGGTTGGAGAGTTAAGATGATGTTCATTCATCCTTTCGGTGTTCCATCACTAAGAACTACCCCGTACGGCGTGGGTAATAATTATAACAGCAGTTTAGAGAAGAAAGGCATCTCTGAGGCAGGAGCAACTGCAGAGAGCATGAAGGGGAAAGATTTGAGCCATGCAATGTCTTGTTTTAGAAACGTTTATGCTAAGTCTGTCCTGTAAAACCCCTTACAGGTTAGTCCCAACACCTCTCCCCAGCCTCTTCATTAATAGGTTTCCCCCAATACAAACCTGTCCCTAAAATTTACAAAATCCAGGTTAAGAGTATCAGTGCAGGCTGACGTACAGTGTATTTACATAGTTAAAAGTTATGAAGCAAGGTAACAACGTGTCAAATAAGACATGTGATATAATCTTACGTTGACTATCCTATCTTTAGAACCACCTGCAAGGCTAGGTTCTAATTTTGCTTTCTGAACCCCTGGGAATTCCACTCTTGCTCATGGTGGATTGGGGATGGCCAGCTCCACCCCTTCCCTTTCCATACCCAGCTCCAGCCAGTGTGTAAGAGGCCTCAGACATACCGCATGGTGCATGGACTCCAGCTCACATATTCAAGCTCGCTCACCACTCTTAATTCTGCGTAGGTGAAGCTCACAGCAGTAGCACCATCTAGCTTTGGAAGATAGATTTCGGGGCAAGAAAAGTGTAGGACCTCAAACATCATTTGGGGGCTGTTTGGGTAAGGCATTCTGGACCCTAGGAAACCATACTGCGGTCTGCAAAGGGAAGGAGTGGCCCCGGGGGTAGGGGCTCTGGGTGAGCATGTCCTCCTGCCTGTGGACCTCCTGTTTCATGGAAGGTATGTAGTTGGAAGGGGGCTGAAGCCTGGACCTGTAACACCCAGGCCTTCAAGCAGGTACACCCCATGCTCACCACCTCCTCCGTCCCCCTTTCCTAGAAGGTGTTTTTAAGTCTCTGTCTCTCTGTTCATCACTGTCCCACTTTCCCCCTCACCTGGAACACGCCCCCCTCCTCTGTTTAGCATCACATGACCTTGTTCAAATATCACCCATCTTTGAAGATCTGCAAGCTCTCTTAGGTACAACTAGCTCGTTTCTGCTTTGCATTCCTGTGGCGTTTTGTTTATGCCTCTGTGACAGCCATTACTGCCTTGTATTGGGATCACTGTCTTCCTCCCCTGGCCTGGAAGCGCTCTGTGCACGCTTGGTCTCTTGTACCAACAGAGTGACTGGTGACATGGGCACTCCCTCCTACAAACACGACTACTGAGGAATGAATGAATGAGATGCACTCTCATGGCCCGTGCTGTGCCACGTAAATGTTTATTCATCTCAGAGCCCTGCCGGTCTCCAAGAGTGGACGTCGGCATCTATGGGGCGCCATCCTGGTGAAAACTGGAAACACTCAGTCATCCAGATGTTCAGTGTCACGTGGCCGAAACCCCAGATGACTGACTGAATGTTTCAGCTTTCATTGGAATGATTGGCGTTGTGCGTATATGGCCTTGTGTTATCAGCCCTCGGACCCCCACCACAGCGGGCTCAAAAAGTGCTTCTTGCAGACCCAAATGCTCAGCGGAGCTGCTAATGGGACGCAGCGTCCTTCCTCATGTGCTGCTCCTGGGAAAGCTGACAAGTTCGGTGCCAAAGGTGACTTCAGTGCATCAGTCTTCATTGTCATTAGCAACTAGCATTTATTAGGCCCTCACATGTGCAAAGCACATTTTCAAATGAAAGACATCATGATGAACGTTAGCGGACGAGAGTTTTCTTTTAAGCATGGAATCAACTTGCCTGCCGCCTATGAAGCTATTTTTTTTCCACGAGAATTCTGCCTAAAGGAAGTTCAAAGCATGTACGACATTTTGATTATTAAAATCTCACTCATTTCATGGAAGTCTGTTTCCCTAATTTCCCACCCCCTGTTATGTCTTTGCCTTTGATCCCAAACTCTATTTATTGAATGTGCATTTGTTCATTATTTGAAATATTGTGAGTTTTGTTTGTAACATTCTGCCTGTTAGCATGGTATAGCTGAAGGACACTGACAATCGGAAGCCCCAGTTCCACCTTCTCGCCGTCACTTGGTGAACTGAGAAAAAGCATGCAACCTCTCAGCAGCTCAGTTTCCTGATTTGCAACTAGCAACACCTTCCTTACAGAGTTGCTGGAAGAATGCACGAGATGCCCTTGGAAAAACACAGTACGTAAAACCAGAGACTAGGGGTCATTATTGTTCATGTTGGTGCCAGGGACCAGCTCTCTTCACAAACAAGTGGAGATGGTACCCGAGCAATTGTCCTCTGGGTGCAGATGTATCAGCAAAAGGATGTGTCAATAAAGCTTAATACACAGTGATGATTGTGGTGGGTAGGAAACAGGGGTCGGCTTTTGAACACAGATGGGAAATTCAAGGCCTGAAATTTTCCAGAGGTTTCCAAGGAGGTGCCGGGACTTTTGATGCAAATTCGAAAACTCAGGGTTCTCCTTTTACTGCACCCTCCCCAGTGGCTGTCCTGCTGTGTGGGGTTATCAAGTGAGACCTCACTTTCCATGTGCTATTATGGGGCCCCAACAAGGGAAGAGCTGAGAGCACCCCGAAAGCAGCTCAGCCATGTGTCCACATGGTACTACCCGGCCTGGCCACAGGGGGGTGCTCTGCCATGGCTGTGGGCCATCCCGTGGGGTGCTGTGATAAAAGGCCAATAAGTACAGAACTGTCCCCTTTCCTTGAAGCAGTGACATAGGCAAATGAGCCCCAGTGGCTTTGTCTAACACACACGTTGGGTCAGCCATTTCCCTCAGTATTTAGGGAAAGTTGAGAACCGGGAGATTTTAGAGGCCCTGCGTTGAGGGAGAAAATACGCACCTACAGAGAACTGACAGATACTCTCAGAAAAGATACCGCTCAGACTGGAACCAGGCCGGGGAAGCCCAGATGGCCGAAAGAAGCAATGTTTGGGCTGCACAACAATACCACACGGTGGCTCCAGAGAGAACTGCAGGGGCGACAAAGCATCCAAAAACCTGCTCCCCCCCACCCCCGCACCCGGGCGGTGCCTTGCTCCAGTGCTGGGGAGTTTCACAGAAGTGGGCGGCGCGAAAACTGAAAATGTGCTGAATAGCAGAAATGGCTTCTTCAATATTTCAAAGAAATACGCTGAGCGATTATATTTTATGGAGCCTTCTCTGATGGTCCTCAGGTGGGCAGCAGCTCCCCGCACCAGGTGTGGATGAGAACGGTCCCCTTGTCTTTCTCGCCTGGGTGGTGGAGAATCCACTGAGGACAAGGCTGTGTCCTTCATCCCTGGCCGGCAGGCTGGCGCAGTGGAGAGAGCCCCTGGGAGACACCAGCCTGTTTCGGGGCCAACTGTGTGACCTTAGGGAAATTATGTGCAGTGGCCCCCATATTCAGGGGTGTACGTTCCAAGACCCCCAGTGGGTGCCTGAAACCACAGACAGCACCAAACCCTACAGATACTATGTTTTTTTCCTACACATACAGACCTTTCCCTTTATGTATTAGGCACTGTAAGAGATCAACAACAATAAGAACAATTATAACAAAATACTCTAATACAAGTTATATGACTGTAGCCCCTCTCCCTCTCTCTCAAAACATCCGGTATTTTCCACTTAATGTTTCCAGACCACAGCTGACCGCAGGTAACTGAAACTTCACAGAGCAAAACCACGGATAAGGGGGACTACCGTTCTTGTAGACTCAATTTCCTAATCAGAAAAGTGGGGCTCAAAATAACTACTTCACAGACTCATGGCCAGGAGGATAAGTTCATGGGCAAACAGAGCCTAGTGCACAGCAGATACTCAGTGTTTGCTGAGTGTCTGCATCTGCAAACAGCTGCTTGTATTTTTGATTTTGAAACCTATGACTGCAGTATTTTTCACACAAATTGCATTAAAAAGGAAGTGTTAAAATAAAATTCTCCCTTTTTATACCCTTTTGTCCTTCTTCTCTCCTGTCTGCCCATCAGGAAGATACTCCCTGTGCTGTGTTTCTGTCACTATTCCCAGCCTGTCTCTTTGACCTCTGATTTTGCCACACGTGACAATATGCTCCTAGATTTACAACTTAAAAATATTTTCTTAACCTGCAGCTTCACCAAGAAGGTCCTCCGGGATCCAACCTGTACCCTCTTGCACTCCGTTGCAGAGCAGTCGTGGCCGTCTTCCCCCAGCCAGAATGGAACCCTAACGCCGGAGCTCTGCCAGCCACTGAGGGCTCAAGAGAAGCGGGTGCTCAGGCTTGGAGGACCCACCAGGCCTCTCTGCAGCTCTGACGCCATAAACATGCGTGGGCAGGGCAGGGCCGGAGTCCGAGAAGTGAGTGCACATTCGGGGCGTGGTCAGAGATGAGGGATAAACACATGCAGTGCGCACATAATTCATATACACACGCAGGTGAGCGCCTACTGGCTGGATTAGGAGGCGGGTCAGAGCCCATGGGAATGGTTTGAAATTTAAGCAAGAAAGCAGTTTTTAGTTACTTTAGAGAGGAGAGTTATACAGTAACAATACCTTATGTATGTACTTATGTAATATATTTCTATATTAATAATAGAATGCTAATTAAAATACACCCCTGGAGGATCAGCATTTGATACCTTTTAAACTTAGTTTTTGTTACCACCTGAGTTTAAAAATCTGTTAAAAAGAGTTTATTATTCTGAGCAGTCACGTCCCTCACTCTTGAGTTACAGCAAATTATTCAAGCTCAGGCTACGGCTTCTTGCAGGGGGCAGTTCTATTTTAAAGAGAGCTGGCTCTGTTCTCTACACAGAGCTGGGATGCCCAGTGATCCCCGTGACTGCACCAGGTCGGAACTACTTTTGAGCTGGATGAAATCGCCCAGCTCCCCTGCTGCACAGACTCTCAGCCTCGAAGGTTCCAGAATATGGCATGGCCTGCATGCTCTGTGCCTCTGTCCGTGGGTTCTCCTGTCTGTAGGGCTATTCTTCACATCGCTTTCAATTGGAACATTTGACTCCATATGCTGCTTACTCAAAAAAGCCTTTTGCCAAGTTCATCCTTCTTTCGGTGGTGCTTGTATTGTGTCTTTATCATTAACTCCCTGTTCATGTAATTCTTGGTAATTAAACAATTATTAATGGCTCACTATCAGTTCCGCTGGACTGTAAGCTCCTTTAGGGCACAGATCACGTCTTCCTAGAAGTGAACGATGAATTCCACCCTTGTAAGCACCTGTTATGTTTTTTTTTAATGTTTTAAAATTGATTCCAGAGAGAGGGCAAGGGAAGGAGAAAGACAAGGAGAGAAACATTGACATGAGAGAGGAACATTGACCAGTTGCCTTCTGCACGCGCTCCAACTGGAGACCCAACCCAAAACCTGTTATGTTTTTTAACGCTCGATAAATGTTTGACGACTGAAAACATGCGTAGAAGAATGGTTGAAGGCTCTCTATGAGCAAGGCACCATAATGAATGTTGCGTGAATAATAAAAAAGAAGTATATGCTTGATAAAACTGGATTCGTTCACGTGTTCCTACTTCAAAGTGTTTCCCTGCTTCACTGGAAATCGCTGGCAGAGTCAAAGCAAATGGAGCCTGACATCTCGGCTAAGCACCGTGAGCAGCTGCGGGGTGATAGACCGAGAACTCGACGGGGATCAGAGGCTCCGATTCCCAGGGCGGCTCCGACGCTGGCTTTAGGACTGCGGCCACCTTGAAACTTCTCCGAACATCAGCATCCTCGTCTGTAAAATGAGGTATTTAGATTATGTGGTCTTTCAGGTCCCTTCCAATGTTAACACTTCATGGTTCCAAAACGCTCTGAAATCATCAGAGGCGCCGTCCGGCTCCCCATCAAGGGGTGCTGAGGAGAGCCACGTGTGAGTGTCGGGATGGCTAGAACCCTTAACTGGACAATATAATGGCTCGCAAGCGAGAATAACAAATTACGATTCTTTTTTTCCGTTGTCTGAGGCCAGATGATTGGTTCTGCGAATTATGCACTGTCCTCAGCTCAAAGTCCCAACAAGTTTTATGCCCAGCTGTGGTTCAGAGGGCAGCAATAAACACATATTTTCTTCACTTTAAATGGAAACTATGTGCCCGGCACTGATGTAGCAGGCATGAGGAAATGCACTTCTTCTTCAATCTAGATGAAAACTATGACACACTTCAGCTTAGGCTTCCACCAATGTGCAGGGAATCACTTCTGGAATCATGAGAAACAGAAGAAAAAAAATAATAACTCTGCACAACTTCAAGCAAATTGGAATTGATATTTGTTGCAGAGCCTGGAGACTCGCCTCTTGGCAGAAGTCGATTTTTTCCCAGTTGGTCTCAAAAACCTAATGATACAACACAACAGCTGGCCTTGTAATTCCTGATAGTCTGCACTTGCCCCTGACGTTTGAGTGACCGTGACAGGGCTCCAGTAGGGACCTTGCCAAGCCTCAGAGGACAGCCTCGTTCTTTTTTAAAAGTCACACACTGGCTTGTGCATACACGCCCATGACTAAGGAGCTGGGATCAACAGGGACGATGCGCAGAGCAAATAAAAGGAAGGTTTTATTCGCTCAGAGCAAAAACTAATGTCTCAGAATCCAACTTCTTCATCCGTGACCGCCTGTGCCTTTTTTCCACTGCCGCAATAGGAGGAGCTGGGATCATGGAAAAGCTGTGGTCTTTGAAGGCAGGTGGCTCTGGGCTTCACCTGGCTTCTCAAATTCACCAGCCAAGCGACCATACAGAAATTACTTCATCTCTGTCTGTTTATTCATCTGTAAGATGGGGATATATTTCTGTCACACGATGTTGTGACACGGGTGTTTTGGTGGGTAGAGCACATAGGTGGTACATACGTTCCCAGTGTGATTGTCCGAGTTCCGTGCTGTGTAATGGCAGTGAGGGTTGCCATCTCCAGTGACTCAAAGGTGTCGTTTTAGAGTGGAGGATAGAATGTCAGTCTCGGGTACAGAAAAGCTAAGCAGCATTATTAAGAGACTGTCACCTGTAGGCAGAGGACCGTGGTCCATTGCATCTTGGGAAGGAGACTTCGCAGGGCTGGCTTTGTGGGTGTGCTTCCTATGCAGTTGCAGGGGGCCCCATGCTTGGTTTAATGCTTGCTGGGGGCACCCTGAAATTCTTAATCATGTTTTTAACGAGGGGCCCCGCATTTTCATTTTGTACTGGTGCCTGCAAATTATGTAGTCAGTGCTGGGCTTAGGGAGCAAACTCGGTGCTATATGCGTGCTTACTCAGACCTGTGGAAAAGGATGTGGAGGTGAGACTCCACCTTATAATGAGTATTAGCATTTGTGCTTTTGGTTTCAAAGGATAAAGCTAATTCTGAGTGGTTTTATAGAGACTAAATGGGATGGGTTCCACATTTACATATGTAAATATAATAAAGATTGGCCAGAGCATTCACACAATAAATGTAAGGAAAAATGAAATAAAAGCTCTCAAACCAAAAGCATTTCTCACCTAGACTGTCTGGGTTTGAATCCCAGCTCCGCTCACTAACTGTGAACTTTGGGGGGATTGCTAAATGTGACTATGCCTCAGGTTATCATTTACAAAGTGGTACAGTAGCACACTTACTGGGTTGTCATGAGGATTCAGTAACTTATTACATGTCAAGTGCTAAGAACACTGATTAAAACAGTGTTCGCTAATCATTACCTACTATTATCATCTAAAAAGTAGAACTTAGCAAAGTTCCACTTTCATTTGAAAGGAACATCTCCCTGCAAATTCAAGGAATTTGAAAAACTTTCAGTCCAAAATAATAAAGATAACTTTGAATTTTTTGACACTGTTTTTAACAGATGAAGGGAAGTACCAACAGATAGCTTAAGAACTGAGAGTAAACTTTGAAGGATCAGTCATTCATCTGTACATGTATGCATGCATTCATTTATTCCTTTAACAGTCACTCTCTGAGTACTTGTCCCATGTCAGGTTCTATGCTAGGTGCTAAGAAATTGGTGAAGCTGTCACTCTCCTCCAATAACTCATCATGTAATAGCATATGAATAAAATCTATGAGAGGGATAAATACCAGGTATAAGGGAATCAACATAAAGAGCCCCTGAGTCATTCTTGAGACATAGGGGATCAGAAAGGACTTTAACGACAAAGGAAGACCTGAGATGAGATCTAAAGGTCCTGAGGAGTTAACCATGCGAAAAAGGAAGAAAAACACGAACGAAGTCCTGAAATTGTTCATAAAAACTGCACAAGGCTCAATAAGGCTGGAACACAGAGTGTGCGGTAAGTCAGAGAGGGGCTGTTGACTCTGCAAGTCCCACACAGGAGGTTGGACCTCATCCCGAGGGCCTGTTGAGTCATTACAATTGTTAGCAGTTAAGGGGCCTGAGTCAGGCCTGGTTTAGGAAATCTGCTCTGACTACAGTGTGAGTGCCTGGAAGGGGGAAATTGTTGGAGGCAGGAAGATGAAGGGCTGTATCATAATCCGGGTGAATAATTTTGATGTGTGGACAAAGTCAACAGATACCACAGAGGAAGAATCCAAAGGGCGTTAAGGAAGGGAGAGGCGGAAGAGGTCGGAATGAATGCTCACCAGGCTCTCAGCTTCCATCGTGGTCTGCGTGGCGATGAATCATAGAGAGCAGTGCTTCCAAGGATGAGTGGGGCAGGGAAGGGTGAGGCTTAGAGAGTGATGGATCGAGATGGGCCTTGATGAGTCGCAGGTGTCTTTGGAATA
Source organism: Phyllostomus discolor (assembly GCF_004126475.2). NCBI lineage: Eukaryota > Metazoa > Chordata > Mammalia > Chiroptera > Phyllostomidae > Phyllostomus > Phyllostomus discolor. The sequence continues at coordinate 23,399,578 of NC_040916.2, read as the reverse complement.
TAACATGGAACTGTTCAATGGGCAGTTAGGTAAATGAGTGAAGATTTGGGTGAGAGATCTTGGTTTGGGAAACTTTGAGAATCATTAGCACAGACATGAAACATGAAGCTATAAAACAAAGGAAACATGTTCAGAGTGATAAATTACAAGACCCAGAAGAAAAAAGATAGGAAGTAACTTCCTTAACATGTGTCTTGACAATGACTTTTTGCATTGGCAACAAAAGCAAATGCAACAAAAGTGAAATAAATAAGTGGGACTACATCAAACTTAAACATTTCTGCACAGCAAAAGAAATCATCGACAACATGAAAAAGCAGCCTATGGAAGAAAATATGTGCAAACCACATATTTGATAAGAGGTTAATATCCAAAACATACATGGAACTCGTACAACTCAATAGCAAAAACCCAAATACCCCGATTTAAAAGTGGGCAAAGAACCTGAATGGGTATTTTTCTAAAGAAGACATCCAAACAAGTCCTGACAGTGTGCTCCACATCACTGATCATCAGGGAGATGCAAATCAAAGCCACAATGAGACATAGCTTCACTCGTGTTAAGAAGACTGTTATCAAAAGACAAAAGCTAACAAGTGCTGCAGAGAATGTGGAGGAAAAGAGGCCTGGAAATAAAAATTGGTGCAGCCACTGTGGAAAACAGTACGGAGGTTCCTCAAGAAGTTAAAAATAGAACTGCCACATGATCCAGCCATGCACTTCAGGGTGTAAATCCAAAGGAAATACAATCACCATCTGGGAGATATCTGTAGTCCCATTTTGTTGCAGTATTACTCGTAATAGCCAAAGCATGGAAGCAACATAAATGTCCGACAACAGATGAAAGAATTAAAAAATGTGGTATATAAATATACAATGGAATATTATTCTGCCTTAAAAAAGAAAAAACCCTGTCATTTGTGACAGCATGGATGAATCTGGAGGGCATTATGCTAAGTAAAATAAGCCAGAGAAAAACAAATACTGCGTGACACCACTTTTGTGGAATCTAAAAAAAAGTCAAACAGAAACAGTGGAGTGGTTATCACTAGGGGCTTGGTGGTGGGGAAACAGACTCTGATAAGAGGGTAAAAACATTCAGTAATAAAATTAATAAGGAGTGAAAATTTAATATATGACATGGTGACTGTAGTAGATGATACTGTGTTGTATAATGAAAATTTGCTAAGAGAGTAGAACTGGTGTTTTCACCAAAAACAAGTAAATATACAGGGTGATGAACATGTGGAAAGATTTGATCATGAGAACCCTTTCATAATATATATGTATATAAAATCATCAGGCTGTACACTTTAAATAGCTTACAATTTTATCAGTCAATTATACAGCAAAGAAGCTAAAAGAGAAACACTATTTCTACAAGGAACCAAACTGTCTCCCACATTTAACTTCCTATTTGTAATAATAAAAAAATAACTTCATGGTGGAAAGTGCTGATTTTTACCATCTCAACCAAGGGCTCAGATTCAGCACTACCAATAGCAAGACACCTGGATTTTATGTGCTGCCTCACGTAACGTGATGTGTTGGGCGCAGCGCTCCCTACAAAATATTCTTACTGAACACATTCAACCTGAAGCTAATTATTTCTTTGAACCCAACTTCCAGTTTATAGGAATACAAGAAATTAAAGAAGTGAGACAATTATCATCCACACGGAACAGCTCAGTCAGGCAAATTCAGATTGTAGTTTTACAAGACAACTAGCCCAATCTCTTTAAAATTCAGTATTATTTCAAAGAAAGCGGGTATGGGGATTGTTCTCAATTAATGGAGACTAAAAAGGACATAAATCCAGTGGAGTTTTGTTCTTTAGAAAAAACAGCAGATTAAGATATTTGACAATGTGAGAATATTTAAATAGGGACTGGCATGACATTATATTAAAATTTATGGTTAGTCTATCTAGGGCAATAATAGCATTATGTTTACAAAGGAAAATGTCCTTATTTTTAAGAGATGTAGGGATGTCTTCATTTTTAGGAATGTCACAATGTCTGCTTCTTACTTTGAAATGGCAAAATGTTAACAGCTGTTCTAGCCAGATGTTTCATTCATGAAATGTATTATATTATTCTTTCAACCTATTTGGCACATTTAAAATTTTTCATAACCCACTATTTGGTATAGGAGATAACATATTCTACTTAACAGTTTATTGTCTAGAAAATTGTCCTAGGAAATTAGTGATAAATAGTAACAAAAATTTCATCAAAATGTTTCTGGTGAAATAACATCAGTGTACAACAATTATAAATACAGATATATAATCTCCATATTCTCAAATGTAAAAAATTAATTTTAACAGGCTATTTTGGCAGGTTGACTCATTAATTTATGTAAAACAGCAAAGGGCAAAGAATAGCCAGTTTGTGTTTTAAAAAGGAAGAAAATACTTGTGGCTCTAAATATGAGATCAGAAAGTTATTTTGAAGCTAAAAAGGTATAGTGTATGGGTGGACTCATTGATAGAACAAATCAGACAGCTCACAAAATGGCATGAACACAAATAATTTTGGTACCTGATAACATGGGGAAGGAGAAAGTATTTAATACATAGGACTTGGACAGCTATAATTCATACAAGAGGAAAAATTAAATTATGGTGGAACCTTGGTCCTCAAACTGAATTCATTTCAGAAGGCATCTGAGAAGCAATTTGTTTGAAAACTGAATCATACTCATGCCCAGACATTCTCTCCTTGGTTGGTCACCTGAGAGATGCATGACTGTCACACAGGTATCAGCATGAAAGGGTTGTCAGGGTGACAACTGAAGTTTTGTTCAACAGCTGAGATGCTTCTCCCGTGAACAGCTGGGTCAGGAACCGAATTGCTAGAGGTGGGAGATGTGTGAGAACCGAGATTTGACATCACACCATACACAAGGTCAGTGATGACCTGCCCACAGGGAAAGCAGAGGATGAAAGCGGAGGGTAGCAGATATATGAGCAGGGGATGAGAAGTGTATTTATTTAATGGAGAGAGGACGATGAATAGGGCTTTCCTATTTTTTAAACTATTTCACAGTCATGTAACACTTTATACTTTACAAGGGGCTTAAATGACTATTTTTCAACCAGCTTTGTGCCGATAGGTAGTTGTTTAGATTATTAGGAAAGGCTTTGATCGACAGAAGTTAGTAGGTCACTTAGAAATCTGATCACTCAACTATTGATTCTTGAAAATCTCTATACCCATAAAATAAAAATACTATTCAATCGGGGTAGGATGGTGTTTTTTAAAAAGGAAACATAAGAAAAAAACTTAGAAAAAACATAGGAACTATCTGGGAATGGAAAGGTCTTTAAAAAAAATGAAGGCAGCAGAATGTCCCTGCCAATGGGAACAGGAGCGACCAGGCGCTGCTCAAATTTGGGTGATTTGGAGTTAGGGATGGTGTAGGTACTCGCCAGGTGGCAAGGCCGTCAGTGCCCAAGACCATCAATTCCCCTTTAAAATCTTATAAGAACACATCCCCCACCCCCTCTTCCATATACCCAGCAAAGAACAGTGCCAGACATTTTATCCTGCAAAGATTTATTCCCAATTTAAATCTTGGAAACTGCACACAGGCATAATTATTTTGGTCAATCAGAAGAAAGCTTACTGTGTTTCAAAACAAGTCATGCAAGGAAGGACTTAAGGAATTCCATTTTAGCCTGGAGATGTGAAATTGAAGCTCCCACCAAAGGATGCTTGGAGGCAATGTTTAGAGAAAGTCATGGCTTTGGCTAGACTCCTTCTGAGTGACTTATTCTGATGTCAGGTATGTGGTAAGGTTTGCAAGAATCCCATGCTTGGCACAACCTGGGTTCCCATGGTCTCAAATAACCATCTGGTCAGACACGGATTTTATTTTCCCTGCACGTTTAGGTTTCCTTCCACTCTTGGCTTGGTCACCATTATTCAACTTACACATTTAAAATGGACATGTATCTGTTGGTAAGCAAAGAAGACCACAGAGAACATTTTTTTTCTTTGTTTTTAAGTTTTTGGTCAGAATATTTAGAACTAGGTGAATTCCAAGAGAAACAAAGATCTAAGCTAATGGCTGTAGTTGCTGCTACAGGATTCAAATCCTTGCGTGTCATCTCGGACTGTAATTTTGAAATTAGTGATCACATGGTGTCAAATAATGTGCGAGCTTCTGCCAAGCAAAGCAAAACTCAGGGATAATGTAACAGTGGGGAGTGCCGCCAATCCAATGAATGAGCTCTGAGCACTAAGGGATGCATTTTAAGCAGGAAGAGTCACAGCTGGTAGAATTTCAAGAACATTGGTGAACTGATAACCTGTCAAGTGTCTGCGCCAGTCAGTACGCCTTGGCCTTGAAAACAAAGTTCGGCGTGGCTGCAGCGCCTGACACAGCCTGAAGTCGGGTTGCAGGACCAAGTCAAACGCAGCAGCTGCACACACTGCTCTGGGAAGAGCGCTGGGGATATCTCCAAGCTCGGGGAGCGAGGCGGCGGGAGCCTCGTGGGGTACACGAACAACGCGGAGCTGAAAAAGGGCGAGGTGGCTGTAGGGGAAGCTCCTTCTCTCGAGCACAACAGGAAAGCAGACTTCCTTGTACCCTGTTCCCCACCAAGGAATCTGAGTTATGGAATCCACCCAGAGAGTACATTAGATAGAGACTTAAGTCAAATCTGATCATCAAGGGCGCTGCTGAGTTTTACGGAAAAATAGGGGCTTTCCAAGGAGGCCCTGCATCCGAGAGGTTCAAACACTAGGGCCCTCAACATCACAGAGACGCTGGTGATTGATGCAGAAGGTATAGAAAAGCAGGAATGATTTGAAGGGTTGGTCGCAGGGCTGAGGAAATGATGAGAGATTCAACTCCGCATGGTTACAGCCTAATTCAGGAGGGATGTGGGTAATGGTGCACGAGTGTTTTAAAGTTCCCGATGTCTGTGAAGGAGAACGATTTCGAGCTTTGAGAGCAATAAATTCAAGCTAATTATTAGGATAAACTTTCTGACAGTGTTATTTGTTTTCTTTGGGAGATAAACTGTTCCTAGTCTGGAGAAATGGGAAAGGTTAAGCCAAATACCAGCTGAGAGAAACACATTTTATAATGGGATAGGGGTGTGGAGTCTAACACACCATCAATGGCAGGCGTGTGGCTACGACACCCATGTTTACTTTTGGGCTGGTTTTCACATGAACCCCTGGGCACGGCCGGGTTCAGGAGAAAGTCAGGTAAGCTGTACAATGTCCTCTCTGAGGGAGGCCACAGCCGTCAAGAGGAGGAGCAGGTTCTTCTCTGACTCACCATGGGAAGCTGCCCTGGGAGGCAAGAGCTAGGAATGAATGTGGGTGAACGTGGAAGGAATCCATGAGGTAAGAATAGCTTCTTAGGAGGCCCCGGGTTTGTGGTTGCTTGTGTTTTTGGGTGACTTTTTGGTGGCCACTTCCATCTGGCACCCGGATCTCCAAATTCAGGTAAAGGAGTCACAAGGGAACAAACAACAGGTCACCTTTCAAGGTCACCTTGGAGTCCCCGGCTTACACTGGTGCAGCCCTCACCCACCAGAGCATGCTTCTGTAGCTTTCAGTGAAATAGGACCTTCTTTGTTGTCTCTTATTACCTTTTCACTCTTCTGATTTTACTATCACATTGAGGATGCTTTACTATCACATATGAGGATGCTTTATAAACAATCATTCCCATTTTATTTTTCTTAGTTTTTGTTAGTTTCAGTCTGACATTAACCACGGACCCCTGGAAATAGGTATCCTATCACCACTTCCGTCTTAGTATATCCCAAACAAGATGTACCTTCTTCCGACGGCGCCCACTCTTCTAGCCTTCACAGAATCTTTCAAATGCCTGTCACCCAGGCTGCATATCCTGACATTATCTCCGAGTCTGTGTCTGGGCACCAGTACCTGTTAGTCACTCACTTATCCAACACATCGGCACCCCATTCAAGTGCCATCAGCTTCCCCTCCGAATACTGCGATTACCTTCTCTTCCGCTCACCCATCACTCATGCACCACACAGCAGCCAGAGCCATCTTTTGAAAATATTACTACTAATTCAGGGCATTGCCTAATGCCCAGGGCCTTATCATATTTAGAATGATTCATTCCTTCAACTTATAAGGGCCCAGCGACATAGCCCCTGCTCCACCTCCAACTCCACTTTCTATTACTCCTTGCTCTGCATATTAAATCCGCAGTGGCTGTCTTTCTGCTCCACCACCACAGCAAACTCAGTCCCTGCCAGAGCCATTGCATGGCCGTTCACATGACCTGGAGCACTTGTCCAGACCCTCAGTTGGCTGATGTCGGCTGCCATTCAGGTCTCAGCAGAGACATTGTCATCTGCTCAGAGCAGGTGTCCCAATTGTCTTCCTCCCCTCCGGTTTTTATTGTTTTCAGTGACATAGCCCTTCACAGCTTCCATCACATCTGATGCATTCTTTGTTTACATAAGCTCAGGAGAGTTGGGACTCTTCTCTCACGTTCAGCACTGCACCCTGAGGGCCGCCTACAGTACCTGGAAGAAACCTCTCCCCGGAGCCAAGGCCCGCACTATGCACGGGGCACGCCGACGCGAGCATGGCAAGATGTCTTTACCGGAAACGTATCTGTGACCCGGGGGCAGGGCTGCCTGATCCCTGAGCCCACGAACCCACTGTGCCTTCAGGCTGCTGCGATCTGACCCACTGTCCCTTCGGACTCACATCTCCCCGCTCCGGAAACACAGCACTACACGTGCGTCTCGTTAGACTTGGTCGGGGGCGGCTCTGTCTCTTTGACTTAGCTCCATGGAGCGCTGCTGCCATCGTTTTGTGCTACTTTTATGTTTCACCTTCGGTGCTTAATTACAAAGCTTCTTCTTACTGCTCTGTGTGTTTCAGTCTTGTCTTAACCGGACAAGCAACGCTCTGCACTCTATTCGCCCCACTTCACCGTGTTGCTCAGTGCAGAGTAGGTGCACCCGATACGCTCTTTCGGGTTGATTGTCAACATTTTCTTTCATCGTGATTATGGTCACTAAAGATGACCACTGGGAAAAAGGGAAATTTTGTTTCTTAATCTATTGCTTTCTTCTAGAAAATAAAAAAAAAAAAAAGAAAGAAAGAAAACCGTGGCTCGTGGAAAGCCGCCAGTCGCGGCGTTTCTCGGAGAGAGCCGCAGCTGAGTCTGGAGCACGGGGCCCAGGCCTGCCTCCACTCCCAGCAGCAAATGGGGTGAGAAGGCTAACAGTGAAATTTCTTAAATAATCCCTTGAAATGAAAATACATCTCCAATTAACTTGTGCTTCATATATTTCTTTAGAGGAAGGACGGCTGAAATTTAATCCACTATCGTTTCCAATACACCCTGAATGGCATAAATCCTAACCAGATTTTAATTCATTTCTTTGAGGAAACTTTCTTCTTTATGTCTCATTTCCTGAGCCCTCCCCTGCAGTCCAGTTCGGAGCTATCCTGAGCACCATTTTCAAAATTGATTTAATTGCAAACGTTGAAGACCACGTAAACTGTGGGAACTTATTCCCCAGGACAATGTGTTCGTGCTCATAAAAGAGAAGATACATTGAATACAATTCATCTGATATGCTCAATTATATACTCAATGTATCACCTAATATGTTCAAAATATAATAATAATTAGTAAATCAACAGGAATGGGCATTTATTGAGGAAGCATTGTGTTTTAGGGGCAGGATGAGAAACTTTGCAGGCTGACTCCTTCCCTACTGTTCACGATTCTACAGGGTAGTTCCTACCCCTATTTTGTACATTAAAAAAGTGAGGCTGAGTTTAAGAAACCCATCAGAGTAAGTGAAAAGGGTAGAATTCCATAGGGCTCTTCATGACTCCGTCTCCGGCCTTCGTGCCTTTGCTGTATGAAAATGTGTTGAGACTGATGGAAAGTGCCCAAAAGCTACTTGCATGGGTACTTTGGAATCTTCCAGCATGTCTGGGAAAATGGGTGCGGTGATCTCAATATGTTCTTTGCAGGGAAGTGAGGAGACTTTCGGAAGAAAATGCATCCTCTGGGAAGAAGGATCCAGGTGTAATAAATTGGGTCAAATGATAAAAACTTACTTCTTGTAAAGGAAGAAAAATTCTAAATAGTGTGTGGTGTCCATCCACAGGAATCATCTGCCAAACTGTTCTCCACTGAACTTTAGACCAAAAACTAAGCACAGCATAAAAACTGAAAGAGCTAGTTACTGGAATTTTTACAGAGCTTTGCAGCACAAGAAAAAGCAGCTTTAGGATCAAACAGAGGCAAACACAAGAAAAGCAACCCCCTTGCTTTGCCACAGAGCATCAGAGAACTTTGAAAACTGTGAGAACTTGGGGCTTTAAAAAAAACATGTGAAAGGCCAGGGGAGCATGGGTGGCACCTGAAGAAGCTGCGATGTGATGGCCAATCATGTGTGACGCCCAAACAGCTGGCGAGCACGTTCCTGGCTGCATGGGTGGCTGTGTTGCAGAGGAGATGAGCACTTACATGGGAGAACGTGGAAGGGCAGGTGGTCCGCCCCAGCGGTGGACACCCTCCAGGCCGCTGAGGCCCACACAGAACCAAAAGGAGGCAGGCAGGTGAGTGTGCGCTCTCTGCTTGGGCTGAGACCTCCCCCTCCTGCCCTCAGAGGTTGGCACTCCTGGTTCTTGGGCTGCTGGACTCAAGTGCCATGAAAATCCAGTGGAGGAAGGGACAGTCTTTTCAATAACTGAACATCCATATGCAAAAAATAATGAACTTCAAGTTTAGCCTCACACCTTTCACAAAAACGACCTCAAATTGCTCCATAGACCTAAATGGAAAAAGGTAAAACTTTCAGAAGAAAATATGTGTGCCCTGGGATTAGGGAAAAAATTATTTGACCTTACACTAGATGCATGATCCATTAAAGAAAAAAACTGATGATAAACTGGACTTCATCATGAAAAATACTCGCAGAAGACATGTAAAAAGAATGAAAACACAAACTATGGACTGTAAGGAAACATTTGCAAATCACATATTTAACAAAGAAAATCGTATCCGGAATATATAAGAACACTCAAAACTCAAGAGTCAAAACACAAACAACCCAAGTTAAAAGTGGATAAATGGTTTGAACAATCACTTCATTAAAGAGGATACACTGATATCAAAGAGGCACATGAGAAAAGCTTTCACATCCTTAACCACTGGGTTATATATGGGTGAGAAGGATGCAGAACAAATGAAGTTCATTGCTGCTGGGAATGCACATTGGGACAGCCCCTCGAATTGCTACTAATAGTTTAGCAATTAGTACAAAGTTAAACATGCACTTCACATGTGACCCAACAATTTCACTCCTAGGTTTTTACTTTAGAGAAATGAAAACATGTTCACATAAAAAAATACTGTACATGGTTTGTAGCAGCTCTATTCATAATTGCCCCCAAACTGGAAACAGCTCAATTGTTTTTTAACAGCCGAATGGATGGACAAACAGAGGCACGCCCAGATGGGGGAACACTGCTCAGCAGTGAAAAGGAATAAACTACTGATACACGAGCTGGATGAATCTCAAAGTCATGATGCTGATGCAGAGAAGCCAGTCTCGAAAGGCCCATACTGCGTGACCCTATTGCCATGAAATTCTCGGACAGGCAATGGTACAGTGCGGAACAGGTCAGGGGTTGCCAGGGAGAGGGAGTGGGTACAGAGAGGTGTCCCACACAGAGTTATTCGGGAAGATGAAACAGTTCTGTGCCCTGACTGCGGTGGGGGTTACGGGAACCTACGCATGTGTGAACACTGGTAGAACTAACTGTTCACGGAAAAAGCCAGTTTTACTGCAGGCCAATAACTAAAAAACTGTGAGGGCCAGCACCGTCCCAGGCACGCTGGTCACCCTGTGCTACCCTGTTTGCACTTTCTGTTGCTATATCGCCGTCCTTTCCAAAAGTGATCCACGCCCACGTCTCCAACCTACTCCCCGAGAGCCGGTGTGCTGCTCCCTGCCTCACTGAACTGCTACCCAAAGGCACTCAGGAGGCCGCGTCTCCTGTGCTGGAGGACTTCCCTAATGGTTCCGGCTCGCCGCCCTGCCAGGCCTGGGCTCGCACAGCTCTTCCTGAGCCCTTCTTCTTGGCACGTCGTCTAACACTTCGATTGCACAAAAACTGTTTCAGGTGCGTGTATGGGTCTGTCATGGCCAGAAAGTTTTGTCCTCGAAAAGCATGCAGATAGAGGACAAACCCCAGACTTGCTGGAGCCAGAGTAATCAAAACGTTATGTTGAAAAAAAGAGCCAAAATTATTTCTATGAGTGTGAGACTTTCGGGAGAATAGCTTAGGACAAAAATACCAGTGTGCATGAAATTCCAGTTGTCTACAGAATGATTAATCACAAAATTTCATAGACGGATATACAAACACATAGCTTCATGCGTACACATGTGCACACGTTCATGCACACATGTGTGCACAGGGACACACACCTGCACCAAGCTTGTAATTCCCACTATCTGTTCAAAATGACTGGCTGCGATCGTAGTGAGGTGAGGTGGTAGCTTTCTTTTTTTTTAGATTAAACATGCTCATAAGCCTTCATTTTCCTATCTCTTTTACATGCCCCCAGAGTTTGCTTTGGCCTGTCTTCCAATTTAATTATCTTGGTCGTCTGTACTTTTGCAATCAAGCTCTGGAAGGGACCAAGATATTTTGACATTGGTGAAGTTGCAAAATATTTTTACTCCAAACAGTCTATCTTCGGCCAGATTCGTCTGTGTGGTTTGCTCTGCTGGGGAGTTCATTCCACACTCAGCCTATAAACAGTGATTGACACCCCACCACGTGCCAGGTACTGTGCTAGACGTTGTGAGTAGAGAGATGAATCAGACAGACGTGGCCCCTGCCTTCATGGGGCCCACGCGCTGGTGACTGTGAGCAGAAGAATGAGCCCAGACGCACATACAGGACGTGTGCACAGGGCTCTGTGAGTCACGGGCGAACCTGGGAGAGGTGTCTGACCCAGCCAGTGCAAGTCAGGGTCTTTTCTGAAGGGGGTGCTGCCGCGCTGAGTTTCCAGAATAAGGAAGTTGGGATACACCAAGGAAGGTGGGAAGGAAGTGACCGAAGTAACAACACAGGACAAAGCGATGTGCACTAGCCTGGGATTCTGGGGTCATCGTGACCTGATGTCTTAAGAGACATGGCCTCTGTCTGTGGACCCAGCAGAATGCGTCACCTGCATCTGTTGTCTGGCCCTTCCATGCGATCCTCAAGAAGCAAAGTAGCTGCTCTCTGGGGGAGCCAGTGACAGGCGCAGGTCCTGCGGCACGAGTCCCTGCATTTGCCCGGGGTTTGAATTCCCCATGTGTGATACCTCATGACCGCTCATCCTCTCCAGGAACTTCAGTTTCTTCAGCTGTAAGATATGAGTACTACTCTGTACTTTACAGGGTCAGTGCCGAGGTGAGTTTGGCACTGAAATACTGTCAGTGCGCAATATTTCAGTGCAGCGTGAAATATTGTTAGACATCAATATTATAAATGCTGCCACATTATTAATAGGTACGCCTGTCATAGTTTCCCAACTAAATTGTAAGTTCCTGAAAGTCAGAGCCAAGTTTTAATGAAAAAAGGCCAAGAGTCTTTCACATAAAGTTTCGTTTAATTCCTTCAATGATTCTGGGAGCTTGACGTTGCTTTGCCCTTGTTTCGGATGGGAAGGCTGGGGCCCAGGGAGGCAACTGCAGTGCCTGAGGTTGCCGCCGAGTGAGTGGAAGAACCTGATCCCACGTCCCTGTCACCGTAATGACCCTGCCGTTTCCATGACACAATGAAATAAGGAGTAAAATGTGCCACTCTGGGTTTTTTTTTTTTAAGTTATAAACAAAAGAAACTGAGATTAACTAACTTAAGCCAAAAGAAAATCACTGGAGGGTCCCTGCTAGTCCTTGGACTGATGGAATGACCAGGGCTCGAGGTCTGGGAAGGGAAGCCGGGCAGGCAGATGCTGCTGCCATGGCCCCCAGCCTGGGACACTGGATTCTGCCACCACAGCCACCAAAGCAGATTCTGAACAGTCCCTGAGTCTTCGTGACAAAGCTGTAGTTTTGTGCTATAAACATGGCCGTTCCCCTCGCCAGCAGGGATGAGAGGAAACAGGTACCTGGCCTTCAGGAGCCAAACCTATATTGTGCCAACTTCCCCAATTCAGGGGCAACCAGAACCAATCCCTAACTAACAAACGTCCAGTCATCACCCAAGGGAGTTGCTTTTGGGAACCATGCTGATGTCCCCTGAGATCCAAAGCACGAAACAGACTTTCAATCTGGGGGATGGCGAGGCCCACTCTACCTGTTCTGCCTGGATTCTGTCTGGGGCACGCTGCCAGCAGAAGTGCCGACAGGAAGGATTCGGGGGTCGAGTTCCAGGTATTTCTGTATGGACTTCCCGGAAACTGCAATGACAGAGAAAACGCACGAGGAGGAGGGATGTGGGGCTTCCGGGCACAGGAGAGACCCCAGGAGGAGCTCAGTGAGAGGCGCAGTGAGAAAGAGAAGGAAACCCAAACATTGACCGTCCAGGGGAGGATCCCAGTGAGGGTTAGGAAAACAAGGCTAGTTTCAGATAACGTTTGGAAATGAGAAAAAAGCAGAGTTAACATCTGATAGTGTGGGAGGCCCTGATTTAGCGATCAGGGGAGGAACAATAGGGCTAGTTCCAGGAAGAGCTTCTCGGGGGCCAACAGAAGAGGCCTTGGGGGGCAGTGTCAGGAGGAGTCACTCTAAAAGGAGATTAAGAGTTCCAGTTTCCCCATCCCTGCCCCTAAAATTAAAAAGTTGTTTGGGCCTCACGTTTTGCAGCAAATGCCTAACTGGGTCACGTGAACACTAAGCCCGCTCATTTTCCTTTGACGTGTGTGTAACGGGGTGTCCCGCCTCCCTCTGGACCCGTAGCTTCATGGACAGACGCACAGAGACTGGGAAGGGGCGAGAACAGGCATCCAGCTAGGCCTGGGGGTGCAAAACTGAATACAGGGATGGGCAAAAGTAGGTCTACAGTTGTGAGTACACAAAACAGAGTTTCCGTATTGTTATTTATGAGTTATTGCACTCTTTTCCATACGAACAACCGCATACACACTTTTGCCCACCCCTGTATTAGTGGTCGGTGACGTTTTTATCCACTTCCTCCCTGGTGGGGCTGCAGTGGGATCAGGAGGTATAATCAGGGTTTTCCGTGTGTGAATTGGGAGAGCTGCGAAAATCATTTTAACTGTTATTTACTGGGGTTTCACATCTTCAAGCCTTATTCTACGTGCATTTATTGAATCCTCATATCAGTCTGTGGGGTGGGTGAAGTTACTGTCTCTGTGGCGTGGAACAGGGGCCTGAGGTGTGCGGGTTTGGGTAACCTGCCTGAGCTCACGCACGGAAAGCTAGAACTGCAGCTCGGCTTGGGCAGAGCACGCCGGCAGTCAGCTGACGTCTGCCGCAAACAGCGGAATGCAGGCCCCGCGTTCCTCCGTCCCGAGGCCTGTGTTGTCTAACAGAGCAGGGCACTGGGAGGGGGTGCTCCGCAGCCCAGCGAGGTCAGTGAGGTCGGGGTGTCCGTCCTTCCGCTCCACAGTGTGTGTGGACGATGCCTCATGTTCAAGAGCATAGCTGTAGCCCTTTCAGACAGCCCATGGAGAAATGACCAGGCTTGTTTAAAGAGGAGGACAATGTTCTCCATAAATATCCTTTTCATTAGTGGGCAAGTCCCCCCTTACTATGCCCCCCATACTTTTCTCCGCACATACTGTTGACTAGTGTTAAGCCACACATCTGTACCTAAGCCGCACGGCCTTCTGAGAGGATGGAATCACTGTGATTGGCTCCCGCCAGCCCTGAGTCGCTGCCTGAGGCTGCTGCAGGGGCCACATCCCTTAGGGAGAGAAAGAAGAGGATTTGGGGGGGGGGGGCGGTGGTGCAGCGGGGAAGGCAAGCAAATCTGTCTACCACAACAAACATACTGCTCTAGAAAGTAATTTAGTTCCAATACAACCTACAGAAATAGAGGAGGGAAGAGAAAAGAAAGACAGAAGTGTGGAGGGGGGGCAGGGAGGAAGGTGACATTCATTGAGCATTTGCTATGTAAATCCCGTTAGCTCCACTCACGTACTGCACCCTACATTCTCCACACGGTACCTACTGACGTTACACCTGTTTCCTAGACGCTCTGTAAGGGCCTTCAAATCCCATGGCCCCAAAGTGGTGGAGTGATGCTTTGAATCCAAATTGATTGATTAGAAGTGCAGAGGCTGTCGCTCTTAGGGAAGGGTGATGGGCAGTCAGGCAGTTTCAATACAAGTATACAGGAGGCTGATATCAAAGGAACACTGCTGCCTTCTGGAAAACTAGTCCAATGTCTCTTCACACTTCCAGCCCTCTCGAAACCTCTGGTCAAGCTCAGGCATTAACTCACAAATTCATTCACTGACTGCACAGCCTGCCCTGTGCAATCCAGGTTTCTTCCCTGGTACCAGAGTTAGAGGGAACCTCTCCGACCCTGTACTGAATCCTCGTTTCCATATACCAGAGGCGCTGGTGATCGCAGACAGACCTGGTGGGAAAGCAGGACTGGGGCGGAGGGGAGGAGTGGGCAGAGGAAACACAGGCAGGAATGGAACGAGGAACTCCAAGAGGGGCTTCTAATATTTCATTGTTATTGAAAATTACACTTCATAAAAAGTCTTGTTCATTTAAAGCTCAAAGAGTGACAGAAAAATGGCTTTCATGCTTAGCTCTGCTGAGTGTATGACAAATCAGAAAAGATGGGACAGGGAGAAACTTCCAGCAAAACAAAACAGAACATCAGTGTGTAGCATAAATGACACTTCATTAGTGCCGCAGGGCCTTACAGAACAGCCTCGGAAATTCCACAGAGTGATCGCCCCACGCGGCGCGGGGGAGAGTAATTTACTATCATTAGGGGTTTGTAATCCCTGCGATGGAAGGGGGAATGTGTGCACATAACTCTTTAATGACAGCGGGCTCGCAGGCATAAACCCGTAAATGATGAGATGTGAATACATTTCAGAAACTGGAGTTTCTGCTGGGTCAGAAAACGGCGGGCCGTCTGGTTCGCGGCTGGCCGGCCTCGCCCTCGCCCTCTGACCCCGCCGGCCAAGCACCGCAGCCTCGGGCCCTGCGATGGCCATTCTGTCCTTGAGGGGCCTGCGTGGGGTGCGGTGCGGCGGCCTGCTCTCTCCCGGCTCCGGCTCCGGCTCGCAAAAGCACCGAGGACACGCAGTGTTTGTCCGGGGCCGGGGGCCACCCCATCCCCACACACTCGCAGCAAGAGCCCGAGCGCTTCCTGTCGGGAACCCCTTTCTGTACTAAACTTGAGTCATTTGGCACAGGGCCGGTCCAAAGCAAGAATGAAATACAGAAAAAATGAGTAATTTTGCACTGCATCCCCTGCCCTGAACTCCCCTTTTCTCTCCTAACACAGTTTCTTCCCTCAATACTATTTAATTCTCAAACTCACGTCAGCAAAATCTTCTCTGAAGCAAAGACCTGAAACTCATTAACACAGAAATTAAATAAAAGATGTGCTTAGGAGTTACTTTGCCCACTGGGGATTTATTTTTTAAAACATTTTATTTTTATTAATTTTAGACAGAGGGGAAGGGAGGGAGAATGAGAGGGAGAGAAACATTGGTTCCCTCTCGCATGCCCCCCACTGGGGACCTGGCCCACAACCCAGGCATGTGCCCCTACTAGGAATCGAACCGGCAACGCTTTGGTTCGTAGGCTGGTGCTCAATCCACTGAGCCACGTGAGCCAGAGCCCTTTTTTTTATTTTAACCTGGACCCAATCCTCAAGTGAAGCAAGGCTTAGAAACCTTTTCATAGGGATGCTCTCTGGACAAAGACGCCAGGACACCGGGTGGGAAGCTGGGCTTCCCAGAGGTCTGGATTCGACTCTGGGAGGCGCGTTCCTAGCGTCTGGCTGCGGAAACCTGGGCGCGTGCAGTCAAGGAGGCGAAAAGCAGCAAACCACGTCCAAGAGGGAGGCGGCACCAGTGGACCAGAGGTAAAACTAAGACTGAGAGGGTTTCGTTTTGACCACCTGTCACTGGCAGGTCTGCAGGGGCTGGACCGGGGGCCTCCTGGCTATCAGCAGTGTCCAGCAGAGACGAGCAGTGGCCCGTCTGGGCACCAAGTGTCCAGGGAGGTCCGTTCTGGAGGAACCAGGGTGTCCTGTGGCTCTTTGAAAAGCAGGCAGACATTTAGTTCGAGCCTGAAGGGAGGTTCTCCCAGGCGGAGTCTTCTCTTCCGTACTGGTCAGCCAGGTGCTTCAGGGGACAGCTGCCTTCTGTGGTGGGGGCTGGGCGGGGGAAGAATCAGACTCGGACAGCAGCGGAGGGGATCCCAAGTGCTTCCTTTTGGGAAGCGTTTCTGCTCAGCAGCAGCAGCAGCAGGAGCAGCAGCACTGACTGTTGCGCCGGCCGGCCGGCGCAGGTCTCTGCAGGAAGGCAAGCCGCAGGTCCACCATCCAGAGGGGTGCTAGCCTTCCTGCCTGCAGCACGCGTGGGCCGGGGCCGGTCTGGGCGCTGTTGGGGAGGCCCAGTAAAAGTCCCCAGCGTGTTCATTGTAGGACAGAGCCAAACACGGAGATAACTCACTTATCCGGCCTCATGCGGAACAAGCCATTCCACAGACATAATTTTTCAGGTGATATTTAGGTTTGGGTTGTGAGTTAATAAAGTGTGAAAAAGTGGTTGTTGTTAGGGGGTTTTTTGGTCCTATTTCTAGCCAGCCCCACTCAAGGCCCGCCCTGCCTCCACGACACAGCTGGCCTCACTGGACATCGGTCACCGTGTTCCCCACAGAGGCTCCGGGTCTTCTGACTCCAGGGACAGCTCCGAAATCTTTTCAGTACGTTCACATATAGGATGATTTAGGAGTTTCCACTTTCATTCACTACTAGTAAAGAGCTGAATTTAATTCATTCAGTGTTTTTTAAAGCAGCTTTTTAAAGTGCCCAGTGCTGTTAGGTACTGTCAAATTCATTTAGGTTTAACGGCCGGGGAACAGAGAGATATTCTGGATTCAGAACGTTCTGGGAGGAGGTCCGTGTGGAGGCTGGGATGCCCCTCGGCTGTGGCCAGAGACAGGGAGGCAGGTCACTGGCGAGGAGAGGGGGGCCCGGCAGGAAGGAAACACAGAGGTGAAGGCTGGACGCGCAGACCACAGGCTGAGAGAGTGCGTCAGGGCAGGCAGAGACGGGCGAGGCAAGGTGAAGTCGCATGGAGAATCACCTGGTCACTAGCTAGAAGTTTCTTCATGTCTGGGATCCCCACTCTAGCCCACCCACTCTTAAAAGGCCCGGCCCCAGTGTATCTGGGTACTAGCAGAAGAAGAGACATGGCCCCTGGTACCCAAATTTTTACCATCCTAAGCTAACTTTACCCAGGAATTTCCTATTTCCTCACTCTATCATCAAGTTTCATCAACCTATGCAGAAATGAAATTATCCTACTGGAACTTTTCGGAGGTCTCCTATTTTGAAGTATTTGCAATGCCCCCCTTAGGAAATATGTATATGCATCCCACTCCATTGAATAATTACAATAGAAGCTCAAGTCGCCATTGTCCTTTTGAGAGCTGGGAAGCAGAGAGTTCTGCTAAAAGGAGAAATGGTCGTCCTGTAACAGACTCAGCACATTCCTAAAATAAATGTCTAATCAGAGGGGAAAGAGACCCATCCCTCAAACACCTAAGAAAACCCACCTTCCTCATTCTTAGCATATTTCTCCCACATTAAAGAAACCCACTGTCATCTCTGGGCTCGTCCTCCTTGCCTTGGCCTTTCCCTCTGCCCGCCCCCCCCTTGGGCAGGCTCATTTCTCCAGCTCACCTGGCTCAACTGGCTTCAAGTTTAGCCAGAGGCGTTCCTGGTGTCACTCTGGAGTCCCACCTAGCCCCTTCCCTGTGGGAGCCTGAGTCCAGCTCTAGCACCTGACCCTCTCCCACCACGCACACTCCCAGCCATCACACCCTCCAGCATCCAGCATCCCTGGCTCACCCTGGAGCTTCTGCCAAGCATTTGCCTGGATCTTCCCTGAAAACCATGACAATGCATTCATCCCCTGTGTTAATCACAAAGAACCGCCTGTCTTAGCCTGCCACTGGCTGCTATGACCTGTCCACTGTCTGCTGTGGGCCCTTCTCCTTAAGCTCCTATCTTATTTGGTTACTAATAGACCCTGATGGGAAGCTGTCTTTATGAGCTATTAAAATCCTCCCTCAAGTTTCTTCTAAAAAAACACAAAGACTCTGGGGAAGACCTAACAGTATTACTTTAGCATTAATTGACATTGATTTTTTTCAGTGGAAAACACAGGCAACATCGCAGTGTGTAAGAAACTTGGGTCATTTGAGTTTGTGTTGGGGTGGAAGAAACTGAGAAGACGAAAAATTGCAAGTACAGAAGATGAACTTCTCTCAATTCTGCCAGCATGGGCATGAGGCGCTTAAATCTCTGCCTAATAAATGTATGAAACCATAAAAATATTTTTCTTGTCCATTAACTTAGTTCTGTAAGCTCTAAAGGGGGACTTTCAAATAAAGCACAATTTGTCACCCCACATTCAGTCATTCTGAAATACTTTTTTTGGAAAAAGCATTTCTGAAATAATAGAATGATCAAATGACACCTTTTGTGCAAGTTTTTTATGTACATTCTGTACCCCAAATTCTAAACTACTTTAGAAGACAGACAATCTCATTCAGTTCTATGTGTTGAAAACTCTGGAATTGAATCAACCAGTTTCTGCCGGGAAGTGGGAGCTGTTTGGTGTGGGGTTCTGCAGCAGGCTTTGTGTTTGTTTTTCATTTCTCTTCCTTCTATCCACTTTGGAATCCTTGCTCATTTTTTTCAATCCTTTTATGGCACCTACTTCTATGATTTGAACATGGTAGGTGCTGAATAGCGTTTGTTAAAATGAATTTGAGTCAACACGACCACATATGGGCCCATTTTACCTACAATTCTGGGGCAGATGGGCTTCTTGTTTTTCTGTTGTGCGATGAAAGCCAGTTGGCAGGGAGCTCACAGCTTCTCCTTCCCTGGAATCGCTTTTATTATTTATTTACTATTTGTAGTACAAACATGTTTCCAAGAACTTGAGCCACCAGAATGTAGTTTTCTACGTAAATTCAATCCCTCTGTTGGGGAACCTTCTATCTATCAGGGAGAGTTTGGCAAAATTCAGAAATTAGTAAGAAAAAAAATGACTGCAACTATTCTTGGGATAGATGGGGGAAAAAAAGAGGAGAAATATTTATTGAATCCCTTGATGCTTAACCGACCTATAACTGTTTCCAGAACCAGTTCAAACTAATTCTGTGTCTTGTACTCTTTTATTTCAGGAGTAATGAACTTTAGGACCACAGAAGGGGGAACTGGTTTGGCAAAACATTTTAGACTATTCTTTTCTCTTCACTCTGTCCCCTCTTTTTCTTAAATGGTTTCGGTCTTGGCAAAACCAGAAAGTGTTTTTCTCTAGTGCTTTTTATTTTTTGTCTTTAATTTCCAACTAAATGTGCATTTCAAAGAAAATGCAACCCAGCTGTTTCTTATTCCTTTTGCACTCAACAAAATGGTACTTTGTACAAGTCATTCAATGTCCAAGAAGCCTTGAGCCTCTTACAGAAAGTGAGCCTTTCTTTTCTTTGAACCAAGAACACAAGCTTCACCAAAAGAGGAGAGTTGGAACCAAAAAAGGCTGTGATTCGGTTTAATTTAAACGTAGAATTTGTAAGTGAGAGAATGCCTTGGCAGGATGTAGGTCCTTCTGGGTAACTGAAATTCAACTCTTTTATTTACGAGCCCAGACCTCACCCAAAAGTGACGGGTCTATCATCTCTGCCCTGAGGGCTTCTTAGTCGGGAAAATAGTGTGTGTGTGTGTGTGTGTGTGTGTGTGTGTGTGTGTGTAATAGTGGTCCCACTCAGACAATGCATTGAAAAAAGCTAGAATGGACCCTGGTTATTTGGGACTTCAGTATTTAAGAAAAATGATCCTTTCCACAGAAGTGAAGATGAAATTGTTTATAAGTAGTTTACTAAATGAATAATGTAACTCAAAAAACACAAGGAGATATGTTTAATTTACTTATGAGAGAGGAAATTTCCCACTTTGGAAAAATCTATTTGCAATAGAAAAGTAATTTGTATTTTCACTACAAACACGTATTCACTAAAAAGGATTGCTCAAGTTTCTCCACTTGGAAACACTTTTTGGGGGTCCTAATTAGAACTTACTGAATAACTGGAAGTAAAAAAAATGTATTTCTCTAAAGACAGTTTATAATTCCAACTTCCACTAGCAGAAAACACACTTTCCCCATCTTCCTATTGCTCTGAATTCAAATTTATCGACAGTTAAAAAGAGATGTATGACAAGTATGTTTACAGACCTTGCTGTGAGATAATTGCTGATATGGAAAAAATTAACTTAGTAAAAATGCTGCAGCAAATTCTGGCAAGACCCCTAATTTCCCTGTGGCACGTTGTAGGGGCACTTAAAAACTCTGCCGCTTTCTCTCATAAGAACACTTTGTATTTGTTAACTCTGAGGTTCTTTTGGTGTTGTCTGATAAGATGACTTGTGCCTTACTTGTAAGACTTCTGTTCTAGGTGTGGCTCAGTTTCCACACTGACCGGGAGGAAAACTACCAGGGCCCCTAAGTCACCGGAGCTTTGGTGGGAAGCAGGGAAAGATTCTGTTCAGTGAGCCTCAGCAGTGAGGCATGCTTTGCAAAGAAGACGGTGCCTGCGTGCGAAGAGAAAAGGCTTTGTTCCTTGGGGTAGCTGTGCACCTGAGAGGTTGACACGGCTGGATTTCAGTGCCCCCACCCCACCCCCCGCCACTGCACCAGCACAACAGCTGGGATAGGGGACGGAAAGAATCTGGAGAAAAGCCACGTCTGATGAAGAGCTTTTGCGTTTGCTGTGGCCTTTCAGATTCAAAACCCCACCTCAGTCCCTCCTGCAAGAACTTCGGGGGAGTCTCTGTTGTTCACTAACACCACTGGGACTGCGGAGTCCTTGTCCTCTGGGGACTTGTAAGTAGCATTGAAATTGGAATCAAAATGAATTTGGAGTGTCAACGGAGGACAGGAGACATCTGAATCACAAACTGAGCCGAGGCACTGCTGCCCTGGAGCAGCCCACTGTCTAGTGGGGGGAGGCAGACCACCTGACGAGGTCATTTGAATGGGCCCGGGAAAATTCACAGACTGTGCACGCAGTGGGTGTGCTGCATCACAGGGCAGAACCAGGCCGAACCCGCATCCTGGGTCCTGGACAACCCCGAGCAGGGGCCAGGAATGTGCTAAGCACGTGAAGGACTAAATTGCCACTCTTCCTAGGTGCTGATCCACTTCTTCTCACCTTCAAACATTTTGCTTGGAGACAATGAGTTATAATTCTACTTATTTTCCCTTGGACCCAAAGGAAATGAAGTATTTTGGGGAAAAAAATAATAATGGGCAACTCCGGCATTTTTTAAAACCATGTGTGTTTTCACTTCCTAGTTCCTTATAATTTAGAAAACAAATCAAATTTAAGTTCAGTAAGTTGTGCGGTATTCTCTTCATTTAGAAATAGAACAGAACACACTATGGAGGCTTTGCTCATGAGAAGTTTGGGTGAGTTGGGCATTTATTTTCATGGCAATAAGCATGTGGCAGAGGGAAACGGATTAAGGAACTGGGACAACAGGGACTAATCTCCCCAGCAGGGGGTGACAAGCTCCCAGAATGGCCTAGTGACAAATGCAGCGCAGGAGAGAATCTGCTAGGAAGGGGACCAGGCTGGTGGGGCCACAGCAGAGCTGGCTATGTTGGTTTTAGCTACGGCGAGCAAAAATTGAAAAACCGGAAAGTTTAGGGCCCTCGGGCTATCTCGTAGATTATATTAGGAAGAGATGGAAAGGCTGGAAAGAGCTTGAGTCCAAAAGTCTTTCTAAAAGTCACCATTAAGGGTACAGTGCCTGTAAGTTTTTAAGACTTTCCTTTTTCCTTGGGGCTTAGTATTAAATACCAGTGCCCTTGGTTTTCTAACGTTCCTGCCATCATACAACTTAACTACGCATTGAGTTTTACCCGCGGCGACAGTCGGAGAAGGCCAGCCATGTGGAGGCCGTGTGTAGGTGTGCCTGGCTGGCAGGAGGAGGATGCTCAGAGGAAACGGCGGATGTCACTGAAGGAAACCTACCCCTGCTTCACAGGCCGCAAGGCAGCCTTACCCTGCAAAACCGACACATCCCCACGACTTCAACACTTTGGAAATGAGAGTTAGACTCACCTACTTTTTTCTGCTTGCTTAGGAAAAAAAAGAAAATGCATATGTATTTGATATCTGTCAAGTGTTAGTTTCTTTTTATTAAAAAAATGCTTTTATTTATGAGGGAGGGAAAGAAGGAGAGAGGGAAGGAGAGAGAGGGAGAGATGTGAGAGAGAACCATTGATTGGTTGCCTCCTGGACACAACCCAACTGGAGATCAAACTAATAACTTAGGTATGTGCTCTGACTGGGAATCGAACCCACAACTGTTGGGTGTACAGGATGATGCTCCAACTGAGTCACCCAGTCAGGGCATATTAGGCGTTTTCATAAATGATTTTGATGTTAACAGCCACATGGTGTACCTACGATCAGTTCTGGGCTGGCATTTAAATCCAGGACTTCTAGGTTCAATTCTCCTTTCGCTACTCCCGGCGCTTCAATGCTCACAATTAAGGGTATTCACTTTTCTCTATTTGGTTTTCGCTTTTGATGATCCCACTACTGGCATTTTAAATATTTTTAGAGTCAGATTTTCTTAGGACAATCTCCTGTGTGAGGCATTATTGTCCCAATTTATAGGTGAGGCAACTGAGGACCACAGGTTAAGCACCAGGCCCCAGGCTGCAGACCTGGATCGGGGTGGTCAGGCTGTGGGGTCAGGCAGGCCCAGCTCGGAGCCTCTGGGGACATCCCCTCCACACAGGCGTCTCTAGCAGCCACCCAGCATCACTGGGACCGCCTTGGCAGCCTAGGCACCCACTAGCTGACTTGTTGTGGGCAGCAACACAGACTTGAGAAATGCAAATTGCGACCTTCACCCCAAGACACCCTCCCCTAGGCACACAGCTTGGCCATCGGCCATAGGAGACTGGGACACTGGAGCGTCCCGTTAGGTGACTACTTTCGTCCTCAACTATTGTCCAAGACTGGTTTGGCGTTAAAGGGAACCACAGTGATTGGAAACATTTGGCAGAGTAAAGGGAACTGGCTCAGACTTCTGATTTTTCTTCTAACGAAGA
Organism: Phyllostomus discolor; assembly: GCF_004126475.2. Classification (NCBI taxonomy): domain Eukaryota; kingdom Metazoa; phylum Chordata; class Mammalia; order Chiroptera; family Phyllostomidae; genus Phyllostomus; species Phyllostomus discolor. The sequence goes on along the minus strand of NC_040916.2, from coordinate 23,376,238 downwards.
AAGCTATCAAGGAAAACGTCAGGGAGCGACCACCCCGCCCCCATCCTCCACCCCCGCAGGACACAGGGTGTCTTAGCAGACCCTGTCATAACTCTGCCCCTCGACGGGGTTTAAATCACTCGCCAATTGCAGAGCAGGCAGAAATCGCTCTGAACCCACAGCGCTCGATAAATGTTACTGTGTTATTGAGACATAAATCCTATGTCAGCTCGATGAAATGTCTGCGGCCATCGAGTTAAACCAGTCAAGGCAGCTACTTAACGTTTTCCAAACATTCGATTATTAAAGTTCAGACAAGAGGCTTGGGAAGAAAGCTGCATTCAGATGGACCTTGAAGAGCCGTTCCTCACATCTGTGCAGTGAGCACGGGCATAATGACTCTCCCAGCGCTGCCCGCCAGCTTGGAGAAGGGCCTGGAAGGGGCACCTGAGGGAGAGGCGGCCCAGGATCCTGGGGACCTCGTGGACGCTCCCTTTTAACCTCTTTTTAGGGCGTCTTCTACAACGAGGAGAGTGAGAAGCACTCATGATGCTCAACAGATATGACCCCGGGTAGTTGACTGCAGCCCGTTTATGCAAACGAACCAGAACCTTCTATCTGGATAGCTCCTTATTGTTTTGGAGAATCTCCCACATCTACTTCCCCCTCTCCTCACTACTTCACAGAAAAACATTGGAATGATCAAAAAAGGACTTACCTAACATCTCACCTCCACACTACACGTTTATCTAGTTCTCCTTCTCCAACCCTGGTCTCAGGGTGTTCTTCCTTCTCCCCAACATGAGCCGCTTCACAGAACTGCGCCATCTCAGCCCTTCTCTCCTCTCTTTCCTCTGTGCTCCATTTGCAACCTCCTCTGGTTCACTGGCCCTGTCCCAACAGCATCTAAACAAGCTCAGCCCTCCACACATCTAACAAACATACTTCTGTCACTCTCGGCCCCCATCTCTGCCTTATCTGTGTCCTTTCAATGCCAAACTTTCCAAGAGTCTTGTTCACTCAGTCTTCCACGATTCACCTCCCATTCAGTCCTTAAGCCCTCCCCCAAGTCTGGCTTCTGCCCCTAAATCCTCCACTAGAAATGATCCTGCTCAAGTCGCCATGTAGGTTAGAAGTCTCTGGCAGCAAGTAACAGAATCCCACTCAAACTGGGATAAATTACAAGGCAGGAAGACAAAGAGCAGGACAATGATCCGACATCCAGAGGCTCCAGGTCAACACGCCCACCTGAGTCAGGTGGGTACAAAAGGGCTGCCATAGATCCAGGCTTCACATCAACACACAGCGCTGTTCCGAAGAGGAAAAGCCATCCCAGCTTGTGGCTCTGTTTGGGGAGCAGAGAGACTTTTCCTTGAAACTCCCAGAAAACTTCTCTTCCCATTTCCTTAATGCAAATTACCTGTCACATGCCCTCTCCTGAACCCAGCCTTAAAGCCAGGCGAATGCTTGCAAATGCCTTACTCATAAGCACAAAAATTTCTCCTATATCAGTGCTTCTCAACCAGGGGTGATGCTGCCCGCCCCAAGGACCCTCTGTCAGCGTCGGGAGTCAGTTTTGATTGTTGAGATTGTGATCGTGGGGGCACAGGTCAGGGGTGCTGCCAAACGCCCTACACAGCCCGGCACAGCCCCTACAACAAAGACTGATGCGGCTCCGAATGGCACAGTACCGTCCTCCTTCAGTGTCATCTCCACAGCCCATCAACCACAGCCTCCGCCGACGCCAACGCCCAGGTGTCTCTGGAGTGTGTCCCTCCCTCCGCCTTCCCAGCATCATCTCCTGTGCGGGACCCTATCCCTTAGTATCTTTTGCATCATTTCTGCAACTGGAGTGTCCAATATGTCCGCCGTCCAATCAGCTAAACCCAATGCATCCAGCGTCAGGTAGGGTTTGGCTCCATAGGGAAGAAGAGTCCAAGTGAACCAGACAGACGTGCGCTTCCCTCTCGTGTCTAAGAACCTGCAGTTCAGTGGGGTGTGGGGTACAGCTGTTCTGGGAATGAGATTTGTCTAAAGGGGGACTCCCCAACTTCCATGTGCACCAGCATTAATGAGGAAGTTTCTAGAGGCCCAGGGTTTCTCCGTCTAAAGGTGAGCCCGCACCACCTGCGCCGCTGACAAGCCGCACTTCTGAAAAGGGTGGAGTTCCCTGGCAGGGACCCAGGTGCTCTCAATCTTGTTACTTCCTCCTTTTTTTTTTTCTCCTGAGGCATTTTCTATGTGGTCCAAACATGTGCTTGAGTTCTGGCAACCGCACCATAACTCAACTAGCAGGATGCAGGAAGGGACAAAGGGGGCTCCCACCTTCTTGATGTGAAACCCGTTCATTCTGCTTACATCTCATTGGACACTCTGTGGTCCCCATTTAGGGAACCATTTAGCTGTGAGACACTGGTGAATGTGAGTCACCAGTTTAGCTAAAAATGGAGATTTCTACTGATAAAGAATACGTGGGAAATGATACTGTGGGACAACAAGTTGTCCTGGCCCTGAGCCAGTCATCTTCTTAAAGGAAAAGAGTGGTTATCTGATTTGTTGCTTAACCCCTTGAAGGGCTGACTCCCTGTGATAGTTGGGGAAAATGTTGAGCCCTGAATAATGTGGCTGAAAGTGTTTATCACCGTCTGATCCACGCTAACTTCTGTGTTCTTGTTGCTAATGATCCCTCCAAATAAGGGCACCTTCTCATATGCAGTTATAATGTACTTCTTGCGGGTCTCTGAACTAATAATCTCAGTTGATCACTCTCTCTCCTCTCTCTCTCTCTCTCTCTCTCTCTCTCCCCCTCTTCCCCCACTCTCCCCCCCCCCCACACACAGCACACGAAGAATACGGCGGCACGGCATGGGCTAGGCTCGCCCCTCGCCAGCAGAGTCAGGGTGCCCTCCTGCACTTCCCCCCCTGCCCCAGGCAGCAGGGCGAGGGAGGAACAGCAAACAGAAGCCGGTCTTGGCCAGGCCCCACAGCGTTTGCCGAAGACCTGGAATGGGAATAAGCTGCCCCGACGTGGAGGAGAGGGTCCCCGTCTCCAGACAAGAAGGCATTCCAACTAAGACTAGAACCAGCTCAGGCTCCACGGCTCCGGCAGTGAGCTCTCCCCTGGGGTGACGTGTCACAGGAGAGGAAGCAGAGACCTTATCACTTGAGGCACTTAAACTTGAGCTAAGGGAGAAAACACAAGAAGCACTTTTGTTGCTGGAAGGAATGGGGTTTACGTGCCCAGGGGAGGATGAAGAGGTCAAGTGGCTTGTCAGAGGCCAGAAGCCAGTCCGATGCAGAACTGGGACCAGAGCTGGGCCTCTGGCCTGCAGGACCAAGCCCCACCCTTCTCCTTGCAACTGGCCTCTCAGTCCAGGGGCTTAGGCCTCCACATACAAATTGTGGTATAACTGTATTTTTGTATTCCTGCCTCCTCCCTCAAGTCACACTAAAAACAACAGATAAAAGGAGAAAAATACCTTTTGTTTTCTTATAACAAAAAAAGAGTCACAGCCCCAAGCCCCTATCCTGAACCCAAAACTGTATAATTTAGAGCAAACTGAGGAAGATGCTGAAAATGGAGACCCATCTTCTTGGCCTTTGTTTCGGAAATGAGATTCCTCTCCCACTTCCATGTGCACCAGCATTAATGAGGGAGTTTCTAGAGGCCCAGGCTCCTGAGTTCCACCCCCAGGGTTTCTCGTTCGACAGGTGAGCCCGCACCACCTGCGCTGCTGACAAGCTCACAGGTGATGCCAAGGCTATGGGCCAGGAACCACTAATTAGGAACCTGAAAGCCTATGACAGGGGTGTCAAACTCATGTTCACTGGGGGCCACATCAGCCTCGAGGTTGCCTTCAAAGGGCAGAATGTAATTTCAGCTCCTTAACAGTTAAAGAGTAGTCACATTTACACAGTCCTAAAATTATTTCAGACTATGTAGTCTTTTAACTAGAGCAAGGAACTAAGGGGATTGGTACGGGTCCTTGGGAAATCAAGGGTTGTCTCTTTAGATGCCTGGTTAAATACCAAAACAACACAAGGAAAGTAGTTCCCCTCCACAATCTGGTCTTCTGGCTGGCAGAGGCAGCCAGAAGGAAAAAAAAAAAATTGGAGACGGAAGCCATGACAGTACAGCACAGACAACGATACAAACGCTTTGCTGTGAGCTACATAATCCATCTGAACACTGAAACTGAGCTGAGATGGTCCCCAAGGAAAAAGACACGACAGATTTTAAAATACAGACTGAATCCCACGTTTGGACCTCTCTCCTCCCCACTCTTCTCCAGCAGATGTTGACCCCTAAAAAAGATGCTTGCATAGGAAGAAACTAGCGTGGAGACTATTCATAGATAACACAATGACCTTTTTTAAGGAACGTGAGCAAAAGTCATGTGAAGTACATACAACATGGAATTAATTACCCTTATATATATTGTGACCCCTTGAACTTGTTTTTAAAAAGATGAAAATAGGAGAAATGAAAATCCAAAGGAGATAACCTACCAAAAAGAGTGAGCGCAGGCTCCTGGAGATCCAGAAAGAGAGAAAAGAGAAAACTGATATTGTTGCAAAAATTTAAGTCATTTTGGATGGAGAAAAATCTGTTTGAAACTCAGGGCAGGCTTGAGGAAATCTCAATAAACAAAATGGAAAGAAGTGGAAATAAGGAAACATTTACAGAAGAAAAAGAAAGAGAAAAATAAATGAATAAACAAAAAGTTGCAGACCTAAAGGACATTTTGAAGGAATAAAATTCCCCCTGGAAAGCTGAGCTCAAGACATGGTCTCATGTGCAGGTAGTTGTTTTGGGAAGGCGTCCCTGGCAACAGAGAGGCATGGGAAGAGTAAAGCAGGGAAGGGAGAAGGCCAGTGTGGTGGTTCCTGGGTCAGCCAACACCACGGGACCTCTGAGCCTCTGCCCCGCCTGTGCCTGCAAGGGCGGGGGGGGGGGGGGGGGGCAGCGTTCATCACCATCTCCTAGGCCACGTTGATCAAGGGCACCTCGTGCTGTGGGAGCCCGGTGCACTTCCAGGTCTGCCCATGAACAGGTGCCCAGAGGGGCCCCACAGGGATCCCAAACCCCTACATCACGGAAGCCCTGGGCAGAAAGGATGGGTGTGCGTGTTGTCTGATGTGAGGTGCTGTCAGGCCACATCCTACCAAGTGGGTTACTACAGAAAAGACTAGAAAAGACCACGAAGGATGTAGTGGAAAGAAAGACATGTTGGACAAAAAGGTTGAATTGTATCCTAACAAAAAGAGACATGGGCATGAGTTGGAAAAACATGTTAGTAAAGTTACTAAACTTGAAGGAGAAAGAAAGACTATGAAAATGGCCAAGACATAAGCAAAACAGACATGCAAATCATTTACAAAAGGCAAAAAATATCAAGTGGTTCTGACTGACCATTGCAATGGTCAACACTAGAAGACAGTGGAGAGACATCTACTAAACCCCAGGTAGCAAGACTGAGAACAAAGAATTTCACTGCTAGACAAAGCACTGTCCGGGTGCAAATACAAGAGACGCGTGCTTTCAAGCTTACAGAAACTCAGAGAAGACAGCTCCTGTTAGAACATCTGAAAACATACTCCTGGACAACATCAGCCAAGCAAAACCTCAGGCTTGGGAAAGCCAGGCTATAAGGACTGGGAAAAATTAGTGACTTGATTTAAATATAGAACTAGAGCGAAGCCACGATGAAAATGAAGCTAAAGAACAGGATTCAAACAGCTTAAAATTTTGGCTTTGTAAAAATAGCAATTAGCAAAACCCTTGGGTGGATTATTTTCCTCTCTTATCATAGCAGACAATCATTTGATACTGTCTAGCACTGAATAATGCAGTTTTCCGACATAGTATTCCAACTTTATAATGCTTCTCAGAATCGTGTGCCTCGATATTAGGGATATGTGGAAGTAATAATAAAAAATCTATGGAAAAACAATTATCTGAAGCTCATGACTCTTACAGTTTTACCTTGATTTCTTCGTCTTCTAACACCATTGTCTGTGTGGTGCACGATAAAAAAGACCCCTCTTGTGCGGTCGTGAGACTGATGACCTGGCTGGTTTGGCAGAGTCGACCCCTCTGGGGAAAGCCGGCTGTTCACTCAGCCCCGCCCCCCACACTCTATCTTCTCCGCCAAGGATTCTACTTCCTTCCTGACTTCACTGTCTGAGATCAAGAGGGATTTGGGGAGGATTTGCCATTCACTAAATACTTTATGATTTGCTTTGAACCACTCGTTCTGGTTATTTTTGGCAATTTTTCAGCAGTTTGGAGGGAGCAGAAAGAACGTGAAGAACCATTTATAAAGCAGACGGCCGAGTTTTGACTTCTGATCCTGTGTTTCAGCGTTTCTCAGGACTCGTGGAAGCAGACGTGGCTAAGGCGCTCGCCACCAGAGAGCACTCTGAAGCCTCCGTGACAAAGGGGGAGAATGGAGAGCTGGCCTGTATACAAGGTGTCACCAAGGCCGCAAAAAGAAGAGGGTGCTCAACACAGCCAAAAGCTCCCTAGAGGACAGAAAAGCAGCGAGGGGAAAAGACCTCTCAGCTGGTCACTGGCTTGCGTGTGGCTGCCTTTCTGTGGACACATCTTGTGATGGAGGACTTCGGGGAACACTTCTCTCAATGCCTCTTAGTGGCCTCTGCTCCTCCTGGTAGCAACAGAGATTCCGAGGGACTCGGCACAGTCAGGAAGGCTGTGGAAGTCTTACTCCTGAGTGTGGACTGTTGAGTGAATCCTCTTTGAAGCAGGAAGTGATTTCTATTAATATATAAACATGTGCGTGTATCAACCCTGGGATATAACTTTCCTTACAGGTCTATTTCTAACTTAGTCCCTATCTAGGGTTCTCTCCCACAAACTACCTAAGATGATGACAGGGAAGGGAGAATGTTAACCATGCATTTAGGGCTGAAATAATATCTAGAGAGAAACATAATAAATAACTAATCGATAGGTAATCATTGTAAACCAGCAGTCAGACTGCTCCGAGGTACATCCTGCTGTTTAATTCTAAGTTTTGGGACCATGGCCATGTGTCCTATACCCTCCAAATAAATAAATAATTAAGCTGACTAGGGTGTGGAGGTAAACCCAAAATGTAACACAAAGAGTAACAAATGAGGTGGCTGTATGAAAAATGAAGAAAACAACTAACCAAAGTAACTCTAGAAAACAGGACTTGACTGGATACTGTAACGGTTAATATAAAAAATGTAGCACACATGTTGCATTCTAAAAAATAAATTTGTTTTGCACAGGGGTTTGGACTAGCAGTTCTTAGACTACTTTATGCGTTTTTGAGGATTGAACAAATAGGAAAATATTTTGTAGACAATGAGAGCCAGATTTCTCCCTGTCAGAGAAAGGAGTTATAGATAAGGGAAGAGCAAGTCTAGATAAAGGACCCTGTAGTATTGGATTAGAATTGGATGTATAGGTGTGAACTCCTGGCCTTTACCAGGTGACAGATGATTGACAGATGATTGACAGATGACAGACAGAGATAGAGACAGAGACAACTTCCAAGTGTTATTTCTGCGTCCTAAACAGGCCCAGCCTCAGGTGCCCCGTAGTTGCACCTTCCTGCAAGTACCTGTGCCCTGAAACGGGCACCCACAGCCCTCCCGACACATCATCTGCCCATCCGTGCCCCGTCACTGACTTCCAGAGGCTGGGATCAAATACACACAACTTACTTGCTCTTATGACTGGGACGAGGAGACAGTGAATTGTAATTATTTTTAATTCAAAATGCTACCTCGTGCCGGTAAAATACTACTCAGCAATAAAGAGGAACAAACTACTTACAACAATATGCAACGTCATGGATGGATCCTTACAACACGTAGCGCAACGGAAGACAGATGCGGAAGAGTACACGCCGTCCAACTATAGGAAACTTTGGAGAAGGCGGGTCCCCTCTTTGCTGAAGGAAGCCGGCGGAGTGGTTGCCGGAGGGCGGGCAGGCAGGCAACAGCGGGTAAGGAAAGCGAGAGAATTCTCTGGGATGCTGCACATGTTCTGTAAGTTCTCAGGGGTGCTGATCACACTGCTGTGTACATTTGTTCACACTCATTGAGCTGTACACTCAAGGTCTGTGAATTTCACTGGATGGAAATCAGAAATTATCCAAGTTTCCCATCACATTAAAAATGCTATCTCAACAGTCTCAGGCATTCCACTGGTGAGAGAGAGTACAGCTTGGAATAAATGTTTGGAGGATTTTCATGTTAAGTATTAAAAGCTTTGAAATACTCATACTTTTGACTCAGTAATTCAAATTTTAGAAATTTATGCTAAAACCAGGGTTGGGGGACAATTTCTTTATATTTATGGTTATAATACTAATATATTGCATTATAAAATTTTTAAGCATAAAGGAAAGTTGAAAGAATTTTACAGTAAATACATTCATACCCATCACCTTGAGTCTACCATTAATATTTCACTTTTTTGCTTTATCGCTGTCAACTGATCATTCTTGGATTCTTGGGGTGCGCCGAAGGGGGAGGCAACTTTGCCCAGTGCGAACAGCTCACTGGTAGGCAACACGGGTGTCTGTGAGGACAGCACGCTGTGGAACAGCTCCCAGGGCTACAGCGCTGCTGCCCGAAACCAGCAGGGCCAGCGAGGGCCCCTCTTCAGCTGGGCAGCTCCGGGCCGCCATGGTCCGCCCCTCAAGGGTCTGCTCCTGTCTGTTCCACTGTGCTCCAGGGAGACATCTTTTGTCTCCTAGGTGTTCCAGCTCCAGCCAGGGGATCGCCTTTCCCAGTCACCAGTGGAAAGGAACCTCCCAAGCCCCAGGGAAGCTGCTGGCTTATAGAAGCAGAAGTCCTCAGCCCTAGCCCGACAGGTCAGAATGGAGTCCCTCTGATTGGCCAGGGCTGCACAGCTCTGATTGGATGGGGACAGCCTCAGTCCTGCCGATTGAAATAAAACTCCAGGACTCCCTTCGCAGAGGCCCATTCAGAAGGCAGGAGCGTTCAGAAGGCAGGAGCGCAGTGCTGCGAGAAGGGTGGTTCCTCGAATTCTCTGCAAGGTGCAGTGCCCGTAACAGGCCCTGGTGCAGAATCGCTGCCGTGCTCCCTCCCTCCCTCCCCTTCCTCCCTCCCTTCCGTTTGAGCCCAGTTAGCCACCAGGAGCTCTTCTTAGTAGGCCTCTTTCCCCCCCTCAGGATTCACATCATGTATCTGTCTATCCCTCTGTTTTTTGAAGTTACAATCAATTTGTGGAAATTTGATATTTTTTTATAATACTGAGGACAACCAGCCGGGGCGGGGGGGGGGGACCTTTAAAACACTAACAGATTTTTTTTTCTTCCTGTGCAATAGTATTCCACGAGTTTATAAATCCTATCATGGGTAACCAAAATATTTTCGGTGTACTCTTGGAGTTTACCCAGGAACCAGATCGAGCGACGACCTCTGTGTTCTCAGGGACACACCTGACGCCTCAGACACCCTTGCTAACCCGCCCAGGTCCCACCAAGTCCCCAGCAAGCAGTCATCCTCTCACGTCACTGCACTGACTCCGAAGTTGGAGCCGTGGCTGAGTGAGTGCAGGCAGAGGAGTGAACCCGGCATTCAGGGTGATGGGAACAGGACATCGAAGTGCGCGCAACTGTCCAGGACACTGTCGCGTGGAGCTGGCCCTGTATTCTGGAAGGGCCGTCTCCAAGGATGAGAGCGAGACGTCTGAACTTGTACCGAGGGGTCTGAGAGAGTCAAACAAAGACTGATTTCCTTTGTAATTATTAAACATTCCGGGCTCCCCACAAATGCGAACCAATGGTGGTTCGTGTTGGACACTCGGGGGTGCCCCGAGGCGGCGGCAGTCCGTCTGGCTGAGCACCTCCTGGGCTGCGGGTCACGTCATTCTGATTTTCTGGTGCAGGGCTGTGGGGACCTGGACCGGGTGGCCTCAGGGGGTTGGGAGGGACTTTCTGCCAATCCAGTCAATGACAGCTCTGGCTTAGCTAGCTTGTTTTCAAAATCACAGGCACAGTTGTTCCAAAATTAATATTTTTGAATATTCAACACATCCCTGAGGGAGGGCCAAAGGCCTCCCCACCTTTGTTTCCTCTGCAAAACAAGTCAAGATGAAGTCTTCGCTGATGAAACTCTTGGCATCCTCTGGTTCAGCTGCACTGTGTCCCTGTGGTGTTCCCTCTTGAAAATCCCAAAATAGTCACAGAGCTGGCCTCCAAGGCTAGAGCTGACCTGGCCTGCCTGGCTGCCTTCCAAAAGGGATTCTTCTGAAAATATTACTTTGCTTTTTCCTCCCCAGAGACCTTGTTTCTAGTGTTAGAACCCGTGCAATGCGGTATCCTCCCCTGCTTATGATATAGGAACTTTATCTCGCTGGCTTGTTTCCCACAGCCAGGGAGTGCAAAGGGAACACTTGAATGAGTACTCGATAAACTGAATCCCAGGCTCTGAACCACAAGGAAAACCACCCAATGTTGGTGAGGCCAATGTTGGTGATGGATATGCAGGGAAGGTATCAGAGCAATGGTATTTTGTTAAAAAAGGGATAATAGATACATCGTTTTTATGCTATCACTATAATTAGTGAAATTATATACACATAGGGGGAAAGACCAGGAGAAAATACAAAAGCAAGGAGACTTTCAGTTAGGAGTTTATCACTGGTTTTGCCCCGTGAATTTCTGTTAAGAGGTAAGGGGAGAATCCAAGTTGGAGAGGGTGGGGGTGCACAGGCTTTGCTCCGTGTGTGTGTGTGTGTGTGTGTGTGTGTGTGAATGAAAATAGCTTTGCTTTATTTTTCTGAGTATATATGTGTATATATAAACATATGCATATATGTAAATATGCATATTACAAAATCACAATGAATAATTAAGAAGAAAACAATCTGTAATCCTATCTAAACAAAACTATAGTTAGTATTTTAGCATGTAGCCTTCTTGATAATTGCTGCTTATTATGTCCACACACATAAATTCGTATTGCTTTCTAACAAAGGCGGCAATATTTGTAATCCTTTTGTCACTTAACAATTGCCATAAACATTCTCCATGTTAATAAATGCCTTTCTCTAGTTGTATTCTGTTGTGTGGATAAATGTAACACACTTAATCAAGCCCCTCTGGATGAACACTGGTTATTCTGAACTTTTAGTTACTATAAACAGCGTCACGTTGAATAGCCCGGCACACACGTCCCTGTACAAAAGCCCGTAACAACACGAGAATTTCTGCGTCCCTCACCGCTGCCACCTCGGGGTATCAGCCTTCTTTCTACTTTCTCAAAAGGCCATTGTTGAAACGCATGCCCAAAATCTCCCCTTCCTCGCTAGGTCTTGCCTCATGAATACATGATTTGTCTTAGGAAACATCTAGAAACTTCTGGAGGATAGTCCTAGTGGAAGGGAAAAAAACTTGATTTGGTTTTAGGCTGTTTTTTTCCCAGACAACAGAGATAGTCGAGCCCCATCGAGCCTGAGCTTTATGTCTCGTACCTGGTAAATAGTTCCCTGTGACCTGAAAGAGGAGTAATTAAGCCAATGGAGATGCTTCACAAATATGCAAAAGCAGACCTGAAGCAATCCAGGGAGCCACCAATGCTTCCCCATGTGAGTCTAAAATTATAGCAAAGTTTTTCTCCTTTACTTAAAAAAAATTATTATAAAAGCATTGTCATCACTCAACCCTTTAAGAATAAGCATGGAAATCACTCTGAACTCTAATTTGAGGCCTGGGCATTTAGGTATTCATTTAATTTCAGACAAATAAACTACAGAGTTCTAGCAATTTATTATAGGTCTAATTTGCAATAAGGGATACCAGTGATATTTCTACCAGCATTTTAGTAGAAATTTAAAATGTATATTTATAACACTTAGTCACTTCCCTTTAAAAGTAATATCTTTTCAGCCTGCAAGGGAAGTGGCCAGATGGCTAATTAGGATACCGAAAGTCAGCTGCACTGTTAATAAGGTCTGTGCACGTATTAACCGGAATATTAGCTTAACTAGAATATCCCATTCCCCAACAATGAGAAAAAACACATGTAAGTTCAGAAAACGAGCTAAGTGGTTTGGTAAATGTCTAAATAAGACCGTTACAGTTACATGTTCTTGCTCACCTACACTGCGATGAGAAATCAAACCATGCCCAAATGTATCCCCTTTATTTTGTTGCTATGTCCCCTCAACCCTACTCCCTGTTCCCTGGCAATATATCTATTTTTTGAACTGAAAAGTTAGTGATTCTTGAAGTTTATGTGTTTTTTTTGTTGTTGTTTCTTGGAGGATACAAAAAGATTAGCTATTTTTAAGATATATATGTACACTCGTATACATATACATAAAGGCTTTGTAGTATATTAGTGAATCAAATACATATAATTTCAGTAATTCTAACCAGTTATTTTGCCACTCTTCCCACAGCTAAAAACAGTGTTGTGTTTGTTTTGAAGAGGAAACAATGAAGAGTTAACAATATATATTTTTAATCTCCACCAAAATGCTGAATTACATACTTTCTGGGAAAAGATGCACACTCTCGTGGCATTCAGTGAATTACCAGCATCTGGAACTCAGTCACGTTCGCAGTTAAATTAATAAAACCAGGTTTGCAAAAATCTCTATGCTTGCTTTCAAGGAGTCAAGAGGTGAACGCATCCATATTTTGTTAAGAAAGGCAATTTAAACTCCTACAGGAAAGAAAAGTAACATAAACATGATGGTTGACACTGAACCCAAATTGGGAGCCTGGAAATTAACTAAGAGAATGCATGCGAAGGGCGCGCACGCGCAGTCGGCACTGGGCACGTGCTCGGGATCAGCTGTTCTCTACCGGCTGCCAGTTGCCTGCCGTGACCCAGCCACTGACTAGGTCCTCTCAGTGAAGTGGGGACGGTAACAGCGCCTACTCTGCGGGATGGCTGCAGGAATCAAAGAAACGCTTAGAGCAGAGCCTGGTCGGCCAGAAGTTCTAGCCAAAGATTCGTTTTTATTCTTAACTCTTCATACCCAACATAAATCATTTTGCCTGGGTCATTACTAGCAGGAGTTATATATATTTTATTCTGCTAATTAGATTGCCAAAATCTTGGCCGGTAAAGATAGTCTTTTTTTTTTTTTTGTAGTTCCCTCCCTGTCTAGCTTTGCACAATAAGCATGTGACTCACACTCTGTTAGTGCCGCTGTTTCTGTCTGTGTATTAGTTAATGTGTGAATCTGAGAATAGTGAGTTATGGTTAAACTGGACTCTAAGAGAAATAAAGAGCTAAAACAAAGACTCCCTACTCAGTTCATCCAGAGACGAATAAAAGGAGAACGTTGGATATTGCTTATCTTTTACTAACTTCTGTGACGGAAATGACTCATCAGCCATAGACGTGTTCTCAAACACAGATGCTTCAGAGGAGAGGAGGAGTATTGGTGCTCAGCAGGGCCGCACACTGCAGGAACAATAGGTGCGATTGAAACAGAAACAAAACCTTGGCGCTGGGGTTCTGAACCCATTTGTAGGACAACAGCGCCACCTGCTGGACAGAAAAAGCAAGTCTGATAGAGTTTTGTTCTTTGGACCATGCTCATTCCTGCCCCCTCCAGGCAGGGCCGACTGCAGGGCTGCAGGTGCGAAAGGAAGGCACCCGAAAAACAGAGAAAGGCTGTCTCCACTCACAGTTCTTGGACGAGTCTCTATTTTAAAACCTGACCCCTTGTCCTCCCAAATCCTCCCAAGGATTGCACCCTCGGTCCTTCACACCTTGTGTGTTCATGCGCCCTTTATGGGACTGCTGAACTCTGATACCCACCATTTAACCAAGAGGGGACATTACTTTCAATAACTCAGATCACTGTTTGACCAGACAACAAATACGGTTTTGTCTGTGGGGCTTTAGTCACAAATCTTTGAGAAGTCAAGAAAGAAAAATCTGAGTCTGATACTCTGATAATGAGATGACATGCAGATCCTAGTCCCTCATCTGGAAACTCAAAACGGTGTGTTTGTTTGGGACAGTCTGAGAGTCTTCGGATTTGGAACTCTGTCACTATCCCCCAAGATGGCCCCTTGCCACTCACTAGCGCACCAGCCTTGCATGAAACTCTCGATGCTGCTGGGTCTCCATCGCTAGCCTCCATCGCTAGTGAGCACGTAGTGAAGTTAGCTTTGGCTGCGCTGCTGGCGGCAGAGAATATCTGGAATTACTTGGCTGTCGTTGCCGCATTTTTTAGAGACCCTGAGTGGGCATCGCGGGTGGGAAATAGCAGCCATTATCATCAAAGAATAAAAGGAGTCTTAAAAAGAATAGACTCCATTTTTTATTTTTTTACCGTTTTTTATTTTTTGGTGCGATTTTGTCCCTGGCTCTCTTTGAGGCCATTTGCTGGCTACAGCGACCAACCTCGGAGGGTGAAGAAAAAGAGAGGTGTGCATCTGGAACGGCAGACACCAGCTGTTCGCAGGCACAAGCGTGACTACAATATAGGGCAACATAAAATGTCACCTGAGTGCCATGAGCAATCGGGGAGTTTAAAGGCCATAAATATTCTAACTAAGACAAGCAGGAAAGACCTACATGAGGAAGCTCAGGTGGGAAAGGTGAAAGCAGGGAAGGTGTGGGATCCAATCAGAAGGACAAAACCAGGTTGTGGGCGTCCTTAGCACTGTCCATTTTTTCCACTTCTTACTCTTCCAGGTACGAGGCACAGTTGCACCGTCCTGCCTCACGGAAGTCAGGTGTGGCTGCGTAGCACACGTGGAGGAGTGAGGGAAAACTCTGGGTTACTCCTGGGCTCTAAAAGCCAGGACAGAATCTTCCACGCATTCTTTTCCTCCCTCTGCAGCTGCAAATCTGAATGTCAAGATGCAGGCTCTCTCAGTCTGCTCTCTGGGCAAGCCTGCTTGTTGCCATGGAATATATACTTCCATGGCATTAAATCATCAAGATTTTGAGGTTGGGTTGTTACTGCAAAATAACCCAGTCCCTTCTGATGAATGCACAGGGTTGCCGTGGAATACATAAAATAATTAGCTAATAAAAATAAGGAGTAAAGTCTCAGGGAACCTCAAATTAGAAAGCACTGATCTTGTGGGAACTAGAAGACAAGAATTTGTTTCAGCTACTGAGAAATGTTTCATGTGTAATATACAAAGTAAGTAAATATAAGTTATATGTTATATAACCTGTAATATATACAATCTGCAGTGTATATATGAGTGGATATATGAGATCCACATAAATGAATAGGTAATTTGTAAATGCACATCTAAACCACAGACACTGGTTTAGATGTGTGTTTCCAAATCTGAGTCATCCTCCCACTAAATGACAGGTTGCCTCTCTGCTTCCCCAGTTCCAAAACAACAGCCACAACCACCACTTGGGGGTACTTTCTCTGTTCCGTATCTCCTTTCTCGGTTGTAAACATTCCTTCTCATTCCCCACCCTGGAAAGTATAGTATCAGCCAACGCTCTGTTTCTACCTTTGTTGAAGAGTCTCTTTATACAGTATGCACAGCAATATTTAAATACTCCAGGAGTAGCCTTTTTTTCCTAAGGTAGGAGTTGAAGCCAGGAGAGATGCCGTGGCTCCTGCAGGTTCTCAGATCTGGGTTTGAGCAGAGCTGGGACTTGAGCCCCTGCCTCATCGCGTCCAGCAGTTCCGCCTTCTCTGCACACAGCCCCTTCCTCTGAGAGGCCCCAAAGCCTCCCTGACCTGCAGTGTCCTTGGAGTGCTGTCTTGGTTATCAAGCACTTTGGGGCTTTAGTAGAAAATCAAGGCCCCTCTTTCTCATTTTTCTTTCCTTATTCCTCCCTGGGGGGGGGGGGGCAGAAAGGTCAGGCTCGAGATTGAATATTTTCATTTCTTGCTGTGCCCCGCAGCATGGGGACTACTGCCACAGGACATTGGGAGAAAACAGGCTTTTGTTGGCAACTGCACCCAGAGTGGAGATATCATTTTCTCTTTTTAGCAATTTTACTAATTTACCAACATACTTCTTTGTTGTTCAAAACAGTAACAACATAGCAGTGCACAGAATTAAATAAAAAGTCCAACACCCTCCCTTCTCCAGAGAAAACCACATTCAGTTTTACTTATATTCTTCCGGATTTTTCTACACATGTACATAAGAAGTCATTTTCTAGGAAGAGCAGGTGAAAACCCTGTAAATTTGTGAAAGAATACATATAGAAAAAATAAAGGACGATATACCATTATTCGAACAGTGTTTCTGAGTGCTAGGATTAAGAGTGATACACAACTTTTGTGCCAATAAAAAGGTGTTAAAAATAAGGCTTCAACAGGCAGCAAGTTCACATGGAACATTTAGGAGAGTCGAAGGGTTTAAGACAGTCATTCCTAGCAGGGCAGAGAGAGTGCTGGGATCGAAAGCAAACCGAGAGGTTAGAACAGGCGAGGCCGCTGAGTGGAAGGTCGTGCTGTGGTTAGTGCACCCCCGGATGCCCTGCGGCCTGATCCCCTCCTTCGCCATCTCAGATGTTGCTGTGGACACTTCTGAAGTGCTATGTGTGTGTGCGCATGCACACATGTCTGTGTTTTGCAAGCATCCAACCAAACTCTAAGCTTTACTGGAGGCCAGAGCCTTGTCTCCAGGTATGCATCCTCCCCACACCGGAGGGCCTGCTCAGCACCCAACTCTAGGTAAACACTGCGTGCGTTCCTGCCTGTGTTGACTTCCGCTTTTGTTTATTCCCTTCCTCAAAAATCGCCAGAGCTGAAGACTGCTCAAGCTGTGGAGAAATTCCTTCCCATCCCCGGCACTGCACGGGCTCACGAGCTCCCTGCAGCTGCATTTCCTGTTGACCAGAGGATGCCAAGTCCACACCAGACCACAACCACCGAGCACCAGGGACGGGCTTTCCGGCTGGCACCGAGCGGGAGTGCACTCCCTTTGTAGGGATTGCAGCCCTGGAAAGAAGGTTCCAATTTTCACAAGCCAAACAGCTGACTCTAGCACCTTCCCACCACCCAGAATGTCCCGATTTCTATATTCAAGCCATCTGGGCCACCACCGTGGAGCGTACATTGTGACCACCATGAGTAAGCTCAGAAATCAGTGAATTCCAGGATCAAAGGGCCTTAAATGTATCTCAATCCAACACCCATCTTCTTTCTATTTAGTTATTGATGACTGTTAGTCATTTAAGCAATGCATGTATTGTTAGGGAGTTTTCATTTCAGGCATAGGAGGAAGTAAAATCTCCCTCCCTGACACGTCGACCCGTTGCTTGCTCACTTGCTAAGATCTGAGAATGGACCTCCCTTTCCCTTCCCACATGCCCGGCTCTGCGCCATGTGCTGAGGCTGGGAGATGGGTGAGACAAAGCCCCTGCTATCAGCAGCCTCATGGCTGGGTTGGAAGATGGCTACATGGACAGGTAATTAATAAACAGTATGTGTGTGAAA
Organism: Phyllostomus discolor; assembly: GCF_004126475.2. Taxonomy (NCBI): domain Eukaryota; kingdom Metazoa; phylum Chordata; class Mammalia; order Chiroptera; family Phyllostomidae; genus Phyllostomus; species Phyllostomus discolor. Next base: position 23,358,834 of record NC_040916.2, on the reverse strand, counting down.
CGATACATACTTATATAAAAGCAGGATGGAGGAACACCGACCCCAATCTGGGCTGGCTGGGCAAGGAAGGGAAGATTCCTGGACTATGTGACAAGTCACCTCTCTCTCTCTAGTTTGTTAGCCAGGTAACTCTTTTGTCAGCTTCTAATCGGCCCAATTGTATTATCAGGACCAAACTTCTACATCTTCCCCATGGGGACATGGTAACTGAATCCGATCATTCCCTGCCCACTCCACTCCCTGACCACTTCCCTGTGTGGAAGCAAGGATGCCTGAAGACCCCAATTGCAGCCACACAACATTCCCTTTGCCAGCATCCCTAACCTAAGGCTATCAGTGCCTAGCATTCCATCAGTGACAATTACTATTTAAGGAGTGGAAACATTATGAAGAGAAAAATTATGTTCAGTGCTTGGGAATGGCATGCTGTCTTTTATTTTTTTCTCTCCAGAAGTGAATGAGAAAACATGTCGTGTATTTTCTACTAGGGGACAATTTACATCCATGATGAAGCCAAGAATGCCATCAGAACACAGAGACAGAAAGAATCTGGACCCTTGATCGCTTTACTGCACTGCCGGATCAACTAATTCTGACACGCTTCCAAGTGTATAAGCCAATGTACGCAATGTACTTGCTCTTGAAGTCAGTTTGATTTGGGCTTTCTGTTACTTGCATCTAAAAGCATCTTAAGTGTTTAGCTTGCCTAAAGCTGTATTAAAAGGAAGAGATCGGATGTCTCTGGTTTCTTTTCTGAACTGGTCTAAGGGTATTAAGAAGGGAGAAACCGTTTCTTTGGTACTCCTTGTTTGAGGAAATTAACTATAGTTCCCTATGTCCAAAGTCCAATTTTCCTGGAGAAATGCTCTTGATTCCCTTGGAGTATGGCTAACAGTTGGAAGCAATCAGATGCCTGAGTACTGATTACATACTATTCTTTGCCCTGCCGATGCTAGGGCACCAAGGTATGAGCAAGCTGGTTCTGAATAAGATATGGCTCTTTTCTTCACGGAGCTAAAAACCCTTTGGAAATTACATGTAATATAAGGAGCCTGGGCGTCGGTGTCATACACTCAGTTTCAAAACTTGCCCTGCCCATTATATGTCTGGCACGATACATATGCTGTCTCATTTCATCTTCCCATCAACAGCTAAGGCCATTATTTATGAATGAGAAAATTAAGTTCAAAGAGGTAACTAACTTCCCTAAAGGGACTTGTCAGACACGATGGCGCTGGGAAATGGCTGCAGGACTGAGTCCAAAACCAGAGGTATATAACCATTGTCTAGGTGGAATCTGAGTGTAGCAATCATCGGCAAGCACCCCAGACAGCCTATTTATGTCCATTGTAGTTCTCTGTTGGAGGTTAGTGGTGGTGCTCAGCTGTGTTTTGTTTGTTTGTTTGTTTGTTTGTTTAGGAGGAAAAGAACCCCCTCTTAAATCAGGCAAAAGCTTCATCTGATGGCAATTAGTACAGAAGGCAAGAGCACTGAACAAGCTTTCTGGTTAGCCAACCATTTGATGCAGATTTATTATACCTGATACATGACAGGCATCGTGCTGGACACAGGGGAGAACACAGAGATTCATGAGGCTCGGTGTGTGCTCTGAAGGAGCTGTGGCCTTTCAGTGACAATAGCTGCTGCGTATCATATGTCTACGGACTACAGGGCATTTTTTCACAAGTCACTGGTAATCCTTAAGAGGCACTCTGTGTAAATAATGCCGCTCCCATTCTATGAACTGGGAATCCGAGGTTTGGAAAGGCTACACCCACATCATACGAACAAAACCGAGGTTGGAAAGAAAGTCTGAGCCCAAAGCTCGTGTTCTGTTCGTGGCACCACTCAGCCATCTGAAACCCAAACTCGACTGAGAGAAGCGGTGTGGTAGAGTCCCTACATTCTCCGCTCCTGCCGTGGATCTCCCGCTCACCCAGGCACCAAGTGCCTGCTGCGGTGCTGCGCTTATTTAGGCACTCAGGGAGTCTGCATAATGTATTTTCGGCTCTGTGACAGAGTGTCTCTCGCCATACAAAAGTGGACAGAGCGTAACCGTGCTTACCAAGTGACCGTTCTTGAGAAATCTGAAGTCTGAACATTATGTTTCATGTTCTGTTAGCCATAATAGGCAGACACTTTTGCCTCTGGTGAAGAACTGGTTATATGTGATGTAGATTCAGCGCATACATTTTCAACATTTGCTATATAAGCTAGGCACTTCCACATATATTATTTGATGACTTTCATTTTGCAAATAATGGATCTGAAGCTGTAGTCAATTGCCCAGGTCACCATCATCAGAAGTGTACATTCCAGATTCAAATTCCAGTTCTCTCTGTCCAGCACAGTTTTAAGTGTGGGTCCAACTTTTCAATGTATTTTCAAGGTTATGTCCAAGGCATTTTCTGCTACACCAGATGTGAAAGCTGTTGGGTTTTGTATGGTGAAAGCTACTTTTATTTAAAGCATTTACTCTCTTTCTTCCTCTCATTCCACTTCTATGATGGCTTTTGGAATATCTGACGTCTATGCAACCTCTGCTTTTTCCCTTGGCATCTCATAATTACTGGTCCTGGCTCCGAGCTCTCTCCCAGACTATCCCCAGGGGCCATCCCTCACCAAGCTACAGCCTGTCTCTCAGTTCAGTTTTCATGAGAAACGTCTCCTTTGTGGCATTTACCAAAAGGAAAAAACTCCCAAGCTTCTCTAAATAGCATAAAGTAATGCTTTTCTCATAGTCTTAAAATGGGGTTTTTTCTTTTCCTTTTCCTTTTCTTTTTTTTTAAACTTGTATGACTGGCCTCATTAGTAGGATCTAGACAGTTTGCCACATGAAAACTATTCAAGAAGACTTTCTTCAAGTCTTTGGCATGACTAAGACTGATTTGCTCCCCTTAGCCCTGGGTGATCTCTTGGGAATATGTTATATTTTCAGAATGAAAAAAATATCAAGCTAAACATGCAAGATTTATTTTCTAAATCAACATTTCTGATAAAACTCAGTCGAGGTGAGGACCTCATCTGGGTAAGGCTCTGGTGGTTATGCCTGTCACCTTACTCCGTGCCCGGCAACAAACTAGACTTTTCTGTGTTTCTGGCATAAACCCGTCCTGCTTGCAGGCTTCAGCGCGGTGAGCCTTGAACTGGAAAGACACAGAGTGTCAATAGGGAAGGAGCGGGGTGGCGGGGGGGGTCACTTGTTGCCACATTCGGACGCTCTACCGTGGTTTTGAAGTTCTGTCAAGGGAAAGTTAGAAGAAAAGGAGGCTAACACTGTCTTCCACTGTGGAGAAGACAAGTGGAAAAGACATCCTAGTCTTTTGAGAGAATATTCTAAATCAATGCTTTCAGCTAACACCTCTACGCAAAGTAGCGAAAAGCAATGGGTGAGGTGTCTGTAGTCAGAGTTCAAATCCCATGTCAGCTACTTAACTGCAAGAGGCTTAATATCTCTGGAGTTAATAACTGTCACTACCTCACCAATTATGGGGTTTAAATTAGATAATGCAAGTAAAGTGCTCAGCACAGTGCCTGTTGATCTAAAGTTTGGGAAATATTCTGGCTATTGCTGTTGTTATTATTATTATTTACTTTATTTTCTAGATGTAAACATTCAGTAAGGTCCAAGTGTTTTGACAGGACATTCCCACTTGGGTATCTAATCGTCACCTCCAGTTTGTAATCCGGTACAACAGAAGCAGATTTCTGTGAGATCGAGAGGAGAGGACTAGAGGAGCAGATAACATTGACCTAGAAATTTAAATTTTTCACTGATACCACTCGATTATGCATTTTCAATGCATGCATGCTGAGACAATTAGTCTTCAGTCCCTACAGGTACAGGGGGCTAGACTGCCAAAATGCAGAGAAATTATATCATTCGAAGTTCCAGCATTCACAATTTCAGTATCTATCTTTAGAAAGCACATCATTTAAGTCCAGTATTTTGAGAGGAAGAGAGTTCAGCACAACATGAATTTGGGGGCTATTAGGTGATGCTGGGAGTGATTTGGAGAAGAGAATTGTAAATTGAACATTTGACTAATTACCCAGATTCTGAAGGACAAGCCTTGCATCCAGGAACTGAATTTTAGTCTTTTAGTAGAATTTATTAGTCTTGTATTTATCTAGCACTGAACTAGGCCAAAGGATGATTAGAATTACTCTTTACAATCAAGGAGCATATGTGATATTTTTAGAATATGAAAAGCGTCAACAATCCTAAATTAATCTACAATTCCAGACCATTTTTAGCTTAGTTATCAGGTTTTGAAGGTTTCTACACCAGAATTAATAGCCCCCCAACCCCTCACACTGTGTGAACTCCACTCTTAATTTTGAAAAGCAGATTCTGGTCAAGCAAGCAGGAAACGAATTCCACCAAGTCAGAGAAGCCGGCCCACCGCTGGTCCGCAGAGGCTCTGGGAACCAGGGAGAGACAGCGGGGGTGGCGGAGGGAGCGCCTCCAGCTCCATTCTCTTCCTCCCGCTTGACACCATCATCTCTCTCACAATGCACTAATTAGCTTTGACACAGTATTTTCTAAAGAATAAATGACTCCCAAACACAGAGGCTTCAAGGCACAATCACTGATGTTCAGGGGCCTGTGGGTTGGCCAAGCTGGGACTGCGGCTGGGCTCAGCTGGATGGGTCAGCTGCAGGATGGCTGGACTTTGCATGGCAGATCTGAGGGCCCGCAGGGTAGCTCTGCTCCCCCATCGCCCCTCTCCATCACCTAGTGATGGAGAGCTACAGGAGACACACTTCTGTCATGGAGGAAGCAGAGGCAAAGGGAGAAAGAGGAAGCGTGTGAGGCCTCTTAAAGCCTAAGCATGGAGCTGGCTCCTGTCCCTCCCACCCACATGGCCAAAGTGAGTCAGTCACGAGCAGCCCAAAGCCTTAGACACAGGAAAGATGTGTACACTCCACCCACAATGGGGCTGGTCCAGGGCACGGATGGAGGGAAGGTGATGGGTGTGGGGTCACTCTACCAACCTGAATCATGCCTAGTCCTTAAAAAAAAAAATCCTTTCCCCTGAAGAATTTGAAGTTTCTCTATTAAAAGGATTTTTCTTCCTTCACTTTTTATATCATCATTCAAGGTTCTAAATACCTGTACTTCTCCATTAGCCAGAGTCCGAAATTATTTCTTCTCCCCATTTCATGCCTCAGACTGGGAACTTCCTCCCTTCCCTTTTGCCTCTGCTCCTGCCACTGATCTCTTTTTGGGCTAAATTTTTTAAACTTCTTTGGAAAATTATCTATATGGTGTTTTCTTAAACAAATGGCATTAAGATTTATGGTATTATTTAAGTTCACGCCCCACAAGTAATAAAGGATATACCTACAATAATACACACACAAATCTGAACATCTACATGGAGAATGTGAATAATAGGTATAACTTAAAGGAAATTATTAAGCTTTTTAAGGGCTTAATTACTCCAAAAACTTTTAAAAAGTGTTCAAAAGTTCAATTACAACATTCCACTCACTACCCGTATGATGAAGAAATAGATGTGTGTAGGCTGGTTAGTATTTTGCTTTTTAGTGGTACCAGACCTTCTGTCCAGCCTTCAAGAATGCAGACCATTAGTGTAAAGGCAGGTGAGTGAGCATAAGGATGGCTCACACCTAACACATCACCCCTGGGCAGAGCTCAAAGCCCATGGGACTTGGGGGAGTCAGAAGTAACTAGTAATGTTTCAGGCATGTTCTCAGAGTCTTTTTCTTTCTGTGTGCATACATGCATGTGTACTTATAATCAGAGTAAATAGATGCTATACTTACTCATCATTAAAGCCTATGAGTTATCAATAAATTGTACTATATCAGCCTGATGGCTGTTTTCATCATTAGGAATCAATAGTCCATCAAGAAATCATATTTGTTTGAGTTGCTAAGGTGATATATTGTGTGTGCAGTTGCTTAACTCTTCTGTTTCTGTTTTTTAAAGATTTTATTTATTTATTTTTAGAAAGAGGGGAATGGAAGGAGAGAGATACATCCATCAGTTGCCTCTCACACACCTCCTCTACTGAGGTCCTGGCCTGTAGCCCAGACCTGTGCCCCAGCTGGGAATTGAACCGGCGACCCCTTGGTTCGCAGCCCGGCACTCAGTTCACTGAGCCACGCCAGCCAGGGCAACTCTTCTGTTTCTACAACCAAGTTTAAGATAAGGTAGTAAGGGATAAGCCACTTCTTGGGTCACGTACCCCCCCCATTCAGTGTCTCTATGCCACCATAGCTTTTATCATCCTGTACTGTACTATTTACTCATCTCTACTGACCGTGGGGCTATAAACTCCAGGGGGAAGCAAGCAGTTGTCTTTGTTCAACATTTTATCTCTTGGTACTGTGTCAGCCATGTGTTAGCTGCTCAATGAGTAAGTATGTATTGAGAGAAACAAACATCATTCCCATATGTCACGTAAGACAACACAAGTGAAGCATTCTGTAACTTGTCAATGTTATACAACTCTCTTTAATTATGATAATCTCCACTAAAATGATCTACAGAGAAAAAGTACAATAAGCCGACCACCAGTTACAAATGTGCCAGGCCAGGCAATCTGACAACTTTGCGGGGGCGGGGGGGGGGGGGGGTTACGTTTAGATCTCTGCCTGAACGTGTGCATGTGGGCTACAGGGCACATAAGCACGCTCCATGGTGGGGGGTGGGCCTGTCCTCGCAGCCTACACACACACACACACACACACACACACACACAACCACAGTAGTGACAGACAGCCTTGGACTTCACACTGAAATGGTTTCACTGTGAAAGTTCCTCAAGGCTGTGAAATCTAACTGAAATTCAAGTAAAAAATAAAAATTACCAGAGGAAAACTATGTTTTTTTCTCTGCATTAAAAAAAAGAGACGATTCCCCGCCCCTGCCCCCAACGATATAGGCCATAATGATTCAATTTCTCTTGCACCAATCAGCGTCGGCCTGTGAGATCCAGACCTGGCACATGGAAATTTCAGCCTTAAGTCAAATATTATTTCAAAGTTAATGACAAAATCTATTTTTGCAGTGGTCTTGTTTAAAATATTTCCCCTTAATACTCTTGAAATGCTGTAATTGAAAGCAGTTATTTGAGATGCCAGTGCATACTTCTTTAATTATGTCCTGGCCCATCTGTTTCCAATGAAGGGGCAGTATCTGTTTGCAGTTACCAATCTTATGAAAAACAGGCTTGTCCCGAAATAGATTGGAACTAAAACCAGAAAGCATTTCTTTCAGAGGCATCCTTTCAAGCCAATTAACTTTAATCATTATAGAAATGTTTATTTCCCATCTTAGTCTCTCTTCACATGTAAATTCCTTCAGGGGAAAAGATCTCTTTTTGTGACTGTTTGAATAGTTCCAATTTGGATTAATCAGAACCTGCTGGCCTGTTTATGTTCCAATTGTGAATGCTGGCAGCTTCCTTGACGCGGGAGGCGCCCGGCCCCAAGGAGAGCAGCCCCAGGGAGGCGGCGCGCACGCACCTCCTGGTCACAGCACATTGGCTTAACCTCCCGAGTCCCGAGTCCCGTGCTTGCTCCTGTGCCGTCTTCCAGGGTGGGGGCTGATGAAGCCATCTGATGGGTGGGAGACCAGGAATCCCACCCACGTCACTGTGAACCCTGTCTCCTCGAAGGAGCCAGACATTGTCTTGGACCACAGGCTCCCATGTCACTCTAGTCAAAGCTGTGAAAGGCCTGGTGACCTTGCAAAAGGCAGTGCCTGGGGGCCAGGGGTAGCTGACAGGGACATCACACTACTGGAGGAAGAGTTATTTCCAAATTCCCTCTGTTCTTCAGGGAAATATGCTATCTGCAGGCAAAAAAAAATGGTTTATGGCAAATTTGTAGCTATTGTTATTATGAAAAAGTTGCTCAAGGACAGAGATTTTTGGCTGATTTGCACACTGATACACCCCAAAGACTTAGAACAGTATCTGGTACTGTTTTAGTAGACCCACACTGAACATTAGCTGAATTTATTCATTCTTCTAGGCTGTAGAGATACATTAACATAAGACAAAGTCTCTGCTCGTATGGTATCTTAGAGATGAAAACAAAATGGTCAAAAAACAAGACAGATGGACCATAAGCATCATGAAGATAGAACAAGTTTATCTCTGTGCCTAGATAGGGCCTGATGCAAAGTGTTGGGGTCAGGGTTGGTGCTCAACGAATGCTTGATTAATTCAGCGCAGCAGGCACTCGCGCCTTGGCTGCCACCTGAGCTCGCTGCCACTGCCTGAGCCTTTAATAAGTTCCATTCCCTGTGATGAGAGTTTCGCACACACGAGCGCCTCCAATTCTCCAAACAAACAAACAAAGCCCCTGTAAAGTCCATTTTAAATCTCTCCAATGTTTAGGTACAGAGCTGGAGCTGATGTACGGAAATAACTTGCTGGGGATAACCAGTTAGCAGACACCAATTCGGGATGAGGAATTCGGGTCTGTCTTCCTTGAAAATCGGTATTCACTCACACACGCGCTCCACTGTCTCCTCTGCAAAGAGCTTGCCTCTAACACACCGCAGCTCAGGGATTTCATAGTCACGTACGTAAAAATCTGAAACCATGTTATCGTCATCTGGGAAACAACAGCTCCATTCCCATTTCTCCCTTGCAGTTTCTGGGTGTCATCCTGACGGGGCCCCCTATTACCAATGCCACCCTTCAACCCTGGCTTGCTGAAGCTAACTCATCTGAAGCCTTTGGATGGCGTGGTTCCATCCAAGCAGCAGACAATCTCCCGTTTCCCAAGAATCATGAGGGTGAGTGATATATTTTTTCCCTTTGTAGTTGAAATGTTATCCTGTCTGGTTGGATGGACTTGGCAGGCTTGAATTAAGAAAACCACCCATCTATCCCATGTTCTCTTCCTCTGATGACTTAAATAGAAGTGTAACAAAATCCCTTGCTTAAACCTTTGTAGTTGAGAGTCCCAGCCCCAACTTTCCAGAAATCAGACAGGAATTCCCATGGGAATGTCGACTGAGAGGCAGGATGGGGTGACACAGCGATGAGAAACATGGGAGGAAGGAACGGAAAGTTAGGAAAGAGGACAGAGACACACTGATGACGCAGTGGCCGAGCATCTCAACACACTCACACTGGCAAGTGGCTTCTGAACTTATGTGGTCGAGGAGGAAGCTGGTGTCCATGTAGCTGGGCCTGGCATTGAGGGGCTGTGACTCACATGCTGGGTCTGGAGCAGGCTAATGAGTTATGAACAAACTACAGGCACTAATTCTGCATCGAAGTGTCTATGATCTATTTGTCAACTCTTCATTTATCACTTCATAACATCAATTGCTACTCCTCAGCCTTCAGGCACAGCGTACTAAGTGCTACCCTAACAACAAGAGAGATGGATCTCTACCCAGAGAACATTCCATTTAAATTCGTTACACATGCACATACGAAAATATGGGATAAAGGTAATAATCCCCTCAAAGAAAATGGGAATGTCAGTGTGGGGGAAAGTGTGTTAAAGTGAAAGACATATAACAAAAATAGTAATACTATTTATATAGTTTCTACAATGTGCCAGGCACCGTGCTAGGAGCTCCACAGTGACTTTCTAAGGGCCCTTTGCAATTAGTGTTCTTATCCCTGTTTTACAGATGAGAAAACTGAGGCTCAGAGAGATGAACAGTTTTAGGTGCCAGAGGTAGTCAATGAAACAAGCAAATTTAAATCCAGCTCTTTCTGATGCCAAAACCTCTGTTCTTACTATATCAGTGCAGTGTATCGTAAGGATATTAGTAGAAAATGTGGTACAGAGAACTCTGTTGTTTGAAGGAAGCATTAAGAAAAAAGAGATGCTAGAAACTGAATATAGGATCCTGGAAATACCCCAGAGCTAGAAATTAGATTTAAATTCTATTTTCTGCTTTTTCACTAGTGAATTTATACCTTGGGTAAGTCACCACACCTCTCTGGGCTTAAGTTGTATCATCTCTTCTATCCAATTAAGGAGATAAATTTAATGCTGTTACAGATTTTGGTGTCCAAATCCCTATCCCTTACCCCACCCTACCCCTACCACAGGGTTCTCTGTTGAAGGAGAGATTGGAGCAAGGCTGAACAGCCAAATGCAAAACCATATGCTAGCCTTTTGGGTGTGGGGCTCCTAGACTTAGTCAAGCAGAGCACTGTGGGCTCTGAGCCAGACAGGGCCTTCCTTTCCCTGCTCCCATTCAGCATGAAGGGGTCTGCATAGCAGATTCCACATTTACGTGCAGAACTAGCCTCATGGATAAGAACAGTCAACCTGCCTCAGCCACCTGAATGCAAAGAAACATAGGGTCAAAAATGGGGGTAAACTTTCCCCTCTAAATGCACCAAGGCATATGCAGGGGTGGAGAAGCAACAGAAGAAAAGAGTAACTTCTATCCTCTGCAAGTGACTTCCAAGGTCATCCCTGGTATTAAGAGTCCATGATTGATAAAGCCACTGCCCCTAAGCAACCAGGGCTAAGATTTAGTGACTGCCATTCAAACTCAGATGTGTGGTGAAATTGTGGGGTACCTATAAGGACAGGACTGAGATTAAAAGCAGACTTTTAATCAGAACAGTAGATAGCAGAAGACATGGTATAATATACTCAAAGTGCTAAGGGAAAATCATTGTCAACCTAGAATTTTTTACCTGGCTAAACTACTCTTTGAGAAGGAGGGAAGAAGCACAGTTTACAAGGCACAGTTCCTCCTGAAAAACTCACCAGAGGATAATGTGCTCCCGGCATTCTCACTTCGAGAACCAGGGATGCTCCTGAGCTCACACAGCAGCTCTCCTCTCCGCCCCTGCTTTTGCTCTGCCTCTACCCGCAGAGTAGAATCTGCAGGGCTAAGGGAATGTGCCCACCTGGGATCTGCCTCTCCTTCCAAACCCCAACTCTGATACCCAGCCCCCCAGAATTCCCTGCCAAAACACCCCAGAGTCTACTTACAGATCCTATATGTATCTCTTTCTCCAATCAATTGTCCCAAGAGTGGGAGCTGCTACCAGTGGTCATACCCCTAGACCCAAGAGGTGGCCAGGAGGTGGCTGTCTGCAAGGACTGTGAGTGGAGCATGGACATATGAGTGAGGAGAACTACAAGCATGTCTCTAAGGCCTTTAAAGGTGTGGGATGAAGCCACAGTGAAACAGGATGGTGCAGACTGAAGAGCAAAGACCAGGGACCACTTTTCCTGAACCAAGAGTTTCTGGCTTGGATGTCCAAGAAGTCCATGAAATCTAAATTTGAACCTGGTCCTCCAGCTTGTTAGGAAGACATAATTGTCGAGAAAAAGGATAGAACATCATTTGTTTAATAATGTATATGCTTTACTTACAACTGTTAAACATTTAGGCATAGGCATGTAGGCCTCTTTTTTAGTTCTTGCTCTAAGCTCTGCAAATATTAGGGAAAGCCAAGAAGAAAAGGGAGCCTGTGGGAAAGGAAATAGAATATAAGAAACAACACGGGTATGGAAATTAATAAACCATGCCAATATATTAATAAATCAGTGGCCATCAGAAAATTAATTAAAACCACAATGAGACATCGTCTCACGCCTGTCAGAATGGCTGTCATCAATAAATCAACAAACAAGTGCTGGCGAGGGTGTGGAGAAAGGGGGACCCTAGTGCACTGTTTGTGGGAATGCACACTGGAGCAGCCACTGCGGAAAGCAGTATGGAGATACCTCAAAAAAATTAAAAATGAATCTGCCTTTTGAACCAGCGATCCCACTGCTGGGAATATATCCAAAGGAACTCAAAGTACTAATTCAAAGAACATAAGCACCCCTATGTTCACTGCAGCGTTATTTATAATTGCCAAGATATGGAAGTAGCCCAAGTGCCCATCAGTAAATGAGTGGATAAAACAACTATGGGACATTTACACAATAGAATACTACTCAGCCATAAAAAGGGAAGAAAAATTTTACCCTTTGCAATGGCATGGACCTGGAGAATATTATGCTAAGTGAAATAAGCCAGTCAGAGAAAGACAAATACCATATGATCTCACTCATATGTGGAATCTAATAAACAAAGTGAACTAACAAGGAAAATGGGGAGAGATTCACAAAATGAAGAGCAGGATGACACCCAGCAACAGGGGAGTAGGGGGTAAAGGGATCGAGCAAAAAGGAAAAAGGACTCATGGACATGGACAAGAGTGTGGTGATTGCTGGGGGCAGGGGGGTAAAAAGGAGACAAAATGGTAATGGAAAAAATATAATAAAGATTAAATTGTTTAAAAGACAGGAGGAATAAATCCATGTTTAATTGATATTTTAATAATTAAAATAAATGTGAATGCAATGAAAGTACCTATTAAAAGACAGAAATTAGCAGTTTGGATAACATAAAGAATAAAATCCAGCTACATGCTACTTATAAGACACCAAACTGAAATAAAATCACACAGGCTGAAAATGAAGTTATGAAAAAAGATGCTATATGTAAATTCTAAACAAAAGGAAGCTTATTTTATGTTAGTACCTGATAACAGATTTTAGAGCAAGAGAATTAATGAAAACACAGTGTGATATATAACAAAACCATATAAGGAGAAATGAACCAAGATGAAATGATAATCACAAATGTATATGCACCTTAAAAGTATAATTTTAGCCCTGGTTGGTGTAGCTCAGTGGATTGAGCGTGGGCCTGTGAACCAAAGTATCACTGGTTCAATTCCCAGTCAAGGCACATGCCTGGGTTGTGGGCCAGGTCCCTAGCAGTGGGGCGAGAAAGGCAACCACACATTGATGTTTCATTCCCTCTCTTTCTCCTTACCTTTCCCTCTCTCTAAAAATAAATAAATAAAATCTTTTAAAAACATTTTTAAAGTATAATTTTAATGTAGAGAGAAGAACCCTAATAGGAATCTCCCTCATTAAAGCAAACCAAAAAGAAGCAAGGATATATGAGATTTGAACCAAAGAGTACCAAGCTTGATGTAATATCCATACTTCTATCCTTATATCTATAGAGATGGTCCTTTTCCCCTCTGGTTAGAAAATATACATTGTTTTTGAGAACATACAATGTATCCAGTCACATGTAACACAAAATTAAATGAAAGTCAATAGCATGAAGATATGCCCTTTATATGAAATTTTTTAAAAGTTTGAAAAAACTCATGGCTTATAGAAGAAATCAAGAAGAAAACAGAAATATATTTACAACTAAATAATGATGAAAAGACTAAATTTTGTGATTTGTTGGGATTTAGCTAGTGGGATATTTATGTGGAAGGAAGTACAAGAAAAAAGGAACCCTAAAATACAACAGAAATTAACAAAATTTGAAAACAAGACAAGTATCAGACGGGGGAGAGACAGATGAAATTAATTTTTAAAGAATGAGATGATACTCTTAATGCTATTTAAATAACACACCCAACATTTAATTTTACTTTAAGGGGAAAAAGAAACAAATAAATGGCTGAATGTGAGATAATTTTTTAAGTATCAGAGTTATCACTTTTTTAAAAATCCTTCTAACTTTAAAAAATATAAAGAAAATTATCGGTTCATTGTCATTAAAATAAACACATTTCCAAGTTTAGTGGTTTTTTCTCTCTGCCAACACTGAAGCCATTGCTACACCCGCCTTTCTATTACTGTTGCTTATAACATTATTTTTGCTTGTCTCACTTAGTTATGATGCTTATATTGTATTTTGCAACCATAATTCCTGCAATTGTTAAATTTCATTCTATTGATTAAATGGATTCAATATACACCAGTGTTTGTTTTTGTTTAATTTTACCACAATGTTTCAATCTGGTGGTTCTTAATTTCTTTAAAAATCATTTAGTTGACTGGTTTTCGTTATTGAATGCTTCAGTCAAGAAATCTTCATTGATTTACTTTTCCCCCCACATGTGAGGCATCTGCCTTTTCTCCTATTTCTCTGAGTGGCAATTTGGCTGGGTTAAATATGCCAGGGTTGACATTTATATCTATAGAATGTTATAGACATTGCTTCATTAACTTCTGGAATTTTGTCCCCTCCTTTGGTGACTCATTTTTTCCGCCTAAACATCTAAAGCAATTCCTTAAAAATAATTTGTTTAGCTCAGGAATTTAACCAGGATTCCAGACAGCATTAGCTTTGCAGCATTATTCCTCATGGATGCAAAGTGCCCTCTCAAGCTGTGAATCCAATTCCTTCATTTCAGAAAAATTTTTGTTCCTGTAGTGGACCTTGAGTGGGGGTCTTTATTTCAGGGATACTGGCTGCCTTCAATGTGAGATCATATTTGCCTTTCACAACTGTCGGCTTCACTCTAATTGCTCAAATCGCTTGTCTGTGATCATTTCAGTGTCTGCCCCATGCCATTAATCCACTTTTTAGGCATGCCTATTCCTTTCCTTGTCCTTCCTAATGTATTTATGAATTCTGCCTGTTGTTATTTTAGTTTACAATCTGTTTCATTGTTTCTTCAACTTCCCTTTCCATCTCCTTTTGCCTCATCCCATCTGTGGGCTCGTATTTTTACAAAGTTGTTTTCTGATTTTTTAATTGATTGATTGAGTTTGAGGCAGGGGGCAGGGAGGACAGAGACAGAGAGACAGAGAAACATCCATGTATTGTTCCACTTATTGATGCATTCACTGCTTGCTTCTTGTATGTGCACTGATCAGAGATCGGACCTGCAGCCTTGGTGTTTTGGGACAATGCTGTAACCAACTGAGCTACCTGGCCAGGGCTGACAAAGTTGTTTTCTATGGTGAAGCATCATACAGCTTTATACCAGGTTAAAATGGTAGAGAGAGGAAGGAATGCAGGTTTTCCTTCCCATGACACCTAAAATTGAACAGAAGTTATTTTTAAAAAACAAAAACTACATAAACATGCTGCGCATGTGTGTGATGAAGATTAATTGTCACGTCACTGAGATGGTTTGCCTATGGTGCTAGAGCTGAAGAGGAAAGACTTAAAAAGAAGTTTAGACAAAGCTTGTGTTATCTGAATTTTATAGTTGCACGTGTATATCTATATGTCAAACTGTCTGCTTCCAAAGTGGGATTGAACAATCTAATAGAATTTCTTCTAATCCAGTTTCTATTGATTTAGTTCAGGTCAGATCAGCCCAGCTCAGTTTAAACTGAAAACTTGCTCTAATCTCAGTCCACTTCCTATTAGTATGAGAAACTAAAACTCCAGCCCCAGATAATAGCTCAGTTGCCACTGTTGGCTCCAGGCACAGCCCCCAACCCGCCCGACACACATGTCCCCACTTACTCAAGTGACAAGTTTTGTCCAGCCCTCCTCTCCTGAAACTCCCAGATCTTGGCTTTGTGGGCCAGCTCCTATCACCTGCTTTAAATCCCTTTTTGTTTTGACAACTTATTTGTCCCAGTTTCTGTGTCTGACCAATTTCAATCTATTTCACTTATCTGTTGATTTCTTATAATCCATTCAGTTTTGATGATTACAACTCAAAGTAAAACACTTTGGCAAAAGACTAGTCCTAAAAGAATTCACTAAGACTAGCCCTGGCTGGTGTGGCTCAGTGAATTGCATGCTGGCCTGGAAACCAAAGGGTTGTTGGTTCGATTCCCAGTCAAGGCACATGCCTGTGTTGCAGGCCAGTTCCCCAGTAGGGTACATACGAGAAACAACCACACATTAATGTTTCTCTCCCTTTCTCTCTCCCTCCCTCTGTCTCTCTCTAAAAATAAATAGATCTTTTTTAAAAAAAAGAATTCGCCAACTCTGTAAAACTGGACCTTGACCTCCCTACCAGTGTGTAAACTGTACTATGTTGCAGCGAGACAGAACATGGCCGAGAAAGACCATGTATCCTGTGGACTAAAAATGCAGTGAGACCTCAACTTGTTCACCGCCGTGCCTGTCCCTGACTGCTTACACCCACAGCTCCCCCAGAACTCCTTTTCCATGTGCTAATGCAACTCCTACAGAACGCATCCAGAGAGGCAAGCACATAACTGAGCACCAGCATCAGTCCAAAGTTCTCAGAATGAATTACTTTCCAAATAGTTCAAAGAGATGTTTTTAAAAGGGCAAACAGACCCTGTATGGCTGGGTAGAGAGTTGGCATCAAAGGCAGATGATGGATTTGAATGGCAGTTTGCTGTATTTTTATGCTTTGAGTGATGGCGTGTCTTCCTGTTATTCTTGGCAAGGTAAAAAATTCAGATTTTGTCTTTGGGTTTTTTTCTTCTTTTTCTATTTTTTTAAACTGTTGCAAAATCTTTCAAAACTGAGGAAAAACATTAAGTCACCTTCTCTATTGCTCTTGCCAAATAAGTATTCCCTATTGTGTTTATTCTAGGGTGTCTATGAACAAACCCTATGATGTGCACTCTAGGACTTCTATGGATGAACCCTATGATGTGTGCTCTAGAACATCTATGAGCAAACCCTATGATGTGAATTCTAGACCAGCTATGAACGAACCCTATGATGTGTATTCTAAAATATCTATGAATAAAGTTAACCTTAAATTACAGTAATGCTCTCACTACTCTCTCTGGAACATGTTTTCCAAACCTAGTGATTCTTATCATTAGATATTTCTTTCTGATTCAGATTTTCCTATAGAGGATTTTGATTTCCAAAATTTCTACCCATATTTCTCTGAATTACATCTGTCCATATCATGCTACAATCCTGATATGGGGTTATGACCTTTACATTAAGAACGGCATTTAAAAGCCCTGGCTGGCGTAGCTCAGTGGATTGAGCACGAGCTGCGAACCAGTGTTGCAGGTTCGATTCCCAGTCAGGGCACATGCCTGGGTTGCAGGCCATGATCCCCAGCAACCGCACATTGACGTTTCTCTCTCTCTTTCTCCCTCCCTTCCCTCTCTAAAAAGAAATAAAATCTTTTAAAAAGTCTCAAAAAAATCACATTTAAAGAAAAAAAAAAGAAAGGCATTTAAGCCTTTCCCTCAGTTAAAATGCTGGAGTAGAGATAAGTATGGATAAGGGTATGGAATGTTATGGAGTGTGAATGGGAACTTCCTCACCCCCAAGATGTGGCATCTGTTTAAAGTAACATCAGACGGCACCTTGGAAGGAAAATAAAACATCAAAAGGCAGCATAGTGGACGCATGCATGAGGACAGTTTCAATTCCTCATTGTGGGGACAATTTCAATTCCTCATTGTGGTGGGGAGAGCAAGTCACCAACCAATTAACTTAACATTGATCAGGCCTTGACTGGATTCTCAGGCTGTTCTAGCAGCTCTTCCCATGCTTTCTGCTCCTGTGTGAGCCCTGGGAGTTGTTTAGCTCACAGCTTTTTGGTGGCTGCTCTTCCCTCGTAGTTGCCCTGCACCCAACCTTGTAGAATTTTGCCCTGAGCACATGCAGCTTATTATTTGGCCACTATTTCAATACAGATTGCTGGAGTTGAAAGAAAGATATCCACCTTACACTGCTACTCAACATTTTACTGGAGATCCCAACCAACTGAATAAGGCAAGAAAGATAAATAACATACATACATTTTCAACAGGAAGCTGTGAAACAGTCTTTTTTTCACAGGTGACCTAATCACGTGCATAGGAAATCCTGATAAATCATCAAATAACCTACTATAACTAATATGTAAATTTAGCATGGTCATAGGATGTAAGGCTAATTAAAATTTAATTTTAATTCTAGGTACTAACAATAAAATCTGGAAAGTAAAATTAAGAAAACAATAACATTTACAATAGCTTTCCAAGCATATATTTTGAGGCAAATATATATGACCTATACATGCAAACCTATAAACCTTGATAAAATTAAAGAGCTAAATAAATGGGGAGATATGTCATACCCATAGATTTAAAATTCAATATTGTCATGATGCCAATCCTCTTGAAATTAATACGTGAATTCAAAGCAATATCGATAAAAATCACCAAGCTTTTAAAGTAAAATTGGCAGGCTGTTGGTAAAGCCCTTCCAGAACCTCGAGCTGGCAGCTTGAACCTGGCAACAAGTGAACGTCCACAGTTCGGTGGGTAAGACCAGTGCTGCATGCTTTCCTCTCAGCCCCGTGCACAGAACGCTGAAAAGACATCAGCATCTGTGATCTAATCACGTCTGCACTTCTCACTGTTTCTAGCATACTTCCATCAAGGGGAACCATCAGCAAAACAGAAGACAACCTACTGAGTGAGAGAAGATATTCACCAGTGATATATCCGACAAGGGGTTAATATCCAAAACATAAAAGAAACTCATACAACTTAACACCTAAAACAAAAAAACAAGCAATCCAAATAACAAATGAGCAGAGGACCTAAATAGGCATTTCTCCAAAGATTCATACTGATGGCCAACAGACATATGAAAAGATGTTCAGCCTCACTAATCATTAGGGAAATGCAAATTAAAAACATAATGAGAACTTGAAACTGATGTAATCTTAATAACCAATGTCATCCCCCAAAATTTAATAAAATATTTAAAAATACTGGTAAGGATGTGGAAAAAAGGGAACCCTCGTGCACCGTTGACAGGATTGAAAGCTGGTGCAGTCACTGTGGAAAACAGTATACAGGTTCCTCAAAAAACTAAAAATGAACTACCACATGATCCAGCAATTTCACTTTTGGATATCTATTTAAAAAACTCTCCAAAACACTAATTTTAAAAGATATATGCACCCGATGTTCACGGCATAATTATTTACAATAGCCGAGATATGGAAGTAACCTAAGTGTCCATCAGTACCTGAATGGAAAAAGAAAAAGTGATACATGTGTACAGTGGAATATTAGCCATTAAAAAGAATGAAATCTTGCCATCTGTGACAACAAAGATGGACACAGAGCGTACTATCCTAAGTGAAATAAGTCACACAGAGAAAGACAAATGCCATATGATTTCACTTATATATAGAATCTAAACAAAAAATTAAAAGAAAAACAAACTCACAGATACAGAAAAAAAATTGATGGTTGCCAGATGGGAGGGAAGAAGAGTGAAAAAGGTGAAGGGATTCAGAAGCACAAACTGCCAGTAATAGAAACAGTCACAAGGATGTAAAGGCCAGCATAGGCATATAGTCAATAATAACGTAATAACTATTATAACCAAACATGGGCACAACAAAAGGTAACTGAGCTTAGACCTACAAGGGTAGGGAAAGTGGGTGTGTATGGAGATATGTATCAGCTTTCTTCTGTGAAGCCCAAGAACCAAGGATAAGACAGTTTTCATAAAATTACAAAACTTTAGAACTCGAATCACCTGCTTTTACTCCTTTTCTACTGAGGAGAAAACTGGGGCCAAGAGAGGCCAAGTAGTTTGCCTAGACTCACATGGCTGACAAGCAAACAGCCCCTAGAATCTAGATCTCAAGATTCAGCAGGGTGATTTGTGTGTTTCTCGTATACCAGAGTTGTATCTACGGGGGACATCCATTCGTCCACGAAACCAATTGTGACTGGCGCTGTAGGGTCGTATCTCGGTATTTCCCCAAGAACTGGGACACACGGAGAGGAATCACTGCAGGGGGCTGAGGCCTAGAGCAGACAACCAGAGCGCCCTCTCTGGTCAGCAGGAACTGAACCATCCCCCACCACTCATCTCTTTGGCTCACAGGGTCAAGCTTCCAAAGGGTTCTGTAGGTCAAGCCTGGGGTAGGGGCAGTAGTACCTATAACCTTCCAGGTCTCTTTGCTTTCCTTCCTTACTTGAAACTTCATGGCTAAAGAGACCCCTCTGAATGGCGACTCCAGCACTCGATAATGACAGTGGTACAGGTTTGGAGGCATCTGAAAATATCATTTGCCTTAAAATAAAGAAAGCGTTTGCGTTATTTGAGAGTGTCCCAACTGTTCATGGAGAACATCCAAAGTAAGCGCTTTCTTTCCCAAAAACAGTCTTCAAGTAGGGCGTATATTTCCTGCACTGCCAAGAACAAAGCTTTAATCTGTGACGCACTTGAGAGCTAAAGTGGATTTCGAATACGTGTTCAACTTATCTCTTCATAGGTCAGTTACTCTTAGGAAATTTCAGTGGCGGACTGAAGAAATCCTCACAAGGAAATTAAAAATTGAAGTCATTATTCAAAATATTGTTTTAAAATGTACTGATCATCAAAATGAGCCTTTGCAAAAGTCAATCGACCCTTTTCACGTCTCCTCGTCATGTAAACTGTTGATGGGAAAGAAATTTATGAAGCAGTAACTACTCTTAGAAACCATGTGCAGGCAGGGAAGCATTTGTAAACTAAGCAGTAATTTCAACAAAGTAGTTTAGTGTCTGAAACACATTGCTCAATGGCAGACATGCATGCAAAAGAACCCCTGCCCCAGTAATGACTGAACGGCTCCTAGTCCCCGCGACACCGTGCTCTCCATGTGCTCTCTGCGTATCTGCGGCTCTTCTTTGCTGCTATGCAGAAGTGGGTGAGAGGTGATGTATTAAAGGTTAGTGGCAATATGGAATCTTAAACCATATCAACAAACTTTTCATACTCAATTACACTGAAATGCCCTTGTCTGCCTTACACTTTGAGATCTGTCACTCACGCCTCATTTTGGAATATCACACATTAGCAATTTGAAACATGCTGGTTTACTGAGTTATATAGATCTCCCAAATGTTGATGCAATATCACATTCATTAATATCACCACCAATTTAATCAGAAGTCTTTCAGTACTGGGAAGCTGTTAAACTCATGGTGGTAGATGAAATTTTCCAAGATTCTAATTTTCTCTTTAAAACTTTGCTTTTATCATTAGCAATAGATACTTGTTTTCCCTGAAGTGGCAAACTTACTTCATTTGGTTTTGAGGAAATGCCTGCCAAACACCTCAGTCTGAATAACCATAGCATGGCATTCTTTCTTGTAAGTAAAAAATGAACATATATATATATATATATATATATATATGTGTGTGTCATAAATAACTTGGTGAGTTCCTAACAGAAACACACAACTAAATGAATGGATTGAGAGGATGTGGTATATAGAATGCACACACAATGGAATATCACACAGCAACAAAAAGAATGAAATCTTGCTATCTGTGACAACATGGATGGACCTAGAGGGTATTATGCCAAGTGAGACAAGTCAGGCAGAGAGAGACAAATACTGTACATCACATCCCCGTGGTGTGCGTGCTTCTGCGATAGGCAGGCAGGACTCGGAGCTCACTCTCCCAGAAAATGAAATCATGTTTTAAAGGCCCCCTGGATATAGTTCTTGAAAACCATTGTGTGAGTTAAGTGTCAATGAATCAGCAGTAGAAGGATTGGGTTTCCCTGGAAACACACGTGGGCTAAAAATGAAAGGAGGGGAAAATTTCCACCCAAGGTCCTTAAGAAAGAACTGGAATGTGTTGCCAAGAAATGACAACCTGTTTTTCCAACACTCATTCGAATTCCCTGCCTTTCCTTTTCAGGCACCTGACAAAAAATATTTGATACTCAGATGCTTGCCTCTACTCCGAAGTGTGACTTCATTTCAGTGAACTAAGGTTCAGACTTTCTTCCCATTACACACAAGGGGCAAGACGGTCCTGCAAGAATAGCTCATGGCAAGCGTGGGGGGAGGTGGGGAGCACGCCTGAAGGGCCGAGGCGCTAATGAGCCTTTGATCTCTGGCTCCTCACAGAGCCAGTCCGGGTTATGTTACTACTCACAGTCAACTGGCAGGAGTTTCCACCCGTCATGAAGTCTGCTTTTCTGCAGGTAAAGGTGTGGGTGACGGGGGTGTGGTGTAGGACGTGCACACTTTGCCTGCAGGTTCAGGAGTACTGTTCTTCATTGAAAATTGAATCCTTCCTCTCCCAAATATTTTAACAATGAAGAGAAGAGCAATGGCTCCCTGGGTATCAGTGACTAAGTGTTATCAATTAGCTTTTATAATGCAACAAATCACAACAACATTTACTAGTTAAAACAACAATGATTTATTATTTCTCGGTATCTTTGTGTTCCTTGAGTCTGGGCGGACTGAACTGGAGCTTCATGGTTGAGAACGGCCTCATATCTGTGGGTTGTGGCTCATTTCTACTGTCTTATCCTTCCATTTCTGTATGTTCCGAATTATGGATATGAATCATCCATTAAATTTTTATCTATGGAAGCTGTTTTTGTCTCATTCTTCTTTAATGTTTATATAAGTAGATTCACAATATATGTAGGTTTGCATTCTGATTTGATTTAGTAAAAATTACATTGTTAGAGTTTGTCCATCTTTAAAAATTCTCCCGAACATCATTTTAGTAGCTGCATAGCATTATTTAATTTGGGGTACACCACATAATTGAGGCAATCATTTTCCTTTTGTTGATACTTGCATCCCTCCTGTGTTTCACCGTATGAATAATACTGTGATGAGTGCCTTAGTTAAACACAGTTTTGAATGAATGCCTATCTCTACATCTCTTGGAGTGTGACTGTTGTGTTGCAGGGTGTGGACTCTTCCAGGGCTCTTGGTGTTTCCAAATTATGTGTCAGAAAGGCCCAAACCTGTGTTCCTGGCAGCAGTGAGTGAGGCCCACGCTCATCACTCGCATTTTGATAACAAGAGAAGAGAGAGTGCTCCCTCAGAGAACAGAGAAGCAGCTGCTGGAGGGGAAGAAATCAGCCCCCGGAAGAGCAAAGAGGGAATGAGAGTGACCTCTTGCGGGCAGGGCCCCCCTCACTTCACCTTTGTTCACCCTCTTCTTCCAGAACCTCATACGGTGCCACACACGTAGGGCAATAAAAATCAGTTTGCACGCGTGAAGGCTCTTTTCCCAATCTTGACTTTATTTATTAGCAACAGCTTTCCTAAAATTAAATCTCACTTAGTTCTGTGTTTCTATCAGTTCAGATTTTGTATGTGCATGTGCTAAAAACTTAAGACAGTAGATTGGAAGTTAACTTATCTTTACTTATGAGTCAAGTCCAGAGGTAACTGTGAGATGTTGCCAGGTCAGTTCTGTTGGGGATCAGGTCAGGGGTCATTGAGACCCTCGGCACAGGGCTTCCGCTTCACTGTCCAGTCTGCAATGACCCTGTCCTTCCTGCAGCCAATAGGAAGAAGGGAAGGGAAGACAAAGCAAGCCTCTCCATTGAAGGACACTTCCAAGAATTTGCTCATGGGCCCTGAGGAGGAATACTAGGGAACGTAAGTCCTTATCCCAAGAGGCCATGCACTCAAATAAAACTTGGGAATTCTATTATTATAATAGAAAATGCCAAGCATTTAGTACAATTTTTAACTATATAAAAGAAATTTTTAAGAGTAAAGAAAGTAAAAGTATATGTAAAACTTGAGGAAGAATGGCCAGCCAGAAGAAAATGCTTAGCTTGGCACCTCAGGACATGCAATCAAATATTTCCAATGGGGACTCTGAATGTGTCAAAAGCACTACGCACACAAAGAAACTACTGCCTCCTCATCTCCTCTTCTTTTGCACCCTCTCCAACCCTCATTAGGGGGTTGGGCGGGGCTGAGTAAAAAAGGGAAGAAACATTCTTTAACTCCTTCTGAAGGCCGGCAGGTCTCCAACAGCTCTAGCTATGGGAAGAAGCACTGTGACTTAAGGTGGAGTAAGCTGTGTTATTGCATGAAACTGCACAGTTTTAGTTACTAAACTGTGGTAGTTCTGCCACTTAAAGTGATTATACAACTCTTTAGGAGCAACGAGAGAGCAGAAATGCCATAGGGGTGCCTGAGGGTTCTATTTGGGAGCAGGGTAGGGCTTTCACACTGAGCAAGGTGCAAAGGGATGATGAGAAACACAAGTGAAGATCCCTTGTGAGTATGTTCCATGAGCACTGCATGTACAAAGCAATGGCTACAATAACTGCTTCACACAGTGGTCTTTTGTTTGTTTTTATAAGGATTATATTTTTAAAATGTTAAGAAAGCAATACAGAACAAGGCATAAAGAGATGTTAAATTAATGTTGGTTTCCTTCCCTTCTTTCATACTATTCATTCAACAAGTATGTATTGAATTCACACTATTTGCCAGTATGGCTTTCAGAATAAAGACATAGAAGGGGAAAAAATTACAGCAAATAGTAGAGGTAGATTTGAAAAAAAAATCTTATCAAGTCTCCTTGTCTAAAGAGAATTCAGTTTACTTCCTCCTGGGGGAAGCTGTTGAAACTTTAGACATAATTTCCAGGAGAGACTCCAGCACGAGAGGCTCAGGATGTTAACCACATTTCATTAACAGAGACCCTACAACATACGTCTTGAATTTTCTTAGCTCATTGAGTTCTTTTCCTGTTAAAAGCTGATGCCAACTCTAATAGGTCCACACACAGACACGACAGACAAGGTCTGAAACCATTTCCTGGAGGTAATAGGTGGAAACTTCCGTTTTCCCCATTAGCATGGCAAATTTCACTGGCCTTTTCTGCTTTCCCAGTTATCCTCTCCGCTGCCCACAAGTTTTATCTGTAGTGACACCTACTGGCTCCACGTTGTAGTGAGCACACTGTTGGGCCTGGAGGCTTTCTCTGGCTAAGTTTGGGCCAAGAGGGGCTGGCTTTGGGTTTGCTTTTCATCCTCACCCTTGTCAAAGAGTCATGCGAGAAAAGGATTTTGTATCAAGGCAATTCAGATTGCCCCACTCCTACTCGTAAAGAGAATTTGACAGGTATCTGTGCTCCCACATCCCTGATGGGATGTCAGTGACCTCTGGAAGAGAGGGGTGATATTCTTTCAAGTGGTTAAAATTCGAAAGCAGCTCCCTTCCCCTCCTTTGGAAGCTGAGGAGGTATTACAAATCGGCACTGTGGGGAGAGAAGAGAAACAGCGCCAACAGTGAACTTTCTTTGGCTGGAGCAGAATCATACCACCAAAATTCTTAGAGAGGAAGAAGCCAATGATTCATATTTTTCTGTCTGATTTGAACCTGTGATTACTTAAAAGCAGAATGAAAACCAGAATTTAACGTTCCAGATTTGAAAGTCATTTCAAGATCATTTTGTAACAGACCCAACTCATCTCACTCTTGTCTTTGGTTTGCTCCCCACCCACAGATTTTTTTTTAAATTGGACAGAATCAAGTAAATTCCCAGAGAACAGAAAAATTCAATCCAATATAACATTCTTCTTCCAGAGTTTTAAATAGAGAAAAGCACAGAACAGAGCCAATACTCATGGGTCCATATTTTCTTTTTAAAAAATGTATTATGGAAAACATTAGTCCTTTTCCCCCTTCATTCCGGTTCCATCCCCCATCACTATCATGCATTTATCCTCACAGCCCGTGTTTTGTAAAAATAACTAGCTTTCTATATGGGGTGAGGAGGACACACAAAAGAAGAAATTTATTCAAAAAATTGTGTATTTATTCTTACATATTTAAACTTCAGTCACCTCCATTTGCTTCAATACATCTATCGAGACGTTTTTTTCCACTGCTCAAAACAGTTTTTGAACTTGTCAATTTTGATGCCTTTTAGTGCTTCTGCTGTTTTTTATTTCACCTCTTCCAAAATGGCAAAATGTTTCCTTCTGAGGACTTTCTTCATCCAGGGAAACAAAAAATGCCTCCCGGAGCAAGATCAAGTGAATAGGGAGGGTGGGGCATGGGGGTTACGCTGTTTTGGTCAAAAACAGCTGAACACTCAGTGCAGTCTGAGCAGGCGCACTTGTAAATTGCCCATGATGAAACGGGCAAGCATGTTGAGTCTTCGAAAAAAATTCACTGAAGCTGAATGCAGCCTCTCGCAACAATGCCAGCTAGTTCACTGACCCAGATGGGTTCCTAGAACACTCACCTAGTGGGAGAAACCTGTACTACAAGGGGCCTGCCCTCCAGAAGATAATTCTGTTTTTATAGGGGGTCCCCCCCTCCTGTATGCATTCATCAAAAATATTCTCTCTGTCTTTTAATAATATATCATTCTATAATTTGTTTTTATTGCTATTCATGTGTAGATATATAATCTTAGCCTATTATTTAACTGCTGAGTTCTGTTGTATGAAGACATTATAATTTTTTTGTCCATTTTCTTATTATAAGAATTTTCCCATTACATTTTCCCTACTAAAAACAATACAGTGCAAGTACTTTTGTGATACTAAAGTAAGAACTTTAAAAAAATTGTTCCTCCGTAAGAGCAGTGAGAACACTGACAAAATTGTCAAAATCAGTTCTTCAGAACTTGGGGAATTAATCAAAGGCTTGCAATCATCTCAGAAACATTTATTTTTTTAAATGCCAAAAACCAACAGTAGCTATGAAAATCAGCAGCCTAGCCACTGTTGGAGAGGGCAGATAGATTTACGGCTTCACCCAAGCCCTCCAGGGAACTATCACTATTTGACTTATTTGTTATCTCCCCGAAAAAACTACCATCCACAGGACTTTTTCATCTGACACAAAGACCTTCCAAGGCAAACAGGCCGATTCCCAGAGCAACAGTCAAAACCAACCAGTGGCAACTGTTTAACATGGCAGCTGCCTGAGGTGCAGAGACCAGTTGGGGCAAATTAAGAAGCTGACCAAAAATCTTAAAAGGGAAAATTGGGGATAGAAATGTCCATAGTGGGCTTCGAAAACTCTGACATATCCCTGGAAATCTAGAAGTCATGCCTATGTACCGGGCTCTGCACATGGCAAGGAAAGACCTGAGGAGGTTCTAATCTCTCACCTCTGGGCAGGCATGAGGTTCTTTGCAATTAGGAAGCAAAGGCTAAGGCAGTGTTATAAATTACTGGAAGTGTGGACAGCCTTCTATAACAGCACACTCAGAGCCCCTTGGCAAGGGTTGGAAGGCTTACTGGTTCAAGGCCTGTAAGGAAAGCTGCCGTATCAGTAGCTAACTGAGCAGAAAATTCAGTTGACACATGTGGCAAAGGATATAAACTTCACAAAATTAGTCCAGGAAAGTTACTACATTCAAAAAATAAAACTGACAAGAACAATGAGCAAAGCAACAAACTGTGAGTAAGGGGTAATACAACTTCCAAAGCTACTATATTATGTTATGTTACATGTCCAGATTGTAATGAAATTATCACACTTACAAAGAGAAAGAAAAGTATGTTCCATATACAGGAAGAAAAAGCTATCAAGAGAAACTATCCCAGAGGAAACCAGATATTGTACTTACTGAACAAAGACTGGAATACATTATTACAAATACAATGAAAGGACTAAAGCAAATCATATCTTTGAAGAACTAAAGAAAAGGATAAAAACAATATTTCTCTCACCAAATGGGGAATATCAAAAAAATAAATAAAAATTATACAACCTAACTGTAATAGAAATTCTGGTGTGAACAGTATAACTGAAATAAAAAATTCCCTAAACGGGCTCAACAGCAGATTTTAGTAGCAGAAGGAAAAATGAGCAAACTTGGTCATTGTTCAGTCGATATCATCCAGTCTACAGAACAGAAATAAGAAAGCATGAGGAAAGATAAACGAGCCTCAGGGACTTGTGGGACATCATCAAGTATGCCAAACTATGTCTATTATAAGTCACAGAAGGAAAGGGGGGATAGGAGCAGAAATATTTATAAAACTAATGGCCAAAAACTCCTCCAATTTGATTCAAACCCCTAACCTACACTTACAAGAAGCTCAAAGAATATTAAGT
This sequence comes from Phyllostomus discolor, assembly GCF_004126475.2. NCBI lineage: Eukaryota > Metazoa > Chordata > Mammalia > Chiroptera > Phyllostomidae > Phyllostomus > Phyllostomus discolor. Next base: position 23,331,276 of record NC_040916.2, on the reverse strand, counting down.
AGCATGTCTAAAGACAAAGACAAAGAGAAAAATTTTAAAGCAACAGTGAAACGTGACTCATGTAAGATACGGTCATAACAGTAACAGCGGTTGTAACAGTAACAGCCAATCTGTCATCAGAAATTATGGAGGCAACACAGTAGTGGGATGACATACACAAAGGGCTGGGAGAAAAAATGTCAACTGAAATTTTTATACCTTGCAAAACTACGCTGCAAAAAAATGAGAAATTAAAGCATTCACAGATAAATGAAAATGAGGGAAATTTTTGTTATCATGTCTTTCCTATGAAGAATACTAAAAATATTGCTTAGACAAAAATGATAGGGTATTAGAGAGTAACTCAAATATACACACAGAGAAAACTCCAGTAAAGAACACAAGTAAATATAAAAAGCAGTAGAAATGTATTTGTGTTTGATTTACCTGTCAGATTTAAAAGACAACTGTAGCCCTGGTGCCGTTGGTTGGAGCATCATCCCGTACACCAAAAGGTTGTGGGTTTGATCCCTGGCCAGAGCACATACCTAGAATGAAGGTTCACTCGCCAGCAGGGGCATGTATGAAAGGAAACTGATCAATCTCTCTCTCTCTCTCTCTCTCTCTCTCTCTCTCTCTCTCTCTCTCTCCCCCTTCCTCTCTCTAAGATCAATAAACATATCCTCAGGTGAGGAATTTTTTAAATGGATGCATTTTATAGAATTGGATCATATCTTACAAAAACAATGCTCCAATGAACATCCTTACAATTTGTCTCCTAGAGCACAAATTGTACAAATGTTTATAAGTCTATGGATCTACAACTGGAAATTCAAGGGGATAGGTTTTCAATTTTGCTACAATTTGACAAATTGCTCTAAAAGTAGCTATATCCACTTATACTTCTTCCATGGTATGAGGAAGTTCCAGTTTCTCTCTACCTTTATCATACGAACTCCACAGGTTTTTAAATTTTAGTTATTATTTTATTTCTACTTATCTGTTGTGAAATGGTATTATCATTGGTTCGCATTTCCATACTCCAAAGGGCATTTGGTATTTATTTGACCACTCAGTTTTCTTCTTCTGTGAATTTTCTACTCATATCCCTTGCCCACCTTCTAATGGGCTGTTGTGGGCTGAGAACTAGCTTTCAATGCTGGTAACTTATAAACCAAAAGCTTCCCTCCTCAGTGGTAACAGGTAAGCATTAGCAGCTACCTATGCATGTCAGTGCTTTCTAGACAGGAACCACACCCATTCCAGAATGGAATCTTTGAGATATGTGGTTGCCATGACAAGGGACAACATCTCACAGGATTCCTTTGCTTGACTAAGTATTTTACTTTTGGACAAGAGGGAAAGATTCTCTTTGCTACCCTGCCTTGCCAACAATTACAGAAAAATTACACACAAGTAAGTGGTTTTTCTCCCATTAATCCTTCGGTCCATCCAAAGCTATCTTCTTTCTAGCCTTGACTGTTTAGTTTTTGTTCTGTTAAAAGAAGGAAGCATGGATATATTAGAGTATCTCATCATGGGCTCTCTACTGAAGTTCTTCCCAGATTTACTGCTTGGAAGAATTTATCTTTGCCAATTAATTTCCTAACTCCGCCTCTATTTCCCACCATCTGACTACACCCCTCCTGCCTGGCAGACATCTTGGGCACTTACGTTAACTCACGAAAGTCTGAATGACCCATCAGCTGACACCCACCAGTGTTCGGTCTCACCCCCAACACGCAAGCTCTAAAAGTGAACTCCCCTCCCGTAAGCAGTTCATTGTCCTCAATGAAGCTGGATTTCAGGGAGTCAAGAAACAGAAAATTTCATCAGGTGGTGAAAAGTTCATGAGATAAATAGTTTAAATATCAATAAAAATGTTGGTCACAATTTATTTATTAAAATAAACCATACATGTGTAGAAATATAGACTAGGAAAAAATATATCATAGGAAAAATTCTAGATCTGTCTTAAAATTTCTTCATGTATGTACTTAATCAGGTGAGGTTTTTAACTGGATTCAGCCAACAACCTAAATGACCTTGGGAGAGGACCTTGAGTGTCTAATGAGAGAGCAATCCATGCCATTCCAGTCAGGCGAGCTAATACTACATCCTATTCATTTAAAACCTTAACAGAGCCTGACCTTCTGGCCTACAGAAACTGTCAGATAATATATGGGTAGTTTTTAAGCCATTAAGTTTGTGGTAATGTTTACACAGCAGAAAAAAATAAATTATTATGATCTACATATCATACAATGTATCAAAACTCATAAATCAAAACAAAACTATAGGAAACTTATTTGTTTAATACAAAATACTCTTTTGCAGCATTAGTAGTAGAAGACTAATTCACCTATGTCAGCATGACAACAAGGAATCATAAAACCTCTAAGAATTCAAGAGATAGTAAAGACATAGGTAAGTGTGTGTATGTGTGTGTGTGTGAGAGAGAGAGAGAGACCCACATATCAACCTTTGTCCATGAAAACAAAGAACTTATCTTTTTTCTTAATGCCCACAGAAAAATATATTCATAAAGGATAACCATATATGTTAGGATAAGAATTTCTGTGTAACTCTCAAAATGTAGGAATAGCAGAAATATTCTCTGATCACAATGCAAAAAAAAATTTAGAAAGTAATAAGGGACTATGAAACAAACACAATAAGCCTACCACTTGCCATCTAAACCATTCTATTTTAAAGAGTTCTTCAGTCAAAAAGGAAAATTAAGACAGAAATTACAGACTAATGATAATAATCCATATTAGAACCTATAGCATACAGCCGAAATGGGACAAAGAAAAAATCCCACAACCTTAAATAATCAGAATAATAAACCAGAAAGAATGACAATAAGTAAATCAAATATCCAAAATAAGAAGGGAGAAAAAGAACAACAAACTAAATCTGAGAAAGGCAGAAGGAAAGAAAGCCTACATTAAAGATGAAGCCAAATTCCTGAAATTTTTTTAAGATTTATTTATTTATTTTTAAAGAGGGAAGGGAGGGAGAAAGAGAGAGAGAGAGAAACATCAATGTGTGAGGGTTGCTGGGGGCCGTGGCCTGCAACCCTGGCATGTGCCCTGGCTGGGAATCGAACCTGCGATACTTTGGTTCACAGCCTGTGCTCAATCCACTGAGCTACGCCAGCCAGGGTATCAAATTCCTGAATTTGATAAGAGGAAAAGAGTAGGACTAGTGAATTTATTCAAAATCTGTACTATCTCACGATAAGGACATTTTACTTCTGTGATATTTTTCCAAAATCCTGTATTTCCCATCTAACAGTGAGAAAAATGCCAGATAAATGCAAACTGAGTGATGTCCTACAAAATATGTGACCAAGTCCTCCTCAAACTGTCATGGTCATGAGCAAGGAAAGACTGTAGGACAGTGAAAGACAGAAGGGAAGGAAATTAAGGAGACCAGATAACTACATGCAGTGAGGGATTCTGGATCAGACTCTGGAACAGAAAAAGAATACAAGTGGAAAAACTAATGAAATCCAAATAAAGCCTACAGTTTCATTAATAATACTAATTTCTTAGTTTTGACTAATGTGCCTCAACTAAGTAAGATGGTAATATTACAGGAAACTGTCAGTGAGGGACATATGAGAACTCTGTTCTATGTTTGCAACTTTTCTGTAAACATAAAATTATTCTAAAATTTTTAAAAATATTTTAAAAAGTGAATTGCAAGAGACCTAAAAAATCTAAGCAGAGTAATTAAAATGGAAGTTATAAAAATAATCTTTAAAGGGCTACCCCCTCAACCAAACAAAAACATAGCAGGTCCCAAAGGTTTTATATGGGATTTTACCAAACATATTACTAATTGATGAATGCAATTCTAATTAAATAATTTTGATAACATAAAAGAAATTTAAAAGGCACTTATGAAGTACCTTTCCCATGAAGTATAAATTCAAAAATAATAAAGCCTTTTCCTTTACAATTTTAATACACTTTATTTTTCTGTTTTCTAACAATGGTGGATGGAATGTCCAGAAATGGAAAATGAGAGTGATAATGGTCATATTTGTCTTGTTCTTAATGAGAATATTTCTAATTATTTCCTTATTACATCTGGTTAGGGTTTTTGTGTTCATATACCACATTAAGAAATTAACTGCATATCTATTTTATTAAGAATTGAAATCAATAAAATAGATTTAAACTTTACCAGAAATTTTTGCCTCAATAAAAATGATCATGTGAATTTTCTCTTTTTTTGGAGCAATTAATGTTGAGAATTGTATTATAGGTTTTCTTTTATTGAACCATCCTTGCATGCTTGGAATAAATACCACTTGGTTATAGTTCAGTATTCTTTTAACGTGTTTCTGTATCCTATTTGCTAATCTTTGTGTTAAGTGTTGTTCAGAAACATTCATAATGAATTTGTCTGAAGTTTTAGTGTATGTGTGGGTGTGTGTTGGGCTTTACCATCAAGGTCATACCAGCTTCAAATCTCAGAATATACCACACTCAGTGGTGAGACATTAAATGTATATCAAGAAATTGAGTGTATTTCCTTTTAACTGGTCTTCTTCTCCCTGACTAGTCACTGACCTCCAGAGTCTGCAGTCCAGTGTGAAATGGCAACACCTGGTATGTTATATTCTACGAGGGCATTAATGTAACCAAAATCTCTTGGGGGGGAAACATTTCTCTCCATTGTGAGACTGTCATAACCAATACCTAAAATACATGTGTGGGGGTGAAAGAGAAAAATGGTAGTTTGTTTGGACACTGTTTTTGGCTTTTTTTCCACTACAAAGTCATGTTCTTGTATACCCTTGTGTGACCTTGGAAATGACCTGCAACCTTAATTCAAAAGGGAGCAAGTCTGACCCACCACACTGTCTGCCCTCTCCTTCCATCACCCCACTGTGGGAAATCCTTCCCACCCAACTGTGTCACAAGTGATGACCAGCAACTCGCTCTCCCTCCCAGGAGGATGCCTGCACTTTTCCCTTCCCCTACTTCTTCCCCCACAGGTGTGCATCTCCGAACCTCCAAGGGACCCTATGAGACCTGCAACCAGGGGAGCAGTGGGCAGCGGCAGCTTGCCCCAGGATCACCCCTTGAAACTGTCCCCAAGGCCCCCTTTTCTCTGACTCTCTAGTGAGCGGACAGCAGCCCCACCTGGGCTCACTTCCTTCCCGCAGCATTCCCAGACAGCCAGAGCAGCCCCGCCTGCTCTGCTCTCCTGCTGCTGCTGCTGCTACTCTAGGCCTGTCCTTGTTTCACTGTCCCCAGCTTTAATAAATAGACTCTCAAACTAAAATTAAAGAAATAAAGTCATAACCAACAGGAGGAGGACAAGAAGCCACGGTGTGGGCAAACAAAATACGAGTGCAGATTTTTCCCGGTTCACAGCCACGACCCCAAAGATAAAGATAAGTGAACTGTGAGAGAGGAAACCCCCTTTCCATTCCCATAATGGCAAAAATGGCTAACCCTTCCATGGTATTTACATAGTGTGTGAGGCTCACTCTGAGTGCTTTTAGTGAGTGGCTCGTTTAATCCTCACAACTGCCTGACAGAGTAAGGACTACCATTATCCCCACTTGGAAGATGCGGAAACTGAGGCAGCGGGTGACCCGCCTGCAGTCACATAACTACCAAGTGTCATAGACAGGATACAGACTTGTGAAGTCTGATTCCAGAGTCACTGAGATAAGCACCACGCTACCTTCTGACGACCCCAAAACCAAGAATCTTGCCTGCCTTGGGAATGGAGGGAAACTAAATAAATGATGAGGTTGGAGATTTTAAACAGGATTCAGTATTAATAATAATGGTGAAGCTGTTTTAATAACTAAAAGACAGAACATTCATGGAATGAGTCAATAAGGGTGACAGTTACTTAGGAGGGATTCCAGGGCAGGAGGTTGGTAAAGAAGAGAGGACAGAGCATCGGAGCAGCAGTTACAGAAAAAAAGAGAACCATCTTCTAGTCTTCTCCACCAAAGAGTGCTACTACCATTCCCATGTGTGCACATCCTGTCTCTGGAAGGATGCCCAGGAAACCGGCCACAACTGTACACTAGGGCGGGGGGACTTGGAAACAGCAGTGCCAGCTGTTTACCCATTTGTACATGCATGTGCATTGCTTTTTAAATTGTTTACATAAACCGGGTGCACTGCTTTAAAAGCTTACTGAAAGAGACACTTCTGCAGACAATCTCAGTTCCATCGCTGGGTCAAACTGTGCATTTGTCACCTACGTTTGCAATAGAAGAACGAGAAAAAGCAAGGAGAGCCACAACACAGAGCATGTGCAGTGCAGTGATGCTGGCTCTGGTGGCTTCTGCAGGAGTGGAAATGATTTCACTAGGTGTGGGAGTGGTGGCTGAATTTATTCAGCTCTCTCAATACCTGGACTTGGCAAGGGTGCTGGAGACAGGAGACGGCCAACACCAGCTTCACTATGTTCAGTAAAACCCCAGCACAGACAGCAAGCCCGGCAGGTGAGGGCACGGGACATGCACACCCCCAACTCAGGTACCCCATCTCTCTGCACTTTTTGGTATTTTGCTGTTGTCTAAATTCTAGTGATGGAGAAATGAAGGAAAAATGTGCAGACTCACATCATATTCTAGAGGACCAAGTCCATGGCCCCCTTTGAGCATCCCCAGGACTGCTTGGGAGTTATTAGGAATAATTAGAATTCAGATCTCCTCAGAATCGTGATTATTACAACAACCCAATTTTCCTGCAGGCTAAGGTAGCATCAGAAACACATATTATATACATGTGCTTGGAAACATCTGAGACTGAAAGATCTAGTTAAATTGGCATGACTCCAATTTTTCTGGCCAAGAATGACAACAGATAGAGAACAAAAATGTCAATGATAGGAGATACATATAAAAACAGGTGGTCAGCTTAGAGAAGAAAGCCAAAATAATATATTTAAAAGCTTAGAGCCCACTAGACTGGTCCTAGCACCTAGTGTTCTGAAATGTCTTACAAAGTACAGATTTCCAGGACTGTACTGTTCTATCATTTACCATTTACTGTGGTGTCCAGCGAAGGCCCATGGTGATTAGGGAGTAGCTGAAATGGGACGAAAGAGAATGCAGCCACAGAACAGAAGTGAAAGGCAGGAATGGCAGTCACCCTCCCCCAGGGCAGGCACTGGAGAATTTCCGGGAATACCAGTGAGCATGTCACACACTCCAAACAACAACAAATTCCTGGCTTCTTCCTGTAACTTCCTAGAATGACCCCCCTGAAGAACCAGTTTCTCTAAGCTCCCCCACCCTCATTATTGGCAACTGTGTGCCTTGGCTTTTGCATTAAATAAACATAGCAGTAATATGGCACCAGTAAATGCTTGCCGACAAGGAAGGTATGTGCTGTAAGTCAGCGGTGCAACGGAAGACGTGATGTTAAATAACAGGGGCAGAGCAATAATGTGGGGAATGATAACGCAGTGACAAATTTGGCTCCATGAAGAGAAGAGGAGCTGGCTAACAGACTGGAAGCAGAGGTCCACGTTATTACAGAACACCAGAATGACAATAGTGACAGTGGTGTGCAGGAGAGCACCTGGTAATGGGCACTCCTCACAAAACTGTGTCCAAAAATGCTAACTATATGAGCACATATAGCCAAAGAAGCCAAAAAAGGCCAGTACTTGGTATTGTGGGTTTAAACTGCACTTTGCCTTGTCTTAACACATCTATGAACTTGTGGGCTTATCCCCCCATCCAAAACAGTCCCATTAGTGCAGTCCAGTGTGGTCCCATGATGCCACGAGGCTCCCAGGTCTGTTGTCATGGATTACTCTCTTTTTCCTGATACAGGAGCACAAGGCTGACAGCCTATGGGATGCATACACAAGTGTCATAAGTGATCAAGCCCTAATCCTGTCCATAAACTCCAGGTATGATGAACTGCAATTCTCTATTTTCTCTCTTACTTCACTGAATGACTGTCTACAAAATGTAACAGAGAAAAACCACAACTGTAAAAAAAAATTATTCCAAATTCCATCATCCTAACTCAGCAAGTATTTCTTTCTTTCTATCCCAATCTTTCTGTATTGCATGGATAGACAGATAATTTAATTATTCCAGAATCATAAGTAGATCGCACACTCAATTTTTCTGTAGTACTTTTGATTTTGGCACTATATCTTAAGTTTTCATTTTTCTTAATAATCAATTTCATTTTAATGGCAGGAGAGTATTCTGAAAATTTGACATTTTCTAAGTCATGTTTTACTAAAATTACGATAATCCTCCATGTACACACAAGACTGTATCTTCTCTGAAACATGTCTTGGAGACACCCTTCTGTGGGTGAGGTTGTAGACGCAGATGATAGAAAACCGCAGAAATGCCCTGCTGCTGGGTCCCAAGTGGTCGGCAGCCCCGCTAACTCAACAGCACAGACCCACCAGGACCATTGCTGAGACCTCCCTTCTGATGACCCCATGCAGTGGGACAAACAGCTCCGGGAGTGACTTGGCTGAAGGAATCCCCACCAGCCTGACCAGACTCCCCTTGAACCTTCGCAGTCCGTGGTGCTTCCTGCCCCAACCCTCCTCCTACCTTCCTTTCTCCTCCGGAAAACCTCGTGCGTCTCTAAATCTTGTTCTGGGCTCTGCTTCCCCTGAACCCTAACACATGTGGATGGGGTGAACCTTCTTAGAGCTTTCAATAAACGCTGTCAATTTGTGATCCAGAAATCTGCACTAATAAGAAGTGTTTATTAAAAGGCTATTCACCTAAATTTAATACATTTCTACTTTTTTTCTATTTAATGACATAAGGGGTTCAACATTTTGCCACATTGTCATTTAATTTATATTACTTCCAATATAAGCAAGACAATATTTTCTATATGTTTTTGTATTTGTGAATTTTCTCATTTTCTTTGCCAGTTTATTAGAATTTTAGTAGTAGTATATATTTAATAAGCATCTCCTGATGCTTTTATGGTTTTAAATATGTTCCTTTTTATCTTGTTAGAATTGATTTCATAGTCATAGCCATCCGTATTTTTCTTTTACTTTTTTGTATATCTGATAAAAAAATTAATTCTACATTGCACTTTAATATTATGTTCAGTATCTCTTTGTTTTTTGTTACCTGATTTTTGTTACTCTTTAGTCTCTAAGTTATTTTAATTTATGAGCTAATTTAAGCTATGCTTCCCAATGCCATTATACAGACTGGAAGTCAACAAACTATGGCCCGTGTCCTAAGTCCTGCTGTTTTTCACAGCCTCCTATTTTTGTACATCCTGAGAGATAAGAATGGGTTTTTTTACATTTTTAAATGGTTGGGAGGAAAATCAAAAGAAGACTATTTCATAACCTGTGGACATGATATGAAAGTCAAATTCCAGGGTCCACGAATGCTGTGTTGCTGGGAAACAGCCACACCCGCTCACTCACATGCCGCTGTGACTCCCTCTGGGCTCTGATGGCCGAGCTGGAGGAGACAGAGGCACCCAGGGCTCACGTGTTATCTGGATACCGCAGAAGGTGTTGCTGACCCCTGATACAGATGACGCTGAGTTCAGATACTTCCTTTCTAAAGGCATATTTAACCATTTCGATGGTTTTTTTTTTTTGTATTTGTCTGTATGATGGAATAGTTAAGGGTTTCAAGGGTTCTGAGCTGTTCAGTACCTTGACGGAAGCGGTAAAATCATATAGAACTAAAGGCACACATGAGCACGTGCACAAGTAAAACCGGGGACATCCAACCAAGATCAGTGGATGGAATTGATATCAATACTGTGGTGGTGGTATTACACTACAGTTTTTAGAGAATGTTACCACAAGAGAAACTGGGTGAAGTGTACAGAGGTCTTTCTGTATTGCTTCTTACAACAGCATGTGAATCTACAACTGTCTCAATAGACTTTTCAAGTAGGAAAAAAAGCAGGGTAGTAATAGATTGCAATGTGACCAAGCATGAAATACTGTCACAATAAATTAATGCTGCATTTGGCCTGGAAAAGGAGATAGAGAATTTATCTATGTGTTTGCTAATTCTATATTAGGGCATTTTCTATTCTGTCACATTATTTAGAGTTTATTTTATAAACACCACTACACTGTTTTGATTTAATGCTGTTTCATAATAGACTCTCTTAGCTGATTGAGCTAGAGCTTCCTTATTTTCTTGATCTTTTTCAGCAAAGTAGTCCATGATAGTCCTCCCAATTTATTTTTCCAAACGAAATGTAAGTGTGCTTTATTAGCTTCTGATGAAAATGTTCTAAAATTTTAATTGCAGTTTCACAGTTTGTAAAATAATCTGAGAATAACTGACATTTATAATCTATTTATGAATATACTTTTATTTATTCAAACTTTGTTTTATGTCTCCCTTAAAAGTTTGAAGTATTTTTAATATAGACTTTGCACACTCCTAATTTATTAGATACATTGTATTTTGGTTTCTGTTTCATTTTATCATGTGGACAGCAATTACTGATGTACTGAGATGCAGTCGGATTTGGGGCAGTGTTACGTTTATCCTGTATTTGACTGAGCTTACCAAACTTTTTTTATTAGACTGTGTCTTATTTGAAATACAAGAAACTCTAACACAATATTTCAAAATAAGAAATTAAACCCTTATGCTGTTCCTGTTTTTAATGAAAACACATTACTTCTCAATTAGCAATATATTCATTCTTGATTTAAACAAAACCTTTCAAGAAATTATTTTTTTTCTTAGAAAATGGTGTTGAAATTTATTAAATACATTTTCAGGTTTGATTAAAGAACTATTATTTAATCTATTAGTACATATGTATTGATTAATAGTTTTTAGAATATTGGGCCATTTCTACATTCCAATGGTAAATCATGATTGGTAGTATTATATTACTTTTATTATTTTTACAAATCATTGTTCTAAAATTTTAAACTTTATACTCATATATATTTGTTTATATATTTTAGATTGTCTTTTATTATAGCTCCATTTGAATAACCAGTTATAACCAGATCCCTGATTTCCATTAATTAGTGATTTTTCTAGGCTTACAAACTCATTGTTTTGAAGTAGGGGTGTGTGTGTGTGTGTGTGTGTCTTACCTAGTTGAATTACCATATTTTTCAGACTATAAGACGCACCCCCCATTCCACCCCCTGGCCAAATTTGGGAGGAATAATGGCTGTTAATGCTGCTGTTGAGTTCTGTTTACATTTACATTGGTGAAATATTATGCTATTGATGTTATTAAATATTTTACCGCATTTTTTTGCCTCAAATTTGTTTTCCTATTTTCCTCCTCTAAAAACCTAGGTATATCTTAGGGCTGAAAAATACAGTAACTAGAATTTACAAAATAAATAAAGCCCTGGCTGGTGTAGCTCAGTGGATTGAGCGCAGGCTACGAACCAAAGTGTTGCAGGTTCAACTCCCAGTCAGGGCACATGCCTGGGTTGCAGGCCACGGCCCCCAGCAACCGCACATTGATGTTTCTCTCTCTCTCTTTCTCCCTCCCTTCCCTCTCTAAAAAAATAAATAAATAAAATTTTTTTTTAAATACTACACAAAAAGAAATAGTGGTTAAGTGTGAAGACTTTGGGGTCAGACAGACCAAGCTTCTGATGTCGGCTCTACCACTGACAGATTTTGTGATTTTGAAGAAGACATTTAACTTCTTTAGGTCTTAGGCTCCTTATCTGTGAGTTGGGGTAACAATCATACTTACCTCATAGTGTTGCTGTGAAGATGTATTGAGATAATAATGCATGCAGAGCAGGTAAAATGCATAGCACCTGGTATTCAAGTCCTCAGTATCTATGCGTTTAACCTATTCTTTTGTAAATCTGATAAACTTTTTGGACTCTTTCCCCTCAAAATACACAGGCACATAAAAACAAAATTTGCATCTTATATTATAGGTTTCATGGACGGCAGACCCTGGATTATGATCCCCACTCCTTATTTTAATTTAACAATTTTTGCCTACCCACATAATAGTTTTCCTTTAATTTTTTAAATTTATTACAGACTGTGCTTTTCATATATCATCCAAATATTATTTGGTCCATAAAGATTCACACATTATATTTTCATGTATTCCTGTATAGTTTAAAAATATAAATCCATTCTCTTTCTAATAAACCTTTGTAATAGCTTTTTCCTTATTTTTAGTAATGCAGTCTTTCTCAGTTATTATTTAGTTTTGAGTCCTCTGATTTCTTTTTTACATCTTTATTTAAATTTGCCACTGAGGATCATTATACTTATGAGCTTCCCTTTTTCTCATTTTTCCCACTTTTTCTCATTTTGTAAAGTACTCCTTTTGCTTATGTCCTTCATTTTTAATAAAAAGACTAAACATTATGATGACAAGTTATAACATTTTTCTTTTTGTATTTTTTATCTTTATTTTCTTAAGTACCATGTAATCCTCTTACGCCCTCTCCCCCCCTCCTTCATTTCTTTGATTATATTTTTAGTCCTTTTAAAATGTTAAGATATGTGCTTGGTTTGTTATTTTTTTCATTTTAAATGAGAAAAACTACTGAGAGTATTTAAATATTTTAATTATTTTTGAATCCTCTAATTTAAAAAATAGATTTCTAACACACATTTCTCATTGTAATTATAGAATGAAACATATATCCTTTCATATTTAAAAACTTTCTATGGCTAAGCATATCATAAATATTTGTCAGCATTTCATCATTGTCTCAAAAAATAATCCTTATTTTATTTAATACAATTTATTATATGTATAGATAATAAGTACACCTCCTTATTAATTATATTCATTATCTCTTTTGCAGAATTTTTAAAAAGCTTGTTACTTATTTATTTTTAAAGAGAGGGGAAGGGAGAAAGAAAGAGAGTAAGAGAAACATCAATGTGTGGTTGCCCTTCATGTGTCCCCTACTGGGGACCTGGCCTGCAACCCAGGCATGTGCCCTGACTGGGAATTGAACCGATGACCCTTTGGTTTGCAGGCCAGTGCTCAATCCACTGAGCCACACCAGCCAGGGCAGAATTTTTATTTTTACCTACCATATGCTAATACGGGAATGCTTAATCTTTCCTATAATAATGTTCCTATTTCTTTTTGTATCTTTAATGATTTTATTTAATAATTTCCATTTCTCCTTGTATCTTTAATAATGTAATGTATATTTTTAATAATTATATTCAATAATTTATACATTCCATTTCCATGTGATTTTGGATAGTCCACATTATTAACTATGCCTTTGATTTTTTATAACAAGTATATCTAGCTCCCTTAATACTCTTTGATTTGAATTAAACATTGTGTCATATTAATATGGCCTTCCTGATTTCTTTCTGATCACATCTATTATAATTTCTGCATGCTCTTATTAGGAGGTACCTACTTTTTAAAATTCAATTCTCATTCTGAAAATTATACTTGCAAATATGTACACTGCCCTTTGTGTATCAATGTTATCTAAATAGACTTATTGCTTCATTTAAAAATTCCTAAGTTCAGTATATCAATATTTGGTCTACTTCTCACTTCACTTTAATCTGTGAAACAAATATTTAGCTCAAAAATTTAACAAAAGCAAATTCACACAGCTATTTAGTAAGGAACACTTATTCTTTCTTCTCAAGTGCCTTTCCATACCACCTAGTCACACCCCCTGGAGCATAAGAACACATTTATACTAAGCCATCACTTGTTGGAACACACATTAGTAATTTAATGACTGCTCTTTTGGAAAAGAGTCACAGGCAGACCCCCCACCATCAAAAAGCCAGACTCGTGGACAGCTGCCCAAGCTGACCCACAGAGTGGCTTGTGCCTTTCTTCTCCAGTGTGGCCAGTGTCAGACTCTCAGCCTTCTTCCCACCTCACATTTGAGGATCACGGCATCAGAGTATCATGCTACTTTCATTACCTTTGTTTGTAACCTGAACCATTTTAGCAATGTTTTAGGACCGATGATATGATTTCAAAGTAAACGGAAAGACACTGTTTTCTATTTCATCGGTCTTAATTTTGCATTTTCTTAAAACAGTTCATATATTCCTAGACATTCAATACCTTCCACTGAAAAGTCAATTAGAAACTTTTGATAGATACCTATTCAGAGCCTAATAATCCATTACAGCTGATGAATGACAAATCAATCTTCCAGGATTTGAAAATTACCTAATATATTCCAAGATATTCCATTCAAAACAATGAATCTCAAAGACAGTATCTTGACCAGTAGAGATTCTAAGTCCCCCACAAGATTCCATATTTTACCATATAATATCACCATCTTTTAAAAAAATAATTATTTTCACCTCAAAAAAATCAGGAAGGACTGTTATCCAGATCACATATACCAAAGGAATAACAACTGTATGACAACTGACATATCTATCTTTTGCCATCAGTTGGAAGATGCATTCCAATATCAGAAATGCTAAAATGTGATCCATAGTATCATGGATCAGAGAAAATGTGGCAGTAATTTATTTCAAGTGCCCAATGCTGGGCATGGCTGAGAATGGAACCACTTTACCTGATTATGTCTATTGAGAAAAATAGTCTGATTTCCAAATAACTGATTACAGGTATCATCCCTTTATATTTAAAGCACCATCGTCAGTTTTATGAGACAATTTAAAACCCACAGGTCATATAACGCCAAAAGATGGGCCTCCTTTTCTAGTCCACACTCTCTTATTAAAAAAAAAAAAGTCACCAAAAGTAAGTTATATTTGTTTTCTCCTCAATTTAATCACTACACCTTTTCCTTGGCAGCTTTGTGGATCCTTTACTACAATTTGAAACTCAGCTGAAGATAATAGAGTCATCCTTTAAAAGCGTATTTACCATCCCATGTCTTGAGGAAGTGAAGGAAATGGGGAACGGGAACGACGACGAGGACCTGCAGGTGAGAGTCTGCCCCCTCTAAACGCGAGGAGACATCGCCAAGCACACAGCAGTCCTGCACAACCTCTCTTCCCAGATCACACCTCTGTGGTTTTCTCCTTCGCTCCTTTTAGATGCTACAGATACACAGCACTTCCCAGCACTGATCTCTACCCCTGTGTTCATGAATTCTGCAACCCACGGGATTTAATGGATTGCGTAGGTTTTACAGGAACAAATGGGTGAATGGATTTTTGGTTAACTGGTTGAGTAAGGACAGGGAGTTTACTGGCAAGTTCTGCACAGAAGGAAATGGCAGCAGAGAGAAGTGAAGCCAGGAAGAGTCCCATAGTAAGATCAGCAACGTGTATGGTCTCTATTTCCTCTGCACAGCCGCACGGTGCACCGGCTGTGCGGGTTCTAGAAGAAACACATGGCACATGGCATTGGGTGAGCTCTCATCACCATAGCTACCACTCTCCTATCTTACCTGCGGTTTATGGGAAGAACTCAGGACACCAGGATGCAAAACCTATAGACGATGGGGTACAATTTTAGGTAAGGCATGCTGGTTATTTATAATACATTTTTGTTTTTCAGGAATTATACCAAAGTATTTTAAACGTATATGAAGACACTCTTCTAATCTTAGTGTCTAAAGACTTCTACAAACTGCAAATCTTAAAGGTAAAGGGAAAAGGAACAATTTTGTTCTTGTGTCATAAATCCAAGGACACTGCACTTCTTATTTCCCATTTGCCATATGTAACATCTCCTTCAAATATCTGGCAGCTAAAAAAAATTTTTTTTCCTCCCAAGGTATGCAAGTAACACCTAAATGAAATCACTTCCCTGAATTTGAACTACAGAGACTCCCTTATAAGAATTTAACTTTGGGGGGATGGCATGAACAGGCATTTGAGAAGCCAAGTGCCATGTGGCAGTGACATGGGGCACCAGGGAATGGGATGGTAGACAGGATGGTGGACAACCAGTTGGTGGAACAGCGAGCCAACTTTGGCAGGATCTACATGTGTGTTCTTCCCTAGCAGCTCTGCAGCTAGGGAATTCACAGTCATCCTATTATCATGGACACCGTGCTATCCCCAGAAACCTAACAATCATCCCAAACCCACTTTCACATCCCACACCTCACTGTGTCCCTGATGTCCCAGCCAGAGGCAGAAGACGTCTCTGGACAGCTTGTGGTCTTTAATTTTGCATTCCATGCATGATGGCATCAGGGGGTGGCTGTCTGGAAATACTGGAAAACCAGATGCACCTACTCCGCCCAGAGTATCCACGGGTTGTCCAATCATAAACTACACTCAAATACAGAAGCCGAATTGGCATGCATCAGGACAAGGAAGACGGTGAAGGAAAGTGAAATATCTTGAGCTAATTGGTGCCTAATTTGAGGCAAATGTTTTCTGCACATTTTTAAAATGTTAACTGCATAGCTTTTTACAGTATCATTCTTGCTCCATCATTACAACCCTCTCCCACATGTGCTCTTTCCGCACCACCACCCCCATGCTGCTTAGGGAGCAGTTACTGTATGCCGGGCACTAAGCTGAATACTTACAACATGGGTTACATCTCATTTGGTACTTAACCCTGTGAGGAAGTTGCCATTATTTCTCCCACATTGCAGATAGGGAAATGGAAGCAGAGAAAGGAGCAATGCTAATGAGAAAAGGAGCTATTATAACTTGGGAGCCTGTTACTTAACCACCTTAGTCTTACACCATCCATGTCTAGAAACACTCCTGATTCTCAAACAATGTTGAACCGCTCACTACTGGAAGAGGCACAGGCTGATGCCCTCCCCTTGCCCCGCTGCTGAAATTTAGAGATGCTTCTGCCCTAAGAAATGGATTTCAGAATGGTTTATACAATGGGAGCACCTGCAGCCAACCACTGGCATAAATACTATGGACTCAACAGACTGCCTTAAGCAGTCTGTTAATAGCGACCAGCCTATGAAACAAAGGCAGGTGTTGGTCCCTCCCCAAGGTTGTTAATGTGCCACTGTACCTGAGGATTTAGGACAAATGGAAGTCACAGTAAGATAGACTAAAATCAAAATTTGCAAGAACTTTTTAACCGAGCCACCTCCAGAAATGTACTCTGTAACCATGAGCCAGGAAATACCTGGGTGGTGAATTTAGAAAGTTCTGGGATAAGATGACATTTCAGGATCAGATGGCATTTCAAGTTTTTACACTGAAAATCAGATCCTGTGATGAAAAAATAATGAGAGAATGCGTATTTTGAAAGAAAAGAGAAAGAAGGACCAATGATCCCCTTGTCACCTTGGGTTAAAGGGAGCATCAGTCAATACTTGTTGGGTAGAACCGAACAACATAAAACCTAGGTGTAGTTCCCACAGCAGACAAAGGAGTGCACGAGTAGATGGACGTCTACTGGCTGGCGGTTGTGTATCTTTTAAGTAAATATCGGTGAGGTGTGGAATCAGAGGCGTGGGGACCCTTGACACGGCGAGGTCGCCTCTGTTCAGAAAATGCAAATCCATGGCTCTAGGACGACCCCTGTGTTTTCAACAGGAGATGATCGTGTGGATGAGCAGAGATAAGCTGGGCCAGCAGGGGAGAATCCTGGTGATCATCAGCAGGGTGCTCATCTTCGCAGCCAAGAAAGTCAAGGAAAGTGTAAGTCACTGGGTGCTTCTGAAGACTGCATTTCTGCAGCGCCCTTTTCTGAGACCCGAGTCTGGAGGGCACCAGCAGCCCATGGGCATGGCTGTGCTGGCAGGCTGAGATATCAGGAAAGGTGTCAGTGCCCCGCAGGACTCTGTCAATCAGCAGAACTTCTCAGACGACAGATTAAGATGTCTGGTGCTTCACACCAAGAGTACAAGTGTGTCAAACCAGCTTTTTGCTCACTGTGTTGATTCTCCTCTGCAGACCACAACCAACATTATTTGTGACCTTACAAAAGTCTTCCATCCGTATTTTCCTTCTTATTTCTCCTTTTCTATCATATTTTTAATCATTTTTTATTGTTGTTCAAATACAGTCGTCTCCATTTTCCTGCCACCACTTTCCCCGCCCAACCCACTCCCAGCCCCCATTCCTCAATCCTGCCCACTTTGGCTTTGTCCATGGGTCCGTTATACAAGTTCCTTGATGACCCTTCCCCTTCTCTCCTCCATTATCTCCTCCCACTTCCCCTCTGGTCACTGTCAGTTTGTTCTTTGTTTCAATGTCTCTGATTATATTTTGCTTGTTTGTTTGTTTTGTTGATTAGGTTTCACTTAAAGGTGAGATCACATGGTATTTGTTTTTCATTACCGGGCTTACTTCACTTAGCATAATGCTTTCCAGCTCCATCCATGCTGTCGCGAAGGGTAGGAGCTCCTTCCTTCTTTCTTCTGTGTAGTATTCCATTGTGTAAATGTACCACAGTTCTCTATCATATTTTAGACCACTATTTATTTATGTTAAATTTATGCAAGTGATTCTTGAGTACTTTCATTGAAACATACTAGAGATATAGCCGAAGTCTCCTTTACCCTCCTCTCCACCCCAGTTCCTTCTTACCTCGCCAGCTGCTGTGTGTGCTGCCCATAAATAGCTCTCAGACGGCTCCGCACCTGCACGCATGGAGAGAACACAACTTTGCTCCTCAGCGTTCCTTTACTAAAGTTATGTCCCATTTACCCATGGTTCTGCAATTTGCTTTTTCCACAAACAATATGTCCTACAGATATTTCCATAGATACATCTCATTCTTTTAATCACAGCATACACTCCAGAACTTTAATATATTAAAATCTACTTAACTATTCTTCAGCTAATGGACTTTTCAACTGAATAGCTTGGTATATTTTTTGTTTTCTCCTTCAAACAATACGAAAATGGTCATCTTTGTGCAAGTGTGTGAGTAGGCGCAGAAAGACAGTGGATCAAAACGCACGAGTAGATTGACGCCGAGGAAAGCACTACTGCCTCTCAGCTCGCACTCCTGAGGGGCGCGAGTGGCCTCTCCCTCACGCCATCGCCCACACGGGGCTGCCGTCAGGCCTGTCGCCGGGGCCTTCCAGGGGGAGGAGAACAGGTGTCTCCTAACTGCCCGTATTGATTGGGCTTTTCTGTGTTTTGAGTGACATCCTTGCCTACCTTTTATACTGCCTACGAACACACCTCCCCCTCGTGGATACTCAGCCTCTCTGGGTGGCAGTTGCAACATTCACTGTCCCCTGCCCACAGCCCACCCCTCCACTGTGAAAGAACAAGTGTGTAAGAACAAGTGTTCCCACACGCACTGCTGAGGGTTCCCAGCTAAGACAGATTTGTCTGAGAAGCCAAGCGGTGACAGCCCACCGCTCCGCCCTGCAATGCCGCCGCGTGCCACCAGGTGGAAGCAGACCAGCATGCTCCAGAACACAGACACTGAGCTCCTAGTTGTGGCCGCATCCAACTTCACCAAGTGAACTTTCCTTTCAAATAATGTCTTCTAAAGATGGCTAAGTCGATGATATTAATGGGGTGGGGAAATAAGTCTATGAAACAAAACAATCAAAACTATTATCAATAAATTAAAATATTATCAATAAATTAAAATAATAAATTAAAAGCTGAGCTTCCCACAGGGCTTGATTTGTACACAGTATCTCTAGGACACAGACAAATCGACGAAGATTTGTGCTGCCCTCCTCTAATGCAATGCTACTGCCAACTCTGTTCTCAGGAGAACCCACCTAATCACTAAGCATTGCATTCACTGAAAAAAAAAAGACTTTTCTCTTTGTATACCACCCTAGCCTATGTCTTCCAGAGTCTCAGAGGCTCCTGTCCTACTGAACAACCCTGACTATCATTCATACTCCATCGGACATAGTTTTAAGTGGTATTCCTCTTACATGACCCATGTGCCCATTAGGATAAAAAAACTGCCACAAAGAATGTTTGTTCTTTCCATTAAACTCTTCAAGAAATGTGAGCCAAACACGTCACCTTATAGCATTAACAGAGGTTTTATTCCCCTAGGTTTGTTTCTTTGGCACTTGAGCATTTAAAAAATTGGAGGAAGCCCTGGCTGGTGTGGCTAGTTGGAGCATCATCTCATACAGCTAAGGTTGTGGGTTCGATTCCCAGTCAGGGCACCTACCTAGGTTGAGGGTTCAATCCCTGGTAGAGGAGCCTACAAAAGGCAACCAATCAATGTTTCTCTCTCAAGTCACTGTTTCTGTCTGTCTGTCTCTCTCTTTCTCTCCATCTCCCTTCCTCCCTCCCTCCCCCTTTCTCTCTCTCTAAAAATCGATGAAAAAAAATGTCCTCAGGTAAGGAAGATTTCCAGTCGAAGCTAACAAATGGGCATGTCTTTATCTTCTCTGCCCCCTGAGTTCTCACAAAATGACAGCAATGACATTTGTTGAGGGTATAAACCCACAGCAACAAAGAGAAGAAGTGAAGGGTTCTTGGTGGGCTGGTGACACCAACCAACTGCAGGAGAGAGTGAAAGGAACCTGGGAGCTGACAGAGCCTGGCTGGGGGGCCGAGAGGCCGGCGCAGCACAGGCACCTGGGCTGGGGGACAGCTGAAAAGGAAGGCAGCACACCTGGTGGAACCCCAGAGAGGCTGGCCCTAGGGAAGCCCAAGTAACACTGACGAATGGGTGGGAGGCCAGGCAGGCTGACAACAGAAGCATTCACTGAAAGGACTCATCACAAGTTCTTGCAGAAGACTGCATGTTGCCTCCCTCCTCATCACACACACTCTACCCCATGGGACAGGGGCCCACTGGTAGGCAAAATCTGAGGCTTTTTTCCCTCAAAACAGCTCTCAGGTCCCCAACAAAATCATCTTGATGTTGTTTAGATCTCCATGACCCCAGTCTCTCCACCTCGTCATTTGAAAGCAAAGCTCACTGGCTGACAAGTCTTGCTCACATACAAAACATCACATTCTTAAATATGATCAGACAACTTAGATGTGCGAGAAAACCCTCCAAATCCATGAGATCAGTGTAGAGAGAAAAAAAGATGATCAAAAATAGATAACCGAGTACACACAAGAATTTAGTCTCAATAAGCGTTGATAAGACTTTTATAGGACTCCTACAATAGGGAGAGTCCCCAGCCCTGCCTTACAAAGAAGTCTATGCGAAAGGATCTGAGAACATTCACAGAAGAAAAAGTTGTCTTTCCATCTTTTGCTGAAATCATCATTCTCAGCATCCTAACTCAGTTATGCTCGTGGTCCATGACCCAGGTCACTTCACATTCTTCTTCAGAATGATTGTGTGTGTGTGTGTGTGTGTGTGTGTGAGAGAGAGAGAGAAAGAGAGAGAGAGAGGAGGGGGTAGGTAGACAGACAGACAGAGAGAAACAGGGACAGAGGGGGCGTGGGCAGGTGTGGCTGGGTCAAGCGGCAGGAGAGGCAGGGATGAGGGAACATGAGAGAAGTAGAAGGAAGGCCAGACAAGCCTCGGGGTCCCCTGGAGGGCCGACCTGACCCCAGCTTTACCACCACCATTTGTTCCAGTCACCACAGAATTTATCCAGGAAAAGTAATCCCTAGTCTCAGAGACTAGAAGATTCTGTGGGCCCAGTAGCTTATCAAACCTACATGTGGACGGAGCCCTTTGAAAACAGAACATACGACAACAAAAGGAAAATGGTCACTACTGAAACCTTCACAAAGCAAAATGCCTCTTCCCCCTCTCCTCTCCCACGTCTCCACTCCCTACTCTTCTGTTTGATCTGGCCAAACAAATCAGTCACGATGAAAACCTACAGATTTTTCAGACTATAAGACACACCAGACCATAAGACACACCTAGGTTTTAGAGGAGGAAAATAGGAAAAAAAAATTTTGAAGCAAAAAATGTAGTAAAATATTTAATAACATAAATAACATAGGCCACTGCCCCCCCCCCCACAGAGTGTCAGGTAAGCTACACTTGGACCATAAGACACACCCTCTTTTTCCTCCCAAATTTGGGGGGAAAATTCAGACTGTAAGTCTGAAAAATACGGTACATATTTGAGCAGCCTGTATTTTAAGGACATTGTAGGGAGCGATACATAAGTGCGTGGTAGTAGCTTTGACATCAGAATTCAGTGCTCTGAATTTTAAACACTGAATTTCCCTGGGAAGAGTCAGAGCAATTTCAAGAGGAAAAGTCACATTTCTCCAGAGGCCGAGAGAGTCACCCGAATTCTTTCATACAAAGAGAAGGAAGCCTGAGAGTGTTTGGATATCAACCTCTATGACCTCCCCGCAGCTACCCTGGGAATCTGCTACCTGCAAATTGCTACCTGATTTATGAAACACAAACTAATTAAGACTCGATGAGTCACTGTTATCTCTGAGCATTTGCTACAAACTTTCTTTCATAAGTGTTACCAGGCAGCAATTCGTAGATGAAGAAACTGAGGCTCAGTAACAGCACCAAGGCGGGCGGGCGGCTCCTGTGCACGCCAAGGCTCATCTTCCGGTTCTCATCTGGTGTGTACATTAGAGGCTCGGGTACGGACACCCAGTGCTGACTCGACACGGCAACACATTTCCCCCCTTTGTTTTCTGCCAGGCGAGTGTGGACGCCCCCTGTCTGGGGGTCCTGGCAGCGGAACTGTGTCTCTTGTGCTCGCACGCCAGCCGGTCCATCACACAGCCCGCGTCCATGGGGATGTACCACCTCCTCTGCATCGCCAAGCGTCAGAATGGTAAGGTCGAGTCCTCCCCTTCTCCCACGGTCACTGAGAATCTGTGGCTAAGATCAGAACAAACCCCAGTAAAAAAACAGAAAGCAGAAAACCAGTAAGAGAGCAGCCATGAAGCCAAAAGCAGAAGGGAGAAAACCAGAGAGAAGACACAAATTACCAACATCAGGAATGAGGGAGAGGATGTCACTAGAAATTTGATGCGTGTTAAAAGAATAGTAAGGGACATTATGAACAAACACCTTTATGCCAGTACATTTGACACATTCGACACATTTACTGAAAACACAAATGACGAAAGCTCCCTCAAGAAGAAGTAAATAACCCAAATACTCTATATCTGTCAGAGAAAATGAATTTGTAGTTAAAAGCCTTCTTACAAAGAAAACTCCTAAGGAAGTTTGTAGCAATGCAAGGAAAAATTGTACCAATTCTATACAAATTCGTGCAGAAATGTGAGGATGAGGGAATACTTGCCAACTCATTCTTTGAGGCCAGCATTATTTTAATACCAAAACCACAGAAAGACATTACAAAAAAAATTTAAAAACTACAGACCAATGTCTCTCAAGAACATAGATGCAAAAATTTTTAACTTTAGCAAATCAAATGCTGCAACACATAAAAAGAATAATGCACCATGACCATATGGAATTTATCCCAGGAGTGAAATGTCAATTTAACATTTGAAAATCAACCAATGTAACATATTTACATTCACAGATGAATGAAGAAACTACATAATCATATTAGCAGACACAGAAAAGGCATTTGGCAAAATTCAACATCTATTTCTGATTTAAAAAAATACTCTCAGAAAACTAGACATTAAAAGTGAGTTCCTCCTACCTGCTAAAGTACACCTATGAAAAACCGGCAGCTAACACCACACTTGATAGTGAAATATGAATGATTTTCCCAAAGATCAGGGGAGAGACCAGGGTGTGCACAGTCAACTCTTCTGTTCAACCTTGAGCAGAGTCCGGAAATGGATCCACACACGTGTGGTCAAATGAATTTCAACCAATTTTCAAAGGCAAGTCAGTGGAGAAAGGATACAATTTGATAAACAGTGTCTAAAAAATTGGTTACTTCATATGCTGATGGAGGGAGACTTGACTTGGGGTGGTGAACACACAATACAATATGCAGATGATGTGCCATAGAATTGTACACCTGAAACTTATATAATGTTATCAGCCAATGACACCCCAATAAATTTAATTTTAAAAATTGGTTATTTGTAGGCAAAAAAGGAACTTTGATCTACATCTTATATATGCACAAAAGCTAATTCAAAATGGATCATAGGACTAAATGTAAAACCTGAAACTATGAAACTAAAAGAAACCTTTGTACCTTGGATTAAGCAAAGACTTTTCAAATACAACACCAAAAGCATGACTCATAAATGAAAAAAATAATACATTAAGTATTTCTGTTCTGTGAAAGACACTGCTAAGAGAACAGGTAAGCCACAGACAGAGAAAATATTTGCTAGTTGTATACCTGATAAAAGGCTTGTACCCAGAATTTGTACCCAGAATGAGAACACAGAGTCCAATTAAAAACAACAGTAGACTTGAACACTTACTTCACCAAAGCAGCACAGACAGCAAGGAAACACATCAAACCATGTTCAACATAGAGTCATACAAGGCATGTCCATCAAAACCTCCACAAGACACCACTGGACGCCCGTTAACATGCCTGAAGCCGGACAGGCTAGCCGTACTGCACACAAGGAAAGACGTGAGGAACCATCCGGAACTCTCCCACACTGCCCACAGGCAAGTGAAATATCACAACCTTGGGCATTTGGCAGTTTCCTGAAAAGTTACACACACGTCCACCATGTGACCCAGTCACTGAACAGTTTAGACTCTACCTAAGAGAGGTGAAAACAAACATCAGAGACTGGCACACACGTGTGGACAGCACCTTTATTTGTCATAGCCACACACTGGAAACAACCTAAATGCCCATCCCTCCGCAGGCGACTGGACAAACAGGGGATGGGAAGAACATGGAGCGGAAGAGCGTTCGGTAGAGAGGGACGAACTCCTGGCACATCCGACAGCAAGAAGGGACTGCATTTTGCCGACCAAAAGATGCTAAACAACAAAAGAGGATATACCAGATGACTCTACTTGCAAAAAACTGGAAAATACAAGCCTAGCAGGAAGCGACCAGTAGTTGCTTTTGGATCCAAGGGTTGTGGGGGGGGCGGTGAGAGAGGGTCCAAGGAAGCAGGTGGGAGGGGTTACAAAAGGGCATGAGGAAACTTTTACAGGTGATGACTGTGCTCGGTTTTGTTTCCTATGGTAATGTTTTTGTGAATATATACGTACATGAAAACTTACCAAATTATAGGCTTTAAGTACGTTGTACGTCAGCTATATCTCTGTAAAGCTGTTAGCAAATGAAACAATTAAGAAACCCCACCTTCTCTGGAACCAAAGACACCTGCACCTGAAGCTCTGGTCAAGTGCTTCCAGCTTCCCTGCAGCACCGCCTCCCCCCAGCAGCCCTGGCAGTTGCCCCAAGTCCACTCTTCCAACAACAGCCTCTCCGGTAGCTTTACAAGAGCCCCGAACAATGGATCTGATGCCTACATTATTGCTATCTGGTCCACCTATTGAAACTACCTACGGTCTTCATTCCCATTTCACAGAGGCCTCTCCTACAACACTGGAACTCTGAGCCCATATGGTCATCACAGTTTATGTGACCGAACTATCACCGGAGCATTAAATATTCAGAAAACTTCTGATCTCCAAAATTGGGCAGAAAGAGGAAATTGGAAATAGCAACATCATAGAAGGAGCCAGTGATCAAACAAAAAAAAGCTTAAACTCTTTTCTTTCTTACAGAGGACATTGTACGAAATACGACAGCCAGGTATGAGCAGTCTGGAAGTCAGTGTCACCTGTCTCACTGCTGTGACATAGAATTCCTGCTCGACGTCTTGAAAGAAGACAAAACTGAAGTTGCTCGGGTAACTTGGCCCCTGTTTTATCTTATGGTTTTTGTTTCATGTGTAATATTATTTTTTTGTGATGACATATTTCAACATAGTTTATATTTTAATATTTTTTTCATTTTATCTATATGGAATGTACACAAGAAATACACAAAGAGAAAATGGCTCAGTCATATTTCTTAACTGAGAAATGCACATCATGTAACTTTGTTCACATTTTATGTTCCACGGTCCATGGATATTCTTCTCACTTTAAAAAGGGATTGCTTGAATTGCATTTCTTGTGCCACACTCATGGACTTATGGGCCCTTGTTCTCCTCTCCCTGCCTCCTAGTCCCTCTCTGGGAAGGAGGGAAGTCCAACCCCTTCACACTCCACCCTCTTCTGAATCTTCTACTAATTACACTTGTTTCTGATCTGAGCAAAATCATTTCCAAAGCTGAAGGAGTGTGCAGTGATTTCTAATATGTAAGTTAGGAGCTGGGGTAAAGTCAATATTTTACAGTTCCTTGGTTTGAATCCTATGGTTTTCCACTTCTCCTTGGCCTGCCCTCAGAGTAATTTACCCAGATGAAAATGTTTTCATTGCTTTACAAATCAAAATAAAAAAGTATGTATAATTTAGCTTGAATTATAGTCATCTTAATACCAACCCAGTGTCAATTATAGTTTTTAATTGTTTTTATAGTTTTTATAGTTTCAAATGTTTTTAACATTTTTAATGGAGGATGAGGCCCACGACAGCAAAGGGGACTAGAGCCCACAAAAACCACGTGGTGCTACCTCACCCCAGAGCTTCCGAGTGATGCCTGAGGCCCCGGAGATGCCACTGGGGCCTGAGGTCGCGGCTGTCTCTCTGGGTTGCAGAGTATAGGACACATGTTGCTGCCGTCCTTGCTGACTGACTTCGTGTGGAGTCTCCTGATGAGACTTGCTATGCCTGACCGTGGGATGACGAAGGAGGCGGCCAACATGCTGAGACTGACCCTGGAATACCACGCCCACAAGGTCACCATGGTGAGACACTGGCCGGGGGGCATGTGATTACCCTGTCAAGTGCTCCTGTGGCCATTGGTATAGATCTACTTCTTTCCGTAATAGGCCTGGCCACTGTGTCGTCATGTCACTAATTAGGTGAGGCTTTTGGGGTGGACTATTTCAAGCATCCAGAAAAGTTTAGAAGAAAATGTAATGCACATTTTACCCGTGATCCATCCACATCATACATCTTGCCGTGTGTACTTCAAATTTCTAAAGGAAATAAGCGAGTAACAACAGACTAGTGCAGCCATCATTCGAACCACCCTGGGAGCCATTGAGGGGGGCTTTGAAGGGCTCCCAGCTCGCTGTAGGTGGGCCACCTAATTTGTGGGGCCCAGTGCAAAGTGAAACTTGGGGCTTCCGGTTCAAATGCAGGCGGGAGGTGCCAAGAAAGGTTCAAGCATACGAATCCTTTCCTTCCCTCCACTGTCTGTTTCTTTGCCCCTCTCTCTCTTTCTGTTTGTTGTGGTGTTTTTATTTAAAGTCTTTCTAAGTGAAAAGTAAATTACAGTATGAATTTCACCATCCATTGTTATATTGTACAATTCCACTTACAGCTATAAATATAAGAGCATTTGACTCAACAAAATAATGCAATTCATAGCTCTTACATGCATGTTTTTCATTCTTCCTGGAAGACTGGCAATGCTACAGAACTCCATTGTTTTTATTTCACTTCTTGTCATTCACACATTCTATGAAGATTCTTTATCCTTGGCTTGTTGAGGAGGAAGGAAGACAGAAAGGGAAAAGATGTACGGGGTCCCCGTCTTTCTCTCCCCTCCCAGGACTAAGTGCTCATCTTGTACCCGTTTCAGTTCCCCCTGAACACCTACACACCCCGCGTCCACTGGAATTCTGCGCACAGGAGCCACACCTGACTCACACATTACACACATCTCCTCTGCCTGCACGCATGCTCTGCTGTCCCATGGGAGTGCACTCACAAAACACAAACTCAAGGATAAAATTGCTAAAACTACTGAGCAGGCAACAGCTGAGCTTTAAACACAGTGAGGGGCCTTCAGAGGTGGGACCCTGTGCAAACGCACAGGTCACACGCCCCTGAAACCAGCCCCAGTGGTGACAGGAGGGGGCAAGTTCAGTTCCCACACCTGACCTTGCAGTGCTAAGTGACTGAAAATAAACGAGGGCTGGGACTCGGGTGCAGAGAGCAGGGAAGAGGGAGAAGCATAAGGCTCCTTGCAGATCTCCCTGCCACCACCAACCGGGGCATCCTGAGAGCAGCGTAGGGAACCGGGGGACAGCTGAAAGGCAGCGGTCACGTCCATGACAAAAGAAAACTCGCCCCTCGCACAGTGAGAAAGGGAGGCTGGGTAGAGCCACACCGAGTCCCCGGAGAGGAAGAGAAGCCAAGCCAGCTGATGCTAGAGTAAAATCACTAAACGCAGAGAGAAAACCCCCAAAACAATGGCTGGTCAGCAACCCAGCGCCCCAGCCCAGCTCCCACACACCACTAAACTACTGAGTAAAATGGGCTGTTCTCTTAAACAGGGTTCTAACGCCAGTTACAATGCAAGATTGTGTGTGGTGAAATGTACCACCCCCCCACACCGGTCCCCTAAATGGCACACGTGGCACGTGGCCTCACAATCTCTAAACGAGGCCGACGCAGGGAGTCTTCCCTGGAGGGCCACGGCAGGCCGTCGTTTCTGCAACAGCAGACAGGACTATGGCTGCCTCATCCGGGGGACACACTGCTCTCACCGGAGGAGGAGGGGAGGAAAGAGGCCGAGACCGGATGGTCAACAGGCCCATAGGGAAGAAGAGTGGTTTAGGGTCTCCCGCTTCTCGTTCACCCTGGTGCAGGCGCGGAGGAGGAAAGTCTGGACTGCTTGGCACTTCACCGTGTGTCTTCCCTGTGAAGTGATGGGTTGAGCACATATCACTAAATTGTATCTGAGGCAGTTACAACAGAACATAAATGTCCTTCAGCTTTTCAGCCGGTGACTTCTGGGGAGTACCAGCAGATGAAATCTGATGCTGAGCATACAAGCACTGATCTGAGACAAATTCCCGGATCTAGCTACTAGCACTGTCCCTGTTTAAGGACGGATTGAAGTGGGGGAAATACAACTAACATGGGGCCTGTGAACAGAATTTCCAAGGTTACGACTCAGTATTCACTGTTCTGGGCCATCCCTCCAACATACAGCTCACTCCTTCAAGTATGTAGAGTCAAGTCATCTTTAATTGTCAAAAAACATTGAAGTATATGGTTCCATTATTATTCTGTTCCATTAATCTGACTTTCTTCTTTAAAAGTATGGATTATAGCTAGGTTTTCTATATTGAACTTATATATCTCATACAATTATATTGTGTATATTCCCAAAAATAAACTTTTCTTGTGAAATGGGTACTTTTCCCACTATCGATAAATGCACAGATAGGTTTATTTCTCAACCAAATAAGTATTTTGCATTGTGTGGTCACACACATAAATATGCTTTCCACTAGTATTTTATTTTTGGGTTAATTGCTTGCCGCCTTGGTTATTCTGAGAAGGACTAAATTCTTCAGTCCAAGAAATGCCCTGCTCTGGCAGGGACTGGGGCCCAGGAGGCTCCGGCTGACCTGGGGAATTCCTTCTCCAGGTGTCTAAGATCGTGGAACTTATTTACGTACAATTGAGTAAGAACTCTAACCACGTTATGAAGCACGCCATGTTGCGAGTCATCACTTTGTTGACACGTACTTCCCCGAAAAAAGTCATCTTTCAGCTGATGGACTACCCAGTCCCCGCAGACAAGTAAGGCCCCCTCGCCCTGTCCCCAAGGGGTCATACACAGTGCCCAGAGCCAGACAGACCTGGACATGCCAGTTCTGGTTTCCTTTTTTTTTGGGGGGGGGGGGTGAAGGGAGTATCTACTTTTGCATCACACGGGATGACTGGAAGCCTTAAATAATAACATCACACAGGTCATTCATACACTTGTACGATACCTGGCTCACAGCAGCCCATCAAGAAATGATCACTGTATCATTCGGCTGAGTCCTCGTGCTCTGCATCTCTGATAGAAACACACCTCCCCTCAAAGTGCTAATGAGTTTTTCTCCACATGGGATGAGATGCATAGTGTTCTTTTCTCCTTTATGAAAGACAGACATTCAGATATTTCCATCCACCAATAAAATAATGAAACATTAAACATTCCCAGATATAATTGGGAATCCCCTACCCCTTAGCTGTTTATCTGTATTTCGTGATCCAGGATCATAAGAAATATTTAAGAAGAAAATAGTGCTAATGTGAGCCTATGGGGCAGTGAACCTAATAGGCACATGGGAAGAGATTAGGAATTACATCACTCTGTTTCTACAGTTTGTGCATTGGAGAGGAAGGTATTACTTCTCAACTATTCACAGTATAAAAGGCAGAAGGTGATATTATATTTAGAATAGGCCTGGGCTTTGGAAACAAAGGAACCTGAATCCTATCCCAGCTATGCAAGTCTCATAAACCCCTTGATCCTCAACTTCCTTGCTGTGAACTGAAAGCAGCTCACTTTATGTATAAAGCTGTTACAGGGGGCCACCAAGTTAACCTCTGGGGCAGGGCATCAAAATCAGCAAAATGCTAAACCAATTCTATGACGGACTTTCTTTTTCCAATGGAAAGATTGTATTTATTTAGGAAGCTTGACCTCACAAAGAAAATTGAGAAAATTCCTAAAAACTGAAATTCTTCATGAGACTCAAGTGTTTTTCATTCAGGAACTAAGTGCCCACTGTGTGTGGAATATCACCACCCTTCCAGAATTCTGTTAAGTGGAGGGAACGACCCCACATGGCTGTGAGGTAATGGTCTGCAGTGAATCCAATACAAACAGCATGTATTGAGGAGGTACAGAAAGCAAGAAGGTTAGACTCTGGTGAGTTTAACTAAAATAGTCCCGAGCAGGTCTTGTGCAAGAGTAGGTAAGGCAGAAAAGAGGAGGGTTAGGAGACAGGCTAAGTTGGAAAAACAGAAGGAAGCCCTGGTCGGCCAGAGGCATGACCAAGAGATGCAGGGATGAGACGGGCATGTGAGATTCTGTGTCCATGTGGCTTCAAGCATACTCCTAAGAGGCAGGGCAGTTGAGTAATGGGTTCTAGAGAACCGGGCATGTTCACGTGCTCATACGACCAGGCCCTCATATAAGAACGTAAAGGCAGAGAGACCGAGCAGTAGGGCTCGGAAGCCAGCATGGATTGACAAGGAAGCAGGAATACACCAACATGGAGGAATGTAGCAGCTTTTAAAATGAGCCACAGGAAGAATAACCTTGAAGAGCAGCTGGGTATGCAGGGGAAGGAGCGGGGGCCTGGAGGCTGAGAAGCCAGGGTTCTAGTCACACCCATGTCTCTAACTAAATGTGTGGCACTCCTCTAAGCCACTCATTTAATTTTAATCATTAAACTTCACATTTAATTTTCTAACCCTTTATATAGTTTTTTGTGTACTTTTTACCTATCCTTTTTTTCAAGTGGTACATTTATTGATGTCAATTTTACTGTTATATCAGTTTTTAAATATTCTATCATCCCTGAACAAACTGGGTCATGAGGTGGGAGGGAGAGGGCACGGGGGACAGAACGCTGATCGGCTCTTGGGCTGAACACACATTTAAGACCCCCGCTGCGGGTGGGCTGTGTTGCAGCACTTTGGCCCTGATGTGGCAGGCGGCCGGCTCCGAGGCCAGCGTGGCCCTCCCTGTGCTGATGACCATCTTGTTGATACTGCGAGGAAAGCCCGGGGAAATGCAGGAGAGCCTGGCAGACAGAAGACGTTTCTCTCTCGACGCCACAAACATGATGCCCGTGGCGGTAAATCACCTGACGCAAGTTTCTGTCTCCTGGTGGCGTCCCCTGACCGTGAAAATTCCTCTCTGCCCTCCGGCTCGGTCTTCCTTCCTTCCTTCCACGGCCCAGCTCTCCTGCATACATTCATTCATTCATTCCCTCACCCGGCACATACTTATTCCCACATACTTGTTGAGTGCCTACCCTGTGCCGCTCCCTGTTCATGAAGCCTACATTCTGGTGACAGACACAGACAATGAACCTAAAACATGTGTCAGGTGTCAGATGACAGCAAGCTTAGAAGAGACACAAAGTACTGGGACAAAGAGAAAGGGACGGGAGGGTTTGGGGAAGTCAGTCACAGTGGGCCACTCTGCTGAGACGACATCTAATCAGAGGCCTCAAAAAGGCGAGGGAGTGATGCTTGCAGGTAGGTGTCTGCGCAACAGGGTTCCCGACAGAAAAGGGCAAAAGCCCTGCAGTGACGGGCACTCGCCTGGCACATCACTGAATGTGAGGACGGTCAGAACAGGACTGAGCAAGGGTGACCGTGCAGGAGATGGTATCAGAGAGGCAGCCACCAGCCAAGCATACTTGCTCTTACAGGCAGGTGAAGGCCTAATCTCACGTGTCCATACAATCTATCTCCTGAGGACCAACACTGCCATTCCTGGGGTAAATTCAAATCTGACAGAGATGTAGGGAAAAAATGGAGAGTGCTCCACAAACGTGAGGTGGGGACGTGAGTGTCTCTGGTGTGGACGGACCGTCAGTGGGCCCAACGACGTGTTAGGGACGCGGCCCACCTCCCTTCCTATCTCACTGCCCTGGATTGTGGAAGCACGGAAGGGCCTGGCGATGCGTAGAATAATCTTTGTGGTGACAGATGAAGGGGGTCTGGAATGCATGCCCCCCTTGGGGAGGAGCTTGTTTCCTGCTGGCCTGGCAGCACAGGGGGTGGCGCATGCACTGCGGATGGTGCTTTGGGAGCTCATGGCCATGGACTGCTTGGCATGTTCCTGGCTCAAACAGACTTAGTGGCTGCTGTTGGAAGAAGGAACGCACACACAGGCTTCAGGCTTTCTTGGGGGAGGTGGGGGTGGGGTACAGAGCCTCCCACCCCCTCACTGGGGCTGACAGGACTCAGAGGGACACAGGACAGCCTTGACTCTCTTCCCTTCCCTTGCAGGCATCCCAGGCCCTGTGCACACTGCTGCCTGTCCCTTCCTACAAGAAGGCGGTGGCCCAGTTCTTCCCTCAACTCTTGATGGCCCTCCTGTTCCAGGTCTTCTACACCTGCAACATGACACTGGTGATAGAGAAAAAACTTTTGTGAGCTGCTGCTTCTATGCCCTCGGGTTGAAGCGGAGAGTTAATAATTCCCTGGGCAGTGCATTCATTTATGACCGTTTTCCCTTCTTGAAAGGGCGGAATGCCTTCCACATAATAACCACCCTGGGTACCTAGAAGTCAGCCAGGACTTTTGCTGAGTGCGGGTGCTGTGTAGACAGGACCACCCCACAGAGCAGAGCTTAGACCCACCACGAGGAGAGGCTGCCACAGGAGACATCTGCAGGGAGCTCACACAGGGAGCTCACACAGGGAGCAACAGGAGACCCAGTGCTCTCACTGGGCCCTGTCCTCTCCACCAGGTCTCTCTGTAAGATTAGAGAACGTGCCCCACAGTGCTCCGGGGCACGAGGGCTTGTGATACCAGGCGTTCATTCTGCCCACATCAGGTGAGTTTCAGCTCTTCCCCTTCACCAGGAGAGCACGGCTAGCACTGCTGCTGTCTGGGGAGGTCTGCGCCCATCTGTCTGCCGCTTGCCCTCATCCAGCTCCTAGGCCAGGCGGGACTCAAAAGCACAGTCAGTCCCATTCAAGTATTTTATCAGCTCGTGGTCTTTCAGGCAGACACACCGAGTAAATGAGAATGCGTGCTACTGACTTAAAGCATCCCAGGAAGCAAATTGGCACCTGAAGCAAGTTATCACATCATTTAACACTTTTTGCTAATAAGCTGTTAAGAAGTGAATAAACGAATAAGCTGGCCCAGGGTCAATCCTAGGCTGTATATGTTGCAGCCCCAGCTGTAGCCTGTACCCCAGGTACCATTACTCAGGAGAGAGGAAGAGCATTTAACAGTCTCCTTCCTCTCCAATACCCCCTTCCTCATACCAGCATCCTGTGCAGGATGGGGAGGAAGGGCAGGTCCCATATGCATAGTTATGTGAAGGCCACAGTCAGGCTGTAACTGTTCTCCTCTGGGCCCTAGCTTTGCCCGGGATGCCCTGAGAGTTCTGCTGTACTGCTCCGGGCTGCAAGAGGTGGACACTGCTCTGAACAGAAAGAATTTCTGGGACCAGATCTCCCAAGTGCTGTTTCACCACCACGGGGTCTACCTCATTGCCACGTAAGAATGGGCTCTGTCTGCATGGGATCTCAGTCTCTGTCCCTACCTACTCCGCCTTTCTTCAGTGAAACCACGTGGGAGCACAGCCCACACCCACTAGGACTTCCCAAGCCCTTCCCCCATGACCTGTATTGCCATGTAACTCCCACTTCCTCGCTGATTTTGAGGGGTGTGTGCTTTGGGACCATCTTCCCTTTCCTGGCCCATGTGCCTGGTGGGACAGATGCCTAGCCCCCCTATACCTCTCCATGGGGCAGGTTCCTCCTCCTGATACAGACAACTAGAGCAGAATCGGATTTTTCTTTCCTCCATGGTTTTCTGGGGCATCAGACAAATACATTCGGGAAAGGATAATGAAAGAGGACTTCTGTTTTTCTTGTCCTCCAACTATTTCTTCCCCCTGGTTAGCCTGTACATAGCAAGCTTCTAATTCTAGGGATCAGATTTGCTGATCAAGAATCAAGATGAGGGCTCTTGATAATGTGACAGACCATGTGAAGCCGTGACTGACCCAGAAAGTCCGGTCCAAACGGGCTCTGGGCTCCCGGTGCTTTGAAAACAGCATCTTATTTGCATGTAGATTTCAGGAACACATCTTGTTTTGTAAAAGTGCAGTTCACCTGCACCCTCCAATGGCCCCCAGTGAAGTCACTCTATCCTTAGTAATTCTGGATCTTCATACTCAAAGTGCGGTCCGCAGACCAACAGCTACAGCAACACCCAAGAATTCAAAATACAGAATCTCGTGGCCCAGGCAGACCTGCTGAGTCGGAATCTGCATTTCAGCAAGATTCCCTGGGTGATCGGTACGCACATTAAAACTCCGGAAACACTGGTTCAGAGCACCAACCTGGGGTCTTCAAATGGAATCCGTGCCACATCCTCCTTCCCAACCCTGCCACTGCCAATCTGATCCAGGAATGTCAGGACAGCTGTGAGCCTGGCCAGTACCTGGGTGGCTTACGGAGAATGGCTTGGTGAATCAGGGCTCACCACCTGTTCTCCAGAGTAAAGGATAGCACCAAACTCTCTCCTTCCTTATTTCATTTAAAGGAAGGACTTGGTCAACTACAGCAGAGGTGACCTGTGCCATCTGGAATTGCCAAGACAATTATTTTCTGTCCCTTTGGTCTGGTACTGAGGTTGCGGTAATACAGGGTATCTGTTCTGTGGCACAGGACGGGAGACAGGAAAGAGCAGTGACATTAAAAGATGTCAGTCACCCCGGTGTATACAAGGGGGATCCGAAAAAACCAGAATTATCATCTGGAGGGCAGGCCCCTTGTAGTACAGGCTTCCTCACCAGGTGAGTGTTCTAGGAACCCATCTGTGTCAGTGAACCAGCTGATGTTGTTGTGAGAGGCTGCGTTTGGCTTCAGTGGAATTTTTTTGAAGGCTCTTTCAACGCATTTGTCCATTTAGTGATGGGTGATTTACAAGTGCACCTGTTCTCACCACGCTGCGTGTTCAGCAGTTTTTGACCAAAAACAGCATAACCCCCGTGCCCCACTCTCCCTATTCACCCAATCTCTCCCCGAGTGACTTTTTCTTGTTTCCTTGGTGAAAAAGTTCTTAAAGGGAAACATTTTGCCCATGTGGAAGAGGTGAAACATGAAAAGTCATCAAAATTGACAAGTTCAAAAACTGTTCTGAGCAGTGGAAAAATCGTCTCAATAGGTGTATTGCATCAAATGGACAGTACTTTGAAGGTGACTAAAGTGTCAATGTGTAAGAATACACAATTTTTATAAATAAATTCCATTTTTGGGGTCCCCCATACATTTCCCCACAACCTGTGTAGAATGTATACTGGGGCTGCCATTTGCCGTGGATTAGGGAACATTAGAGAATTTCTTTCTTGGTATCTGGGTGGTACAAAACATAAGGATAATAATTCTCTCTTTACTACCATTAGAACTTGTTGACACAGAAAGCATTCTCACCTTCTCTGCTAATTCAGCGCCTTCTCCTCCTTTCCAGAACCCTTGGTGAACATAACTTTCCACAGTTTCCAGAGACGCTGCACTATCTCTACAAGCTCTCAGTGGAAGGTCCTAGAAGGTCAGAGGACAGTGTGATCACAGTCATCTTCCTCACTGAAGTGAGTTTTATTAGCAGTCTGTGAACAACCGAGTTCTCACTTCCTTTTCTTACCCAAACGTACCCAACGCTCCGACCTCGTACTTCCCTTTCTGAGTGTTTATTTCACCACGAGTTAAAACAATAACAGATTTCTGAGGTTGAGGGGTAGGGTGGAGATAGAGGCGGGTTACGGACGGTCGAACCCTCAGCCTTTCCTGGAGTTGGCTTTCATCACACCAGTTACTTCTGAAATACCAGTTCATATATCTCCGCATGCTTGTTAAAGTATATCGAGGGGTAATCGAGTTTACTAAAGATAGTAGGTAGCATCTGGGATCTAAATGATACTTCAGGCTATCTGGGGAAAAAAAAAAAGAAGGGATGGGCCAAATAACTGGGTGAAATAAAGACTAGAATTCCGTCACTTTGTATATGAATATTACATCATCTATTGTAATGCCATACTAGAGTCAAGCAAATTGAGGAAATCCTTTTTGATATAACTTTAGTTTTTACTAAATAATTAACTACCTAAGCAAGCATCATTTAATTCATAAGCATAAAGTTCACTACTCACTGGTGATACTACCTTTATTAATCTTATTATTATCTTCATATACATACACACACATCAGGGTCTGTCTCAGGTTAATTGTTAGGTTCCATTTAATTTTCAATCTTGTGGGAAGCACCACACTGTTGAAATATGGCCATTTGCAAATATATTTAATATCTAGCAAAGAAACTTCTCAACTCTTTTCTTTTTCTTTGTTAAATACATTTTATTGATTATGCTATTACAGTTGTCCTATTTTCACTGCTTCACTCCCTTCCACCCTGTACACCCTCTTCTATCCACATTCCCCCCTTTTAGTTCATGTCCATGTATCATACTTTTAAGTTCTTTAGCTTCCACATTTCCCACACTATTATTACCCTCCCCCTGTCTATTTTCTACCTACCATCTGTGCTACTTATTCTCTGTACCTTTTTCCCCTCTCTCCCCCTCCCACTCCCCTACTGATAACCCTCCATGTGATCTCCATTTCTGTGGTTCTGTTCCTATTGTAGTTGTTTTCTTAGTTTGTTTTTGTTTTGGGTGTGGTTGTTAATAATTGTGAGTTTGCTGTCATTTTACTATACCTGTTTTTTATCTTCTTTTTCTTAGATAAATCCCTTTAACACTTCATATAATAAGGGCTTGGTGATGATGAACTCCTTTAATTTGACCTTATCTGAGAAGCACTTTATCTGCCCTTCCATGCTAAATGAAAGCTTTGCTGGATAGAGCAATCTGGGATGTAGGTCCTTGCCTTTCATGACTTCGAATACTTCTTTCCAGCCCCACCTTGCCTGCAAGGTCTCTTTTGAGAAATCAGCTGACAGTCTGATGGGAACTCCTTTGTAGGTTACTGTCTCCTTGTCTCTTGCTGCTTCTAGGATTCTCTCCTTCATCTTTACCTTGGTTAATGTAATTATGATGTGGCTCAATGTGTCCCTCCTTGGGTTCAACTTCTTTGGGACTCTCTGAGCTTCCTGGACTTCCGGGAAATCTATTTCCTTTGCCAGATTGGGGAAGTTCTCCTGGATTATTTGTTCAAATAACTTTTCCACTTGTTGCTCTTCCTCTTCTCCTTCTGGTACTCCTATAATTAGGATGTTCGAACATTTAAAGATGTCCTGGAGGTTTCTAAGCCTCTCCTCATTTTTTTGAATTCTTGTTTCTCCATTGTGTTCTGATTGGATGTTTCTTTCTTCCTTCTGGTCCACACCATTGATGTGAGTCCCAGCTTCCTTCCCATCACTATTGGTTCCCTGTACATTTTCCTTTATTTCACTTAGCATGGCCTTCATTTTTTCATATAATTTGTGATCAAGTTCAACCAATTCTGTGAGCATCCTGATCACCAGTGTTTTGAACTGTGCATCTGATAGGTTGGTTATCTCTTTGTCGCTTAGTTGTACTTTTTCTGGAGTTTTGATCTGTTCTTTTGTTTGCGCCATTTTTTGTTTTGACGCACCTGTTACGCAGTGAGAGGCAGAGCCTTAGGTATTCCCCAGGGCGCGGCAACCCAGGTGTTGGGTTGTGACGCTGTACGTGGGGAAGGGGTCCGAGAGGGAACAATGGCACTTGCTCTGCTCTCTGCCAGATTTCAGTCACTTCCCCTGCTTCCCACAAGCAAAGTGGGCCCTTCTGGTGCTGATTCCTGTGTGGGTGGGTTTGTGCACATTCTAGGACCCTGTGGGTCTCTCCAAGGAACTCTCCTGTGAGGCTGGGAATTTCTCCTGCCGCCGCCTCAACCCCCACAGGTGTTTTCAATTGCTGTTTTAAGGCTTTATTTCCCCACTGGGGCCCTGGGTTGTGCGGTCCGTCCCGCTCCCCAGTTTAGCCTGGTTTATCTGCGCACGAAAGTGGGATCACCCAGTTTGCCAGTCGCCTTGAGTGCTGTACCCTACTCCACAATCCGCCACCTCGCTGGGTCCACCAGCCGCTGCTTTGCTGCAAGCCCTCTCCGCCCCAGCTGCTCCCTCCTACCTGTCTGGATGAATGTTTCTTCTTTAACTCCTTGGTTGCCTGACTTCCATACAGTTCAATTTTCTGTCAGTTCTGGTTGTTTTTGTTTTTAAATCATTGTTGTCCTTCTTTTGGTTGTGCGAGGAGGCACAATGTGTCTACATACACCTCCATCTTGGTCGGAAGTAGTCAACTCTTCAAAATTTCTTTTCTTCCTATATATTTATTCTTCTAATTAAAGTTTAAAAGAACTTTTCCAGGTTTAAAGGGAAAAAAGCTTTTGCTGAAATTATTACTTTAATTAAATTAATGCTATGAGTTTCTTAGGAATATTTGATATGTTTATATTTTCATTTTTATTTTTACTCAATATTTTGTCACTTCCATATACATTTTACATATTAATTTTGGAATTACTAAGTAACTAATATTTCAAGTGGTTAGTGTGGCTGTGGTCTTTACATTTAGATGTTCAAGTTTATGGTTGCTGAATGTTCAGGCAAATTAAGCTATTATCTTGAATTCAGCTAGCTTCCTGTGCTCTTATATAAATTCTAACATTATTTTAGATGATTCTCTTGGGTTTTCTAGCTGTATGACCCTAAAGTGTGAAAAATGAGAATAATATTGTTCCTTTCTCTAAGTCATTATGTTTATTTTCCTCAATCACATGCCTTCACCTCGTCCCTCACTAAAGTTCCATTTGGTGAATAATTTGATCTCTCCTTTGCCCATTTAGTACTATTATGATCTTAGTGTTTTTCCCAATAAATTATATTCTCTCTTTTTTTTCCTTCTCAATGCATATTTTTGAAGTATATCAAGTTAACTGAGGAACCCAGTGCTTTGACTATGCATCCTTAGTGAGATACTTTTTAAGGACAAAAATCTTTTTTGAAATACTCACTTTTACTCAGGAGTCTTATTAAGAATTGTGTGTTGAGATTGTAATTTTAAAACTGAGGCATGCATTACAAAGCAGAAAGGCAATATGTACATAAATGAATGTTATTAGGCACCAGAGGTGTCCAGGTAAAAGAAAGATGAAGCAATATAAACCTGCAAGAAGTTAACTGTGGTACATTATATTTGAATTGAATATATCAACACTGTCAAAGTGAACTTATGACTAAAAAAAAAAAGTATCTCCTAGCTCAAGTAAGGGCCCAGAAGACATGATATGCCAATAACAATGAGTACCCTCTGGCACCCACTTCTAATAGTTTCTCAATACCATTATTCACTAAAAAGAAACATGTCCCTGTAAAGAAATGAATAATTGCAGGGGCAAGGGAAACCTGAGATGAGCCTGGGACATCTAACTGTTCCACAAGCAAAGCAGTGCCCGAAGGCAGATGCTCCATGTCAAAAGGACGCACATGTTGGCTTGCGGGGGCTCCTACTAGCCAAGTTTGAGCATCAAAAGAAATAATAACATCAAATAATTGTAACATGTTGAAAAAATTTAATGCATAAATCCTTGTCACTAATCAAAATTGGAAAGCTGGAAGAGAAAGAGAGGGATGCCAGCCAGTAAATGTAGCAAGAAGGCTAGAAAAAGAAGAAAAAAAACCCACCGTTTTGCAAGTCCCAATGTAATAAATGAATGAAGAAAAATCATTAATGGTTTCAAAACCCTTAAGTGAAAGGCTGCTGAAGAACACAATACCCACCTGGTACCAAATTATCACCCCGCAGATCAGCAACTAATCATTAAAGGAAAATGTGCCTGTACCATTTGCTGTGTGGTGACATGCGCACAGGACACACGTGGGAACATGCTGAAGCACTGGGAACTGTAGTGTGCCCCGAGTTCCAGTTCCACTGACAATGTCTTCATTTTTATGCCTGTAGTAGAGACTGTGCATTAGCCTTTACTCTGAAAACATACTAGCTGTTTTCTTTCAGCTTCTGAATAAATTCTTCAAGGACCCATTCCCAGAAGAGTTTCTGGCTCTCTTCAGGAAATGGATCAACGACTCCAACCCCACAGTGAGCAAACTGAGCCTGCAGAAGATCGCCAGCATGGCGCCAGTCATCAACCAGGTGGGCGTGTGGCCTGTGTCTGCCATCACCTTCCACATCACTGTCTCAGACTTGATGTTGCTCAATAGCCTTGCTGAGGTTTTGTCAACAAGGGATGGGGGTTGACTGGAAGAAATGTGTTAAGTCAATTCAGTCACTTAATCATCTAGTTTACATTTTTCCCAGAAAATCATTCGTGGCATGCAGAATGTATCAGCATCGCCCTACACAAACACTCTTCTTACAGTCTAACCACACATGTTGATTTCCCGTCCAACACACACATGTGCACGCATGTTAGTGACCATCTCTGAGTACTCGTGCCAGTTTCTCTTCCCACTCACAACACTTTCCTCCCTCACCCATCCACAGTCGCATTTCTCTCCTTGTTCAAAGATCAGCTCAAGTCGACTTCCACCGACTCCTCAGATCTCTAGCAGCCTCATCCCTCTCGGAGCCACACCAGCTCTGGGCGCTCTCTTACGTAATATTTCACACCAGTGCTGCTCCACACGTAACTCTGAACAGCTGCACCAGTATCTCCTGGAAACTGGTAAGAAACACAAATTGTCAGGCTCCATTTCAGGCCTGTGGAATCAGGAACCCTAGGGGTGGGGCTGTGTTTTCAAAAGTCCTCCCAGGGGTTCTAACACAAGTTAAACTTTAGAACCTCTGTCTTATATTGGTTCCTGCCATGCCGCATTGCTCTGTCTTAACCTCTAGGAGCACTGAACCTAAGTACACTTTTATGTTCCATAATTGCCTTGTACATTTCAAAGTGCTTGATGCAGTGCTGAGAGTGAGCTGTCCTATCAATCATTGTTGATTTAATAATATATTAATAACAAATCCTTGTTTATCTATTAAGCATAATTTCTGACAACTGAAAGCCAGGCAGGGGGCACCCATTTTGCATTTAGAATGAAATGAGCCACGGTCTATTTGCTTCAAATAAATCATGCAAGTCGATATACATTCTTTTCGTAAATGGAAAGTTACTTATTGCCTTGTCTAGCACTCTTCCCAGTGTTATTAAACACTGAAGGGACATTCTGGGTCAAGGTTATGTGGGACAGAGAGACAGAATTACTGGACTGAAGCTGCACATACTGTCTGTGGGTAAAGACTCAACTTCCCTGCCAGATATCAGCGGCCTCTGGCTGTTATTTTAGCAAATAGTATTTATTTCTTTTACTTTCTGTGCAGTCCTCCTTTCCCTCCTTCAGTGTCTCCTATTCATGTTTTTCCTTGCCGTAAATTCTGTTTGTCTCCGATCTACAGCTGACTCCCATGACCCGGCTCAGTACCTGAGCAGTTCTCACGTCCAAACAGGTGACCACTGTCCCCGAGTTCAGAGCGCATGCTGC
This sequence comes from Phyllostomus discolor, assembly GCF_004126475.2. Taxonomy (NCBI): domain Eukaryota; kingdom Metazoa; phylum Chordata; class Mammalia; order Chiroptera; family Phyllostomidae; genus Phyllostomus; species Phyllostomus discolor. The sequence continues at coordinate 23,289,504 of NC_040916.2, read as the reverse complement.
CAGCAGTGTGCTAGTACACGTGTAATAGTCAACTCACTAGAAATCAGACCAATTTCCTGGGCATGAATACTCCCACCACAGCTGATCTCAAGCTGTAAAAGGGACATCATTAAAGATGGAAGTGGGAATAAGTACACTTCAGCTCACCATGCAGACATAATGCACGTAAACAACCTCAAGGGAGTATAAGAGAAAATGTAGCAAAGTAAATAGGAGGTGATACATTTTGAGTATTTATAGCTATTGGGTTTTTTTCATAAAAGATTTTATTTTATTTTTAGACAGGGGGAAGGGAAGAAGAAAGAAAGGGAGAGAAACAGCAATGTGTGGTTGCCTCTCGAGCACCCTGCACTGGGGACCTGGACTGCAACCCAGACATGTGCCCTAGACTGAGAATCGAACCAGTGACCCTTTGGTTCTCAGGCTGGCACTCAGTCCACTGAGCTACACCAGCCAGGGCATAGCTATTGCTTTTATTTATTTCTAAATTTATAAAATTTAACTTTTGAGTAGCAACCTTTATCTAAAAATCAGCCTACCAAATCTCCACCCTCACCCACTGCGAGCCAACTCCAGCACACCACCGAGTACTGCCCAAATCAGAGGCGCTTGTGCCAAATGCTCGCACAAGTCTCCTTCTCCTTCCCAAATCCCACCATCTCCCCCTTTCATTGCAGGTAGGAAATGTCTGCAGCCTATTGTTATCCATCCTGGATGCCTTCCTTTCCAAAGACCAGACTGTTATCATCCGGGCCCTGCTCACCCTTCGGAGACTCTTAAACAAACTGGACAAGGTGACCTACTCCTCTCTGTGCACCCAAATTGCTTCCAGCTACTGTCCGCTGATGGACCATGTGAGTGGCATGGCTGGGCGTGTGGGATCAGTAGGTGTGACAGGTGAGCTGAAGCCCCAGCTCTGGCAATGACAGTACAGCCCAGAATAAGTGACCAGAAGACAGTCATTTTGTGCAGAGCCACCATTTCTTTTGGAGGTCACATTCGTCAGGAAGTGCTGTGAGAGCCTGGAAAAGTCTCCCCATAAGAAAGCAGAATCAAGGAACAGCTTCTGTCCTTGGATGAGAGAGAAACTGTAGCTCAGTGGTCAAATACTGGTTAACCTCGAGTCCAGACTTCCTGGGTTCAAATCCTGTTCTGCCTCTTATTAGCTGTGAAGCCTCAAGCAGGCGTTTCAGCCTCTCACCTGTAAGATACGGAGGGCCGCCGGTGTCTGGTGGGGACCAGAGACGACGTGTAACACCCCATGTGGGTTTGTTACCGTCACATAAAACTTTTAACTAAAAAGTATCTTATCAGAAAGTAGCTTTTTTAAAAATTCTCATTTTGTATGGTAAATGTGTTCCAGGCAAGTTGGATGACAGTAATTTATTTTAATAAACAAGAATAGTTTGGTATGCCATGGGCAATCTATTTTTTAAAGATTTTTATAATTATAATCAGTCATTTGTGAACCAGGGAATTATTTCATAGAAAATTATCTTACAAAAATTTGTAAGTTCGTCATTATTCAGATTTCAGTGAAGAAGAACACAATATTATTAAACTATAGAAAGAAAGGGTTTAGTGGCAAAAATTATTTTTACAAGGACAAAAATGATAATAATAGTGGCTAAGATTTATTGAGCATTTACTATGTACCAGGTATAATTCTAAGGAATTTACATGTATTATCTCATATAATTCTCTGAACAAACTCTGTTACTATTATCCAGATTACATTACAAGGAAACTGAGGCAAAGAAAAGTCAACCTCTGGCCAAGTTCACACAGCTAATAAGTAGTTAAAATAACTATGTAAAATATTATTTTCAAAGTGAAATCACTTGAAGGAAAAACTAAATAAATTATCAAGCCAAAAAAGAAGGAAAATTAAAGAGAACAGAAAGTTGTCAGGTATCAATTTACCCTGAGTCATTCCTTAAAGGCAGAGAATTTGAAAAATATCAGAATATCAGTGAACCCATGATCCTGTGCCTTTCCATATTAAAAGTAAAAAAAAAAAACCCACCATGATCAAGCTCACTCAACCTATGGGGGACAAAACTGGGATTTCAATGGGTACCCGGGCCTTCCAAAGCTCTTCCCACTGGTCTATACACACAATCTTTCCAGGGTCCGCATGCCTTCCTGTAGTCTGAGGACGCAAACAGGTGGCCCACGGATGAATGCAACCAGCAGGTGTGTCAAGTTCAGTACTCAGACAGAGTGTGGCTGACATTTGTACACTGAAGAATTGTTCGCAAACATCTGACTTGTGAAGGAAATGGCAGAAGATCTGGGAACACTGAACCCTACAACCCACCTGGCAACAGTCTGTGGGACCTGGGTGTCCTCTCTGAGGGAGGCCAGGGCTCTCCCCTGTCTCCATCTCCATCCTCTCCCTGCGCTCCTTCAAGGTCACCCACTGTGTTCTATTGCATCCCTGTCCAGCCCCTGTGAATTATGATTTAATTACCGCTCCTGCAGGGTTAGACTTTGATACCCATTAGTGACCCCTCGGAAGGAACATATGAAACCACATTAGCCATTTGTCTTTCATTGGGAACATATCTGATAAGTTCCTGAGAACAGAAAGGAAGAGATATAAAATGAAATCATAAACATTTCTTAAAAACTGGAAGGTAATGTTATAGTTTTCAAAAGTTAACCTCTTCCCCTGACTTGCAAGTTTTCTCTTCTGGAATCTTTGTGATCCGATCACCTCTCCACAGCTGGCCTGTGCAGGCCCTGGGAACCTGAATGTGTGTCAGTGCCCCACGCTCCCACTGGTGTGCACCGCGGCAGGGCAAGGGCCTCCAGCGTTTGACTATCGCTCAGTTATTCTGAGTCCTTCGTAGACATTACCCCCAAGTTAAATAGATTTCTGTTTTTAAGACATTATTAAAGACTGCCTTCCTAAATTTAAGAAACTTACTGTTCACAAGGCATTTTTTTTATGCAATCTGAATTTTGGTATGCAAATCTTATTTAAAACCAAGAGCTGACTACTTAGACCCAAGGTGAAGCTTTTCTAAAAATAACATAATTTCTTATATATGTATGTATACGTAATATATACTTATGTAGCATGTATAAAGGTATAAATATACATAAACATATATATCACACTCTTTAAAGAAAGAAGCCCTTGCCCTGGCTGGTATGGCTCAGTGGATTGAGTGTTGGCCTGAGAAGCAAAGGGTTGCTGGTTCAATTCCCAGTCACGGCACATGCCTGGGTAGAGGGCCAGGCCCCCTATAGCAGGTGTGCAAGAGGCAACCACACATTGATGTTTCTCTCCCTGTCTTTCTCTCTCCTTTCCCTTCTCTCTAAAAATAAGTAAATAAATAAATAAATAAAATCTTTTTATAATATGTGTTGTTGTTTTTTTTTAAAAAAAGAAGCCCCAGAATTATCCTCAAATGAGGCTTTTCTATGCACAAATTCCAGAGCAACGGAGGTATTCGGAGCATGGCCATCCGACACTTTGGCGAACTGGTCAGGGACATGAGTCAGTACAGGTGGATGCTGAACAACGCGGTGTTCAGGGCCTTGGTGCCTCTGATCCTGTTTCTGGAGGATACAGAGACAAGAGTCATTACGGTAAGTCCTGCCATCTTGCTTTTCTTAGTTTGGCAGAGACCGCCGTGTTTTACATGACACCAGACAAAGAAACCCTCACTGGCTGTTTTCTGCTTCGGCAGGCATGTAAACACACATTGGCAATCTGCGTCTCAGAGTTGCGCTGGCCAATATCGAATCTGCTCCTGGACCGGTGCTACAGTTTTGAGCTGGCTGTGCTCAGCATCTGCAACAATCTTGTAAGTGGCCCTTTAGGGTTTCCTACCAAACGTTATCCAAAGAACATTAAAGGACCTCCTGAATGATGGGAAGGGTGGTGGGAACAGGGTGACTCTTGGAGAAGAAAGGTAAAAATAACAATAACAAACAAACGTGTGTGAAAACCAGAGAAAATGACCCTTTTCCCCTTCCTGTTCCTCGACATGACCCTCTAGCTAACCTTCCTCCATCCGCCCCCATGGAGCTTTAGATGGGTAGGAAGATAGGAGCAGCATTTCACAAAAGAAATTCGGAATTATCTGGTCGTTGCCTAATGAACGGGCTCTCTGAACCCTGGCACAAACTGCAGTGACAGGTGGAAAAACGCTCACCAGAAGTGGGAAGACAAAGCTGGGTTGGGAATCCTATCATAAACAGAAGAACACTGGCAAACAGAAGAGTCAAGTTCATACACAGAGATCTCAAGTTTTAAGCTGGACCTTTTTTGATATAAGCAACCAAGTTCTTTTCTCTGGAAGCCTGGCTGAAAGGGAGCATATGTACTTTTTCAATAACTGAGTGTTTTCCCCCGCTTTCTATCCTCAGTTTATTTCTCACGGGAGATACATTGTGGAGCTGCTCTCTGACGCCTTGGGGTTCCTGAGGAACTCCCAAGTGTACCTGAGGAGAGCGTCAGTTATTCTCATAGGTAAATACAATTCAATTCTCATTGCCTGGCTTGTATTCAGAGGTACAGCTAGAAGTCTTCCTTAAAAAAAAATGTAAATCACTTTTGTTGATGATGGACAGCACCCATCCATGCTGATATCTATGATAAAGAGAAGTCGCTATGTGTGATTAGAATGAAGTTCTATTTTATACTATGCAGTGAGTATAGCTGTGTGATTAAATTATTATATGAAGTATACTTAACAAGGATGGTTTCAAAATCTAACAAGATGGCATGCCACTGCTCATTATTCCCTTTTGCTGCTTAAAAATCACTACCCAAGGAATAAGAATGCAGTAATATCTAAAAACCCAAACACCATCTTCAGCAAAATTGGGGCATCTGTAGCCACAACTATAACAGATGACAAAGAGCTATCAAAGCTGGTAAAGTAAAAAAAAAAACTTTTTTAAATGTAGGGTTCAGAGCAGTGAAGGAAGATTCTAAGAGAAGCCAACTGAAATTTTCAAACATGGACAAACATAACCAGTTTTTTCCCACTAGATTCTCATCATGAAGATCAAAACTGATAATCCTTTATTTGGAATGGCAGGAAGTGAGTTCCCAGCTTGGTAATGGGATTTTCACTTGACTTTGTTTGGCCCCTAGGAGTAGCAGGGACAAGCACTGAGGAGATGCACAGTCGGTTCTCGTAGAGAAGAGACAGCCAGTTGTCAGAATAGAAGGCAACTGGAATTACGATCAGCGCTAGCGCTCATGCCCTGTGCTGAGAGGAGATAAAAAGGACACACACACACACACACACACACACACGCACACGCAGAGAACCCCACAAGACTTGATTTCAAACCAGAAATGTCCTGCTACTCTGAATACTCTGAATTCTACCCTGGTACTTTCCACAAGCTATCCTCTGTATAGAACTATTGCAAGATCCAAAAATAAGTACTCTTTTTTTAAAAAAGAAATGACATTATCTTTCTAAAGAGGTATTTCCAGGGGGAAAGGAGAGGAAAGAAGAAAAACAAATTTTATACTGTTTCTACAGAGCAGACAAAAATCATGATAAAGATATGCATGAATCTAAAACTTTTTGAAATAAAGATCTAAAGTATAGAGACAAGTGCACAATCCATACATGATGGGTAGTGGGAGCACATGAAGAATAAGTTTTCAAAGGATGGGAGTAGGTGTCACCACCACCACCCCACAAACACACACACACAAAATGCAATGCAACCAGCAGAAGAAAAAATATACATACATATTGTGGATAACCCAGGAAGGGACAAAGGAGTACAAGGTCGAGAAATGCCAGCAAAATGAGATGGTGAGCCAGAGAAGGCAGACACAAAAGAACGAGTTCTGAAGGACCGAGGAGCCAACCAGGAAGGAGCATGAGGAAGGTCTCCGGGATGCTAGTCACATCCTGTTTAGTGACCTGGGCGGTCGTAGAAGTGTTCACTTTGTGGTCATTCATTGACCTGTGCATGGTTATAAACATGCATACTTTTCAGCGGTTTTATTATGTGCATAAGTATGTGAGAGCATTCAAAGAGGGCACAGGGATCATCTAGGGAGGATTTGCTTTGAAGAAGGCAATGAGGGTAGCTAGGTAACATCAGAGAAAGTATTTTCCTAATGTGTTGTGGGGTTTTATTTTGTGCACAGGGTACCTGACAACATTGGGTGGCCATTTACTGCTCAGAGACGACATTGAGGTCATACTTGAGGGTAAGTGTTGGAGGTAGGGTGAAACCATGCCCAGGTCTGAGTAAATTTACAATGTGTGGTTCTACTCGAAAGAGTTCTATAACAATGTAGGTGCTGGGGGTGGGAGGAGGGTGGGGTTAGGGGAGAATCAGTGGTAGAACTGGGTTAAAGGGCATCCTTTGTTCCTTCTTATTCTCTCACTTCTCCTTCTACCTACCCTCCCTTAGGAACACCACAGAGAGTTGAGAACTAACTCACTCACTCATCCAACATATATTTTTTCCAGTGCTAGTCTAGCTGCTGGGGATACAGCGGCAAACAAAACCAAGTCCCTGCCCTCAGAGAACTTGAGTTTTAGGAGACAGCAATGTCCACCTGCACCAGAGGGACTTAAAGAGGAGCATAGTTTATTCCACCCAAATGTTTGGATCTTTGGCATCTCTCTCTCAGCCTCTAATTCCCCACCAGGATTAGAATTACAAACATGTAAGGTAGAATAGTTTTAGAGTTTCAGCAAAATTGAGTGGAATGTATAGAGATTTCTCACATACTTCCTGCCCCCACCCATGTGCAGCGCCCCCATAATCAACATCCCCCACCACACGGTGTATTTGTTACAACTGATGCACCTACACTAACACATCATTATCTTCCCTCCTTTTTCACTCTTGTGTTCACTAGTTTATTCAATTGTATTTATTGACTGCCTGCTAAATTCTTTGTGTCTCAAACCCTTTTCTTCTTTCTTTCTCCTTCTCCTTTTCCTCTTTTTTCTAAAAGTGCACTTCTTTTACTCGATTTCTTTTTTTAAGACTTTATTTATTTTTGGAGAGAGGGGAAGAAAGGGAGAGAGAAGGGCAGGGAAACATCCATGTATGGTTGTTGAGGACCCCCTGCCATTGCAGGTATCGACCGGGTGCTGGACGACGAGGACCCAGAGATCAAGGCCTTGGCGAGCAAAACCCACAAACTTCTAAAGAACGTGGCCAATAAACTGACCTCCTCAGTTATTAAACAAACCTCCCGAAGACTGTTTAACTTTATCTACATCAAGAAATTCAAGCCTCTGTATAATTATATTTCACCCAATGATGTGACAAAAAAGCCCTGTGGAGATGAAAGAAACCAGGAACGGGAAGACAGGCCTTGTGCATGAGAACGACGGAAAATTTCGTGAAAGAATGAGACATTCACCAAGGCACCACTCAGAAGAGCAATGATTTTCCTTTTCCTCTAAGGATGCTAGGGGCCATTTTACTGTTCCTCCTTAATGGTCTTCAAATACAGAAATCTGCTGCCTCTCTATGTCTGATGGAGATCAGAAGCCTTAATTCATCAAACCCAGTAATAACATCAAAAATCACATAAGCAAAGTGTTTGATGAGAAACTCTTGGGACTTACTTCAATCGGTAAGCCAGACACTGTGCTAGGCAGGGGGACATGTGGGGAACAAAGATAATGTTGCTGTCCTCAGGAAGGTAACAGTCTAGGGATGCTGGATTTGGTTATTTCTGTCCATCTTGCTGGGATGAATGTTGCCATGAGGAAGTATTCACAAAGGATGAAACGGAACTTGCAGGGGCAGGGGGAGCAGGGAGCGGGGAGCAGGGAGCAGGGAGCAGGGCGCAGGGAAGCGTATGCCAGGTGGAAACAATGAGGCAAGAGTTGGTGGGTGCTCACTGGAGAGCCTGTTGCAGATGCAAGGGGGTAAGATGAGCACTAGATGTATAAGGGTGATCACTCGTACGGTACATAAATGTCTAGTTACTGGGTTGTGCACCTGAAACTAATATTATACGTCAACTATAACTTTAAAATAAAAAATTATTTTAAAAAAGAATGGGGACAGCCAAGACCCAAGGGGAACCCTGTGCTGCTGTGCTGATGGCTTTAAGCTTTTTGAAGTGAAAACTGGATAGTCAATCCCAGAGGCTTCCCATTGCCCTCAGGACCCAATGTCACACACTGCTCTGCTCTGCTCTGTGAGAAAGCTGACACAAATGCTGCTGACGAAATGGTTCCACCCTCCTTCCATTCCTGTACCAGCACCCCAACCCTGTGCACACGCCCCTTCAGCCACAGGGCACCTCTCCCAGGGAGATGAGCGCCCCCTCTTTCCTCTGTCAATGCAGGTGCTGTGGCTCTGTCATGTGTCAACTTGGAGCACATGCATGTTCTCATTGCTCTGCGGGCTCCTGCACTGGCGTGGGGCAGCAGCCCCCAACCTTCCCTTGGGTCCCCCATCAGCTTCTCTGACTTCTGGGTCAGGTGGGTTTAGTTCTGCTGACAAAGACACCAGTGTCTCCTGGGTGACGCCCACATCATCAACATCACCGACACTGGAAGCAGGAAGAGACTGACAATCCCAAGCTCGTGGGTTCCACCTTGCCCTCGCTCTCCCCTTGACACCCAGCCTCCCTTCCCAGCCCCACTGCCTGCCCTGTGGACCTCAAGCTCCCGCACCAGATGTGGAGGCGGCAGCTTTGCAGAGACCACAGAATGGTCTCCCCCATTGCTGACGGTCAAACCCTGGTGCTGCTGCTCCCATCAAACTCAATGGACAGACCTGAGATGCCTTCTCCCGGCCCCTTCGAGCAAGGAGATGGGTGTGGCTCCTATGGGATTTTTCCCCTTAACACTCTGCGTTCTTTTCATTGCATTTATCAGGCTATAGGGTAATTACTCATTCATTTCTCTGTCTGCCCACAAGACTGAAGTTTCTGGAAAGTACATGTATCTCATACTTGGTTGTATGCTCTGCAACTCACAATACCTGGCACCTAATATATGCTCAGTGAAGATTGCCAAATGAACAAAACACTAACAGGACATATTGCCCTCCTACTTTAATAAACACTTTCAGATATTAATGAGCATTACTGAGTATTAAAAATAATGAGAGAATGGATGATTTGAATTTATCCCTTAATTCATATTATTTCACATTATCGTGATGTCTCAGAACTGACTTTTCAAAATCAGGGCAAATTTCCTTTCTCACCTTCTAAACTTAGCTGGATGCTGAACAGTAACCTCCTAGAAGATATCCAATTCCTACTCCCCAGAATCTGTGAATCTGTTAACTGACACAGGCAAAGCAAGCTCACAGATGTAATTCCATTGAGAACCTGGAGATGGGAAGACTGCCTGGATGACCTGGTGGAACCAGTGGGATCACAGGGGCCTTTCTACAAGGAGAGTGGGAAGTCAGAGAAGAAAAAGGCTTCTGAAGATGTTACCATGCTGGCTTGGAAGAGGGAGCCTGGGCTGATGATCCAAGGAATGCAGCTCTAGGAGCTGAAACAGGCAGGGAAACGGATTCCCCTGCTAGAGCTGCCAGAGTGAGCACGGTCCTGCTATAACAGTGTGTAGCCAAGAGGGGGGTCCCAAACGGGATTTGTAATGGGGTCCAGAACTCAAAGTGTCCAGGAAATATTGGAAAAACACATAGGGTGTCCTCATGCCCCAACAAGGCTGAGCTGGGGAATGTGACACATGGAGCAGGGCCATTGGAAGCTGTGTTATATAGCAACAGTTTTGCAGCTAACCTCTGGCATGGTCATTTAACATATCTCTAACCTTTAACTGGTTTCATAGACATGTTAAATAGCTGTGGCCATGCTTTGAGCCAGGGGGATGGAAGTGACTTCCACCCAAGATGAAACTGGAGGCAGCTCCACCTGGTTACAGCGCCTGCATGAGAGCTTGGAGAAGATTGGCTCCACACCATGGGGCCACATCTGCCCAGACTTATGATGGCAGCCCAGTAAAGCTGGAAGAATACGGGAATTCTGGCAGGTGTAACTGATTGTAGGAGGTGTTGGAAATGGGGCCGCAGAGGAAAATTGGCTCAGGGATTCAAACCCAGGCACAGCAGCCATACAGGGGGACAGAACCACGTGGCTTCAGCAGAGTAGGGACCCCACGACTTTGGGGCGCTCCCTTTTGCCACATGGCTTAGGAAGCAGGAGAGACTTTACCTGGAAGAAAAGAGGTGAAAGGATTCTTGCTGGTAGGCCATGAGAAGGTGCCACATGGCTCTGGATTAACTGGAGATCATGGCGGCGACACAGCTGATGGTGCTGGGAGCCTGAATCAAGACTTCTACTTCTTTTCCTGAGATACGATACCCCAGACTGGGGTGGGCAGAGGGAGAAGGATGGATTATGTGCGTCTGTGGGTATTCTAAAGGATTTTAGTATTTTAATGAAGACATTAAGTCAGTACTCTAAGTCTGTATAGCTTTTAAATAAATAATTCCTTTCCACAAATCTCTGGCATTGAGAGATGTCTTTCCTCTGGCAGCAGGCATAGCAAACCTAGTGGGGGGTCCTTTTGGTCATAGTATATCGTACACCCCCCTTGGCTCTGTTCCTTGCCCAGCAGTCAAGGCCCAGCACCTTGACTGCAGCCCTTTAAAACTGATTTTGGACCTCTGACCTCCAGAACTGAGACAGGGTAAGTGTGTTGTTTTAAGCCACTAAATGTACAATAATTCATTAGAGCAGCAATAGGAAACTAATACATCTAGATTTCTACAAAACAAAACATAACAACACCCCTTCAAAAAAAAAAAAAACCCACAGACATAGCACTGAATACAATGAGCCTGATACAGATTTTGAGGTTCCTGTAAAAGGTTTGATATCCTGAGGGAATCTGAGTGTCAGAGAGATTGGGTGAACCATCACAGTACTTAGGGAGAGAAGAGAAATAAATTTAAGCTCAGAAACATCACACCCAGGGCTCTTGGCCACTACCTGAACAGACATTTTTTCCAAAGAAGACATACAGATGGCCAACAGGCATGTGAAAATGTGTTCAACATCACCAATCATCAGGGAAATGCAAATCAAAGCCACAATAACCCTGCACACCTGTCAGATTTGCTATTATCAAAATAGACAAAAAATAACAACACTGGCAAGGATGTTGAGAAAAGGGAACACTCCTGCACTGTGAATGGGATTTCAAATTAGTGTATCCATTATAGAAAACAGTATGGAGGTTCCTTAGAAATTAAAAATACAGCTACCATATGATCTAGCAATTCCAGTTCTGGGCATCAACACAAAGAAAACAAAGACACTAATTTTAAAAAATGTATGTACCCTTATGTCCATTGCAGCATTATTGAGAATTGCCAAGATATGGAATAAACCTAAGGGCCCATAAATAGATAAATGGACTAAGAAAATTATATATATGCATGCAATATTGCTCAGCCATAGAAAAGAATGATCTCTTGCCATTTGTGACAACGTGGATAACATGGATGAACCCAGAGGGTAATATCCTACTGAGAAAGAGGAGGACAAACACCGTGGGATAAAAGTAAGGAACAAAGAGAATTCACGCTTTTCACCAGAGTTACTAGGTGCTTGTGTGCTAGGGTCTATTCTAGGCTTTGGGGATTGAACAGTGAATTGGATAAAAATCGTCCCTGCCCTTAAGAAGGTTACATCCTATTGGGGGGAAAGTCAATAAACAAATACACAAGTTAATAAAAAAGAAAATATGTCACAGAATATTAGAAAATAAAGAATAAAGTGCCTAAAACATAATCTGGTCTAGTCCTCTAGCTTTAGACCCAGGAAATATGCAGTGGTTACCAACCACAACCAAATTTGAATCCCAACTGTGCTGTTTTATTAGCCACAATATCTAGATGCCTAAAGTTCATCAGTCCCAAACCTGGTGCATTTGTAGTACATTTCAGTGAGAAACTGCCAAAGTATCTTCCAAACAGCTTCATCATTTGCATTCCTCTCTCCACCTTTTCATTCCCACTGCCAACCAGCCAGATCCAGCTATCACTACCTCCTATTAAAACAGGCCCCTGACTATACACCAGACCACCCTCCTAAAGGGAGCCTCTAAACCCATCATTCTGTTCAAAATCTTTGCTGCTGCTTCTTTCTTCTTTCTCTTTTTGTCTGTTTATTGTTTTAATTTTTAATATATTTTATTGATTATGCTATTATAGTTGTCCCATTACCCCCCTTCACTCCCCTCCACCCTGCACACCCTCTCCCACCCAATTTCCCCCTTTAGTTCACGTCCATGTGTCATAACTTCTTTAGCTTCTACATTTCCCACACTATTATTACCCTCCCTCTGTCTATTTTCTACCTACCATCTATGCTACTTATTCTCTGTACCATTTCCCCCTCTTTCCTCCTCCCATTCCCCTGTTGATAACCCTCCATGTGATCTCCATTTCTGTGGTTCTGTTCCTGTTCTAGTTGTTTGCTAAGTTTCTTTTTGTTTTTGTTTTAGGTGTGGTTGTTAATAATTGTGAGTTTGCTGTCATTTTACTATACATGTTTTTTTATCTTCTTTTTCTTAGATAAGTCCCTTTAACATTTCATAAAATAAGGGCCTGGTGATGATGGACTCCTTTAACTTGACCTTATCTGAGAAGCACTTTATCTGCCCTTCCATGCTAAATGAAAGCTTTGCTGGATAGAGCAATCTGGGATGTAGGTCCTTGCTTTTCATGACTTGGAATACTTCTTTCCAGCCCCTCCTTGCCTGCCAGGTCTCTTTTGAGAAATCAGCTGACAGTCTGATGGGGACTCCTTTGTAGGTTACTGTCTCCTTGTCTCTTGCTGCTTCTAGGATTCTCTCCTTCATTTTTACTTTGGTTAATGTAATTGTGATGTGCCTTGGTGTGTTTCTTCCTGGGTCCAACTTCTTTGGGACTCTCTGAGCTTCCTGGACTTCCTGGAAGTCTATTTCCTTTACCAGAATGGGAAAATTCTCCTGGATTATTTGTTCAAATAACTTTTCCACTTGTTGCTCTTCCTCTTCTCCTTCTGGCACCCCTATAATTTGGTGTTGGAACGTTTAAAAATGTCCTGGGGGTTCCTAAGCCTCTCCTCATTTTTTTGAATTCTTATTTCTTCATTCTTTTATGGTAGTTTGCTTTTTTCTTCCTTCTGGTCCACTCCATTGATGTGAGACCCAGCTTTCATTCCATCACTATTGCTTCCCTGTGCATTTTTCTTCATTTCACTTATTGTAGCCTTCATTTGTTCATCTAATTTGCGACCAAAATCAACCAATTCTGTGAGCATCCTGATCACCAGTGTTTTGAACTGTGCATCTGATAGGCTGGCTATCTCTCAGTCGCTTAAAAAAAACCTGCCTCTGGGGCTTTCAATTCTGTTTGAGCCATCTTTTTTTTTTCCTTTGGTCTGGTTGCACCTGTTATGTATGAGGGGCGGAGTCTTAGGTGTTCACCAGGGCAGGGCAACCCAGTCGCTGGGTTTTGACGTTGTCTGTGAAGGCGGGGTCCAAGAGGGAACAATGGCACTTGCTCTGCTCTCCGTGGGACCTCAGTCCCTTCCACTGCTTCCCCTGAGCAAACTGGACCCCTCTAGTGCCAATTCCCATGTGGGTGGGCTTGTGCACGCTGTGGGACCCT